>NC_083878.1:52706877-53363543 GCF_032452875.1 Bos javanicus
AAGAATAGAGATCCCTTCCAAAAAATAGAGATACAAAGGGAACATTTCATACAAAGAGGGGCACAATAAACATATGGACTTGATACAAGCAGAGGATATTAATAAGAGGTGGCAAGAATACACACAGATCATAACATCTGATCCCACCTCGTCATGGCAAATAGATGGGGAAACAATAAAAACAGTGACAGACTATTTTGTTGGGCTCCAAAATCACTGCAGGTGGTGACCATAGCCTTGAAATTAAAAGACACTTGCTCCTTGAAAGAAAAGCAATGACAAACCTAGGCAGCATGTTAAAAAGCAAAGATGAGACATGAACAGTAAATGGGATTCATAGTGGAAAACCTACATACAGGTGCTCAGTCACAGTAGTGTCATAGTGAGCACCAGAGTGAGTGCTAATGAACATGAAGCTGATTTGATCATAACACCTCGTCATGGCAAATAGATGGGGAAACAATAAAAACAGTGACAGATTCCTCGACCATAGCCTTGAGTGCTCCTAGAAGCATGTTAAAAAGCAAAGATACTGACAAAGGTTCATATAGTCAAAACTATGGTTTTTCCAGTAGGCATGTATGGATGTGAGAGTTCAACCATAAAGAAGACTGAGCATCGAAAAACTGGTGCTTCTGAACGTGTTGCTTTTGTGGTGTTGAAGAAGATTCTCGAGAGTCCCTTGGACTGAAAGGAGATCAAATGAGTTAATCCTAAAGGAAATCAACCTTGAATGTTCATTGGAACGACTGATGCTAAAGCTGATGCTCTAAAATTTTGGTCACTCAACATGAAGAGCCAACTCATTAGAAAAGACCTTGATGCTGGACAAGAATGGAGGCAGGAGGAGAAGGGGTAACAGAAGTTGAGGTGGTGGATGGCATAACCGACTCAATGGACATGAGTTTGAGCAGGCTCCAGGAGTTGGTGAGGGACACGGAAGCCTGGCATGCTGCACTCCATGCGGTCACAAAGAGTTGAACATTATTGAGCATCTGAACAATAACATAGTCCCAAAGCACTCCACATGATTGTTATAAACACATCTAACATGTTATTTGCATGCAGACCATAGAAAGATGTATTTCATCCCAGTCTATGTGTCATATTTCTAATTTTGGTCTTTTTTTTTTGACTTAAGAATATTCTCTTTAACATTTCTTATAAAGCTTATTCTGGGGCAGCTGGCTGTGACTATTGGAGTCCATAACTGATGTTTGTCCTCTGATGTATGATGCGTGGGTCATCTGAGACTGAGGCTTGTTTTGGAGTTAGTGAGGACTCACTGGTGGGCAGAGCTGAATCCAAAAACAGTTGGCTTGGGGTTGCGGGGGAGTGCCTCTGGTACTGAAACTGTTACTATCTCACTGGTGTGATAGTCTGGATTCTATTCTCTCTAGCGAGAAGGGTTGATTCTCAGGTTTGTTGGGGCTTATGTGAGCCTATGGCTATAGTGGCCTTATTTTTAATATTCAGAAAAAGAACTAACACAAATATGCAATAACAGGTAAAAGGATAAAATAGTTGTGGTATATCTGCCCCACAGAATAAAAATACCAGTAAAAAAAAAAAAAACAGGAACACACTACAGATAACACAGACCAAGGTGGATAAACATTTTAGGTAACATGCAAACAATATCCATAGTGAGAATTTATAATTGATACACAACTTTAAATGTTGATTATTGTAGTTGAAAATTAAAGATATTACTTCAATGATTTCTCTCTTTTATCCAATAATAAAAACAATACATATATGTATATTATTTGTATTATATATATTTATTTATTATTGGATAGAAGAATTAAATCATTGAAGTAATATCTTAAATCCATAACGTGCTTTCTCTGTTGGCTCAGATGGTAAAGAAACTGTCTGCAATGTGGGAGACTTGGGTTTGATACCTAGGTCGGGAAGCTTCCATGGAGAAGGGAACAACTACCCACTCCAGTGTTCTTGCCTGGAGAATACCATGGACAGAGGAATCTGGTGGGCTACAGTCCATGTTTGGACATGACTCAGTGACTAACACTTTCACTTTCATATATATGTATATTTACATTCTCAAAACTACTAATTGAACATAAGGAAAAAGTTGCTACATAAAGTAGTATTCAGTGCACTGAAAATAAGTTAGTCTTAGTTTTTGACACAAAAAGAGTTGAAAAATATAATCTGATGGCTTATTAAACCATCTTCTTTGACATTGCTTAATACCTCATTATGTTTTATAATAATTCTACATTATAGTTGAAAATATCTAGAATTGTATCTGTCCTAAGCAATGAAGAAAACTGCATAATGCTTCCTAGAAGATTGATACTAGCACATAGTGAATATGTATGCCAACATTGTCTTTTTTCCAAGGCAAAAATGAAACACTGGAGCAGGAGTTAACTTATATCACATTGTTCAGTCTCACAGATGCACAAACTTGACCCTTAAGAATGGCTAATCTAGGAATTCTCTGGTGGTGCAATGGTTAAGAATCTGCCTGCCAATGCAGGGGACACAGTTCCCTTCCCTGGTCTGGGAAGATCCCCATGCTGCAGAGGCACTAAGCCTGGGTGCTGCAATTTATGAGCCTGTGTGCGTTAGAGCCTGTTTTCCACACAAGAATAGCCATAGCAGTGAGAAACCCATGCACTGCAATGAAGAGTAACTCTGGCTGGCAGCAACTAGATAAAGTCTGTGCATGGCAATGAATACCCAGTATAGCCAATAAGTAAATATTAAAAAAAAAAAATCTATGCCAGCACTTGAAACATAGGGATGCCAGTACTGTTACACACACACTCATACACATATTTTAAAACAAAATAGTAATTTATCAATTGTATAGAAATAATACACATTTGTTAAAAATTTCCAAACCCTGTATAGCTGCATAAAACATAGAAACAAAAATATAATGTACTCTTATAACTCCAAATAATCATTTCAGATACTACATATTTATGAAAATAAATATTAATAATGCTTAAACATGCAATATCAAAGTCAAGTCAAAATGAAGACAAGACAAGACACTTGGTCTTGTCCGACTCTTTGCTACCTCAAGGGCTATACAGTCCATGGAATTCTCCAGGCCAGAATACTGGAGTGGATAGCCTTTCCCTTCTTCAGGGGATCTTCACAACCCAGGGATCAAACCCAGGTCTCCTGCATTGCAAGCGGATTCTTTACTGGTTGAGTCACAAGGGAAGCCCAAAATATTTACATATCATTTAATAAAACTGCAATCATAGTAATTTACATACAAATAACTTTTGATCTATTATAGCCAAAAAGTAAATTTTACTGAATTTGAAGAAATAGGTGAACTGAAATTGCATATTTCCTCATTGACAGTGAAGTGAAAGTCACTCAGTAGTGTCTGATTCTTTGAGACCCCCTGTACTATACAGTCTGTGGAATTCTCCAGGCCAGAATACTGCAGTGGGTAGCCATTTCCTTCACCAGGAGATCTTCCCAACCCAGGGATCGAACCCAGGTCTCCCACATTGCAGGTGGATTCTTTACCAGCTGAGCCATGAGGGAAGCCCAGTAATTTTCTCATTACAAATTCCCAGTAATTTGTAGTTTTCTCATTACAAAAGATAATATACCTTAAAACATTCTTTTAACATGTAAGGAAAAGAAAAAATGAAATAAATAAAATACTTTAAATATTGAGGTCATTTCTTTAACACTGTATTTCAGCCTAAAAGACTTTTAAAGATAAAAAAGTAAAAAAACAAGCAAACAGTACATTTATACTTTACCTCTTCCTTTATTTTATTATTTCCATTTCTGCAATCTTATAGTTGTATAGTATTCAAATGTTTGGGCTTAATTCAAAGCATTGATAGGTCCTTTGCTCATTTCAGTAGGGTGACTTTGTTTCTTTCATTTTTACTTTATTTCTGTGGTTGATTAGCTTTTACCATCATTTTCTTTTCAGGAAGGCCAAATAGATTCTGTATTCTCTTTATTGCCTGTAGTATGTAGTATCAATTTTATTTTTGCAAATTATAGCTGGCTTAGGAAAAATGGAGGAAACTATGCCGAGTAAATATATACCAAGGATATTCTCTACAATTTAGTGAATACATGCAGCAAACGTCCTTGACTTTTTTGACATCTGACACTATGTCTAATTAATATACTTAGGAAACCTACTTAATATAATTTTGAACACATACTTTCTAGACAAATTACCACATTCATGCTTATACACCCATACAGAGATCTTTAATTCAAGTAAAATAGGATGTCTAATGGAGAGTGTCTTAAGCAAAGAAACTTTGGGCAGAATGATATTTCTATATTTTTTCTCTATTAAACAGTATGTTTAAAAAAATTTCAATTACAGCTCAGAAACACTGAGACCATATCCAATTAAAATTTAATTCTACTACATAGTTAAATTAAGGGTTATTTAAATAATATGTTAGCTATTCATAAATAATGCATTCCTTACTAATTAGCAGATTCTACATTACCTTCTCAACTTCTGTTTAACAAGCATCCTCAGATCTTTAGAACATTTGGAATTGTAGATTTGGTTAGTGGGGGATTACAGGTAGACAATTATTGAGATTTGTTTAAACAGATACTGAGTTTTCTTGAAATAATATTGTTTTGACAGAATAAAAATATTTATTCACATGCCAATTATAAGAACAGTATGCAAATTGCAATACATCTCTCACTTCTTTATTATTCCTGGAGGGTCAACTTTGCACTGGAACAATTTGTGAGATTCTGGCAGATCTATAAACTCTTTAACCAAAACAGAATGGTCAGAACTAAGGTAGATGATTGGCATAGAGAGGACTTGTCAGCTAATCTTGTTATTCTGAAACATTTAGCATTTTATTATTGGAATTGGGAAAAGAAACCAGAAAATGACTTTAACATTATACTTCTTTTTATTTCAGTGACACTAATGAGCCACTATACACATTAGGTGAATATGAGCTTCATCAAGTAACATTTGGTAGCCCTTCTTGGGGTCAGTGATCCACTCACATGTTTGTGGCAGTAACCAGTCAAATCATATCCCTTGATAAATTATCAATGTGCTAAAGTCTAATTGGTACTTTCAGAGGAAATCCTGCTCCAGAGGCAATAATTATCCAATTGAAAAATTGAACTGATAATACTATACCAAAAAGTTGAGAGCTTACTCCAAGAAATGCCATAGAGAAAATGAATAAACTCATTATTTGTCTCTTATATCACACCTGAATGTGTGATAAAAAGAGTAAATTCCATAGGCATTTGCAAAGGGAAAACAAAATTTACAGACAATGATCTGGAAAATATTTTGGTGAGAATGAGACTTAAGGATTCAGAGGGTTTGAATATGTGGAAGAGATGGAAACTACCCTCTAGATAATGAAAGGCACTAAATCCCTGTTTTAGCAAAGGCTGGTTCTGTAGCTGACATGTTAATTTGCATCTGTCTATGTGATTCTCAGTTAAAATATCTGTAAAATTAAGGTATTATCTACCATAATTAGAGATTTGTTTAATGAAAGTTAAATCATCACAAATATAAAATGAATGCCTGTTTTATACTACTAGAAAAAATATTTTATAATCAATAACTAGAGGGGAATAAAACACTAAATCCATAGATTTGGATTCAAAGCTTACAGAGATATTTCTCTTGTCTTCTTTTCTGTTCAGCATTATATATGCATCATCGAATCAGACAAGGACAACCAACAAGTAGCATGCAAGTACAATAGGATATACATTTTAACAGATATGGTCTCCTTTTCATAATATGTTTGTAAAACTAATGAAGGTGTTAACTTTTTTTTGATCCATCAGAATGGAGTAGTCTGTGAAAGTGATGAGTACTTACATTCACATATGTTAGTTAACTAATATAACAATGCTACTACTGTTTATTTATTGATATCTCTTAAATATTCAGCTGATAAGATTCAGTTTGTAAGCAGACACTGGATAATTATTGAATGCACCAAAGCTTGAATAACTAAAAGACTCTATCCATGAAATAAAGCTGAATTTCTCTAATTGTAAGTACTTCCACATCCCTTCATTCTTATTGGCTATTCAATTGAAGATTGTATGTTTCCATGTTACAATCATCTATTGATCCCAGAGTCATCATTTATTGCTTTATCAGTAATTCTTGGTTTTCTGTCACACTATTTAATGCAGAGAGTAACATGGTAATTACCAGAAACTGAAGGATGGGTCAATGGAAGGGATGTTGTTTAAGGTTACACACTTGCAATTAGTATATCAATATGTCCTGGAGATCTAATATACAGGATAATGAATATAAAAAATACTGTATTATAATCATCAATATTTCTAAAAGACTATATCTCAGTTATTTCCACTACACACACACACACACCATAATTATGTGATATGATAGAGGTGCTAACCATAGATACAAAGTGTGTGTGTGTTAGTCACTCAATAGTGTTCTGACTTTGCGAACCATGGACTGTAGCTCATGAGGCTCCTCTGTCTATGGCATTCTCTAGGCAAGAATACTGGAAAGGGTTGCCATTCCATTCTCCAGAGGATCTTCCTGACCCAGGGTTGAACCCAGTTCTCTCCAACTGTGGGCAGATTGTTTACCATCTGAGTTACCTGGAAAGCCCATAGGTACAATGGAAATCACATTACAAATCAACACATTGTATGCTTCAGATTTGCACAGTATTATATTTCAAATACATTACAATAATCATATAAAGCAATGGATTAATTCTTCTATAAATTAATCCTTTGTGAAAATTACTGTCATTTTGTCTATCCTTAAATCTTCCAAGGAATGTTACTATCATTAAAAGACTCTACCACGGTCTCCAGTAACAAATCCACTGTTGCTACTGTAAAAAGTTATTAATGTGAACTGAATGGATTGTATTATTCAGCATATCACTTCTTATTAAATTTAATTTTGTCTAAAATAAGGTTAACTTGCAGCTGATCTGTGGTATTTCCTCACTTATTTCTGAAATGCCTGAAACCATAGTACTGACTCTTGGCTAAGATTAGGATAAAATGACTTAGCTAGCAATTTATAATATGCTATTTAAAGTTGAAAGTACCCTGGAGTATCGCTTTACCACCTTGTCTACATTATTTACTGAAAACATAGAGATAGATGGTTTTCATCTGTCTTAACAGGTTACAGAGCTTGGTTTTACATACATGACCAGTAAGATATTCAAATGCCTCAGTAAACATGTGCTTTGCCTCTTCTCCTGTGTATACTGCGATTCCCAAAGCAAATGTACAATGTATCTTTGGAAACGGAAAAGATGTCCTGAGGAACTGTGCCTGAAGTCAAAACTCTTTGTTTTTCCCTTCACTTTGTTTCTCCTAATATTTCATATTTTTATCTTATTGAGGCTTTGGAAACTCAGTGCTTGAGTGTTTAATCGTGTCCAACTCTTTGCAACCCTATGGACTGTAGCCTGCCAGGCTTCTCTGTCATTGGCATTCTCCAGGCAAGAACACTGGAGTGGGTAGCCATTTCCTATTCCAGGGGATCTTCCCTTGACCCAGGAACTGAACCTGTGTCTATTGAATCTCCTATATTGCAAGTGAATTCTTTGACACTGAGACACCAGAGAAGCCCATGAGTTCTTTAAATTTTATGGCCTGATTTAACTGTTATAAATTTCAAAAAAATGTATATTTAACTTGTTTCACTTAAAGGTATTTGGATATGTATTTCTGTTTTTAATATTTAGAAAGTTTTGCTTCTAATTAATCAAATGGCAATATATTTTAACTTGCTTAATCATTAAAACTGTGATTTTTTGCCTTTCTTTATATTGTACAATTTTATATTTTTACCATTCAAAAGTGAATAAATGTAAATAAAACTTGTATAACAAAAGAAAATGCAGGCAAAGAAACTAATAACCTGAGTTATTAAACAGTTATCTAAACAGATCTAAACTCAATAACTGGATTATTTCTAATGTATTACTATGAAAAGTGGTTTAAATTACTAGTATTAGAACTATAACACTAATATTTTAAATAGACACTGTTTAGCCATTTAAGAGAGACTTCAAATTAATTTTAAAAAATCTTATATTTCTGCAAGAAACAGTTAAAACCAGTAGAAATGATGAAACGTCAAGATCTCAAGGTCAGAAAGAAGGCAAGAAGAATATTCTAAAGACAGAAGTAGTTGGAAAATGAACCTGTTTGCAGTGAGAAGAAATGAGTTCAGCACTTGAAATGCTGTTGCAGGACTGCATATGTACAGTCAGTTCACAGTGGTAAAAGGTGACACACTGATGTTATAGGTGAAATTGGATAAGATATAAATATTTCTCTTTCAATATTTTTTGTGCATTACTTGGGTATACCTCAAAACCATTGATAAAATAGCGACTTGTTTTCTTCTTCTGTAAAAGTAGTTTAGGAAAGGAAAACATTACCATAAATTATTTTTATCTATCCCAAGATGGAATAAAAAAGTGTATGGATCATAAGTATTGACATAATAATGTCAACCACATTATAATGCCTTTATGACCCTGGGTGAAGACTAGAACTCATCAATATACATAGAAAGACCCAGATGACAGACATGACCATAAGGAAAGAAGGCTTTACATGGAAATTCAAAGAATCATTTGTCATTTAACATGTATTTGGCAAGTTTAAATATTTGATTTTTTTTTGTTTGATTTTTGTTTTTTGCTTCTTTGTGTTTTGTTGATATGAGAATGATTGTAATTTTAAGAGAGCAGAATTGAAGAATACTTAATGCAACTATTACATAAATGTTTGAATTTCCTCTACATATTTTTCTATATAGTGAACAACAGAGTACATAAAAACTTACATGCAACTGGAGAACAATAGAAAATTCACTTAAAATGTTAGCTCTTTGTGATTCTTAGCAATTTATGTGTCAAATAGAAATAAATCTTGTCATTTATCAACTCAATCACTTCCTACATACTGTATTTATTAAGAATCCATTCTCACTTTTCTACTGAGCATGGGCCAACCACTCTATCTAAAGAGAAATTCCTTCAATTTCTATGGACTTCCAGTTTAAAACAGAGGAGTAGAAGGATGTGTGCTCATTTCCTGCAAGAGCACCAAAATCAAAGCTAGCTGCTGAATAACCATTGACAGGAGGATGCTGGAATCTGCGAAAAAAGATACCTCATGTCCAAAGACAAATAAGATAGTGCAATGAAATGGTAGTTGGGGTACAATCACAATAAAATCAAATCCAATAACTGCCAGGTGAGTGACCCAGAAACTGGAGAACAATAATACCAAAGAAGTTCTCCCACTGCTGTGAAAGTTCTGAGCCCCACATCAGGGCATTCAGATTGGGGATCTGACAAAGGGACTGTAAATAAGCAAGAACAACCACACAACAACAACAACAACAAACACATTACAGAAAATTAATCAAGATGAAAAAGCAGATAATTATGTCTCAAAAGAAGGGATAATGTAAAATCCCAGAAAAACAGCTAAATGAAGTAGAGGTAGGCAAACATTCTGAAAAAGAACTCAGAATAATGATAGTGAAGATGATTCAGGATCTCAGGAAAACAATGGAAAAGATGCAAAGAATGTTTACCAAAGACCTAGAAGAACTAAAGAACAAACAAACAGAGATGAACAACACACTAGCCCGAATCAATAGCAGAATAACTGAGACTGAATAGTGGATAAGTGACCTAGAGGACAAATTGATGGAAATCACTGCCATAGAACAAAGTATAGAAAAATCATGACAACATAAGAGAACTCTGGAAGAACATTAAATGCACCATCAAATGCATTATAGGGGACCCAGAAGGAAATGAGAGAGAGAAAGGACCTGAGAAAATATTTGAAGAGATAATAGCTGAAAACTTCCCTAATTTGGGAAAGGAAATAATCAACCAAGTCCACAAAACTCAGAGAGTCCCAGGCAAGATAAACCCAAGGAGGAACACACCAAGACACAAAGTAATCAAACTTACAAAAATCAAATACAAAGATAAAATATTAAAAGCAACAAGGGGAAAATGGCAAATAACCTACAAGGGAATCTTCATCCGGTTATCAGCTTATTTCTCAACAGAAGCTCTACAAACCAGAAGGGACTGGCACTATATATTTAAAGTGATGAAAAGGAAGAACCTACAACCAAGACTACTCTACCCAACAAGACTGTCATTCAAATTTGATGGAGAAATCAAAAGCTTTCCAAACAAGCAAAAGTCAAGAGAATTCAGCACCATCAAACCAGCTTTAAACAAATGCTAAAGGAACTTTCCTAAGCAGGAAACACAAGAGAAGGGAAGGAAAAGACCAAAATAAGTAAACCCAAAACAATTAAGAAAATTTTAATAAGATCATATATAATGAAAATGGATTAAATGCACCAACAAAATGACATAGACTGGCTAGGAAGATGAAAACATAAGCATGTATGCACTTTCACTTACCACACCACTTGACCCCCCCCCCCAATTAAATGTAATTATGTTATATTGTTAGGTTAATCATGTTCCCATTATGGCTTGCAATTATAATTATCTTTTATTTTTTTGTCTGGCTATTGATTGTGAAAACTGATAAACACCTTTTACTATTGTGATTATGTATTATTCACTTAATACCATTGTATCATGATTAGTCAATAGAAAAACAATTGAATTCCAAAGCTCCAGATATACTTCTAATAAGCAAGCATGTTTAAAATCAACTTGACTATATGATGATCTTTTACTGCTATCTGGTTTATTTCCCTTCTTCTATCTCATATTCAGTACTCCCAATTAATTTAATTCATGTTTTCTAATTACTCCATCTCTCTTTTATGATATTCCTTTTCAAGTCTTTATTAAGAATAGTAGAAAAGCTTTTGCACACACACACACACACACACACATATGAATATCATGTATAATACATATATATATTTTAGAAAACTTATGACTTTTTGCCTAACTATTAAATTTATGACATTTGCATTCCTATTGTTTCACTTAATATAAGTAGAATGTTAGATTTGAATTATTGAAAATAGATATGCAAAAAGCAACAAAGTTTTACTGTATAGTGCAAGGAATTATAGTCAACATCTTTCAATAACCTATAATGGAAAACAATCTGAAAAATAATATGTGTGCATGTGTATAAATGGATCACCTTGCTGTGCACCTGAAACATTGTAATTCAATTGTACTTCAATAAAATATGTATTAAAAAATCTATTCTCTATGCAAGAAGTTAATGAGAAAAGCATAGCTTTTGTCTCTGAAAAACTCACTGGTTCATTTATTATAGAAACCTCAAACAACTAAATTTGGTAAAGTAATTATCCTTCAATTAAAAAATAAATAAATTATTTAACTCATGTTTGAGAAACTTTGTAATTTCCTTTAGAAATACTACACTTCCAAAATAAAAACTAAACTTCTGATAATCACTGCTGATGTAGGTATTTTCCAGACCCAAAATAAAATTGACAAATATATATGTGTATGTATATATGTGTGTGTATGTATATATGTGTAGACATACACATATACATAGAAAAGAATAGCATTAAGATTATGTCCTGCTTAAATTAAGGTTCCTTTGAATTCAATTATCTTTAGTTTCACTAACTTTGTTAGTTAAACTCTAATGAGTAATAGAATTAATAAGCTTTTTTATTTAATTTCCAGAAAAAATATAAGTGTTTTTGTAGGTATGTTATAAATATAATACATACATTGATGTAGATTACTTCCCCATCAGGAAAAAATGATCAAATGAAGCTCTGTAGAGGAGATGATATCAACAAAGCTTTAAATTATGATGGAAATGTAGGATAATCTCAAGTAAGAGAAGATTCTGCATGACTAACATCTTTCTATTATTTTCTTTCCCCAATAAAATCTTTATAACACTACATGATTTTCTACAAGGTAAGCTTGCCTGATTTCTTAAGCTTTTCATCATACAAAGCATTTCTGAACTGCTTTAGAATTTTGACTTTTGTAGTTGGAACACATCCTCTTTCATCTGGAAACTAGAATGAGTATATTCCAGATAAAGCAAAATATGTATAAATAATATACGAAATGTAGGGATAAATTCACGTGAAAATTCACGAAAGCAATATAGCTACACCACTACTTTGGGCTCCATATATTTTGACTAAGATATTCCCCATTCGTTTATATTTAAAAGAAGTCCGTGATGTTTCTCTCAACTCCAGCATTATATAACCTTTAGACTCTGTGCTCTTTGCACTCCAAAAATAACTCTTTCATCATCTTTCTGTTTCACTCTGCTGGAAGTTTGATGTCACCAGATAGACATTTTGATTTTTCTATATTCTATAACAAATAACCACATTTCTTAATTTTTTAATATAATTTAATTTTATTTTTGAAAACAAGTCAACAAAGTGAGTTTGCTTCTTTAATTTGTTATGACAACATGAAGAGAGAAATGGATTGTGAATGTATATTTATTTAGAAAACAAAGATTCATGTAATGAAAAATGTCAAATTTGAAAATAATGTCAAAATATTTTCAAACAATCTGATTCATATTTATTTTGAAAACGTTATATTGTTCGTGTTTAGGATCAAACAACACATCTGTGAAGACATACTATTAAACAAATATCCATGTGCAATATTTTAATATGCAAAATGAGCCTACAAAGTTCAAAGTCTTTGCATTTAAACCATATTTAAGAGTTTTTAAAAGTGATAGTTTTTACTTTTTCTGCTCATTTGTTAAGACTGGCAGATGGCATAACTGAACTGTTAAAAGTCATCTTTCCATCTGCTCAGTCATTCATGATATCCTTACTATTTATAATGAATACTTATATTCATTGACTATAGTATTGTGGTGAAGCAACACCATCAATACCATATGCTTCACATCACTTGATGTAATTACATGGTAATAACCACAGCCCTTTCCATCATTTCAGAATATGATTTCAAATGGTATGACTAAATATGATTATTATTACACCTGAAGCCTCACTTTGGGAAAGTATGTTTATCATATAGTCAATAAATATTTTTTTAAGTTTAATGGTGTACTGGTCCCAGAGTAGACTTTTGATTTAATTTTACAAAAAATAACAATTAAAATAAGTGTGAACACATATTGTTTATATTTTGAGAAGATATACATTTTATATACAATAAACATATATGTGAATATACTATCTGAATATCATATATACACAAATGTATACCCACAAGGAATATAATGATTTATCTATTTAAAAACATGCTTGTACAAATATACTGCATTTGTCATTGCAGTTATTAACTTGAATTGACATATGTAGAAATAGTAAATTTCAGAGCAAAATAGAAATTTAAAAGTCTATGCACACATTGATTATTTTAACCTATAATTTATCAGAAATAATTTTTGAAAAGCACAATTTTTCTATTTGCAAAGAATTTTCATCACTTCTATTCACAGTATCTTACCAATGAGCTATTACTTATCTCATTTTGTGTGTGTGTGTGAAGATTACACTCTTATGCTTTTACTACTCATTCTCCCATAAAAATTTAAAAGGTCATCTAATTTTTTTCAAAATATATTTTCTTATTGATAATCTTCATAAAAAAGCTCAAAAGCAGGAAGACAGCACCCACTGCTTCACTATCCTAAGGAAACATGTCAAAATGCAGCCATCCTATAAAAAAAGACAACCAGAAATTAAGTATTCAGAATCAAATGCAAAATAAAATTTTCTAAGACCTAGAAATGAAACAACAGTGTAAGTTAGTGAATATGGCTTAAGCTGTGAATTGAAAGTTTGACAACTTTCATGAAATTTTTAAAGCAAAAATTCTCATTTTTGAAGAAAAGGCTAATGCAGGCTCACTGCCACTGAAAAATAAACAAACAAACAAAAAAAACCTCGCTAAGTCCTGAATGTAACTAAAGCTTATTGGAAAATACAGACCAACAGATACTGAGCCAACCACTCAAGGTTTCCCTCACTGAAGTATCTATTGAGAAAAAATAATAATAAAATAAAATAAAAAATAAGAAAAATAAACCAGGGAGAAATCTTCCCCTTAGAATGAGTTCACAGACTGTAATTGCAAAATACATGAAAAAGTCTGACACTGAAAAAAATGACCAAAATTCATATTTGGAATAGAGTTTATTTTGTACAAAAATGTTTAAAAAGCTTGAGAGTGAAAAAATATCATTCAAATTAGACATGCACAAGAAGTATAGAAACAAATAGCTAAATTTATAGTGGGCAAAGAGCTGACACATCACAATAGAAGATATCAAATAACCAAAATTAATACAAAAAGTTGTTCATCATCATTAGTTACCAAAAAATGCAAATTCAAGCCACAATGAGGCACCACTTTAAATGCAGTGAAAGTGAAAGTGAAAGTTGCTCAGTCGTGTTCAACTCTTTGCAATCCAATGAACTATACAGTCCATAGGATTCTCTAGGCCAGAATACTGGAGTGTGTAGCCTTTCCCTTCTCCAGGGGATCTTCCCAATCCAGGGATCTAACCAAGGTCTCCCACATTGCAAGTGGATACTTTACCAGCTGAGCCACAAGGGAAGCCCAAAAATACTGAAGTGGGTAGCCTATCCCTTCTCCAGTGGATCTTCCTGACCCAGGAATCAAACTGGGGTCTCCTGTATTCTATGCAGATTCTTTACCAACTGAGTTATCAGGGAAATACTAGAATTGTCTAAAACAGAAGTTCCCAAATTCCAGGATCCAATGCCTGGTATTCTGAGGTGGAACTGATGTAATAATAATGAAAAATAAAGTTCACAGTAAGTACAATGTGCCTGAATCATCCCCAAACCATCCCCTATCCCCATAGTCCATGGTCCCTGGTGCCAAAAAGGTAGGGAGCCGCTGATCTAAAATATAGAATGTGAAGATATAGAATAACTACCATTTTTATACCCTGCTGGTGAGTGTCTAAAACATGAAACTATTTTGGAAAACTAGTTTGCAGCTTCTTATAAAGTGAAATATGCACTAACCATATAATCCAAAAATGTAACACTTATAATATTTATATACAAATACACATAAAAGCTATATTTGTAATAGCTCAAAAGAAAACAACCGAAATGTCAATCAACTGATAAATGGATAAGTACAATTCGATACTACTCAATAGTAAAATGAAATGGGCCATCTATCCATAGCAAACAAAGGTGAATCTAAATATATATTATGAAAAGCCAGAAACAGAAAAGTAAATATTGAATGGCTCAATGTGTTTGAAAATCTAGAACGGGCTGAACTAATTTGTCATGACAGAAATCAGATTATATTCTCTGGGTGGGGAGATGGTTGACTAATTGCAAAACACCATTAAGATCATGGATAAAATTTCTGATTTAATAGATGTATTTCACATTTTGAGTGGTGTGTGATGAGGTGGTTACATGATTGTGCAACTGTCAGAACTTATTAAACTATACATTCAAAATGTGTGTGGTTTATTGTGCTTAAATTATAGAGGAGTAAAATTAATCTAACAGCAAAAGAGACACAGATGTATACAACAGTCTTTTGGACTCTGTGGGAGAGGGAGGCGGGGGATGATTTGGGAGAATAGCATTGAAATATGTATAATATCATATAAGAAATGAATCAACAGTCCAGGTTTGATGCAGGATACAAGATGCTTGGGGCTGGTGCACTGGGATGACCCAGAGGGATGGTATGGGAAGGGAGGTGGGAGGGGGGTTCAGGATTGGGAACACATGTACACCCGTGGCAGATTCATGTTGATGTATGGCAAAACCAATACAATATTGTAAAGTAATTAGCCTCTAATCAAAATAAATAAACTTAAAAATTTAAAAAAAAATAAAGGGTGGCAGAATTGAAGAATCAATAATAAATTAGTGATGCACTAATAATTGTACTGCAGTACATAGTGTATTAAAAGACAATACTGCTATGTCATGTAGAAGCCAACACAAAGAGGCAAAAATATTGAGCAAGAGAGAAAGAGAGAGAAAACAAAGAAGGACAAGGAGAAGAAGAAGGAGGAGGTAAGGTGGGGAGGAGAAAGGGAGGAGAAGAAGGGGAGATGGGAACAAAGAGATGGGGGCAAAATAGTAGAAATGGGCTTCCTGGTGGCTCAAGTGGTAAAGAATCAGACTATCAATGCAGGAGTTGCAGGAGACGCAGGTTCAATCCTTGGATCCAAAAGATCCCCTGGGGAAGGAAATGGCAACCTGCTCCAGCATTCCTCCTGAGAATTTCCATAGACAGAGGAACCTGGTGGGCTACCGTCCATGTTATCACAGTCAGATACGACTGAGCGCATCACAAGCAAATAGTAAAAATACAATTCAGTTCAGTTCAGTCACTTAATCATGTCCATTTCTTTGTGACCCCATGGATTACAGCACACCAGCCTTCCCTGTCCATCATCAACTCCTGGAGCTTGCTCAAACTTATATCCATTGGTGATGTATCAAATAATAAAGTAAGAAAAAGTTAACTGATTAATGTGAGATTAACCATGATTAAGGCCTTTATCTTAGGGGAAGGAAAGAAACGTAGAATAACTTTATGTACATATAGATCATTTAATATAGTATATACATAGCAACATACAATAAAGTATATATTCTATTGTAGAATATGTCATAAAACTGAATTATTACATGAGTATCTATAGATTTTATGCTATCAAACAGAAGTAATATAAAAACAAAGTTTCCAAAATATCAGAGAGAAGGAAAGGGATAAGGGGGAAAAAAAATCAACTTCGTAGAAGACCAGGAGAAAGAGAAAACAAGGGGCTGGTAAAATAAAGGAGTGGATACTAGTCACAAAGTATAACTGTGGGAGATCACATTTTTAGCCACAGTATATTCATTTCAGTTCAGTTCAATCGCTCAGTCGTGTACAACTCTTTGCAACCCCATGAACCGCAGCACGCCAGGCTTCCCTGTCCATCACCAACTCCCAGAGCTTATCCAAACTCATGTCAATTGAGTCGGTATATTACCCCTAATTGTAGGCTGTGTGGCTGGAACAACTGTGAGAAGATTTACTACACATCCAAGGGCAGAGAAGCTCCAGTAAGATGGTAGGTGCTGGAACAGTGGCTGTATGGTGCTGGGGTGACTTTGAGGAGATATACCCCACATCTCAGGACAAGGAAAAGCCCCAACAAGATGGCAGGAGGCTCAAGATCATGGGTAGAATCAAACCCCATACCCGCCAGAGATGCTCAGAGGGCTCAAACATACTTTGTGTGCACCAGGATCCAGAGACCCCAAAGAGACTGAGACAGAATTGTGTTTGGGTGTCTTCTAAGGAGGTATGGGTCAGCAGTGGACTGCTGTGGGGACAGGGTCTCTGGGTGCAGTAGACCTGGGTATGGCATAAACCCTCTTTGAGGAGGTCACTGTTAACCCCACCATAGAGTTGCCAGAATTTACACAGGACTGCGGAAAAAGACTCTTGGAGGGCACAAACAGAAATTTGTGTACACCAGGACCCAGGACAAAGGAGCAGTGACCCACAAGACACTGACTCAGACTTGCCTGTGAGTGTCCAGGAATGTCTGGTGGAGGCATCGGTTGGTGGTGGCCTGCTGCAGGGTTAGGGGCACTGAGTATAGCAGTGCCTGCATGGGACCTTTTGAAGGAGGTCACCATTATCTTCATTGCCTCTACCATGGTTTGGACTCAGGTCAAATAACAGGGAGGAAACATAGCCCCACTCTTCAAAAGAAAATTGGATTAAACATATACTGAGCATGGCCACGCCCATCAGAACAGGACCCAGTTTCCCCCTCAGTCAATCTCTCCTATTAGGAAGCATCCATAAGCCCCTTATCCTTTTCCATCAAAGGGCAGACAGTCTGAAAACCACAATCACAGAAAACTAACCAATCTGATTACATGGACCAGAGCCTTGTCTAACTCAATGAAACTATAAAACATGCTGTGTAGAGCCACCCAAGACAGGTCATGGTGGAGACTTCTGACAAAACACGGTCCACTGGAGAGGGGATTGGCAAACCACTTCAGTATTCTTGCTTTGAGAACCCCATGAACAGAATGAAAAGGCAAAAAGATACGACGCTGAAAGATGAACTCCCCAGATCGGTCGGTGCCCAATATTCTACTGGAGATCAGTGGAGAAATAACTCTAGAAACAATGAAGAGAAGGAGCCAAAGTAACAATAGCACCCAGTTGTGGATGTGACTGGTGATGGAAGTCAAGTTTGATGCTGTAAAGAGCAATATTGCAGAGGAACCTGGAATGTTAGGTCCATGAATCAAGCCAAATTGCAAGTGGTCAAACAGGAGATGGCAAGAGTGAATATTGACATTTCAAGAATCAGCGAACTACGGTATGGGGAGGGAGGTGGGAGGGGGGTTCAGGATGGGGAACACATGTACAACCATGACAGATGCATGTTGATGTATGGCAAAACCAATACAATATTGTAAAGTAGAAAAAATAATAATAATTTAAAAAAAAAAGAATCAGTGAACTAAAATGGACTGAAATGGGTGAATTTAATTCAGATGACCATTATATCCACTACTGTGGGCAAGAATCCCTTAGTAGAAATGGAATGGCCATCATAGTCAACAAAGGAGCCTGAAATGCAGTAAACTTGGATGCAAACTCAAAAACTACAGAATGGTCTCTGTTCTCTTCCAAGGCAAAGCATTCAATATCACAGTAATCCAAGTCTATACCCCAACCAGTAATGCTGAAGAAGCTGAACTTGAACGGTTCTATGAAGACCTACAAGACCTTCTAGAACTATCACCCAGAAAAGAGGTCCTTATCATTATAGGGGACTGGAATGCAAAAGTAGGGAGTCAAGAAACACCTGGAGTGACAGGTAAATTTGTCCTTGGAGTACAGAATGAAGCAGGGCAAAGCCTAACAGAGTTTTTCCAAGAGAATGCACTAGTTACAACAAACACCCTCTTCACACAACACAAGAGAAGACTCTACACGTGGACATCACCAGATGGTCAATATCAAAATCAGATTGATTATATTCTTTACAGCCAAAGATGGAGAAACTCTATACAGTCTACAAAAAAAGACCAAGAGCTGACTGTGGCTCAGATCATGAACTCCTTATTGCCAAATTCAGACTTAAATTGAAGAAAGTAGGAAGAACCAACAGACCATTCAGGTATGATCTAAATCAAATATCTTATGATTATATAGGGGAAATGACAAATAGATTCAAGGGATTACATCTGATTGACAGAGTGCTTGAAGAACTATGGACAGAGGTTTGTGACATTGTACAGGAGGCAGGGATCAAGATCATCCACAAGAAAAAGAAATGCAAAAAGCAAAGTGGTTGTCTGAGGAGACCCATGAAAAGAAGAGAAGCAACAGACAAAGGAGAAAAGGAAAGATATACCCATTTGATTGTAGACTTCCAAAGAATAGCAAGGCAAGATAAGAAAGGCTTCCTCAGTGATAAGTGCACAGAAATAGAGGAAAACAACATAATGGGAAAGACTAGATATCTCTTCAAGAAAATTAGAGATTCCAAGGGAACTTTTCATGCAAAGGATGGGCACAAAAAAGGACAGAAATGGTATGGACCAAACAGAAGCAGAAGATATTTAGAAGAGGTGGCAAGAATATCCAGAAGAACTATACAAAAAAGATCTTAATGTCCAAGGTAATTATGATGGTGTGATCACTCACCTAGAGCCAGACATCCTGGAATGTGAAATCAAGTGGGCCTTAGGAAGTACACTACGAACAGAGCTAGTGGAGGTGATGGAATTCCAATGGAGCTATTTCAAATCCTGAAAGACAATACTGTGAAAGTGCTTCATTTAATATGCCAGAAAATTTGGAAAACTCAGCAGTGGCCATGGGGTGAGTCATGTCTGACTCTTCTGCAACCTCATGAACTGTAGCCCACCAGGTTCCTCTGTCCATAGATTACCCAGGCAGAAATACTGGAGTGGGTAGCCATTTCCTTGTCCAGGGAATCTTCCTGACCCAGGTATTGACTCAAGTCTCCTTCACTAGCAGGCAGATTCTTTACCACTGAATCACCAGGGAAGTTCAGATACAGAAGTTAGGAAGTGGAAACTGGCCACAACTCAAAAATGGTCTTCATGGATTGGATTGAACACCTATATAAGAAGAGTAGAGATAAATCTCTTGCTTATTGTAAGAGATGGGACACAAATAATCTATGATGTGTGTTAGTAGCACAAGTACTCTTACTACTGTTGGCATCATGTGATAAAAGGCAGATAGAGAGGAGGTACTTGAAAAATTTAGTGGCTATGCAGCTTTATCACTATGGCAAAAATTTATTAAGAACTGTATCCTCTGGTTTCCTGTGAAGAATCTAAAGCATCTATACTGACAATACAAAATTAAAAGGTATAATATAAGTATATACCTACTTGTGTATGAAAAATCTTCTTTGGTAGCCCTGGTTGAAGGAGCCCTCAGTTCCTGTAGTTGTACCCAGAAAGGCTGAGAGCCAAGCCTAGGATGTAAATGTGAATTGCAATACTGATTAGTGCTCAGTCT
The DNA here is from genome assembly GCF_032452875.1 of Bos javanicus. Lineage (NCBI taxonomy): Eukaryota > Metazoa > Chordata > Mammalia > Artiodactyla > Bovidae > Bos > Bos javanicus. The sequence goes on from NC_083878.1 coordinate 52,727,442, forward strand.
CATGAATTTGCTTACATTGAAGACAGTGAAATTTACTTATGAGGATGGAGAAGGAACTAGGGCATGAGATGAGAAACAGTAAAGTATTTAGTAAAAGTCACCTAGTCATGTCCAACTCTTTGCAACTCCATGGACTATATAGTCCATGGAATTCTCCAGGCCAGAATACTGGGATGGGTGGCCTTCCCCTTCTCCAGGTGATCTTCCCAACTCAGGTATCAAACCCAGGTCTCCCGCATTGCGAGTGGATTTTTTACCAGCTGAGCCACAAGGGAAGCCCAAGAATACTAGAGTGGGTAGCCTACCCCTTCTCCAGAGGATCTTCCCAACCCAACAATTGAACTGGGGTATCCCGCATCACAGGCAGATTCATTATCAACTGAGATATCAGGGAAGCCCAAGAGAACATAAATGAGGAAGAAAAATTTTAACTTAAGTATTTCCTTCAACTTTCACATAAAATCCTTTCAATGACTATCTTTGGGGAAACAGCTTATTGATATCATCCTTGAGCTTAGGATACACTTCTATCACCTCTGGTTTTAAGTCAATAATGAGAAAAGTAAAACATATTCTTGACAGAGAGAGATAAGGACTGGTCTTCTAGGTTCCTTACTAAGAGCCGAGACTAAACCATGTACAGATATTAATTGGAAGTGGAAATGTCAGGACATTCCTGGCATATAAATGAAGATTTACAATGATTCAGGGAAATGGACATACCCAGATAAATTTGTGGAGAAGGCAATGGCACCCCACTCCAGTACTGTTGCCTGGAAAATCCCATGGATGGAGGAGCCTGGTAGGCTGCAGTCCATGGGGTCGCTAAGAGTCAGACACGACTGAGCGATTTCACTTTCACTTTCCACTTTCATGCATTGGAGAAGGAAATGGCAACCCACTCCAGTGTTCTGGCCTGGAGAATCCCATGGATGGAGAAGCCGGGTAGGCTGCAGTACATGGGGTTGCACAAAGTCAGATACAAATGAAGCAACGCAGCAGCAGATAAATTTGTTACGGCAAGTTTTTCTGTATTGCCATTATCATTGCTTCCAAGAGGGTCAGGATTATACTTTTTTTCACTAAGAAATTAATTGGTAATGAGGGAAGCAATAGCATCCCTTAGGTACATTATGGTAGCTGCAGACTATATCAAGGGCTGACAATAATTTATTCTTCAGAGAAATTGTATTTATAATCTCAATGAGAATATTGGGGTCCCAGAGTAGAGAAGGCCAGATAATCTTGTTGCTTATCCATCATCACAGAAATGATAGTAATTATAACTATAGATCATGAGAACAGGTAGCTCTCAGATTATTTTGATTCTCAGACCTCTTAGTGAATAGCTGATTAAACACAGGAATCCTAGAAATGAAATAAAGAACAGTGTGCTAAGATTCTATGTAGTGTATATAGGAAGAAAACTGGACAGAAATCTAACTGAAATCACTACTGTGAAGTTTCACACACTCTTTTCATATCTCAGTTCACAGAGCAATTCATAAGACCAAGAAACAGTCAACTGATTAGTATGCCAGGTCTGCTTTAGGAAATATTCTTTAGTGTACTCTCAGGTATACAGATCTTTCTCCTACCTTCCCAAGAGAAATCAGCAGTAAGTAATGTATCAGGTAGAGGGAAATAATAATATTATCCAGGAGTTATTTGATATTAACTCTGAACTTATACTGATCTTTAGAGACCTGAGTGAGAGTGTGGAAGTATTTAAGGAAAGACTTAAAGGATCTCTAGGAAAGATTTAACGAGGTTAAGATATAGATCATGCTTTGAATCTAGCATATTTAATAGTAGATGTGTACTATAAATGTTTTCCATAATTAACCATGAAATATACAGCTGAAATTAAAATTAATAAATGATAGAAATCCTATAATAGTTCTTGATACTTAGGAGTGTCACTATTATGATAGAAAAGGGTGCATGGATGTTCTTGGGACCTTTGCATTAAATCCCCATCTTTCTCCAACCTACACTTGGATCAAGGCATTGAAATTACATGGCCTTCATTAATAGTGCTTTCTGGTTGAGTTTGGGCAAGGGGGAATCTCTATGGAAAATTGAAGGAAGAGAGGAGAATGAACCCAGATAATGATCAATTTGTCTTCATGAAAGTTTCCTGTGATGGACTTTGCCTCTTGAATGTGTCCCTGAAGGAAAACTTTTCTGTTTATTCCCACAGTCCTCTAGGCCTCCAAGTTCACATTTTGACCCTGCATTCATTCATTATCCTTTAGATTTTTTCTAAACAGTTCCCACACCTTTGACATTAGTAGTATTTGAAAAAGAAGCTATTTTCAGCTTTTTTAATGAGATAATCTATCCTGTTTCCTCTTGACAGTGACTGATACAGAGGTCACTATATAATACTGAAAGGAGTAAATCACATATATTATGAAATATCATAAATTGACATGTACTTGATGAAAAAGGCTCAAAATCTTAACCAAAGCTTATCCAATTATGAATGCAATATTTTAGATCATGTCCATTAAAGTTGATGAATAAAATTACAAAGTTGATATAAGTATAAAAGTTATTAATGTTTTAATAAACAAAATGATTTAATATAAAAATCATTCAGATTCCAGAAATAATGTACGTTCATTTTGACTATACTTGCAAGACATATAAAAATTGTTATTTAGAATTTTGAAAAAAAAATCTCAATAGAACCCAGGAATAGAAATTTAGTCAACATATCACTATGAACAAAGCTAGTAGAGGTGATAGAATTCCAGTTGAGCTATTCCAAATCCTGAAGGATGATGCTGTGAATGTGCTACACTCAATATGCCAGCAAATTTGGAAAACTCAGTAGTGGCTACAGGACTGGAAAAGGTCAGTTTTCATTCCAATACAAAAGAAAGGCAATGCCAAAGAATGCTCAAAGTACGGCACAGTTGCACTCATCTCACACACTAGTAAAGTAATGCTCAAAATTCTCCAAGTCAGGCTTCAGCAACATGTGAACCGTGAACTTCCTGATGTTCAAGCTGGTTTTAGAAAAGGCAGAGGAACCAGAGATCAAATTGCCAACATCTGCTGGATCATGGAAAAAGCAAGAGAGTTCCAGAAAAACATCTACTTCTGGTTTATTGACTATGCCAAAGCCTTTGACTGTGTGGATCACAATAAACTATGGAAAATTCTGAAAGAGATGGGAATACCAGACCACCTGATCTGCCTCTTGAGAACTTTGTATGCAGGTCAGGAAGCAACAGTTAGAACTCGACATGGAACAACAGACTGGTTCCAAATAGGAAAAGGAGTTCGTCAAGGCTGTATATTGTCACCCTGTTTATTTAACTTATATGCAGAGTACATCATGAGAAACACTGGACTGGAAGAAACACAAGCTGGAATCAAGATTGCCGGGAGAATTCTCAATAACCTCAGATATGCAGATGACACCACCCTTATGGCAGAAAGTGAAGAGGAACTGAAAAGCCTCTTGATGAAGGTGAAAGTGGAGAGTGAAAAAGTTGGCTTAAAGCTCAACATTCAGAAAATGAAGATCATGGCATCTGGTCCCATCACTTCATGGGAAATAGATGCGGAAACAGTGGAAACAGTGTCAGACTTCATTTTTCTGGGCTCCAAAATCACTGCAGATGGTGACTACAGCCATTAAATTAAAAGACGCTTGCTCCTTGGAAGGAAAGTTATGACCAAACTAGATAGCATATTCAAAAGCAGAGACATTACTTTGCCAACAAAGGTTCATCTAGTCAGGGCTATGGTTTTCCCTGTGGTCATGTATGGATGTGAGAGTTGGACTGTGAAGAAGGTTGAGCACCGAAGAATGGATGCCTTGAACTGTGGTGTTGGAGAAGACTCTTGAGAGTCCCTTGGACTGCAAGGAGATCCAACCAGTCCATTCTGAAGGAGATCAGCCCTGGGATTTCTTTGGAAGGAATGATGCTAAAGCTGAAACTCCAATACTTTGGCCACCTCATGCGAAGAGTTGACTCATTGGAAAAGACTCTGATGCTGGGAGGGATTAGGGGCAGTAGGAAAAGGGGATGGCAGAGGATGAGATGGCTCGATGGCATCACTGACTCGATGGACATGAGTCTGAGTGAACTCCAGGAGTTGGTGATGGACAGGGAGGCCTGGCGTGCTGCGATTCATGAGGTCACAGAGAGTCGGACACGACTGAGCAACTGATCTGATCTGAACTGATCTGATCATGTGTGTTTAGAAATGTCAAAATATACTTAAAATAAATGCATCTACATTAGAGATAATAGAACAGAACAGAAATTTGACTATCAAAAAAGGAAAAATTAAGCTAAAAAATAGCAGAAGCAGATGTGGAGAAAAGGAAACACTTCTGTATTTTTGGTGTGAAGGTAAACTGATACAGTTATTACTGAAAGTAGTTTGGGATTCTTTACAAAAAACTAGGGCTCAATCTACCATAAAAGTCAGCAATCCCATTACATTGCATGTACTCTTAGAAAGCTACAATTTTAAAAGACAAATGTACCCCAGTGTTCATTACAGAACTATTTGCAATAGCCAGAGAAGGCAATGGCACCCCACTCCAGTACTCTTGCTTGGAAAATCCCATGGGTGGAGGAGCCTCGTAGGCTGCAGCCCACGGGGTCGCTAAGAGTCAGACATGACTGAGCAAATTCCCTTTAACTTTTCACTTTCATGCATTGGAGAAGGAAATGGCAACCCACTCCAGTGTTCTTGCCTGGAGAATCTCAGGGACTGGGGAGCCTGGTGGGCTTCCATCTATGGGGTCACACAGAGTCGGACACGACTGAAATGACTTAGCAGCAGCAGCAGAAGCAGCAGAGCATGGAAGCCACCTAGATGTCCTTCTACAGATGAATGGATAAAGAAAATGTAGTACACATGTACAATGGAATATTACTCAGTTATAAAAAGGAACAAATTTGACTCAGCTGTAGTAAGGTGGATAAACCTACAGCCTCTTAAACACAGTGAAGTGAGTCAAAAAAAGAAAACTAAGGATTTTGTATTAACATATATGTATATAGAATCTAGAAAAATGGTACTGATGAACCTAGTAGAGAATGGACTTGTGAACACAGAAGGGTGAAGGTAATGGTGGGATGAACTGAGACAGTAGCACTGACATATATACACTACCATGCATAAAATAGATAGCTAGTGGGAAGTTGCTATATAACACAGGGAGCCCAGCCTGGTGATCCCTGCTTTCTGTGATGAACTAGAAAGGTGGGATGGGGAGGGGAGGGAGGTTCAAATGTGAGGGGATATAAAAATATATATATATAATGTTGTCTGATTTACATTGTTGTAGAGTGGCCACAGGACTGGAAAAGGTCAGTTTTTATTCCAATCCCAAAGAAAGGCAATGCCAAAAAATGCTCAAACTACTGCACAATTGCATTCATCTCACACGCTAGTAAAGTAATGCTCAAAATTCTCCAAGCCAGGCTTCAGCAATACGTGAACCATGAACTTCCAGTTGTTCAAGGTGGTTTGAGAAAAGGTAGAGGAGCCAGAGATCAAATTGCCAACATCTGCTGGATCATGGAAAAAGCAAGAGAGTTCCAGAAAAACATCTATTTCTGCTTTATTGACTATGCCAAAGCCTTTGACTGTGTGGAACACAATAAACTGTGAAAAATTCTGAAAGCAATGGGAATACCAGACGAACTGACCTGCCTCTTAAGAAACCTATATTCAGGTCAGGAAGCAACAGTTAGAACTGGACATGGAACAACAAACTGGTTCCAAATAGGAAAAGGAGTATGTCAAGGCTGTGTATTTTCACCCTGCTTATTTAACTTATAGGCAGAGTACATCATGAGAAATGCTGGGCTGGAAGAAGCACAAGCTGGAATCAAGATTGCCAGGAGAAATATCAATAACCTCAGATATGCAGATGACACCACCCTTATGGCAGAAAGTGAAGAGGAACTAAAAAGCCTCTCGATGAAGGTGAAAGAGGAGAGTGTAAAATTTGGCTAAAGCTCAACATTCAGAAAACAAAGATCATGGCATCTGGCCCCATTACTTCATGGGAAATAGATGCGGAAACAGTGCAAACAGTGTCAGACTTTATTCTTTTGGGCTCCAAAATCACTGCAGATGGTGACTTCAGCCATGAAATTAAAAGACGCTTACTCCTTGGAAGGAAAGTTATGACCAACCTAGATAGCATATTGAAGAGCAGAGACATTACTTTGCCAACAAAGGTCCGTCTAGTCAAGGCTTGTTTTTTCCAGTGGTCATGTATGGATGTGAGAGTTGGTCTGTGAAGAAAGCTGAGTGCCGAAGAATTGACGCTTTTGAACTGTGGTGTTGGAGAAGACTCTTGAGAGTTCCTTGGACTGCAAGGAGATCCAACCAGTCCATTCTACAGGAAATCAGCCCTGGGATTTCTTTGGAAGGAATGATGCTAAAGTTGAAACTCCAGTACTTTGGCCACCTCAGTTGACTCACTGGAAAAGACTCTGATGCTGGGAGGGATTGGGGGCAGGAGGAGAAGGGGATGACAGAGGATGAGATGGCTGGATGGCATCACTGACTTGATGGACGTGAGTGTGAGTCAACTCTGGGAGTTGGTGATGGACAGGGAGGCCTGGCATGCTGTGATTCATGGGGTGGCAAAGAGTTGACAGGACTGACGGACTAAATTGACTGAACTGACAGCAGAACAGCGCTTACAATGTAACATAGCATTGTAAAGTAATTTTCCACCAATTAAAAAAAAAAACCTAAGATTTAAACTACAAAGAAGAATAAAATAATAAAATTGTAATAACGTATTACATTTATATACACATATTTTGTTGTATGAGACAACTAATATAATACAGTCTAAATATAAACAGCAAGAATGTTAGGGTTTCCTATATGCTTTTAGAAATAATGAGAAAGCAAAAATATATTTAGAAAGAAGAGACTGTCTCTTTCTGCATAATATACTCACTGTGTTTGAGTTAATAGAAATATGTAGAACCCTGTATCTCACAGTTAGAAATCATACTTTGTTTGCTCATGAAAAATTTATAAAATGTAAGTATTTTACAATATACACTAGAACTCTGTAAAATATCAAAAACTATGTACAAAAATAAAACAAGAAGTTTGGGTCTCAACAACACACACCTGGATATGTAATTGATTACAAAAGAAATGGTGATGGAAATTTATGGAATATTCCATAGTGAAACTAATAAGTATTAACTTGGGGAATTTAGCTAAAGTAGTAAGTAAAGAATATTAATAGATTCAAATGATGGACAATTTTAAACTAAGTGGCCCACAAGCAAAAATACAAAGAGAAAACAACAGAACAGATCTTATGAAAAGCCACAGAATAAACCTTAAAAAAAGCAACAAAATAGGCTTTGTGAAGATACAGATAAAAATTCTATAAACATAAATTAATGAATATAAAGCAAAATAGTCCAACAGGAACAAATAATTTTTCTTTGAAATAAAAATAACAAAATGGACAAAATATTAAGTGAATCTAAACAATACTAAATAAATTACAAATAATAAATATTAGGAGTAAAAATAGGACCTAATTAGAAATGCTATTAGAAAATTTCTATCAAAAACAATAGAAATATTGAGTAATATATTTAATCCTTGGTAAAGGAAATGGCAACCCACTCTAGTATTTTTGCCTGGAAAATTCTGTGGACAGTGAAGCCTGGTGGGCTACAATTCATAAAGTTGCAAAGAGTTGGGCATGACTGAGTACTACCAGTTTCATCACAATATATAAATTGTACAACATGTAAATTAGAAGTAAAAGCAAGCATAAAGACACACACACACACACATACACACACAAAATCCCTCCATGCATAGTTTTGTAAAATATGGTTGTGGCCACAAGTTTAGATGTTTCCATAAACAAAAGCAAAACACAAAAGTTAAATTATGTGTGAAAATCTGATGAATCATAAAAATAGACATTTTTCTTTTTGTTTTTACAAAGAAAAAGTAATTTTATTTTACTGTATTTTTTTTTACTTTAAAATATTGTATTGGTTTTGCCATACATCAACATGAATCCACCACAGGTATACATGTGTTCTCCATCCCGAATCCCCCTTCTACCTCCCTCCCCATACCATTCCTCTGGGTTGTCCCAGTGCACCAGCCCCAAGCATCCTATATCCTGCATCGAACTTGGACTGGTAATTCGTTTCATATGTGATATTATACATATTTCAATGCCATTCCCCCAAATCATCCCACCCTCTCCCTCTCCCACAGAGTCCAAAAGACTGTTCTATACATCTGTGTCTCTTTTGGTGTCTCGTATACAGGGTTATCATTACTATCTTTCTAAATTCCATATATATGTGTTAGTATACTGTATTGGTGTTTTTCTTTCTGGTTTACTTCATTCTGTATAATTATACAGAATTTAATAGACATTTTTCAAAGAGAATAATTCATGACTAACATGTATTTGAAAAGATGCTTGTTTTCACTAATGAAAAAGTCACATGAAAATTAAAATAAAAATTGCAAATATACAATTGATAAAAATTGGAAGGATATATAATTTTAGCGTGAATGTTGCAAAGCAGAAACAAGATTATTTTTCTTGTTTTCTGTGAACAAAAAAGAAAAAAAAATGTCACCCATCTGTAGCACAATCTGGAAGTACCTTACTAAATTAAATGTACGTAAGACTCATTAAAACTATTGAATATTATTGCAAATGCAAACTCTCATGTAAGTCTTAAGGCCACAAGCATGAAGCAGTTCTGTCTGCGATAGTATAAAACAAAAGGCAGTGTTTGAATACACCAACAAATACTATATACTATTAAAAATGTTTTCAATATTCAGCTTCAATGTTCTACTTTCCTTGAGTTATAACAGTGATGTCATCTTCATTGGTATTAACCTCCTTCATGTATATATTCACATATCTATCTCCTAAGTGATGTTTTAGGATTTCTCTCAGTTCAGTCAATAGACATAAATGTATTAAGATCTAACTTATTTGAAGATTTCCTCCTTGATGTTTTCATTATCTATTTTTATTTTTTTTTAATTTTTTATATTTTATTTTATTTTTTAACTTTACAGGAATCATTAAGTCCTCACAAAAAAACAAGAGGATACTGTATCATACTTAATAAGATAATACTCTTAATTTTATTTGTGCCTGCTTTCACTTATTTGAACATTTTCCTTCTTACTAATTCTCAATAATTTTGCTATTCAGTAATGACTGTGTATCTCCAGACATTTACATGTCATTTGTTCAAATTCTTATTTCTTATACCCTTAACCTATTATTATCTTTGAAATTCATTCTAAATATGTAATATTATGCACATTAAGCCTTGATTATTTACCTTAATAAAACTCACAGGATTGATATTCTGAAACTTTAATGTTACAGAATTTTGTTTGTAAGCTAATTAATGTAGCAGCTCTCACAGGTAACCATGACAACACTTTTAAATTCTGCAGTCTTGATAATTGTAGGAATGATAGAAATTAGAAATCCATTTATTTGGGGGCCAATATTTCTGGATGTGTGTGTATGTATCTGCATGTGTGTGCATGTGTGTGTGTGTGTATGTGCACGCAGTTTGGATTGCTTGGAAAGAATAAAGAATTACCATACATATCTATGCTATGTTGTTTTGTTCAGTCCCTAAGTTGTCACCAACTCTTTGCCAACCTATGGAGTGCAGCATGCCAGGCTTCCCAGTCCTTGACTTTCTCCGAGGGTTTGCTCAAATTAATGTTCATTGAGTCGGTGATAATATTGAACAATCTCATCCTCTGCTGCCCTCTTCCGCTTTTCAATTCAATTTTTCCCAGCATCTGGATATTTTTCAATGAGTCAGCTCTTCCCATCAAGTGGCCGAAGTATGAGAGCTTCACTTTCAACATTAGTTCTTCCAATGAATATCCTTCAGGATTGATTGGTTTGATCTCCTTGCTGTTCAAGGGACTCTCAAGAGTCTTCTCCAGCATCACAATTCAAAAGCATCAGTTCTGTGGCACATAACCTTTTTATGGTCCAACTCCCACATCCGTAGCACTTTAACATCATCATCTTTTAAAATAGCTTTTAAATAATCCTAAACAGAATTTTAAATAGCTCCACTAATTACATCATTTCCACTAGGTTTGTTCATAACAATGTTACCTAAGGCCTATTTGACTTCAAACTCCAGGATTTCTGGCTCTTTGTGAATGACCATACTATTGTTGTTATCCAAGTCATTTAGACCTCTTTTGCATAGTTGTATAGTGCTGTGTATCCTTGCCACTTCTTAAGCTGTTCTACTACTGTTAGGTCCTTGCCATTTCTGTCCTTTATAGTCTCCATTCTTGCATGAAATGTTTCCTTGGTATCTCCAGTTTTCTTGAAGAGCTCTCTAGTCTTTCCCATTCTAGGATATTCCTCTACACATTAGCATTGCTCATGAAAGCAGGCTTTTTTTTTTTTTTTTAACCTATCCGTACTACTCTCTGAAACTCTGCATTAAGTTGAGTATATCTTTCCCTTACCCCTTTTCCTTTTGTTTCTCTTCTCAGCTATTTGGAAAGCCTCCTCAGGCAACAAATTTGCCTTCCTGCATTTCTTTTTCTTTGGGATGGTTTAGCTCACAACCTGCTGTACTATGTTATGAATTCCTGTCCATAGTTTTTCAGACATTCTATCAGATCTAATCCCTTGAATCTATTTATCATCTCCAAGATATAATCATAAGGGATTTGATTTAGGTCCTACATGAATGGCCTTGTGGTTATCCTTCAGTTCAGTTCAGTTCAGTCCCTCAGTCATATCCGACTTTTTGCAACCCCATGAATCACAGCATGCCAGGCCTCCCGATCCATCAACAACTCCTGGAGTCTAATCAAACTCATGTCCGTTGAGTCAGTGATGACATCCAGCCATCTCATCCTCTGTTGTACCTTTCTCCTCCTGCCCCCAATCCCTCCTAGCATCAGAGTCTTTTCCAATGAGTCAACTATGTGCATGAGGTGGCCAAAGTATTGGAGTTTCAGCTTCAGCATCAGTCCTTCCAATGAATACCCAGGAGTGATCTCCTTTAGAATGGACTGTTTGGATCCCCTTGCAGTCCAAAGGACTCTCAAGAGTCTTCTTCAACAACACAGTTCAAAAGCATCAATTCTTGGTGCTCAGCTTTCTTCTCAGTCCAACTCTCACATTCATACATGACCACTGGAAAAACCATAGCCTTGACTAGACGGACCTTTGTTGGCAAAGTAATGTCTCTGCTTTTGAATATGCTATCTAGGTTGGTCATAACTTTCCTTCCAAGGAGTAAGCGTCTTTTAATTTCATGGCTGCAATCACCATCTGCAGTGATTTTGGAGCCCAGAAAAATATAGTCTGACACTGTTCCCACTGTTTTAGCATCTATTTCCCATGAAGTGATGGGACCAGATGCTACGATCTTCGCTTTCTGAATGTTGGTATTTAAGCCAACTTTTTCATTCTCCTCTTTAACCTTCATCAAGAGGCTTTTTAGTTCCTCTTCATTTTCTGCCATAAGGGTGGTGTTCTCTACATATCTGAGGTTATTGATATTTCTCCTGGCAATCTTGATTCCAGCTTGTGCTTCTTCCAGCCCAGAATTTCTCATATGTACTCTGCGTATAAGTTAAATAAGCAGGGTGACAATATACAGCCTTGACGAACTCCTTTTCTTATTTGGAACCAGTCTGTTGTTCCATGTCCAGTTCTAACTGTTGCTTCCTGACCTGCATACACATTTCTCAAAAGGCAGGTCAGGTGGTCTGGTATTCCCATCGCTTTCAGAATTTTCCACAGTTTATTGTGATCCACACAGTCAAAGGCTTTGGCGTAGTCAATAAAGCAGGAATAGATATTTTTCTGGAACTCTCTTTCTTTTTTGATGATCTAGCAGATGTTGGCAATTTGCTCTCTGGTTCCTCTGCCTTTTCTAAAACCAGCTTGAACATCTGGAAGTTCACCTTTCATGTATTGCTGAAGCCTGGCTTGGAGAATTTTGAGCATTACTTTACTAGCATGTGAGGTGAGTGCAATTGTGCAGTAGTTTGAGCATTGTTTGGCATTGCCTTTCTTTGGGATTGAAATGAAAACTGACGTTTTCCAGTCCTGTGGCCACTGCTGAGTTTTCCAAATTTGCTGGTATATTGAGTGTAGCACTTTCACAGCATCATGTTTCAGGATTTGGAATAGCTCAACTGGAATTCCATCACCTCCACTAGCTTTGTTCGTAGTGATGCTTTCTAAGGCCCACTTGACTTCACATTCCAGGATGTCTGGCTCTAGGTCAGTGATCACACCATCATGATTATCTGGGTCATGAAGATATTTTTTCCTACAGTTCTATTTATTCTTACCATCTCTTCTTAATATCTTCTGCTTATGTTAGGTCCATACCATTTCTGTCCTTTATCAAGCCCATCTTTGCATGAAATCCTTACTTTCTTCAATTTTAGCCTGAATTTTGCAATAAGGTGCTCATTTTCAGAGCCACAGTCAGGCCCACATCTTGCTTTTGCTGGAATGGAATAGCTACCCACTCGAGTATTCTAGACAGTATAATTCCAAGGACAAAGGAGCCCAGTGGGCTATAGTCCATGTGTTTGCAATGACTGAGGAATTAACACTTTCGTTTTTTAATATTCTTTCCAGGTTTGTCCTAACTGTCCTTCCAAGGAGCAAGCATCTTTTAATTTCATGGCTGCAGTCACCATCCACAGTAATTTTGGAATCCAAGAAAATAAAATCTTTCACTGTACCTACTTTTTCCCCTTCTATTTGCCATGAAGTGATGGGACTGGATGCCATGATCTTAGTTTTTTGACTGTTGAGTATTAGGCCAGCTTTTTCACTCTCCTTTTTCAAATACATCAAGAGGCTCTTTAGTTTCTTTACTTCCTGCCATTAGGGTGGTATCATCTGCATATCTGAGGTTGTTGATATTTCTCCAGGCAATCCTGATTCCATCTTGTGATTCATCAAGTATTTCGCGTGCTATTCTCTGCATATAAGTTAAATAAACAGGGTGACCATATACAGCCTTTTTGCACTCCTTTCCCAATTTTGAACCAGTCCATTGCTTCATGTCCAGTTCTAACTGTTGTTTCTTGATCTGCATACAAGATTCTTAGGAGACAGGTTGGGTGGTCTTATATTCCCTTCACTTTAGGAATATTCCCAGTTTGCTGTGATCTACAAAGTGTTTCATATAGTCAATGAAGCACAAGTAGGTATTTTTCTCAAATTCCATTCTTTTCTCTATTATCCAAGGACTTTTGGCAATTTGATTCCTGGTTCCTCTGCCTTTGCTAAGCTCAACTTTTACATCTGGAATTTCTCAGTGTATACACTGCTGAAGCCTGGCTTGAAGGATTTTGAGCATGATCTTGCTACCCTGTTAAATGAGCAAAATTGTCCTGTAGTTTGAACATTCTTTGGCATTGCCCTTCTTTGGGATTGGAATGAAAATTGATTTTTTCCACTTTCACAGCATAATCTTTTAGGATTTTAAATAGCTCTGTTGAAATTCCATAACCTCCACTAGCTTTATTCATAGTAATACTTACCAAGGCCCACTTGACTTGACACTTCAGGATATCTGGTTCTTGCTGAGGAACCACAACATTATGGTTATCTAGGCTTAAGACAATTTTTGTGCAGTTCTTTGATGCATTCTTGCCACTTCTTCTTAATTTCTTCTGCCTCTTTTTGGTCCTTTACCACTTCTGTACTTTAGAGTGCCCATCCTTGTATGAAATCCTTGCTTGGTAGCTCCAATTTTCTAGAAGTGCTCTCTAGTCTTTCCCATTCTATTGCCTTCCTCTATTTCTTTGCAATGTTCAAAGACTTCTTACTCTCCTTGCTATTCTCTAGAACTGTCCATTCATTTGAGTATATCTTTCCCTTTCTCCCTTGCTTTTCCATTCTCTTTTTTCCACAGCTATTTGTAAAGCCTCCTCAGACAGCCACTTTGCCTTCTTTCAATTCTTTTTCTTCAGGATGGTTTTAGTCACTGCTTCCTGTATAACGTTATGAACCTCTGTCTATAATTCTTTAAACATTCTACCAGATCTAATTCTTTGGATCTATTTGTCATCTCCACTGAATAATAATCATAAGGGATTGTTTTTTAGGTCATACCTGAATGGCCTAATGGTTTTCCCTACTTTCTTCAAATTATGTCTGAATTTTGCAATAAGGAGCTCATGATCTGGGTCACACTTAGCCCCAGACTTTGATTTTGCTGAGTGTATAGAACTTCTCCATCTTCAGCTACAAAGATTATAATCAATCTGCTTTTAGTATTAACCATTTGGTGATGTCCATGTGTAAAATTGTCTCTTGTATTGGAAAAAGGCATTTGCTAAGACCAATGTTTTGTCTTGACAAACCCTGTTAGACTTTGTCCTGCTTCATTTTGTACTCTAAAGCTAAATTTGCCTATTAATCCATGTATCTCTTTAGTTCCTATTTTTGCATTCTAATCTCCTATGATGTCTCTTTTTTGCTATTAGTTCTAGAAGATCTTTTATGTTTTTATAGAACCAGTCCACATGAGCTTTTCAGCAGCAGCGGTTAGGGCATAGACTTCTGTTACTTTGATGTTGAATGGTCTGCCGTGGAATGAATCGAGATCATTCTGACATTTTTGAGATCGTATCCAAGTAATGCATTTTGGACTGCTTTGTTGATTATGAGGGCTACTCCATTTCTTCTAAGGAATTCTTGCCCACAGTACTAGATGATATACTTATCATTTACATTAAATTCACCCATTCCAGTTTGTTTTAGTTCACTGATTCCTAAGATGTTAATGTTCACTCTTGCCATCTCCTGCTTGATCATTTCCAATGTAAACTGATTCATGGACCTAACATTTCAGGTTACTATGCAATATTGTTCTTTATGCCACTGGACTTTACTTCCAGTGCTAGATATATCCACAACTGAACATCATTCTTGCTTTAATCCAACTGTTTCATTCTTTCTGGAGCTTAACAATTGCCCTCTACTTGTCCCCAGTAGCACATTGGACACCTTCTGACCTGGGGAGCTTATCTTTCAGTGTCAAAACTTTTTGCCTTTTCATACTGTTTATATGAATTTCATGAACATAAAAGTATACTGTTTTGTTGTTTCCTAGTGTTTGGTATTCATATGGAAGTGATGAAACTTTATCTTGAATGATCTGTTGCTTTTTATCTCATTGATTTGTCACTAAGTGGTGGTTAAGAAGTATTTAGAATTTAATCAATCTTGATCTCTTATTATTTGTAGAAGTTTTAAAGAACAATAACTTATATGTATGGCTGATGTGTGACCTCCTCATCAATATGCTATTTTCATAATCTTATACTCAATTGGCTGCAGTTTTCTACAAGAGGAAGTTGATCCCATTCCAGTTGATCTGCATACTCTTCAGTACATGGAAAAATTCCACAAGGATTCATAATTGTCTTTTTCCATTATGCCAGTTCCATGCCCTTTTAGAAATCGGGTTTCTAAATTTGCTTTATGATAATACAGCTATGCCAATGGTGTTCTCATTTACTGCATTGATGATAAAGGTCAGTCATTCTCTCCAAGGAGTGCTTAAGAACTGAATATGCCTTTGAAGTCCAGAAGCATTTCAGCCACTAGAAGTAAAATCACCCTTTTAATAAAACATTTCTGCTTAAAGATATGTGAAAGCTTTGGAAAAGAATAACTTTACGTTTAATTGACCACATGAAGTCTCCACTTGAACTCAGTTGTCCTGTCCTGTTTTATGGATACTTGTGTCATTAGATTCCTTAGAGCAGATAGATTTGGAAAAAAGATGTATGCAAATAAAGTGTGTCAAAATTGTTTTAATTTGCATTTGTGGGTCAGTTCATAACCAATAGCAAAGTTGCAACCAAAAGAATTTCTCATAGTCATGGAGACTTTGATAGATTTAAATTCATGTAGCATATGGGCACTTAGTAAGATGCATAAATGAATAGAAAATGATCACCAATGCACATGTGCAATACATTTGTTATTTATATTAAGGAAATGGGATATTAAGGGATGATTCAGCTTGTCATTGTATGTAAGATGAAAAAAAAAAATCAAAATTGTTTAAGTTAAAAAATAAATGTCTTAGTGCACTAGCCCCAGGCATCCAGTATCATGCATCGAACCTGGACTGGCAGGATGGTATGGGGAGGGAGGAGGGTTCAGGATGGGGAACACATGTATACCTCTGGCGGATTCATTTTGATATTTGGCAAAACTAATACAATTATGTAAAGTTTAAAAATAACATAAAATTAAAAAAATTGTTGATATAATTCATAAGCAACTATTAAAATGTTACCTTTGAGGAAGGAGCTGGTGGTTGAAAGACTATGACTGATTTTGTCTATTGATCAAAATATAAATACATTCTCCAATACTTCTAACCCACACTCAGGATTTGAATTTAAAATGGATGTTTCATGTAAATGGTTTATATACATGTATATGCTGCTGTCTTTATTAATATTAATGCATTGTTTACTTGAAATTCTGAATGTTTAGTAGTGCAGGAAACTGTGTTATTGAAAATTTCAGTCATATTGATCTTATGGGAATAATTCATTAGTTAGAGTTTCTTTAGGAGCAAGTAAACTGGTTAAAAGAACATGTAGCATATCCATGGGCTAATATCATAGAACTTATATTTAATTGGTTTTATAGAAGTTGATAATTGTAACCTTTCTCTATAGGTAGCAGTTTTCATTAGGTGCTAAATTTAAAAACATATAGGCTATAAATCAACTTTATCATAAATTAGCTATTTGCAGATCTGACTACAATATCAAATTGAATACATAAGCAGAAATTTTCAAGTCTCTTTCAGTAAACAGTGAGATTTCTCACAGCTGTGGTTTTTTGAGGAGGATAAAACATACACATAAATTACTTCAAGCTGTAAAACACCAATTGATAAGTGGCTAAGATTGTGAATAAATTATTTAAGTAAAATTAAAAATAAATAAATAAATAAATGTCTTGTCCAACAAACGTCTTGGTCCATCCCCTACCCTCCTCCATTTTCTTTGAACAGGTAGAAGTTTCAAATATCTGAGACTCTATAGGTGGCTTGGAACTATTATTGCTGATATATACATATTACTCAAAGGTGACATAACAAATGACATATTGAATTACAAAAAACTGCAACCCTAAAATTTCCAGAGAATAATATAAAAAGTGAAGAAAGTAGTCACTTTACTGATATCTGTTCTAGGCATTAAGGAAATTTTTTTTTAAATTTAGATTTTTTGCACTTTCCCTTTAAGTGATTGAACTGATCATATATATTGATTTCTCTCCTGAATTTATGGGAACTTATATGTTTGAAAAATCCTACTATAAGATTGATGACTGAAAAGAGTTATTTCAGGGTATAGTTTTACCTTAGTGGTTTTAAAAATAAATTTACTTTTCTTTTTTTTTTTTTTTAACTGAAGAAGGAAAAACACCCCAAAGGTAGAACTTAAAAATAAGTGAAAGAGAAGAAATGTGATTAAATGCCTTAATGTATAACATTTCGGTTGACCAAAAAATTAGCAGCATCTACACTATGGTGTGATTACAATCAGCTAAGATATGGGCTCCCTGATAGCGCTTCCCTGAGAGTTCAGTTTGTAAAGAATCTGCCTGCAATGCAGGAGAACTCGGTTGGATTCCTGAGTCGGGAAGATCCGCTGGAGAAGGGATAGGTTACCTGCTACAATGTTTTTGGGTTTCCCTTGTGGCTCATCTGGTAAAGAATCTGCTTACAGTACAGGAAACCTGGGTTCTATCCCGGGGTTCAATCCCTGGGTTGGGAAGATCCCCTGGAGAAGGGAAAGGCTACCCACTCCAGTATTATGGCCTGGAGAATTCTATGGACTGTACAGTTCATGGGGTTGCAAAGAGTCATGCATGACTGAGCGGCTTTCACTTTAAGATTTGGGTTGAGGGTGATCAAACTGTTAGAAAGAAGAAAGTGAAGTCGCTCAGTCGTGTCTGGCTCTTTGTGACCCCATGGACTGTACCCTATCAGGCTAGTCAGTCTGTGGAATTTTCAGGCAACAGTATGGGAGTAGGTTGCCATTGCCTTCTCCAGAGGATCTTCCAGACCCAGGGATTGAACCTGGGTCTCTCACATTGTGGGCAGACGCTTGACTGTCTGAGCCCACCAGGGAAAACCAAACTGATCGCATAAAAAATATCAACTGAATATCAAATCAATATGACTCTATAAGGAACCTTATATTCAACACAGGACACTTAAATGCCAAACTTTGACCAGAACTGTATTGTTTAGGAAGGATAGCTTGGCTACCATATGGACCTCTGCCAGGTTTCTCTTTTCATGGAATTCTCTAGGCAAGAATACTGGACTGAATTGTTATTTCCTTCTCCAGGGAATATTCCTTACCCAAAGATTGAATCCGAGTCCCTTGTCTCCTGCAGTGGCAGGTGGGTTCTCCAACACTAATGTCATCTGGGAAATTATAAGGAGTTTATAAACAAGAGAAAAAAGGATAGAATGGGGGTGGGGGATGGGGGATATGTGCTTTTTTGTAATTTTAAGCACTCATAGATTTATTTAAGTTGTGATCTGCACAAATATAGCCAAGTTAGGACAATTCAGAAGAACTTGTAGAGGGACAGATTTGAAAATTAATTTATCTCATTAGAGCCACCAGCAAAATCTTATGAGATTGAATTCTCCAGGCTAGGCTGATTACTTGCCATCAATATAGTTGAGATGCCTGTGATAGTATCATGGACTGACAAGGTCACCATAACCTTTTCTAATTCTGAGAGCCCAGAATTTTCTATTTCTATAACAACTTGGATAGTATTAATACATATTAAATATAACACATATTTTATTTTATTCTTTATATCTTGGGTTCTTAGTGTCTTTATTAAAGGAGGGAAATTCTTCTAAATATAATGTGTGATAGTGAATTATATGTAGTTTATTTTCTAATATTTCTGAATCAAATTGCATATGAAAAAAGTTTAAAGAATTAAATGTATACAGAGAATAAATTACATTTATAAAGCTAACTTTATAAAAATTTAATACACCATTAATTGCACAATGATGTTGTTGTTCAGTCACTCAGTCATGTCCAACTCTTTGTGACCCCGTAGACTGCAACACACCAGGCTTCCCTGTCATTAACTATCTTCCAGAGTTTGCTCAAACCCATGTCCAATGAGTCTGTGATGCCATCCAATCATTCCATCCCCTGTCACTCCCTTCTCCTCCCACCTTCAATCTTTCTCTGCTTTAGGGTCTTTTCCAATGAGTTGGCTTTTTGTATCAGGTGGCCAATGTATCAGGGCATCAGCTTCAGCATCAGTCCTACCAATGAATATTCAGGGTTGATTTCCTTTAGGATTGACTGGTTTGATATCCTTGCAAACTACGTATGAATAATTACAACACATTACTTGCTGAAGAAAATTTTAAAAATATTTCTGCTTAGTTTGAGGAGTTGAGGTGGGTTTTCCTGAGGAAATGATACACAAACTGTATTCCAAAGAATGACTAGGAGATAACAGAAAAAAGGTGAAGAAGATAATTGTTTGGGAAGGGACCAGAGCCTTTCAGGAAAAGGCAGCTGATGTGCAAAGCTTTCATTTAGAGGAGAGTATGTCAAAATAGGGAAATTAATAACCTAGGAAATTCAAAAAATTGAGAGAAGGAAGAAAAAAAAACATACTAGAGGACCAAAGTGTAATTCATAGGGCATACTATGAGCCAGTAAAGGTTTTGATTGTTACTTTTATCAAAATGAGAAAGTGTTAGGTGACTTAAAGTAGGAGATTTTTTATGTCTCTTTGCTTAAGATTACTGTTTTTTTAAAATCTATTATTAATTAGGGGGGGAGTAAGTGTAAATACTTATATGCAGAGTACATCATGAGAAACGCTGGGCTGGAAGAAGCACAAGCTGGAATCAAGATTGCTGGGAGAAATATCAATCACCTTAGATATGCAGATGTCACTACCCTTATGGCAGAAAGTGAAGAGGAACTAAAGAGCTTCTTGATGAAAGTGAAAGTGGAGAGTGAAAAAGTTGGCTTAAAGCTCAACATTCAGAAAATAAAGATCATGGCATCTGGTCCCATCACTTCATGGGAAATAGATGGGAAATAGTGGAAACAGTGTCATCCTTTTTTTTTGGGGGGGGGCCCTCCAAAATCACTGCAGATGGTGATTGCAGCCTTGAAATTAAAAGACACTTACTCCCTGGAACAAAAGTTATGACCAACCTAGAAAGCATATTGAAGAGCAGAGACATTACTTTGCCAACAAAAATCCATCTAGTCAAGGCTATGGTTTTTCCAGTGGTCATGTATGGATGTGAGAGTTGGACTGTGAAGAAAGCTTAGCACCAAAGAATTGATGCTTTTGAACTGTGGTGTTGGAAAATACTTTTGAGAGTCCTTTGGACTGCAAGGAGATCCAACCTGTCCATTCTGAAGATCAGCCCTGGGATTTCTTTTGAAGGAATGATGCTGAACCTGAAACTTCAGTACTTTTGCCACCTCATGCAAAGAGTTGACTCATTGGAAAAGACTCTGATGTTGGGAGGGATTGGGGGCAGGAGGAGAAGGGGACAACAGAGGATGAGATGGCTGGATGGCATCACCGACTCAATGGACGTGAGTTTGGATGAACTCTGGGAGCTGGTGATGGACAGGGAGGCCTGGTGTGCTGTGATTCATGGGGTCGCAAAGAGTCGGACACGACTGAGAGACTGAACTGAACTGAAGTGTAAATACATGAGTGTGGATAGATTGTTAAGTGAGATCATTTCATTTCTAGTTCAATTGTGTCTTGGATAAAGAATGGATAGAGATGGGAGAGACAAGAGAGATACTTAGGTTATAAAACTACTGGAAATGGAACAGCTTTTTACATGTTAAAATCCTAAAATTTATTTTCTTTCAAAATATTCTTAACTTTTTATGGAACCTTGTAACACTGAGTTCTCAAAGCAATCTAAATTAAGGCTGACAACTGCAGTAATCTATAGTTTCTATGGAAACAGTGGTCCTAAACTAGCTTGGGCTTTTGATGTTTCCAAGAGAGGCTGACCTGTAGTTGATATACATGCACTCTAGGTGTGTTTACCCTGCTTCTGAACATTCTCAGCATGTTGGCAAAGGTATATTTCCACAATCATCTTTTTATTTCATTTACAAAAACACTCTTTGATGACTGCCCTTGTTACCTGTCTTGTAACCTTGCCCTTAGCTAGAAACACAGAATATTGATTTTGATGAATTATTCAGAACTTCACCATACTGTGTTTGTATGTGTTAGGAACATCAAGAAGAATATATTCACTGATTAATATGGGTCTTCTCTGTGGGTCACTTGAAGTGTTTCACTCACTTGATCTGTGAGTAACATAGCAAAATGGCAACTCTGAAAGTTTTACTGTTTATCCAATCCCTATTTAAAAAGAGAGTAGTTAGTGAAGGGATGAAATAGTCTCATTACTAGAGTTAATATTGTCACTGATTGGATTCAGTTGGCTTAGCAAGCCAATCCACCAAATGCATATATGTTGCCTGGATAAAATATCATTCAAAATGCTTGCCTGCCTTGTCTTTGTTTCCAGTCTCACTATAATGTTTTTATACCAGCATTGGATGTACACATACAGTTAGTCCCTTGGTATTTCTGTGGGATTGGTTCTAAGAGTCATGGCGGATACCAAAATCTGTGGATGCTAAAGACTCCAAGTGCAGTCAGCCTTCCAACTCTGTGAGTTTCACATCAACGATTTATAGGATCACAGATGAAAATTCTGATAGTTTGGTTGAGTCTGTGGATGCAAAACCCACAAATAAGGAGGGCTGAGTATATATTTATGGAAAAAAATGCACATATAAGTTGATCTGCTCTGTTCAAACCCATTGTTTAAGGATCCACTATATACGCAGTTGTGTTTTTGTTTAGTTGATGAGTCATGTCTGACTCTTTGAGACCTCATGGACTGTAGCCCACCAGGTTCTTCTGTCTATAAGATTTTTCCAGTCAAGAATGCTAGAGTGAGTTGCCATTTCCTTCTCCAGGGGATCTTATTGAACCAAAGATTGAACCCACGTCTCCTGCACTGCATTGGCAGGCAGATTCTTTACTGATGAGCCACCCGGGGAGCCTATATATATTTACATATATATAACATCTGACTAATGTAATATTTTATTATCAGAATTCCAAAAACAAACAAAAAAAAACTAACTCTATAAACCATATAAACCATGACTTAATCACATACACCATGGGACAGATTTCAAGCAGCATCCACTCAATTCTTTCTTATTGTAATCATTTTCTATTGATGCTGTCAAAAATTATTGCAAACTTAATTATTTAATATAGATTGCTTATCTTGTAATTATGTAGGTTAGAATTGTAACACAGGTCTCTCTGGGCTAAAATCAAGTTGTTATCAAGGCTGTGTTCTCTTCTGGAGGCACTAGAAGAAGATTCACTTCTTGGTTTTTCTAGATTCTAGGGGCACCTGAATAACTTGGTTTATGGTTTTTGGTCCACCTTTAAAGGCAGTAACAATAAGCTAAGATCTTCTAACAGTGCTATGTCTATGATCCTGTTTCTGTTGTTGAACTTCTTTCTCTAACTATGGATAGGAAAGCTTCTTTGCTTTTTCCTGTCTCAAGGTCCTTAATCTTAATCACATATGCAAAGTCGGCCTTTCCATGTGAATAACACATACACAGGCTCCTGGGGTTAGAATATGGACATCCTTAGAGGGCCATCATTCTCCCTACCTGGAATGTCAGGTCCATGAATCAAGGCAAATTCCAAGTGGTCAAACAGGAGATGGAAAGAATGAATGTTGACATTCTAGGAATCAGCGAACTAAAATGGACTGGAATGGGTGAATTTAACTCAGATGACAATTATATCTACTACTGTGGGCAGGAATCCCTTAGAAGAAATGGAGTAGCCATTATGGTCAACAAAAGAGTCCAAAATGTGGTACTTGGAAACAATCTCAAAAACGACAGAATGATATCTGTTCATTTCCAAGGCAAACCATTCAATATCACAGTAATCCAAGTCTATTCCCCAACCAGTAACGCTGAAGAAGCTGAAGTTGAACGGTTCTATGAAGACCTACAAGACCTTTTAGAACTAACACCCAAAAAAGATGTCCTTTTCATTATAGGGGACTGGAATGCAAAAGTAGGAAGTCAAGAAACACTTGGAGTAACAGGCAAATTTGGCCTTGGAATACATAATGAAGCACGGCAAAGACTAATAGAGTTTTGCCAAGAAAATCCACTGATCATAGCAAACACCCTCTTCCAACAACACAAGAGAAGACTCTACACATGGACATCACCAGATGGTCAACACTGAAATCAGATTGATTATATTCTTTGCAGCCAAAGATGGAGAAGCTCTATACAGTCAGCAAAAACAAGACCAGGAGCTGACTGTGGCTCAGACCATGAACTCCTTATTGCCAAATTCAGACTTAAATTGAAGAAAGTAGGGAAAACCACTAGACCATTCAGGTATGACCTAAATCAAATCCCTTATCATTATACAGTGGAAGTGAGAATTAGATTTAAGGGACTAGATCTGATAGATAGAGTGCCTGATGAACTATGGACAGAGGTTCATGACATTGTACATGAGACAGGGATCAAGACCATTCCCATGGAAAAGAAATGCAAAAAAAGCAAAATGGCTGTCTGGGGAGGCCTTACAAATAGCTGTGAAAAGAAGAGAAGCGAAAAGCAAAGGAGAAAGGGAAAAATATAAGCATCTGAATGCAGAGTTCCAAAGAATAGCAAGGAGAGATAAAAAAGCCTTCCTCAGTGACCAATGCAAAGAATTAGAGGAAAACAACAGAATGGGAAAGACTAGAGATGTCTTTAAGAAAATTAGATATATCAAGGGAACATTTCATGCAAAGATGGGCTCTATAAAGGACAGAAATGGTATAGACCTAACAGAAGCAGTAGATATTAAGAAGAGGTGGCAGGAATACACAGAAGAACTGTACAAAAAAGATCTTCATGACCAAGATAATCACGAAGGTGTGATCACTCATCTAGAGCCAGACATCCTGGAATGTGAAGTCAAGTGGGCCTTAGAAAGCATCACTATGAACAAAGCTAGTGGAGGTGATGGAATTCCAGTTGAGCTATTTCAAATCCTGAAAGATGATTCTGGGAAAGTGCTGCACTCAATATGCCAGCAAATGTGGAAAACTCAGCAGTGGCCACAGGAGTGGAAAGGTCAGTTTCCATTCCAATCCCAAAGAAAGGCTATGCCAAAGAATGCTCAAACTACCGCACAATTACATACATCTCACACCCCAGTAAAGTCATGCTCAAAATTCTCCAAGCCAGGCTTCAGCAACACGTGAACCGTAAACTTCCAGATGTTCAAGCTGGTTTTAGATAAGGCAGAGGAACCAGAGATCAAATTGCCAACATCCGCTGGATCATCGAAAAAGCAAGAGAGTTCCAGAAAAGCATCTATTTCTGCTTTATTGACTGTGCCAAAGCCTTTGACTGTCTGGATCATATAAACTGTGAAAAAATATTCAAGAGATGGAATACCAGACCACCTGACCTGCCTTTTGAGAATCCTGTATGCAGGTCAGGAAGCAACAGTTAGAACTGGACATGAAAAAACAGACTGGTTCCAAATAGGAGAAGGAGTATGTCAGGCTGCATATTGTCCCCCTGCTTATTTAACTTAAATGCAGAGTACATCATAAGAAACGCTGGGCAGGAAGAAGCCCAAGCTGGAATCAAGATTACCGGGAGAAATATCAATAATCTCAGATATGCAGATGACACCACCCTTATGGCAGAAAGTTAAGAGCAACTAAAAAGCCTCTTGATGAAAGTGAAAGAAGAGAGTGAAAAGGTTGGCTTAAAGGTCAACAGTCAGAAAACAAAGATCATGGCATCTGGGCCCATCACTTTATGAGAAATAGATGGGGAAATAGTGGAAACAGTGTCAGACTTTGTTTTTGGGGGACTCCAAAATCACTGCAGATGGTGATTGCAGCCATGAAATTAAAAGACGCTTACTCCTTGGAAGGAAACTATGACCAACCTAGATAGCATATTCAAAAGCAGAGACATTACTTTGCCAACAAAGGTCCGTCTAGTCAAGGTTATGGTTTTTCCAATGGTCATGTATGAATGTGAGAGTTGGACTGTGAAGAAAGCTGAGCACTGAAAATTGACGCTTTTGAACTGTGGTGTTGCAGAAGACTCTTGAGAGTCCCTTGGACTGCAAGGAGATCCAACCAGTCCACTCTGAAGGAGATCAGCCCTGGGATTTCTTTGGAAGGAATGATGCTAAAGCTGAAACTCCTGTACTTTGGCCACCTCATGCGAAGTGTTGACTCAGTGGAAAAGACTCTGATGCTGGGAGGGATTGGGGGCAAGAGGAGAAGGGGATGACAGAGGATGAGATGGCTGGATGGCATCACTGACTTGATGGATGTGAGTCTGAGTGAACTCCGGGAGTTGGTGATGGACAGGGAGGCCTGGCATGCTGCGACTCATGGGGTTGCAAAGAGTCGGACACGTCTGAGCGATTGAACTGAACTGAACTGAACTGAACCTTGAAATCTTGTGAAATTTTAAATCAAAATGATAAACTGAGCACTAAAAACAGCTCTTTCAATGTCAGAACTTTTTATTAATTATAATAACAAATTATTATGTAAATGTAATGAGATCTTAAAAAGTCAAAAGTTTTCTCAGATCTTATCATGATAAGTTTAATTCTCACAACAACACTATGAAATAGGAAGTTAACTTTATCACCTACATTTCAAAAATGATATAGATTGAATATCATACTTTAGCAATAGTAGCATAAATGGGTTAAATAACTTGCAAAGATCAGACTGAGTTATCATATAAATAGCCATATTAGATAAATTACTACATGTGTTTGTAGCGACATATGAAGTGGCAGTTTAAATAATAGTTAGTGCCCTTCTGAGTGAAGCAAAAGTATGGAACAAAATGCTTTCTACTTTGTTTTTGTTTACAAATGGTCCAGATGTGTTCCATCCTTTGTCTGCTAGCTACTTTCACCTCTCTTAATCCTGCTACTTGGAGGAAGAGAAATCCAAGTACAAAAGCAGATGTTAAGCAAGAATTACTCATGAATTGACCTGGCATCAGGATTCTCAGCATTCTAACAGATCCAGAATTTACACTGTGGAAATTAAAATCATTTCTGCAAAAAAAATAAAATAAAATAAAATCATTTCTGCAACTATAATTTGGCAACCCTTCTTATTAATTCTTGAAGGTGGTTAGGTATTCAAATTTATTAAGACAGCAAAATAGTTTCATTAAAATTACTGAAATCAAGTAAGATTTACTAAAGTATTATGGATAATTATATAGGACTAATTTGTGTGCTTTATTTTTTTTTTAATTTTATGATAGTAAATGTATTTAACAGGCAAAATTGCAATCAACATACACAAATATTTTTTTTTAGAAGTTGAGCCCTAAAGACTGACCACTGCTTTTTGCTTTTTATTTTTTTAAACATTTTTTGTACTGTGGCATAACTGATAAACAATGTTGTGATAGTATCAAGTGAACAGCAAAGGGGCTTAACCATATATATATACATATATATACACACACACATACCCTTTCAACATATATGGTTGAGCTCAACCACACATATACGCACACATAAACACACACACACGCACACACACATAATCCATTCTCCCCTAAAATACCCTCCCATCCAGGTTATCATATAACACTGAGCAGAGTTCCATGTGCTATACAGTAGACCCTCATTGGTTATCCATTTTAAATATAATAGTGTGTCCATGTCCATCCCAAACTCCCTAACTATCCCCTCCTCCATCCCTCCCACTGACAACCTTAAGTTCATTCTCTAAGTCTGTGAGTCTTTTTGTGTGTTTTAAGTAAGTTCATTAGTAATATTTCTTTTTACATTGCACACATAAGGGATGTTAAATGATATTTCTTATTTCTGTCTGACTTACTTCCCTTAATATGACAAGTAAGGTCACAGGTCTTAGGTCTCTATGTCCATCCATGTTACTGCAAAAGGCATTATTTCATTCTTTATAACGGCTAGGTAATATTCCGTTTTATACACACACACACACACACACATGTATGTATGTGTGTGTATGTGTGTGTGTGTATATATATATATATATATATATATATATATATATATATATAATGTTGATAGACATTTAGGTTGCTTTCATGTCCTGGCTATTGTAAACAGTGTTGCAATGAACATTGGGGTGGGTGTATCCTTTTGGATCATCCCTTCCTCCAAATATATGTCCAGGAATGAGATTAGAGGGTCATATTGTAGTTTGATTTTTAGTTTTTTAAGGAACCTCCACAGTGTTATCCATAATGGCTGGACCAATTTACATTCCCACCAAGAATGTAGGAAGGCTCCCTTCACTCCACACCCTCTCTAGTATTTATTGTTTATGAATATTTTGATAATAGCCATTCTGGCTTGTGTGATATAATATCTCATTATATCAGTATCCCGCAATAATGCAAAGAAAAACAAAAATAAGCAAATGGGATCTATTTAAACTCAAAAGCTTTTGCACAGCAAAGGAGAAAAATAAAGTGAAAAGAAAATTCACACAGTGGGAGAAAATATTTGCAAATGAAGTGATGGACAAGGGATTATCCTACAAAATTTACAAACAACTCAAGACACTTAGCATCAAAACAAACAACCCAATCAACAAATGGGCAGAAGACCTAAATAGACAGTTCTTGAAAAAATGACATACAGATGGCCAAGAGGCACATGAAAATATGTTAAGTATCACTGATTATTAGAGTAATGCAAACGAAAGCTACAATGAGATACACTCATTAAAAAATATTCCAATTATTTCTCATAGATGTTGATGCAACTTTATTGCCAAATGTATTTGAAGAAATAGAATAATATATGCCTGGTGGGAAATATGTCTTTCACTGTGGAATTTCTTCATTAATAAATGATCTTCTGAGCCCTGAAAAGTTTGTGTAGGTAAGACTATTTTCTGAAGCAATGTATATTTAAAGCAACTTTAGATATTGGCCTCACATTTTTGCATAATTCTTTTCTTTGACTTCAGCTCGTAAAGATCTAATTTCTGTCACTTCTGACATTACTAACCATGTGTCTGAACAAAGATTATGGGATAGGCTAGGGATGATTGTGGGGCTCCTTGGGGTTGAAATAGTTAAGAATCTGCCTGCAGTGAAGGAGACCTGAGTTTCATCCCTAGGTCAGGAAGATCTCCTGGAGAAGGGAATGGCTACCCACTCCAGTACTCTTGTCTGGAGAATTCCACGGAGCTTGGTGGGCCTACAGCCCATGGTCACAAAGAGCCAAACATGACTGAGCGACCAACACTTCTACTTTTCACGGACTCTATGGACCTTTATCAGCAAAATGTAACACACACAAAGGTATGATCATATCTAGTTGTTATAATCATTAATGGCAATAAGACTGTCTTTTTTAAATTAATTTATTTTAATTGGAGGCTAAGCACTTTACAATACTGTAGTCCTTTTTGCCATGCATTGACATGAATCAGCCATGGGTGTACATGTTGAAAGTGATAATATCTGAGTGTTCATTTTCAAATAAAGTAAGCATTCCAAATACAAGAGTAAAAAAACTTATTTTTGTCATATGTTTGTGATTTGTGTCATTTATATTAAGATATTTAAATTAATTAGAATCCAATATAAAATAAAATTCGTATGTTATCATACAAATAAAGTGCTACAGTAATTAATAATTCTTCAATTAAATAGAATAATTTAATATAAAGTGGATTATTATTACTGTTATAATAAATAATGAATAAATAACAGCAACTATGAATATCAATGGACTCATAGCTATATATTTTAAAAACAAAATATTTGAACCAAATATATTCATAATATTATAAATAATATTGGAAAATAAAATTATGCATATTGTATTATAGCAGAGTCTTTGTTAAATTATTTGTAGTGAAGTGAAAGTCGCTCAGTTTTGTCCAAGTCTTTGCAACCCAGAATTCTTCAGGCCAGTATACTGGAATGGATAACCTTTCCCTTTTCCAGGGGATCTTCCCAACCCAGGGACTGAACCCAGGTTTCCCACATTGTGGGCAGATTTTTTACCAGCTGAGCCAAAAGGGAAGCCCAAGAATACTGGAGTGGTTAGCCTATCTCTTTTCCAGGGGATCTTCCCAACCCAGGAATTGAACTGGGGTTTCCTGCATTTCAGGCAGATTCTTTGCCAATTGATCTATCAGGGAAGCCCGAGTATTAAATGCAAAAATTCGAATAATATACTCTTTTATAACTCTACTCAGGTTTTAGTTGTTTAGTATTATGTAGATGATAAATCTTTGAAGAAAATGTCTTGTTTGAGAATACATTATATCTTGGGAGGATAAAAGACAGATTGTCAACTGGCTGCTTCAAATTTTGATGAGACGGAAAGAAACAGGAAGATGTTAACAACCTCTTCAATCTAGATATGATAAATCCTCTTAATGAATATGAAGAAAATAATAAATTACACTAGACTTGTGAAATACCCCAAACAGTTTGCTTTCCCTGATCAAACGTCAAAGCAACATTCAAGTATTCTTTAGAAAGACAATTTTTTCACAGTGCAGTGCTGAATACATAGTAATTACCTTTGCTCATTGCTTATAGTTATAAACTAAAATCTAATAACTTGGTGGTAACATCTGCATCAGCAGTGCTCTGTACCCAGAAAGGTAGTCAAAATAAACTTTGTTTTCTCTCTAAAACATTTGGAGATGAACACCAATGAAGGTTACATGTTTATCTCAGTGACCACAGGGATAACCCAAGAGCATAGAGTTGACAAAAGAAGCCTTGAAATTCAACTACTAATATATAAATTTAATCATGGTAGTTGCAATGAATAACATCTGAAAGTTATTCTCAATCCCATTTATCATTACCAGTTACCATTGCTCAGCGTTGGTGTTTTGCCAGTCCTACAAATAATAAGCTGCACAAGGCTAACTATAGAGTTTTATTTTATGCAACTCTCCAACTTACTTTGAAACACTGAAGTGACTTTTCTCCATGTGAGATTCCTTTGGAGCAGGAACAGTCCTTCGGGTAGCAAAGAGTCGGACATGACTGAAGTCAAACACAACTGAAGTGACGTAGCATAAATGCAGAGTAAAGAATGTAGCTGAAAGAAGGAAAAAACTGTAACCAGGTATGGTTCATTTATTATCACTGTCTCTTATAGGTAATGGGAAATGTTCAGGAAGGTGAATACTAAGTTAAAAAATGGAAATAAAGACGTGTTGCTAAATATTATTGATTGTTTCCTGGATGTCATCCTCCTCGGGATGTTTTCCTCCCTTTCCTCTAGAAATTTTCCAAGTCCTTTTATATCAGATCAATGATTATAAAGATCACTACCACCATTGTCAGCATGATGGTATGGGGAGGGAGGAGGGTTCGAGATGGGGAACACATGTATACCTGTGGCGGATTCATTTTGATATTTGGCAAAACTAATACAATTATGTAAAGTTTAAAAATAAAATAAAATTAGAAAAAAAATAAAAAAAAAAAAAGAAAGGAAACCCATCAAAATACAGAACTGAAAAACAGAAAAAAAAAAAAAAAAGAAATTTGTACATAAACTCAGTCAGACAGCCCTTTGTAAAAGCAGTTTATACCATAATTTTAGACATTCATATATTTTGATGTAACCATTCCATTTCTAAGGATGTATCTTGCAGCGATAATTAAGCAAATATAGAGAAGCATGCATGAGGAGTTTCACTACAGTAGAACAAAGTGAAATAAAGATTTAGATATATATTTAAATGTGAATTTAAAGGAACTCTCTGCAGTTATAATTCATTTCTATCTAAGTATATTGACGTGGATAAGTTGAAAAAATAGCAGTTTAGAAATTATCATATATTACTCTCTTTCTGTAAATTCACACACAGACATACACACACACTTAAGACACAGCTTAGAAAGATTTTCATTAAGATGTTAATTTTTCATACAATGGGCTATTTGTATTGTTGTTAAGCTCTTCTCTTATTTCCCTGTTTTGTTTGAATTTTTCTCATTTCAGATAAAGAATAAATATTCTAATTCCTTCTCAGCCTTTTGGCTAAAATCAAATGAAGAATAAATATTCTAACTCAGAAATATTTGTTTTTATTAAAATTCCCCTGATAATAAGTGAATATTTTTTTTAAGTTCACATATGTAATACTTAGATCAAAGTTTTTTCCCAACTTACTTTTGGCTTAACTTTCTTAGTAATTTTTGCATCCTCTTCTTATATTAAAGATGCTAATTCATTATTTTAATATTGTAAAAAAATAAGTTATATCAAAAAGCTTTTATTTGTTAGTCTACATTCTTTAAGACATGTTTTCACATTGAAAATTTAAATAAACAAGTTGTCAGTTTTATTAATCACTTTATTCAAAAATTCCAACTTTATGGTACATACAGAAAAACTTCACCAATATTATTTTTTTTTAATTTACTTCTGCTTTTTCTAAAACAGAAAAAGCAGAAATTCAGAAATGTAATTATAAATTTAGAACATCAATCTTTTATTAAGGAATAAGGTAGATTCATATGGTTTTATAAACTGTGCATATATTATATTGAATTATGTTAATATATATAATCAATTAATATGTAACAGAGTATAGTTTCCACTTACCAAATTTCGACCAACAATTAATATTTTTCCAAGTTTGAAACATTTCCAGTGACTGAAGTTTCTGTATATTCTGTTTATTAAATTCACATATATATTTGTTTTGAGTACTCAAATATTTATACTAATTTTTATTGATTAAGAGAAAGTGAAAGTCACTTATCATGTCGAAGTCTTTGCAATCCCATGACTGTAGCTCACAAGACTCCTTTTCCCATGGAATTCTCCAGGCAAGAACACTGGAATGGGTAGCCATTCCCTTCTCCAGAGGATCTTCCTGACCCAGGGATCGAACCAGGGTCTTCTGCATTATAGGCATATTCTTTAACATCTAAGCCACCAAAATTATTAATGTTCATTTTTATGTTATTGTTGTTGTTTAGTCAATAAGTCATGCCCAACTTTTTGTGACCCTATGGACTACAGCACTCCAGGCTATCCTGTTCTTCACTATCTCCTGGAGTTTGCTCAAATTCATATCCACTGACTCAGTGATGCTTTCTAATCATCTCATCGTCTGCCACCCTCTTCTCCTTTTGCCTTCAGTCTTTCCCAGCATCAGGATTTTTTCCAATCTTCTTATCAAGTGATCAAAATATTGAAGATTCAGCTTCAACATCAGTGTTCCAATGAATATTCAGGATTGATTTCCTTTAAGATTGACTGGTTCAATCTTCTTGCTGTCCAAGGGACTTTCAAAAGTTTTCTCCAGCACCACACTTTGAAAGCATCCATCCTTCAGTGCTCAGACTTCTTTATGGTCTGACTCTCAGATCCATACATGACTACTGGAAAAACCATAACTTTGACTATAAGGACCTTTGTCATGAAGTGATGTCATTTTTGTAAGAGCACATAAATGATAAAGCCTCATGTTATAGATTTACATATGTAAGAAAATGTACTTTTTTATCTTTTCTTGTATACTTTAATATTAACCCTATTGCTCAGGAACAACATTCAGAAAAACTGAGGTAAGAATAATGACCATTTGAAATACTGCTTGAAATGTTTTTTTGTTTGTTTGTTTGTTTGTTTTTTTCATTTTTTAAATTTATTTATTTTTAATTTTTTTAATTTTTTAAATTTTATTTTATTTTTAAACTTTACATAATTGTATTAGTTTTACCAAATATCAAAATGAATCCGCCACAGGTATACATGTGTTCCCCATCCTGAACCCTCCTCCCTCCTCCCTCCCCATACCATCCCTCTGGGTTGTCCCAGTGCACTAGCCCCAAGCATCCAGTATCGTGCATCAAACCTGGACTGGCAACTCGTTTCTTACATGATATTTTACATGTTTCAATGTCATTTTCCCAAATCTTCCCACCCTCTCCCTCTCCCACAGAGTCCATAAGACTGTTCTATACATCAGTGTCTCTTTTGCTGTCTCGTACACTGGGTATTTTGTTGATTAATTTAGAAAGATTTAATGCCATTAATTCTATCAATGCTCCTTATCTCAGAATAAGATATGGCTTGCTATTCATATCAAGTCTTCTGTTATTACCTTCAGTGGAGCTTTGCGATTTTCTTAATGGAAGTGTCTATATATTGTTTTAAAATATTATTATGCCTTTTTAAATTAAAGCATAGTAATTGTGGTTACTGAATTGTTATATATGCAAGTCAACTGGTTAATTATTTTCAATTTTTTCTTCTTCTGACAAGTTAAAATTAATTGTGAGAAAATTCATGAACAATGGTAACTCATCTGTTAACTGTCAGGATTTATGTGTAAATACTCTGCAGGTGGCTCTAGTGGTAAAGAACCTGCCTGCCAATGCAAGAAACGTAAAGAAGCATGGTTTCAAACCCTGGGTCAGGCAGATTCCCTGGAGGAGGAAATGGCAACCCACTCCAGTGTTCTTGCCTGAGAAATCCGATGGACAGAGGAGCTTGGTGGGGTATAGTCCACAGGGTTGCAGAGAGTTGGACATGATTGAAGTGACTTAGCATGCATATGTCACATGGGATACACAAGCACTGATGCATTTTAATGCTTCATTAACAGAAAACAGAAGGAATGAGGCGTAAAAATTGTATGCATCAATCCTGGTGAGTGAGAGGCCAATATCTGATCCAGAACATTTTTCAAGCAAAGTGGGATGGTAAATAAATAAAAGGAAGGAAGCCACAGATGAAAAATCCTTTTTAAATTTTCATTTTGTATAAATACATGGGACTTCCCAGGTGGCTCTAGTGGTAAACAATCTGCCTGCCAATGAAGTTTTGATCCCTGGTTTTAGAAGATCCCCTGAAGTATGAAATGGAAACCCACCCCAGTATTCTTTCCTGGAAAATTCCATGGACAGAGGAGCCTGGTGGACTACAATCTATGAGGTTGCAAAGAGTTGAATACAAATGAGCACACACACAAACACACAGATACATTATAAATGATGTTGCTTTAGTACTACATAGAAAAATAAACAATTGTGTATACATATGCCAACATTAGAATTAATAAAGTTATAGTCATAATGATCTATAACATATTGCAAACTTTGCTTTGTGCATTAACATCTGCTAATCATTCTGTATATTTCATATGACAATTTTTATCATAAATCTATGAGAACCACTCTACTTTTAGCATGAGTTCATTAACTAAAATTTAGAGTAATTCAGTGCTTGTCTCAACCTACATTCAAACTTCAGTCAGTTTGATTCCCAGTCATAAATTCTTCATCACTGCTCACTATGAAAATACTGACCTAAAAAGTTCTTGGGACAAGTGCTAATGTTGCTCCTAGACACAAGTCTATCTTCACCTTTCTTTCTAGTTTGTACATTTTGACCATTAACTATATGAGTGTGAACTTTGTTATGGGGGAAAGATATAATTGTGCTAAGCAAGAATCATGATATTGAGGGAATATGCCATCATTTTTTAGCATTGCTTAATGCAGAATTTCAGATTAGTCTATGTTATCTGGGAGAACTCTAAAAGAGAACATTAAAAAAAAAAAAAAAAAGCAAGTGAGTTAGATCCTGGCGCTACCAGGAATATGAAAGCATTTAAAATTCTTTAGGTCAGGTAAGAGAGAATGCCTAATAACAGAATTCCAAAACTAACCGTATGCTACTTTTAAGCATTCAGGTTCAACAAATGTACTGAAAATTTTCCAGTAGAGAAAAGATCTCTTTTGATTTTACCTTTTGATTCTCTTTTACCTTTTGATTCTTTCTGAATATAAAACAATTAAATCAAATTATTTGACACTTCAAGAATGAACTCTTGTTTGTTGGACTTATTAGGACACTTCAAACACCATACATCTCACATTTTGGTAGTAGTCATTAAACTTGTACTTCATAAGTTATTTTCCATGTTTCAGAGAATTATCTTCTGAAATCCCCAAAACATTTTCCAAACTTGGAAGTAATCAAGATGTCCTTTAGTAAGAGAATGAATTAAAAACAAACAAACAAACAAACAAAAAAACACAAAAATGTAGGGCACCTAGACAAAGGAATAGTAGTATTTATGGATAAAAAAAGAATGGACTACCAAGACATGAAAATATAAGAAGAAACCTTTAATGTATATTACTAGGTGAAAGAAATAGCAATCTGAAAAGGCGGCATACTGATTCCAACCAAAAGATATTCTGGAAGGGGCAAAAATATGTAAAAAATAAAAAAGATCAGTGATTGCTAAGGTGGGGGAGGGGAGAGATGAATAGGCAGAGCACAGGAGATTTTAAGAAAAATGAAAATACCTAAGAGGTATAATAATAATATATGTATGTCATTATCCATTTGTCAAAAGTCACAGAATGTAGCATATCGAGTATGAAAGTGAAAGTCACTCAGTTGTGTCCAACTCTTTGTGACCCCATGGACTATACATTCCATGGAATTCTCCAGGCCAGAATACTGGAGTGGGTAGCCTTTCCCTTCTCCAGGGGATCTTCCCAACCCAGGGATCAAACCCAAGTCTCCCACATTTCAAGCAGATTCTTTACCAGCTGAGCCACAAGAGAAGCCTATCAAGTATGAATCTAAGGTAATTTATGGATTTTTGCTAGTTATATGTCAATATAGACTCATTCTTGGTAAAAAAAATAAAAAAATACCACTCTGTTGATATTGTTTTTGATAATGCAGGAAATTATTTATGTGTGGAAACAGGTTATATTTGAAAAATATCTGTAAATTTCTCTCAGTTTTGTAAAGCTAAAACTTCTTGTAAACTATAAAGGAAAGAAGGACAAAAGGAAGGAAGGTAAGAAGAAAGAAGAAGAAAAAAAAAAGTAAGGAAAAAATACCGCAGAATAATTGTTGGAGATGTCATCATGATCTAATTAAATAAACTAAGAAAGTGAAAGTATTAGTCTCTCATTCATGTCCAACTCTTTGGGACCCCTTGGACTATAGCCTGCCAAGGCTCCTCTGTCTGTGAAATTCCCCAGGCAAGAATATTGGATTGGGTTGCCATGTCCTCCTCAGGTGGACTTCCTGACCCAGGGATCAAACCTAAGTCTTCTGCAATGCAGGCAAATTCTTTACCAACTTGGGATTGGTTAAGCCCAAGCCTCCCTCTAATTTATGGTATTCAGTAAATATCCAGCCTTCAGTAAATAGGTATCTTTTCATTGTTCCTATGGGAAAATGAATTATTTAACCTTTCATAGAAGTTTTTTTTAATTATAGTATAAAAGACTAATAACAATACTACTTATATTCTATTTTACAGAGTGATGTCTATTACTATCCCTTGAGTCTCAAAGCTCATTTTAAGA
The DNA here is from genome assembly GCF_032452875.1 of Bos javanicus. Lineage (NCBI taxonomy): Eukaryota > Metazoa > Chordata > Mammalia > Artiodactyla > Bovidae > Bos > Bos javanicus. The sequence continues at coordinate 52,764,042 of NC_083878.1, forward strand.
AAAATAACATTGCCTTCTCTAATTTATATATGAGGAAATTGAAGTCTAAAGAACTCAAATTAATTGACTATAGTTACAAACCTAGTAAGAGCAGAGAGAAAAGCTGAACTATATTCTAAGCCCTTACTAGAACAAATCACAGAAAGTTCATAAGCCAATCATGTGGAGTTGTAGAATTCACAGGCTGTTTCAACTTTGAAACTTGAGCAAATGAACTAAACATAATGATGCTAGATGCCCAGTTCATTCTAAGCTTGTTTTGTTTGGAGAAATGTATACATTACCCCTTCTATAACCTGAGAAGAATGTGGCAAGTTTTTTCTTTTGAGTTATCTTTTGGCAAGAGAAGTGTGTGCCAAGGGCATATGTTGTAATCATCTACAGATTAATTTAATACTTTAACAAATAGCTCTCTGATGGGGTGTTTTTACTATTATTACATTACCCAGGGAATCGTAGCTGATCCCATTTACCTTATATATAACCACTGAAATGTCAAGTCAATCTAGTAAGGTTAAGTCTTTCTTACGTAACAAAATAAGTGAAAATTAGAAAGTTTTGAGCTTTTGCTATGCTAGAAAGGAAAGGTTTTATCAAGACATATTTGGGGGAAGAGAGTACAATTATGCTCCTAGAATAAGAATAATATTGCCATGTGTTTTTTACTTGTAAATAGTAGTTGCAATTTCCAAGTCATTTAGTTCCTTAAATAAATCAAGTGAGAGCAAATTTAAAGTCACAATAGTAAACTGAATCAACAGAATAATACGATGCTACCTATATAGCAAGGCTGAATTCACTGAAAAATGTGGTTTTCAGGATTTGAGGTACATGGTAAAGTAGCAAAAATAACCCCCAGAACTGACACTGATTTGCATAAAGTGCATCTGTACTAATAGATCATGTTATGCTATAATGTCAAACAGCATCAAAAAATCTCAATAAAGAAGAGAATTGAATGATCACTCATGTTATATGTTCTGTGTGGGATCACTTCTCTCCCTGAAATATAATCTTGTGATGTCACGATCTCAGTGCTATTCTTCAGGCTTCATCACAGCTGGGACAGAGAGAACTGGTGACTTGAGACTTGACAATCATTATGTGTATATGTGTTTAAAAAGGCATATGACACCTTTACTCAAAATCAGTTGAACAGTATTACTGCAGTTCAGTTCAGTAGCTCAATTATAGCCAACTCTTTGCGACCCCATGGACTGCAACATGCCAGGCTTCCCTGTCCCTTACCAACTCCCGGAGCTTACTCAAACTCATGTTCACTGAGTCGGTGATGCCATCCAATTATCTCATCCTCTGTCGTCCCCTTCTCCTCCCACCTTCAGCCTTTCCCAGCACCAGGGTCTTTTCCAATGAGGGTCTAATACTACTTATTTGACCACATAAAGCTAGAAAACAGAAAATTGTATCCCTCTGTATATCCTAAGGTAAAGATTAATCAGAAATCTATGCAACTTAGCCTTACGTAACACAATTAAACTTTGAATTAAATTTGGCATGATTTCCCAATTATCTTGGTCTAGTTTGTGGAATGTATTTATGTTATCAGAACTGGCACAAATTCCCACATTTTAAGTTTTATTACCAATAAGTTATCAAAAATGATCTTAGAAATTGATGGTTGCAAATGCTTAATATTTAAGTTAAGGAAACAAAAATATTTTAACTATCATTATTATGTTTTCATAAAAGGAATTACTCTGACAACAATGTAATGAAGTACATCTTAAAAATGTGGTTGCATGTATATATTTTAATGTTTTACAGGAACTTTTATTCCCCTTGTTTTATATCTGTATTTAACCAGGGACTGATAAAAGTCTCAGAATAATGCTATACATGCCTGTAAGGATTTTTGATCTACATATTAGACTATAATTAATCATAAAAGATCTGAAAGTCTACTTTTAGCATAATTTAAAATGTAAGAAGAAACTAAACCAGGAAAATACCTTTGAAATATACCAAATTAATTAATTTAGAGATAGAAAATAGAAAAGATGAGTAACATGACTGTTACAACTCCAGTATTTGCAATGCCTTATAAATATGTTTAAAATCAAAATTTTGAAATAAATACCATATATTTATTAATTTTCTGTACCTAGTTAGATGATCTTCTATTACTCCTATTTATAGTCTGTAAATATGGTGAATTGTTTTTATCTTTGCTACGATTCCAAGTTTACCTTTCTAGGAAGGTGTCCACCTAGTCTTGGTGCTATTTTCATTTTATATACTGTCATACTGCATTTGCTAAATGTTATTCAGAATTTTTGCATCACTGATCATGAGAGAGAGCAGTATAGGGATTTCTTTTTCCATAACATCTTTGGTTTTAGTGTAAAGTAAATGTTAAACTCAGAATAAAATGGGAGTTCAGGCTCCTATTTAAAAAAAAAATCTGAAAGAGTTTGTATAGAATATATATTTATCATTTAAATATTTGGCAAAATTAACCCAGACAACTATTGGGAATGGGATATTTCTTGTGAAAATATTTAATTGAAGTTTTGTAAAATATATGGGCTATTTTGTTATGTATTTCTTATTAGGTGAGTTTGGTAGTTTGTGTCCTTTAAAATTTGTGTCCATTCTAAGTTATTTAGTTTATCAACATGAAATTATATATAATATTGTTTGATTACAAATTTCATATTTGGGAGCTCTTGTAGTGATGTCACCTCTTTCTTTCTTGCTCCTGGGTCTTTTCTCTTTTCTGATTAGTCAGCCTAACATATCAGTTCTGTTGATTTTTACAAAGGTCATATAAAAGACTATAGGCTCTCTTACTCTTCTTTTTTGTGTTTTTGGTTTTTATTCATTGATTTCCACTCTAACCTTTGTAATTTATTTTCCTTCTCTTACTTTGTATTTAACTTACTCTCCTTTTTCCCTAGGATATTAAAGTTGAAGTTCTGGTCATTTGGGGTCACTGATTTGAGTTTTTTTCTTGTTGTTTCTTCACTAATATGTATAGAATTTTAGTGCTATGAATTTCCCTTTTACTACAGGTTAAAGGGCATCCCACAAATTTCAAGACTTTGTCTTTTGGCTTTTATCCCATGAAAAATGTGCTTTCATTTCTTTTTGTTTTCTATTTTGGCCTTTATTATAAAATATGTTATTTAGTTTGTGAAAAATCTATATTTTTCAAAGAATTGTGATTTTATAATTGACTTATTTCTTTAATTTTTAATTGGATGACAATTGCTTTAAAATATTGTGTTTGTTTCTGCCATGCATCAACATGATTCAGTCATAGGTATATTCTAATTTATGCATGTATAAATTGACTGTTTTTAAGGTCCTTTTTGTACTACTCAAGGATCTGTTGGAGACTGGAATCAAAAGCTTATACCCAGGTGGGAAAAAAAAAAAAATTCATTGGTTTGAGGAAGAGCAGAAACTGAGCAGGCTATCTCTTGTCTCTTGAATCTATTAAATATTTTGAGGCTAGTTTAATATCCAGTATATGGCCTATTATTAATGTCTTTATGTAATTGAGAGTAATCTATATTTCATTTTTAGTGGAATTTTCTGAAAATATTATTAAATCTTCTACATTTTTATTGTCTGTATATCTTTTCTGCCAGTTATTGAGAAATGTATATTGGAATTTCATATAGTAATTGTAAATATGTCTATTATATTCACTTCTATGAAAGTTGATACTTTCTGAATTTTTTAACTCTCTCATGAGGACCCAAATAGTTGTAAAGTAATTAACCTCCAATTAAAATAAATAAATTTATATTAAAAATAAAAAAGAAAAATTAATCCTTTTATTATTATGAAATGAGAATTTTATTCCCTTTCATACTATAGCCATGAGTCTATGTTGCCAAATATTAACATAGTGACTGCAACATTTTCTTCTTTAGTGTTAGCAAGGTATAATTTTTAGTTCTTTTACTAAATCAACTTGTGTTGTCTCATTTAAAGAGTGCTTGCAAAGGAGAAAAGCAAAGATATAAGCGTCTGAATGCAGAGTTCCAAAGAATAGCAAGGAGAGATAAGAAAGCCTTCTCAGCAATCAATGCAAAGAAATAGAGGAAAACAACAGAATGGGAAAGACTAGAGATCTCTTCAAGAAAGTTAGAGATACCAAGGGAACATTTCATGCAAAGATGCCTCGAGAAAGGACAGAAATTTTATAGACCTAACAGAAGCAGAAGACATAAAGAAGAGGTGGCAAGAATACACAGAAGAACTATACATAAAAGATCTTCTGACCCAGATAATCAAGATGGTGTGATCACCAACCTAGAGCCAGACATCCTGGAATGAAGTCACGTGGGCCATAGAAAGCATCACTATGAACACAGCTAGTGGAGGTGATGGAATTCCAGTTGAGCTATTTCAAATCCTGAAAGATGATCCTTTAAAAGTGCTGCACAATATGCCAGCAAATTTGGAAAACTCAGCAGTGGCACAGGACGGGAAAAGGTCAGTTTTTATTCCAATCCCAAAGAAAGGCAATGCCAAAGAATGCTCAAGCTACTGCACAATTGCACCCATCTCACATGCTAGTAAAGTAATGCTCAAAATTCTCCAAGCCAGGCTTCAGCAATACGTGAACCGTGAACTTCCAAATGTTCAAGCTGGTTTTAGAAAAGGCAGAAGAACCAGAGGTCAAAATGCCAAAATCTGCTGGATTTTGGAAAAAGCAAGAGAGTTCCAGAAAAATATCCGTTTCTGCTTTATTGACTATGCCAAAGCCTTTTACTTTGTGGATCACAATAAACAGTGGAAAATTCTGAAAGAGATGGGAATACCAGACCACCTGACCTGCCTCTTGAGAAATCTGTATGCAGGTCAGAAAGCAACAGTTAGAACTGGACATGGAACAACAGACTGGTTCCAAATAGGAAAAGGAGTATATCAAGGCTGTATATTGTCACCCTGCCTTTTTAACTTCTATGCAGAGTACATCATGAGAAATGCTGGGTTGGAGGAAGCACAAGCTGGAATCAAGATTGCGGAGAGAAATACCAATAACCTCAGATATGCAGATGACACCACCCTTATGGCAGAAAGTGAAAAAGAACTAAAAAGCCTCTTGATGAAAGTGAAAGAGGAGAGTGAAAAAGTTGGCTTAAAGCTCCATATTCAGAAAACTAAGATCATGGCATCTGGTCCCATCACTTTATGGCAGATAGATGGGGAAACAGTGGAAACAGTGTCAGACTTTATTTTTCTGGGCTCCAAAATCACTGCAGATGGTGACTGCAGCCATGAAATTAAAAGACACTTACTCCTTGGAAGAAAAGCTATGACCAACCTAGATAGCATATTAAAAAGCAGAGACATTACTTTGCCAAGAAAGGTCCATCTAGTCAAGTCTATGGTTTTTCCAGTAGTCATGTATGGATGTGAGAGTTGGACTGTGAAGAAAGCTGAGCACCAAAGAATTGATATTTTTGAACTGTGATGCTGGAGGAATCTTGAGAGTCCCTTGGACTGCAAGGAGATCCAACCAGTCCATTCTCAAGGAGATCAGTCCTGGGATTTCTTTGGAAGGAATGATGCTAAAGCTGAAACTCCAGTACTTTGACCACCTCATGTGAAGAGTTGACTCATTGGAAAAGTCTCTTGATGCTGGGAGGGATTGGGGGCAGGAGGAGAAGGGGAGACCGAGGATGAGATGGCTGATGGTATCACCAACCAGATGGAAGTGAGTCTAAGTGAACTCCAGGAGTTGGTGATGGACAGGGAGGCCTGACATGCTGCAGTTCATGAGGTCACAAAGAGTCAGACACGACTGAGTGACTGAACTGAATTGAACTGTAGTTAAATATTAGACATGAAACCATAATACTCTTAGAAGACAACATTGGCAGAACATTCTATGCCATATATTTGAGAGATATTTTCTTAGGTCATTCTCCCAGGGTAAAAGAAAAAAGGCAAAAAACAAACAAATGGAACATAGGAAAACTCAAAAGCCTTTGCACAGGAAAGGAAACCATAAATAAAATGACAAAACAACCTATTGACTAGGATAAAATATTCATAAATGATGCAACAGAGAATAGTTTCATTTTCAAAATAAACAAACAGCTAATATAACTCAATATCAAAAGAAAAATATCTCAACAGCCTAGTCAAAACATATAGAGATGAGTAAACAGATGTTTCTCCAAAGAATATACTTAGATGTCCAGTAGGCACATGAAAAGATACACATCACTGTGAATTATTAGAAAAATGCAAATCAAAATTACAATGAGATATGACCTCACCCTGGTCAGAATTGCCATCAACCAAAAGTTTACAAATAATAAATGCTGGAGAGAGCGTGAAGGAAAGGGAAGTCTCCTACACTATTGGTGGGAATGTAAATTTGAGCAGTCACAATAGAGAAAGATATGATGGTTTCCTAAAAAACTAGAATTCCCATATAATCCTGAAATCCTACTCCTAGGCAAATATCTGGAGAAAACTAATTCAGAAAGATATCTGCATCTCAATGTTCATAGCATCATTATTTACAATAGTCAAGACACAGAAGCAACCTAAATGTCCACCAACAGATGAATTGATAAATATCAGATCAGATCAGATCAGTCACTCAGTCGTGTCTGACTCTTTGCGACCCCATGAATCGCAGCATGCCAGGCCTCCCTGTCCATCACCAACTCCCGGAGTTCACTGAGACTCACATCCATCATGTCAGTGATGCCATCCAGCCATCTCATCCTCTGTCGTCCCCTTCTCCTCCTGCCCCCAGTCCCTCCCAGTATCAGAGTCTTTTCCAATGAATCAACTCTTTGCATGAGGTGGCCAAAGTACTGGAGTTTCAGCTTTAGCATCATTCCCTCCAAAGAAATCCAAGGGCTGATCTCCTTCAGAATGGACTGGTTGGATCTCCTTGCAGTCCAAGGGACTCTCAAGAGTCTTCTCCAACACCACAGTTCAAAAACATCAATTCTTCAGTGTTCAGCCTTCTTCACAGTCCAACTCTCACATCCATACATGACCACAGGAAAAACCATAGCCTTGACTAGAAGAACCTTTGTTGGCAAAGTAATGTCTCTGCTTTTGAATATGCTATCTAGGTTGGTCATAACTTTCCTTCCAAGGAGTAAGCATCTTTTAATTTCATGGCTGCAGTCACCATCTGTAGTGATTTTGGAGCCCAGAAAAATAAAGTCTGACACTGTTTCCACTGTTTCCCCATCTTTCTGCCATAAAGTGATGGGACCAGATGCCATGATCTTCATTTTCTGAATGTTGAGCTTTAAGTCAACTGTTTCACTCTCCACTTTCACTTTCATCAAGAGTCTTTTTAGTTCCTTTTCACTTTCTGCCATAAGGAAGGTGCCATCTGCATATCTGAGGTTATTGATATTTCTCTCGGCAATCTTGATTGCAGCTTGTGTTTCTTCCAGTCCAGTGTTTCTCATGATGTACTCTGCATATAAGTTAAATAAACAGGGTGACAATATACAGCCTTGACAAACTCCTTTTCCTATTTGCAACCAGTCTGTTTTCACTGACATATAAAAATATATCATGGATATCAAAGGGAAAGGGGGCGAACTAAATTAGCAAATTAGGATTGACATATACACACTAGCATACACAAAATAGATAGCTGATGAGGACCTGGCTTCCTTCATGGCTCAGACAGTAAAGCAACTTACAGCAGTGTGGGATACTTGGGTTCGATCCCTAGGTCAGGAAGATACTTTAGAGAAGGGTATTGCTTCTTTCCAGTATTCTTGCCTGGAGAATTCCATGGACAGAGGAATGTGGTAAGCTACAGTCCATGGGGTTACAAAGAGATGGACATGACTGAGCAACTAATGGTTTCAATAGGACCCAATGTAGGGTACAGGGAATTTGACTTAATACTCTGTAATGACCTATATGGGGAAAGAATCTGAAGAAGAATATACATCTATGTCTATATTCACATACATCTGAATCACTTTGCTGTATACCTGAAACTATAACAACTTCATAATCAACTATAATTCAATAAAAAAATAAAACAAACAAACGAAATGCATGGCCCAGACTCAAAATCTCATTTGGATAAACCAGCTTTGAGGAAATAGTTGAACAATTAGGGTGATTTCAATATGATTGCAGTATTAGACACACTGAAATTTTATGAAAATTTATTGACAGATAAACATTAGGTTTATTAAAATAAAGCAATCTGTTTACAACATCTTGACTTTTATTTAATTAAAAAACATTAGTATGAAAATACCTAGAAATATATGTAATAAAACACTAATACTTACTTTTAAAATGTATGTCTTGTTGGCAACAGGCTTATTTCCTCCTTTTTAAATTGATTCTCATGATCTCTGCTTTTAAGTTATATTTATGCTATTTATATTTACTGGATTTGATTTTTCATGGTTGAGATTAGTTCAATATTTTCATTCCACTGTTTCCTAATTTTTATACCTAAGCTTTTTTTTTTTCCATTTTCTATTTCCTCTGCATTTATAAATAAATTTTAAAAATATATTCCCCTTATTTCTTTTTTAATACCTGTTATATATTTATATATATATATATATTTTAATTTCTGTTGGTTTATAGTATATTTATAGTGGTGTTTCCTTATATTTATGATATACAAGCTTAACTCAGTCTTGCTTTACAAGAAAGATATTGGGCGTATGTGCACGCTCAGTCGCTCTAGTCATGTCCCACTCTTTGGTACCCTATGGACCATAGCCCATTATGCTCCTCTGTCCATGGGATTTTCCAGGCAGGAATACTGGAATGGGTTGCCATTTCCTACTCCAGAAGATCTTCTCAACCCAGGGATGAAACCCACCACGTCTTTTGTGTCTCCTTCATTGCAGGCCGATTCTTTACCAGCTGAGCCATCAGGGAAGCTCTTCAAATACTATAAGAACCTTCAAGAACTGAGTTTCCATTTCACTCCTTCAACAGTTTTCATAATTTTGTCATATGTTTTACTTTTACAAATATTATAAACTCCACACTACATTGTTTCAATTATTTACTTATCATTTTTTCTTTAAGAATATTTAAACAAAATATTGTGTGTGTGTAGAAGAACAGATAGACTTTGGTGAGGGTAAAGGAGGAGAGTGAAAAAGCCAGCTTAAAGCTGAATATTAAATAATAATAATAATATTAACTAAGATCATGACATCTAGTCCCATCACTTCATGACAAATAGAAGGGTAAAATGTGTAAGCAGTGACAGATTTCCTCTTCTTTGGCTCTAAAATCACTGGAGGTGGTGACTGCAGCCATGAAATTAGAAGATGATTGTGCCTTGGGGGAGCACGTGTATACCTGAAATTTTTTTAATTTTAAAAATTAAAAAAAAAATGAAAAAAAAAAAAGAAAGAAAGCTATGACAAACCTAGACAGTGTGTTAAAATTCAAAGACATCACTTTGCTGACACAAATCCATATAGTCAAGACTATGGTCTTTCCCATAGTCATGTGCTGATGTGAAATTTGTGCAATAAAGAAGGCAGAGTTTTGAAGAATTGATGCTTTTTAACTGCAGTGCTGGAGAAGACTCTTGAGAGTCACTTGGTCAGCAAGAATATCAAACCAGTCGATCTTAAAGGAAATCAACCCTGAATACTCTTTAGAAGAAGTGATGCTGAAGCTGAAGCTCCATTACTGTGGTCTCCTGATACGAACAGCTGATTGATTGGAAAAGACCCTGATCCTGGGAAAGATTGAAGGCAGATGGAGTAGAGGGTGACAGAGGATGAGATGGTTGGATGGCATAACTGATTCAGTGGACATGAACTTGGGTAAACTCTGGGAGATGGTGAAGAGACTGGGAAACCTGGTGTGCTGCAGTTCATGGGGTCCCAAAGAGTCGGACATAACTTGGCAACTGAACAACAAGAAAAAGAACGCATGTATGTTTTTAGCACTATGATTTCCAGGTCACTTCATTGTGTTTCCTATTGAGAATGGCTTAATTTCTGTCTGACTGATAGCATTGAGCATTTCTTATAGTGAAAGGCTGCTGCTGCTGCTAAGTCGCTTCAGTCATGTCTGACTCTGTGTGACCCCATAGACAGCAGCCCACCAGGCTCCCCTGTCCCTGAGATTCTCCAGGCAAGAACACTGGAGTGGGTTGTCATTTCCTTCTCCAATGCATGAAAGTGAAAAGTATAAGTGAAGTCCCTCAGTCGTGTTCAAGTCTTAGCGACCCCATGGACTGTAGCCCACCAGGCTCCTCCATTCATGAGATTTTCCAGGCAAGAGTACTGGAGTGGGGTGCCATTGCCTTCTCTGAGTGGAAGGCTACTAGAGGTTAAATCCTTCAACTTTTCTGAAAGAATTTTTTAATTTAAATTTATTTATTTTAATTAGAGGCTAATTACTTTACAATATTGTATTGATTTTGCCATGCATCAACATGAATCTGCCACGGGTGTACACGTGTTCCCAATCCTGAACCCTCCTCCCACCTCCCTCCCCATACCATCCCTCTGGGTCATCCCAGTGCACTAGCCCCAAGCATCCTGTATCTTGTATTGAACATGGACTGGTGATTCATTTCTTATATGATATTATACATGTTTCAATGTCATTCTCTCAAATCATCCCCCCACTCCCTCTCCCACAGAGTCCAAAAGACTGTTCTATACATTTGTGTCTCTTTTGCTGTCTCACATACAGGGTTATCGTTACCATCTTTCTAAATTCCATATATATGCGTTAGTATACTTACTTTCCATTTTGAAAAATACTTTGCTGTATATAAAATTCTAAATTAACAGGTCAACCTCCTCATTGCTCACTTGAGTGGCTGTGCTGTTGTTCTTATCTTTGTTTCTGTACTACTGTGTTGGTTTACTCTGGCTAATTTTTACTTTTCTATTTTTTGTTTGTTTAGAGGAATTTGATTATGATATACCTTGCTTTAATTTCCTTTATGTTTCTTATGCATCAAGGCTCTTGAGGTTCTTGGTACCTGGATTTATAATACTGAAGATGAAAACATACCATCTCATAATATGCCATTTCAGCATAAGACTTAATTAAGTTGAAGGCAATTGACAATAAGATTCAGAAAGCAGGGATACTAAAGTTTCCTTTATCCAACTGTTACTGAAAGCAGACATTTATGAGAAATGAAGCCTAGCATAAACCCTGTCTCCCAAAGGGAAGTTTTATGGCCATAAACATGATGGAAACTTTGCACTGTGAAGAATCTGCAAACAAACCTCTTAAATTAACAGTTACCTTCCATTGGTGTTGTTCTTGTTCAGATGCTAAGTCATGTCCAACTCTTTGAGACCCCATGGACTGTAGCATGACAGGGTCCTTTGTCCTTCACTATCTCCCAGAGTTTGCTCAAATTCATGTCCATTGATACAGTGATGCTATCTAACCATCTCATCCTCTACTGAACCTTTATCCTTTTACCTTCGATCTTTCCCAGCATCAGGGTTCTTCCCAGTGAGTCAGTTCGTTGCATCAGGTGGCCAAAGTATTGGAGCTTCACCTTCATCATCAGTCCTTTCAGTGAATATTCAAGGTTGATTTCCATTAGGATTGACTTATTTGGTTTTCTTGCAATCCAAGGGAGTCTTCTCCAGAACTACAATTTGAAATCATCAATTCTTTGGTCCTCAGCATTCTTTTAAGTCCAGCTCTCACATCTGTACATGACTATTGGAAAAGCCATAGCTTTGACTATATGGATCTTTGTTGGCAAAGTGATATTTCTGCTTTCTAATATATTGTCTAGGTTTACCATAGCTTTCTTCCAAGTAGTTAGTATCTTTTTATTTCATGACTGCTGTCACAAGCACAGTGATTTTGAAGCCCAAGAAAAGAAAATCTGCCACTGCTTCCAATTTTCCCCCTTCTGTTTGCCAAGAAGGGATGGGACTGGATGCCATGATCTTAGTTTTTTGAATGTTGAGTTTTAAGTCAGTTTTTTCATACTCCTTTCACCCTCATCAAGACACTCTTGTTCCTCTTCAGTTTCTGTCATTATAGTGGTAACATCTTCATATATAAGGTTGTTGATATTTCTTCATAAATCTTAATTCCAGCTTGTGATTCATTCTGCCTGGAGTTTGGCATGATGTGCTCTGTTTATAAGTTAAATAAGCAAGGTTACAATATACAGCCTTGTCATACTCTTTTCCCAGTTTTGAACCAGTCCTTTGTTCCATGTCTGCTTCTAACTGTTGCCCCTTGACCTGCATACAGTTTTCTCAGGAGACAGGCAAAATGGTCTGGTATTCCCATCTCTTTAAGAATTATCCATAGTTTTCTGTGATCCACACAGTCCAATACTTTAGTGTAATCAATGAAGAAGTAGATGTCTTTCTGGAACTCCCTTGCTTTCTCCATGATCTGACAAATGTTGGCAAATTGATCTCTAATTCTGCTGCTGCTTCAAAATTCAGCTTATACATCTGTAAGTTCACATACTGATAAAGCTTAGCTTGAAGTATTTTGAACATAACCTTGCTAGCATGTGAAATGAGCACAATTTTATGTCAATTAGCTCAGATTGTAAAGAATCTGCCTGAAATTCAGGAGACCCAGGTTTGATCCCTTGGTGGCATAGATCCCCTTTAGAAGGGAATGGCAACCCACTCCAGTATTCTTGCCTAGAGAATTCCATGGGCAGACCATGGGGTCACAAAATGTCAGACACAACTGAACGACTAACACTTGCATTTATACTTTAGCATTTTTGTATTGTCTTTATTTGAGACTGGAATGAAAACTGACCTATCCCAGTATTGTTGAGTTTTCCAAACTTGCTGACACATTGAATGCAACACTTTAACAACATCATCTTCTAGGATTTGAAATAGATCAACTGGAATTCCATCACTTCCACTATCTTTGTTCATAGTATTGCTTCTTAAGTCCCACTTGACCTCACACTCCATGATGTCTGGCACCAAAGTGAGTGAACACACCATGATGGTTATCCAGGTCACTAAGATCATTTTTGTACAGTTCTTCAGTGTACTCTTGCCACCTCTTATTAATCTCTTCTACTTGTGCTTTTTAAGTGCTTACCCTCTCTGTCCTTTATCGTGCCCATCCTTGCATGAAATATTCTCTTGATATCTACAATTTTCTTGAAGATATCTCTAGTCTTTCCGATTATATTGTTTTCTTCTCTTTCTTTACATTGTTCATTTAAGAAAACCTAATCTCTCCTTGCTATTCTCAGGAAATCTGCATTCAGTTGGGTATATATTTCCCCTTCTCCCCTGCCTAGTTCTTTTATTTCCTCAGCTATATTTAAAGCCTCCTCAGACAATCACTTTGCCTTCTTACATTTCTTTTTCTTTGGGATGATTTTGTCACTGCCTCCTGTACAATGTTGCAAATCTCTATCTATAGTTCTTCAGGTACTCTGTCTACCAGATCGAATTCCTTGAATTTATTTGTTGCCTCCACTGCATAATTATTATAAAGGATTTGATTTAGGTCACCTACTTTCTTCAACTTAAGCCTGAAATTTACACTAAGGAGTTCATGATCAAAGCCACAGTCAGCTCCAGATCTTGTTTTTGCTTACTGTATAGGGCTTCTCTATCTTTGGCAGCAAAGAACATAATCAGTCTGATTTCATTATTGACCATCTGGTGATGTCCATGCCTTAGGTCATCTCTTGGGTTGTTGGAAATGGGTGTTTGCTATGACCCGTGTGTTCTCTTCACAAAATCTGGATGCATCTTGATTTCCTACGTTTATATTCCACTATGATTAAAAGGGGCGTCCCAGGTGGTGTTAGTGGTAAAGAACCTGCCTGTCAATGTAGGAGTCCTGGGAAATGTGGGTTCAATTGCTGGGCAAGGTAGATTCCCCTGGAGGAGGGCATGGCCAGCCACTCCAGTATGGTGGACAACCCTATGTCCACCATAGGGTTGGACAGAGTCAGATGAGACTGAAGGGACTTTAGCACACATGCAAGATAAAAAGAACTTTTTTTTTTTTTTTCCCAGCATTAGTTCCAGAAGGGTTTGTAGGTCTTCACAGAACTGGTCAACTTCAGCTTCTTTAGCATTCATAGTTGGGGCACAGATTTGGATTACTGTGATGCTGAATGCTCTGACTTGGAAATAAACCTAGATTATTCTGTCATTGTTGAGGCTGCACTCGAGTACTGCATTTTGGACTGTTTTGTTGACTACGCGGACTACTCCATTTCTTTTTTTTTTTAATTTAATTTTATTTTTAAACTTTACAATATTGTATTGGTTTTGCAAAACATCGAAATGAATCCGCCACAGGTATACATGTGTTCCCCATCCTGAACCCCCCTCCCTCCTCCCTCCCCATACCATCCCTCTGGGTCGTCCCAGTGCACCAGCCCCAAGCATCCAGCATCGTGCATTGAACCTGGACTGGTGACTCGTCCACAGTAATAGATATAATGCTCATCTGAATTAAGTTTACCCATTCTCATCCATTTTAATTCACTGATTCCTAAAATATTGATGTTCACTCTTGACATCTCCTGCTTGTCCTCAACCAATTCACTGTGATTCATGGACCTAAAATTTAAGATTCCTACACAATATGGATCTTTACACCATTGGACTTTACTTTCACCACTAGACATCCATAACTGAGTGCAATTTCCACTTTGGCCCAGCCGTTTAATTCTTTCTGGAGATATTATTAAGAGTAATCACCATCTGCTCTTCCACAATAGCATATTGGAAACCTTCAAATCTCATTTTCCAGTGTCATATCTTTTTGCATTTTCATACAGGTCATGGGGTTCTCATTGCAAACTTACTGGAGTAGTTTGCCATCCCCTCCTCTGCTGGACCATTTTTTTTTTTTTTTTCAGATCTCTTCACTATGACACATCTGTCTTGGGTGGCCTTGCATGGATTGGCTTATAGCTTCATGAGTTATGAAAGCACTTTCACCACAACAAGTCTGTGATCAATGAAAGGGTTTTCCTTCCATTCAGTTCAGTTCAGTTCAGTTGCTCAGTTGTGTCCAACTCCTTGCAACCCCATGAATTGCAGCACACCAGCCTCCCTGTCCATCACCAGCTGCCAGAGTTCACTCAAACCCATGTCCATCGAGTTGGTGATGCAATCCAGCCATCTCATACTCTGTTGTCCCCTTCTCCTCCTGCCACCAATCCTTCCCAGAATCAGAGTTTTTTCCAATGAGTCAACTCTTTGCATGATGTGGCCAAAGTATTGGAGTTTCAGCTTTAACATCAGTCCTTCCAAAGAACACCCAGGACTGATGTCCTTTAGGATGGCTGGTTGGATTTCCTTGCAGTCCAAGGGACTCTCAAGAGTCTTCTCCAACACCACAGTTCAAAAGCATCAATTTTTCGGTGCTCAGCCTTCTTCACAATCCAACTCTCACATCCATACATGACCACTGGAAAAACCATAGACTTGACTAGATGAACCTTTGTTGGCAGAGTAATGTTTCTGCTTTTGAATATGCTATCTAGGTTGGTCATAACTTTCCTTCCCAGGAGTAAGCGTCTTTGAATTTCTTGGCTGCAATCACCATATGCAGTGATTTTTGGAGCCCAAAAAAATAAAGTCTGACACTGTTTCCACTGTTTCCCCATCTATTTCCCAGGAAGTGAGGGGACCAGATGCCATGATCTTTGTTTTCTGAATGTTGAGCTTTAAGCCAACTTTTTCACTCTCCTCTTTCACTTTCATCAAGAGGCTTTTAGTTCCTCTTCACTCTCTGCCATAAGGGTGGTGTCATCTGCATATCTGAGATTTTTGTCATTTCTCCTCGCAATCTTGCTTCCAGCTTGTGCTTCTTCCAGCCCAGCATTTCTCATAATGAACTCTGCATATAAGTTAAATAAACAGGGTGACAATATACAGCCTTGATGTACTCCTTTTCCTATTTGGAACCAGGCTGTTGTTCCATGTCCAGTTCTAACTGTTGCTTCCTGACCTGCATACAGGTTTCTCAAGAGGCAGGTCAGGTGGTCTGGTATACCCATTTCTTTCAGAATTTTCCACAGTTTATTGTGATCCACACAGTCAAAGGCTTTGGTATAGTCAATAATAGTTTTCTCTATTTATCTGCCTTCCAATAGTTTGCTTCCCTTAAAAATATGAACTCTTCTATTTTGTCATTTCTCTACAAATTTTTTGTTCTTTGTTAAAATGCTACATATGCTTGAGGGCTAACTGCCAATTTTCAGTTATGCATCACTATTTCCCCTACATGATTAGACACTGGACACTGCACTTGATCACGAATGCTTTTTGTGTGTGTGTGTGTTAATCTGTCTTTTTTAAGTTTTAATTTCCAGAATATGAGCTGTAGGACCTAAGAATGCAAAGAAAGAATGCTTTGCTGTCTCCCCTAGAATAATATTTATTAACTTTGGAGAAAATTAGGTATTATGTCTTCAAATATTCCTTTCTGCCTTTGCAGCTTCAGGAATGTGTATGTTTGAATATGTGATATAATTTTATAGCTTTTTGATGCCACATTTAATTTTAAAAATAGTTTTGTGTGTGTACTTTTCATCTGGGTAAGATTCATTATCACGTCTTCGTTCTCACTAATGTTTTCTTCTGCAATATCTAACATACCATTAAGCCTATTAATGTAATTTTCATCTCACACACTGTAGTTTTCATCATGAAGTATTTCATTTATGCATTATATGGCTTTACCATCTCTACTTAACTATTTGTACATGTGGAATATAGTTTTAATAAATTTAATATCTTTGTTGATTCTAGCAATTGATTTAGTTCTAATTCAGTTTCAGTTTTGGTTTTGCTTCTTGTTTTGGTTTATATTTTTTCCTATTTTGTTCTAAGGCAGAATATTTGTTTGGTTGTCATATAATGTGAATCTTAACTCACTGGATTATAAATGCATTAGAAGAATAATTCTCTAATTGTTCCTCAGATTTGTACTGGGACAAACTTAAATGATGTGAAATAAATTTTATCATCAAACTTATTGGCTTGTTAGTTTGGATCTAGAGCAGAGTTTAGTCTAGGACCAATTATCTCCCATTACTAAAGCAGGAATTTCCTTGTACTTTTCATAATGACCTATGAACCATGATTTTTTCTAATTGGAAATAGGCATTATTCCTTGTCCTCCTCCTGTGTGATTTCTGGAAATTGTCATCCCTAATACTTTCAGGTGGTTCTTTCTCAGATTCTAATAATACATGCATTCACTTATCAATAGTCAGCTGAATAATCAAATGGGATCTTCCTTAAAGTTCCAGATGTCTGTTTCTGTGCTACTCTCTCCTCTGGTGTTCTTTTTGTTAACAATAATCACCTTGATTTGACCAGGCAATTAGTTTATTTTCTTCATCACAAGGACTCTGTCTGCCTCTACCCTTCCTGAACAGCAGCCTAGAAATTGTCTCAAGACAATGTGATAAGTCCTTAGATCTGATCTCATCTGTTTCCCATCTCTCAGAGATTATTTTTCTTTATAATCTGATGTCCAGTGTCATTGGATACCACAGCTTACTTTTTGGTTACAAGAGACATAGTAAATGCCATTACTGCTTTTCTGTCTTTACCCCTGAATATTAATCAATGTAGTAATCTGGTAGGGATGGAAGTTTTTGGAATATATACTTGTACTTTCCTGGGTTAATATCCTTCATACTTCTACTTTGTATATAAGTAACAGCGGTTAATTAACTCTCATATTAAATAAACTAAAATTTTATAGTAGACATTTCTTCTGATCATCCTAAACTGACTGCTTTCCCCTACAAAGTGATTCAAACAGCACTCATTACTTCCGTTCAGTTCTATCAGTGTCTGACTCTTTGCGACTCCATGGACAGCAGCATGTCAGGCTTCCCTGTCTATCACCAACTCCTGGAGCTTGCTCAAACTCATGTTCATCAAGTTGGTGATGCCATCCAACCATCTAATCCTCTGTCATCCCCTTCTCCTACTGCCTTCAATCTTTCCCATCATCATGGTCTTTTCTAATGAGTCAGTTCTTCACATAAGGTGGCCAAAGTATTGGAGCTTCAGCATCAGTCCTTCCAATGAATATTTGACTAACTCTGAATATTAGCCCATAGTTTTTTTTTTTTTTTCTCATGTATGTTTTGTTCATTTAATTATTTTTTTTTCTTTCTCCTTAACAAACATTTTTTTATTGCCTTCTATGTGTCAGGCTGTTCTACAACTAGAATAGAACTGTTCTAGTGTTTTTATTTTCAGAGATGAACAAGATCATTTGAGCTCTATTTTTGTGACACAGATGAAAGAAATTTAGCTCACCTAGACTAATTAATTTTATGAAACTGTTCTGTGATAGATTCTGATATATGGTATAACAATTGCTATATTTGTTTTATGCTTCCCTACCAGAATATAATCTCCTTAAAGACAAGTGGTGTGTCATCATCTTTACCCTAAAGTTGTCCTGCATAATAGAGGCAGGCACATAGTAGATGTTTGCTGCTGCTGCTAAGTCACTTCAGTCATATCTGACTCTGTGATGCTTAATTAAATACAATTGATTGATTTTACTTTCTGGATTTCCTGGCTTCCCTGGAAACACTACATTTTCCTAATATAATTCAGCACTGAACACACACACACACACATGCACACACACACCCCCGCCCAATTATCCACCTGGGAAAACACATTCAGATGATAAGAAGTGATTTTCCCCAATATGGATGAGAGAATATTCCACTGCTGAAAAACAACTGAAATATTACAATTTCAGACTTTAAATCCTGTATTTAAGATAAAATTCACTTTCAAACTATATGTAAATGATTTCACAATCAGATATTATATGTATATATATATATATAAATAGTAGCTAAGCTAAAATATATATATTAAAATCCTCAAAGCCAAAAGAATTTTAAAGTACTATACTATTTGAGTGGTTTTGTAGATGATCTACCATTTTCATAGCTGATTTCATTAGTAATTTCCCTCTTCTAATGACTATATAATTAAACCATTATGGGAAATACACAATTATGCATATTCTTTGAGAATTTGTTACAACAAATAAACCATAATTAACTACTAACCCCAAACATATTTTAGTCTGTATGGAGATTTCTCTTGTACAACTTATTTCTGTTTGTTTGAAAAAAAAGCATAGCAATAAATAATAACTTCTTGATATAATGGGTTGCATAATGAAAATCATTTTTCTTTGTTTCTTTTTCACATTACAGTTGTTTAGTTGAAATATTTTAGTTATTCCAATTAAGTGAATATAATTGTTTCCTATTACTATTATTTTTTAAGAGAAAGCTACACACAGTCACATACAGGGAAAATAAATTTTGGTTTTTTCTTAAGTGAAAATATGTTGTATTTACATACACATCTATGTATAGTTTTGTGACTGATATAATAGAGTTTAGATTCTAAATCTAAAATATTTTCTATCACCTTACACTGTTAACCAGTATTGTTTGCAATTAACATTACATTTCTTTGGTACCACAGAGCTCTAATTAGTGATATACACACTTAATATACACATTTAATATGTAAGCTATATAATTGAATAAATAAACAGTTAGGTCATATCATCAATTTGTCAAATTGCATATGCTTATTTGCAACTAGTTTATTATGCAAAAAAAGCAAATAAATATGAGAATATCATCTCATCTCCTTAAAAATTTTTTGTAAAAATGGAAAATACACATGTTTGAAAACCAGGTGTCATTTTATCAATCCATACACTAAGAATTATAAATCACATGTTTTCAGACCAGTATATAAATGTCCTGAAAATTCTGTGATATTAACAACCTGGAAATTAGACACTGTATCTAATTTTTGTGGATTTTCTAAACTCAAAGGTAGGGCAAATATGCAATAGTTGAAGTTAATCTGACTTCCCTGGTGGCTCAGACGGTAAAGCGTCTGTCTACAATGTGGGAGACCAAGGTTCAATCCCTGGTTTGGGAAGATCCCCTGGAGAAGGAAATGGCAATCCACTCCAGTACTATTGCTTGGAAAATCCCATGGACAGAGGAGCCTGGTAGGCTACAGCTGACGGGGTCGCAAAGAGACACGACTGAGCGACTTAGAGTAAATGATGCATATGCATGAACACACACACACAACCAAACTCTGTATGATGATTTGAAACACTCCATGACTTCAAATATCTGAAATGCCTATCAAATTCCAATGGTGTGGCTGAGAAGGAAAGTAAGTTTAAAAATTTGTGATCTTTGTATTTTTATTCAATTTATTTTATTCAATATTTCTAGAGCATATATGTCCTTATTGGAAGAAATTGAAAAGTTAAAAAGGAAAAATATCACAAGGAAGATGAACCCTTCCAGTTACACATTTCCAACATTATCATATTTTTCATGCATTTCATTATTCATTTAACAAATATATTATATAAGATATTTTGGCTCAAGGAAAAGTTTTCCAACAGTGAGCTAAAATAAAACCAAGCAACTCTTCATTAGAAGAATGATTTTCTTTGCTTGAACTTGGGATATTATTTCTATTACAAAATTCTGAATAAAAGCTGAGTTGACTATCATGGACTCCTGGGTTAGAGAAGCGGTATGAGTAGGATACAGCTTGATTTCCCAAGTTTCTATGAACATTTAAGGATTAAGTCCCAGACATAGGCATATTTTGTTAATATCACCATTCAGACTCACAGTTCCTTTGAGACAGGCTGATAATGAATGTCTGCTAATTAGACTTTAACTGTGTCAGTTCTAGGAAGCTGCTTAGCATTATGAGTCTATGGACATAATTGATCCAAAGGAGGAGACAAAAATCTGTAAAAATATTAGTAAAATAAATTAAATTAATTTTTTAAAGAAGGAAAATCTTATCCTTAGGGGAATCAACTGATAAAAGCAATAGTATTTCCAGATGTGACTGGTGATATGAGCAAGGTCCGATGCTGTAAAGAACAATATTGCATAGGCACCTGGAATGTTAGGTCCATGAATCAAGGCAAATTGGAAGTGCTCAAACAGGAGATGGCAAGAGTGAACATTGACATTTTAGCAATCAGTGAACTAAAATGGACTGGAATGGGTGAATTTAACTCAGATGACAATTATATCTACTACTGTGGGAAGGAATCCTTTAGAAGAAATGGAGTAGCCATTATGGTCAACAAAATAGTCCGAAATGTGGTACTTGGATGCAATCCTAAAAAAGACAGAATGATCTCTGTTCGTTTCTAAGGCAAACCATACAATACCACAGTAATTCAAGCCTATGCCCTAACCAGTAGTGCTGAAGAAGCTGAAGTTGAATGGTTCTATGAAGACCTACAAGACCTTTTAGAACTAACACCCCAAAAAGATGTCCTTTTCAATATAGGGGAATATAATGCAAAAGTAGGAAGTCAAGAAACACCTGGGGTAACAGGCAAATTTGGCCTTGGAATATGGAATGAGACAGGGCAAAGCCTAATAGAGTTTTGCCAGAAAAACTCACTGGTCATAGCAAACATCCTCTTCCAACAACACAAGAGAAGACTCTACACATGGACATCACCAGATAGTCAACACTGAAATCAGATTGATTATATTCTTTGCAGCCAAAGATGGAGAAGCTCTATACAGTCAGCAAAAACAAGACCAGGAGATGACTGTGGCTCAGATCATGAACTCCTTATTGCCAAATTCAGAGTTAATTGAAGAAAGTAGAGAAAACCATTAGACCATTCAGGTATGACCTAAATCAAATTCCTTATGATTATACAGTGGAAGTGAGAAATAGATTTAAGGGACTAGTTCTGATAGATAGGGTGCCTGATGAACTATGGAATGAGGTTTGTGCCATTGTACAAGAGACATGGATCAAGACCATCCCCATGGAAAAGAAATGCAAAAAAGCAAAATGGCTGTCTGGGGAGGCCTTACAAATGAGCTGTGAAAAGAAGAGAAGCAAAAGCAAAGGAGAAAAGGAAAAATATAAGCATCTGAATGCAGAGTTCCAAAGAATAGCAAGGAGAGATAAGAAAGCAGTCCTCAGCAATCAATGGAAAGAAATAGAGGAAAACAACTGAATGGGAAAGACTAGAGATTTCTTCATGAAAATTAGAGATACCAAGGGAGCATTTCATGCAAAGATGGGCTCAATAAAGGACAGAAATAGTATGGACCTAACAGAAGCAGAAGATATTAAGAAGAGGTGGCAAGAATACACAGAAGAACTATACAAAAAATATCCTCACGACTAAGATAATCATGATGGTTTGATCACTCACCTAGAGCCAGACACCCTGGAATGTGAAGTCAAGTGGGCCTTAGAAAGCATCACTATGAATAAAGCTAATGGAGGTGATGGAATTCCAGTTGAGCTATTTCAAATCCTGAAAGATGAGCCTTTAAAAGTGCTGCACTCAATATGCCAGCAAATTTGGAAAACTCAGCAGTGGCCACAGGAATGGAAAAGGTCAGTTTCCATTCCAATCCCAAAGAAAGGCAATGCCAAAGAATGCTCAAACTAACGCACAGTTGCACTCATCTTACATGCTAGTAAAGTAATGCTCAAAATTCTTCAAGCCAGGCTTCTGCAATACATGAACTGTAAATTCCATATGTTCAAACTGGTTTTAGAAAAGGCAGAGGAACCAGAGGTCAATTTGCCAACATCCACTGGATAATGGAAAAAGCAAGAGAGTTCTAGAAAAACATATATTTCTGTTTTATTGACTATGCTAAAGCCTTTGACTGTGTGGATCACAATAAACTGTGGGAAATCCTGAAAGAGATAGGAATACCAGACCACCTGATCTGCCTCTTGAGAAACCTGTATGCAGGTCAGGAAGCAACAGTTAGAACTGGACATGGAACAACATGGTTCCAAATAGGAAAAGGAGTGCTTCGAGCCTGTATATTGTCACCCTGCTTATTTAACTTGTATGCAGAGTACATCATGAGAAACGCTGGGCTGGAACAAGCACAAGCTGGAATGAAGATTGCAGGGAGAAATATCAATAACCTTAAATATGCAGATGACACCACCCTTATGGCAGAAAGTGAAGAGGAACTAAAAAGCCTCTTGATGAAACTGAAAGAGGAGAGTGCAAATGTTGGCTGAAAGCTCAACATTCAGAAAAGTAAGATCATGGAATCTAGTCCCATCACTTCCTGGGAAATAGATGGGGAAACAGTGGAAACAGTGTCAGATTTTATTTTGGGGGGCTCCAAAATCACTGCAGATGGTGATTGCAGCCATGAAATTAAAAGATGCTTACTCCTGGGAAGGAAAGTTATGACCAGCCTAGATAGCCTATTAAAATTAGAGACATTACTTTGCCAACAAAGGTCCGTCTAGTCAAGGCTATGATTTTTCCAGTGGTCATGTATGCATATGAGGGTTGGGGCTATAAGGAAAGCTGAGCACCGAAGAGTTGATGCTTTTGAACTGTGGTGTTGGAGAAGATTCTTGAGAGTCCCTTGGACTCCAAGGATATCAAACCTGTCCATTCTGAAGGAGATCAACCCTGGGATTTCTTTGGAAGGAATGATGCTAAAGCTGAAACTCCAGTCCTTTGGCCACCTCATGCGAAGAGTTGATTCATTGGAAAAGACTCTGATGCTGGGAGGGATTGGGGGCAGGAGGAGAAGGGGACACAGAGGATGAGATGGCTGGATGGCATCACTGACTGGATGGACGTGAGTCTGGGTGAACTCCGGGAGTTGGTGACAGACAGGGAGGCCTGGCCTGGCATGCTGCAATTCATGGGGTCACAAAGAGTTGGACACGACTGAGCGACTGAATTTAACTGAGGAGAAGGGTGTTGTTTCCCTGGTAGCTCAAATGGTAAAATATCTGCCTGCAATGTGGATTAGATCCCTGAATTGAGGAAATCCCAATAGAAGGGAATGACTACTGGAGAATTCCATGAACAGAGGCTACAGTCCATTGGGCTTTAAAGTGTCAGACAACATTGAGCAAGTAGCAATTCAGTTTCAAGTAGGTGGGTATATCAGGATTCGTAATACACACATCCTAAAACATTGAGTCTAGCAGTTCGAATCATTTACCCATGTGTGTGTTGTTATCAACAAAAAGTACAGAAAATACTGGGATTAGAGAAGCAATTCCATGACAGTTACAGAGGTAAATGGGATTATATTGAAGTGGGGAAATTAAAATGTGTAGTTAGCTATATATATTAAGTGATATACATAGATAGATATAAATAGAGATATCTTAAGGAAGTGATAATCATGATTATCTACAATTATCTAGAATAATCAACTGATTATTCTACAAAGATGAGTAGCTCTCCAGCAGGTGAAACATATTTAAGTTTATTACAAGCAAAGAGAACTAAAACAATGTGCTTCATAAATTTGGGAATTCTTAATGAAGCCTATAATAGTTGATCAATAGGTTTTTTTGAACACAGCAGGCTAAAGATGAAAAAATTGAGTCATGATGTGAAATGACTTCAATATGAAGCAATGTATTTGGGGCATTATTATTTTGGATTTTTGTCAAGTTTATTTAGGTATAATTTACATAGAGGAAAATCTACCCCATTTAGGTAATTTGATGAATTATGGCAAACATGTGCAGTTATGTAACATCCATCAAGATACAGAAGATTTTCCTAAACCTAAAAAATTCCTTTGTGTCCTTTTCTTCTCAATTTCAAGCTCTGCAGGAGGCAGTAGTGGTAAAGGCCCCATCTGCCAATGCAGAAGACATAAGATGCGGGTTCAATTCTTGGACAAGAAGATTCCCTTAAGTAAGAAATGACAACACACTCCAGTACTCTTGCCGGGAAACTTCCATGATAGAGGAGCCTGGTGGGCTACAGTCCATGGAGCCCACAAAGAGTCAGATATGACTGAGTGACTCTGTTATTTTCATGTCCTGATTCCTAGAAGCTAGCAACAACGAATCTGCTTTTTATCTCCATAGTTTTATATTTTAGAAAATGTCTTATAAATGAAATTATATAGAATATAAATATTTGTGTCTGGCTTTTCAATATCTCCTAATACTTCTTTTTCTCCTCCTTAACTTTTCAAGCCCCAATCCCCAGTACAGAGAAGGAGATGTAGAAAAGAATCACCATCACTCATCTGATAAAGTTTTTGAAGGGAAGAAAAGATTAGGCAATTATATTGACAGGTGAATGGAAATAAATTACAAAGGGAAAATTCATCTAATTGCTCTGGAAAATAGATAGCCACTAAAACAATAACTAGAAATTAATTGAAATTCAGTAAATACTGAAATAGAATGTAAATATGGAAGTAGCACATACTCACAAAAGGACTTTTGGAGGTGAGTCACTCATGGTATATTGGGAAAAACTAATAGGTATTCATATTTGGAAGTTCAGGAGAATTCAGGAATAACCTCAAAAGGAGACATTTTAAGACTAGAATAAGTAACATTATTTTAGAGAAGACTTGACTAACTGAATAGTTAGTTTTTGTTTTGTTTTTGTTTTGTTTTTTTCCAATTTTGATTGGGGATAAAATGAGGAATGTGACTGGAAGAGTATATTAGTTAAGATTTTGGATAAAAATGCTAGAATTATGGCCAATTTTTTGGCTTATCTAAGCATAAATGGAAAGTATTTGGAATGGTTCACAGAATTTAAATAGTAGCTTATGAATCTGACTTGGACACCACAGTAACTATGGGAAGTTCCATCTAGGATGCAGGTTTATTTTCAAGACACATTGGAGAACCTCTACAGGTAGAAGTGCATGTACATGAGACAGTGATCAATATCTTTTTCCAGCTTCTTTGCCAATGAACTAGATTACTATCTGAAGTCTCCATGACAGTTATATATGGTATGTAACCAAGTTCTGATTAAAACAATATGAAATAATGGCCACCATTTCCAGGTCTAGACACTGTAAACTTCCCACGCATTTTCCCATTTATTTTCCCTCTGACTAAATGATGTAGAAGCCTTCCCAGGGTAAACCTTGGAGCTCCAGATTAAAATGGATAGAGTCACAATATGGAAAGAGTTTGAATACCTAATTTATAACCCAGAGGAAAGGCAACCACAAGAATTATTCATGTTGAATAGATACATGAGAAGAATTTTTTTTTTTTTTTTTGCATTATGCTATTCAAACCTTGTGGTTTGGCTCTTACGGAAGTCACAATTACCTTCACTAATAGAGTACTGTCCATTTAATTATAAGTCAATACCACAATTTTGCATTTTTGTTCTGAAAAATCATTCAACCAATTTTTGGGGGAAAATTGGTTTTCCCAAAATCAGGGGTGGGAGAGAATATAATTCACATGTAAAGGATAAATGATAGTGGAGAAAGTTGCAAAAGCGAGTTGACCACTTTACAGTCAGTTAAATAATTGAGTATTAAATGATGAACTGGATTATTAAGGTAGTTACAAAATAAGAGTGGATAGAATTTATTAAGAGGGATCTTAATTTAGAAAAAATTTATTATGATTCTTCATATATTCACTTTTACTAATGATAAATTTCACTTATAAAGCATAGAGATATGTGGTGGATCAAAAATTTCAAATGAAACACAAGCATCTGTTAAGACTTGAAGGTAAGATTTATTCTGGCAGAAGTTTTAAGATGTAAAAATGTAACAGATGTCTATTTTAATAGTACTTTTATACAATCAATGGTTTTTGGTGCTGTCAGTTTTACAAAATAAACAGGATTTCTTTCTCCATGTGGCTCTCCCTTTATTCATCATTCACTAATTCATTATTTTGTTCATTTCTTCAACATTGAAATTTGACTAAGCAATTTTCACAGTTTCGAGTGAGTGTGATGAGATGAAAAAGGATTTTAAAGGAGAAGAATACTTAGTTTCTTAATTCCTGTCCTCAATTTGGGCATATCTTGTTAGTTTGGGAAGTTTTGAAAGAAGTTCATTAAACAGAATAATTTTATGTGTTATCAGAGTATGAATTCTTTCCTACAAGCTACTGCACAGCTGTGAAAGTTTTAGGGCTAGAGAGAAAGGTATTCATTTTACTTTACTTTTCCCAAATTACTTTGTGAAAGCAATTGAAATCCTCAGTCTATCCAGAAACTAATTTATGAAATTCAAGACAATGGGACTAATAAAATATCAAAAAATCAACTAAATGTACTCCTTATAATCATCAGAGTATACTAAATAAAAAGCCTCAAAATGTAAATCTTTCATTCAGGATTAAAAGCAAGCAAGAGTCTAAATATATCTTTATCTACAAACATGGGAATTTGTCAATTTTTTAAAAATTCAATAAGTATTAATTAACCTTTTGCAGTTACCACTGTGGATGTAGATAAAGTTATTGCTGTTTAGTCATTCAATCATGTCCAGTTCTTTGCAACCCATTGGACTGCAGCACACCAGGCTTCCCTGTCCTTTACCACCTCCTGGAGCTTGCTCAAATCCATGGCCATTGAGTCAGTGATGCCATCCAACCATCTCATCCTCTGTTGTCCCCTTCTCCTCCTGCCCTCAATCTTTTCCAGAATCAGGGTCTTTTCTAATAAGTCTGCTCATCACATCAGGTGGCCAAAGTATAGGAGCTGAAGCTTCAGCATCAGTTATTCCAATGAATATTCAGGACTGATTGCCTTTAGGATTGACTGGTTTGATCTCCTTGTAGTCTAAGGGACTCTCAAGAGTCTTCTCCAACACCATAATGCAAAAAAAATCAGTTCTTTAGTGCTCAGCTTATTCATGGTTCTGTTCTCACATCCATGCATGACTACTGGAAAAACCATAGCTGTGACTATACAGATCTTTGTTGGCAAAGTAATGTCTCTGCTTTTTAATATGCTCCTCAGTTTGTAATAGCTTTTCTTCCAAGGAGCAAGGGCCTTATAATTTCATATCTGTAGTCACTAGCTGCAGTGATTTCGGAGCCCAAGAAAATAAAGTCCTTCACTGTTTCCATTGTTTCCTCATCTATTTGCCATGAAGAGATGGGAATGGGTGCCATGATTTCTGGTTTTTGAATGAGTTTTAAGCCAGTTTTTCACTTTCTCCTTTCACCTTCATCAAGAGGCTCTTTAGTTTCTCTTCAATTTCTGTCATAAGGGTGGTGTCATCTGCATACCTGAGATTATTGATATTTCTCCTGGCAATCTTGATTCCCACTTTGTGCTTCATACGCCTGGTATTTCTCATGATGTACTCTGCCTATAAGTTAAGTAAGCAGAGTGACAATATACAGGTGATGTACTCTTTTCCAAATTTTGACCAGTCCTTTGTCCCATGTCCAGCTCTAACAATTGCTTCTTAGCCTGCATACAGGTTTCTCAGGAGGCAGGTAAGGTGGTCTACAATTTCTATCTCTTGAAGAATTTTCCACTGTTTTTTGTGATCCACACAGTCAAAGGCTTTATAGTAGTCGATGAAGCAGAAGTAGATTTTTTTTTGGGGGGGGGATTCTCTTGCTTTTCTTATGATCCATTGGATGTTGGGAATTTGATCTCTGGTTTCTCCACCATTTCTAAATCTGGTTTGTACATCTGGAAGTTCTCAGTTCATATAACGTTGAAATATAGCAAGGATATTTTGAGCATTTCTTTGCAAAGGTGTAAGATGAGTGCAAACATGTGGTAGTTTGAACATTCTATGGCATTGCCTTTTATGGGTTTGGAATGAAAACTGAGCATTTCCAGTCCTGTGGCTACTGGTGAAGTTTCCAAATTTGCTGGCATGAGTGGAACAATTTCACATCATCTTTTAGGATTTGAAATAGCTCAGCTTGAATTTCATCACCTCCACTAGTTTTGTTCATAATAATGCTTCCTCAAACCCAGTTGACTTTGCATTCCAAGATGTTTGACCCTAGGTGAGTGATTACACCATCATCGTTTTCTGGGTCATTAAATTATTTTTAGTATAGTTCTGTGTGTTCTTACATTTCTAGCGAGTGAGATGCGTGCAATTGCCAGGTAGTTTGAACATTCTTTGGCGTTGCCTTTCTTTGGGATTGGAATGAAAACTGACCTTTTCCAGTCCTGTGGCCACTGCTGAGTTTTCCAAATTTGCTGTCATATTGAGTACAGCACTTTCATAGCATCATTTTTTAGGATTTGAAATAGCTCAACTGGAATTCCATCACCTCCACTAGCTTTGTTCATAATCATGCTTCCTAAGGCCCAATTGACTTCACATTCCAGGATGTCTTGCTCTACGTGAGTGACCACACCATTATGATTATCTAGGTTGTGAAGATCTGTTTTGTACAGTTCTGTGTATTCTTGCCACCTCTTCTTAATATCTTCTGCTTCTGTTAGGTCCATAATGTTTCTGTCCTTTATTGAGCCCATCTTTGCATGAAATGTTCCATTGGTATCTCTAGTTTTCTTGAAGAAATCTCTAGTCTTTCCCATTCTGTTGTTTCCCTCTATTTCTTTGCACTGATCACTGAGGAAGGCTTTCTTATCTCTCCTTGCTATTCTTTGGAACTCTGCAGTCAGATGTTTATATCTTTCCTTTTCTCCTTTGATTTTGGCTTCCCTTCTTTTCACAGCTATTTGTAAGACCTCCTTAGACAGAAATTTTGCTATTTTGCATTTCTTTTTCTTGGGGATGGTCTTGATCCCTGTCTCCTGTACAATGTCACGAACCTCCATTCATAGTTCATCAGGCACTCTGTTTATCAGTTCTAGTCCCTTACATCTGTTTCTCACATCCACTGTATAGTTACAAGGGATTTTATTTAGGTCATACCTGAATGGTCCAGTGGTTTTCCCCACTTTCTTCAATTTCAGTCTGTATTTGGCAATAAGGAGTTCATGATCTGAGCCACAGTCAGCTCCTGGTCTTGTTTTTGCTGACTGTATAGAGCTTCTACATCTTTGGCTGCAAAGAATAGAATCAATCTGATATTGGTGTTGGCCATCTGGTGATGTCCATGTGTAGAATCTTCTCTTGTGTTGTTTGAAGAGGGTGTTTGCTATGACCAGTGTGTTCTCTTGGAAAAACTCTGTTAGGCTTTGCCCTGCTTCATTCTGTACTTAGGCCAAATATTCTTCTAGTACCTCTAATTTTATTGAAGAAATCTTTAGTCTTGCCTATTCTATTGTTTCCTTCTGTTTCTTTGCATTTTTCACTTATAAATTGTTTCTTATCTTTCGTTGCTGTTCTTTGGAACTCTGCATTCAGATGGGTATAGCTTTTCTTTTCACCCTTGCCTTTTCTTCCTCTTCTTAGATATTTGTAAGGCCTCCTCAAACAACCATTTTTACTTTTTGCATTTATTTTTCTTGGGGATGGTTTTGATTACTGCCTCCTGTACAATGTCATGAATCTCCATCCATAGTTCTTCAGGGACAAGGACGTAGTTCTTCAGATCTAATCCCTTGAATCACTTTGTCACTTTTACTGTCTAATGATAAGGGATTTGATTTAGGTAATATCTGAATGGCCTAGTGGTTTTCCTTACTTTCTTCAATTTAAGTCTGAATGCAATAATGAGTTCATGATCTGTGCCACAGTCAGTTTCCAGTCTTTTTTTTTTTTTTTCCTGACTATACAGAGCTTCTCCATCTTCAGCTGCAGGAATTATAATCAATCTGATTTTTATATTTACCATCTGGTGATGTCCATGTATACAGCCATCTCTTGTGTTGGTGAAAGGTGTTTGCTATGACCAGTGCATTCCCTTGGCAAAACTCTGTTAGTGTTTGCCATGCTACATATTGTACTCCAAGGCCAAACTTGCCTGTTACTCCCGGTATCTCTTGACTTCCTTCTTTTGTACTCCAGTCCCCTATGATGAAAAAGACAATTTTTTTTTTTTTTTTGGTGTTAGTTCTAGAAGGTCTTCATAGAACCGTTCAACTTCAGCTGCTTTGGCATTAGTGGATAGGACATAATAGATGTTATTTACTATAATATTGAATGGCTTGCCTTGGAAGTGAGCAGAGATCATTCTGTCATTTTTGAGACTGCACTCAAGTACTGCATGGAAATGGCAACTCCTGTATTCTTGCCTGGAGAATCCCCATGACAGAGGAACCTGGCGGGCTACAGTCCTTTGGGTAGCAAATAGTCGGACACAACTTAACAACCACACACTGCATTCCAGACTCTCTTGTTGACTATGAGGGCTACTCCTTTTCTTCTAAGGATTTTTGCTCACAGTAGTAGATATAATGGTCATCTGAATTAAATTTGCCCATTCCAGTACATTTAAGTTCACTGATTTCTAAAATGATGATGTTCACTCTTGTCATCTCCTGTTTGATCACTTCCAATTTACCTTGATTCACAGACCTAACATTCCAGGTTCTTATGCAGTATTGCTTTTTATAGCATCACACTTTACTTTCACCACCAGACACATCCACAACTGGGTGTTGTTTTAGTTTTGGCTCATCCTCTTCATTCCATCTGGAGTTATTTCTCTGCTCTTCTCTAGTAGCATATTGGGCACCTACTGACCTGGGGAGTTCATCTTTCAGTGTCATATCTTTTTGTCTTTTCATGGGGCTTTCAAGGCAAGACTACTGAAGTCATTTGCCATTCCTTTATCCAGTGGACCACAATTAGTTAGAACTCTCACCATGACCTGTGCATCTGGGGTAGCCCTACATGTCATGGCTCATTGTTTCATTGAGTTAGACAAGGTTTTGATCCATGTGATCAATTTGTTTAGTTTTCTTTGATTGTGGCTTTCATTCTTTCTTTCCTCTGATTGTTGAGGATAAGAGGCTTGTGAAAGCATCCTGGTGGGAGTGACTGGCTATGGGTAAAACTGGGTCTTGCTCTGTTGGGCAAGGCCATGCTCAGTAAATCTTTAATCCAATTTTCTGCTAATGAGTGGGACTGTAGTTCGGTCTGAGGCCAAACTATGGTAGGAGTAATGGAGGTAATGGTGACCTCCTTCATAAGGACTTATGCCAGCATGCCAGGTCTTCCAGAACTGTTGTAGTCACTGCCTCAGCCCTGTGGCAGGCCATTGTTGACCATGCCGGCTCCTTTCTCCTAAGTCGTGTTGCACACAAGGTTTTTCTTGTACCCTCTAAGAGTTTATTTCCCTGGGGGTTCTCAGTCATTCTGCCAGATCCTCAGGTTAAGAAATCCATTGTGGGTCCTAGAACTTTTGCAATACTGTGAGAACTTCTTTGGTATAATTGACCTCCAGTTTATGGGTGGTCTTCTCAGCAGCTCTATACTGGATCTAATGGACACACCCTACAAATGAACGTATGCCACAGACCATATCTTTCAGGTCTGTTGCAGCCAGAAACCCTGTCTCCATGGCAGGTTACTGCTGAACTGTGCCTCTGTAGGAGACACTCAAACACTCAAAGCCAGATCTGGTTCAGTCTGTTGTGGAAATCACTGACTCATTCTCTGGGTCCTGGTGTGCACAAGGTTTTTTTTGTGCCCTCTGAGCATCTCTGGCTGGTCTGAGATTTGACTTTAAATGTGACTGTGCCCCTCCTATCATCTTGTTTGGGCTTTTCCTTTACCCTTGTATGTGGGGTATCTTTTTTTGGTGGGATCCAACATTCTCCTGTCAACGATTGTTCAGCAACTATTTGAGATTTTGGTGTTCTTGCAGGAAAAGATGAGCATACATCCTTTTATTCAGCCATCTTGAATCTTTGAAGTGATAAAATAATAATAAATGACAACAGAAAGAAGCCCCTGCCTTTTTTAGAGATGTATTAATAGAAAGGATAGGTAATAAATAAATACAATAATAAGAACAAATTATTTAATTTCAGAGACTAAGAAATGCTACAGAGAAAAGTAAGGCAAAGTAGGTGACAGAATATTCTGAAGAAGGAGGAGTATAAAAAGTAAATTTAGAGATGGTAAGCATAGTGTTTCTTTTGGCAGAGATGACAATATAGCATAAACAATTATGAAAGATGAGATTTGCTTTAAAATTTGGAACAGAATTATTCCAAACAGAGGGATTAGCAGAGATAGATATAGGGAGACAAGAATGATCTTTGTGTGTTTGGGAAACAAACCATGAGTATGGAGCAGGATTGAAGGGCATTTAAAAGATACAGGTTTGGAAAATTTCAAGGAGGATATAGACTTCATTATGAAGATCCTAATGGGCAGGTGTCCAGCACTTATTCTAAGTATAATGACAGAAAGTTTCCAGCTTGATGTTTTTATATCTTATGTGTTTTAAAAGACATCCCTGACTGTTGTGTGGTAGGATGTGTGATTGATAGGATGGTGTAATCAAGTGTGAAAGCAAGTGAATTAGGACGTTGTTGCTGCAGGCCAGGTCTTCTCCAGATGCCCTTTTGACATCTTCTGCTACGTTTTAGGTATAGGATTAAATATAATTCAAATATTCGTTCAAGAGAGACAGAAGGCTAAGAAGAATTAGGGGAAAAAACGTTAATTCCTATGTGAGGTTATTTCTGAAATTAAGGGATAACACTCCTTTCCCCCTATCTTTTATTATTTTCTATAATATAATCTATCATTTTGATACTTTTTTCTTTTGGAATTGACCAGAAAATGATGGCTTACTTACGCTGACATATTCATATATTTAGAATCCAAGACTCCTTAAGAAAGAATGTATTCTTGTCAGCCTAGCATCAGATCAGATCAGATCAGTCACTCAGTCATGTCCAACTCTTTGCGACCCCATGAATCGCAGCACGAAAGGCCTCTCTGTCCATCACCAACTCCCGGAGTTCACTCAGACTCACGTCCATAGAGTCAGTGATGCCATCCAGCCATCTCATCCTCTGTCATCCCCTTCTCCTCCTGCCCCCAATCCCTCCCAGCATCAGAGTCTTTTCCAATGAGTCAACTCTTCGCATAGGTGGCCAAAGTACCGGAGTCTCAGCTTTAGCATCATTCCTTCCA
Source organism: Bos javanicus (assembly GCF_032452875.1). Taxonomy (NCBI): domain Eukaryota; kingdom Metazoa; phylum Chordata; class Mammalia; order Artiodactyla; family Bovidae; genus Bos; species Bos javanicus. The sequence goes on from NC_083878.1 coordinate 52,797,841, forward strand.
AAGAAATCCCAGGGCTGATCTCCTTCAGAATGGACTGGTTGGATCTCCTTGCAGTCCAAGGGTCTCTCAAAAGTCTTCTCCAACACCACAGTTCAAAAGCATCAATTCTTCGGTGCTCAGCCTTCTTCACAGTCCAACTCTCACATCCATACATGACCACAGGAAAAACCATAGCCTTGACTAGACGGACCTTTGTTGGCAAAGTAATGTCTCTGCTTTTGAATATGCTATCTAGGTTGGTCATAACTTTCCATCCAAGGAGTAAGCGTCTTTTAATTTCATGGCTGCAGTCACCATCTGTAGTGATTTTGGAGCCCAGAAAAATAAAGTTTGACACTGTTTCCACTGTTTCCCCATCTATTTCCCATGAAGTGATGGGACCAGATGCCATGATCTTCATTTTCTGAATGTTGAGCTTTAAGCCAACTTTTTCACTCTCCACTTTCACTTTCATCAAGAGGCTTTGAGTTCCTCTTCACTTTCTGCCATAAGAGTGGTGTCATTCACATATCTGAGGTTATTGATATTTCTCCTGGCAATCTTGATTCAAGCTTGTGTTTCTTCCAGTCCAGAGTTTCTCATGACGTACTCTGCATATAAGTTAAATAAACAGGGTGACAATATACAGCCTTGACATACTCCTTTTCCTATTTGGAACCAGGCTGTTGTTCCATGTCCAGTTCTAACTGTTGCTTCCTGACCTGCATACAAATTTCTCAAGAGGCAGATCAGGTGGTCTGGTATTCCCATCTCTTTCAGAATTTTCCAGTTTATTGTGATCCACACAGTCAAAGGCTTTGGCATAGTCAATAAAGCAGAAATAGATGTTTTTCTGGAACTCTCTTGCTTTTTCAATGATCCAGTGGATGTTGGCAATTTGATCTCTGGTTCCTCTGCCTTTTCTAAAACCAGTTTGAACGTCAGAAAGTTCACGGTTCACATATTGCTGAAGCCTGGCTTGGAGAATTTTGAGCATTATTTTATTAGCGTGGGAGATGAATGCAATTGTGTGTTAGTTTGAGCATTCTTTGGCATTGTCTTTCTTTGGGACTGGAATGAAAACTGACCTTTTCCAGTCCTGTGGCCACTGCTGAGTTTTCCAAATTTGCTGGCATATTGAGTGTAGCACTTTCACAGCATCATGTTTCAGGATTTGGAATAGGTCAACTGGAATTCCATCACCTCCACTAGCTTTGTGTGCAGTGATGCTTTCTAAGGCCCACTTGACTTCACATTCCAGGATGTCTGGCTCTAGGTCAGTGATCACACCATCATGATTATCTGGTTCGTGAAGATCTTTTTTTACGGTTCTTCTGTGTATTCTTGCCATCTCTTCTTAATATCTTCTGCTTCTGTTAGGTCCATACCATTTTTGTCCTTTATCGAGCTCATCTTTGCATGAAATGTTCCTTTGGTATCTCTGATTTTCTTGAAGAGATCCCTAGTCTTTCCCATTCAGTTGTTTTCCTCTATTTCTTTGCATTGATGGCTGAAGAATGCTTTCTTATCTCTTCTTGCTATTCTTTGGAACTCTACATTCAGATGTTTATATCTTTCCTTTTTTCCTTTGCTTTTCACTTCTCTTCTTTTCACAGCTATTTGTAAGGCCTCCCCCAGACAGCCATTTTGCTTTTTTGCATTTCTTTTCTATGGGAATGGTCTTGATCCCTGTCTCCTGTACAATGTCATGGACCTCATTCCATAGCTCATCAGGCACTCTGTCTATCAGATCTAGGCCCTTAAATCTATTTCTTACTTCCACTGTATAATCATAAGGGATTTCATTTAGGTCATACCTGAATAGTCTAGTGGTTTTACCTACTTTCTCCAATTTAAGTCTGAATTTGGCAATAAGGAGTTCATGGTCTGAGCCACAGTCAGCTCCTGGTCTTCTTTTTGCTGACTGTATAGAGCTTCTCCATCTTTGGCTGCAGAGAATATAATCAATCTGATTTCGGCGTTGACCATCTGGTGATGTCCATGTATAGCATCTTCTCTTGTGTTGTTTGAAGAGGGTGTTTGCTATGACCAGTGCATTTTCTTGGCAAAACTCTATTAGTCTTTGCCCTGCTTCATTCCATATTCCAAGGCCAAATTTCCCTGTTACTCCAGGTGTTTCTTGACTTCCTACTTTTGCATTCCAGTCCCAGTGGTTAATAAAGTGATATTTTAAGTCAAACAGATACAAATGTAAATCATAGGTTCACCAATTATTAACTGGGATACCTTGGTTAAGTTATGAACACTTCTAAGACACAGTGTTTCATATTTAAATGAAGAAAACCCTATAATCCCACTGTGGAGAGAATGTGAGACTTAAGCAGCTCTATCTAAAGTGGAGCATTTAATGTTAAGGAGCTAAAATATAATGATTAAATATAAGCATCATAAAGGAGAGAATATGGGTCCTGTTTAAAGCAGACATGATAGTACAAAGAACGTATTTGGGTTTTTAACAATTGCTGTTAATTATATATCATAATTGTTATATTATGTTATATTATGTTATTATATATAAATATATATATATATTTATATATATGATAAATATCAAATCTAATAATTTGGCCACCTGATGAGAAAATCTGACTCATTGGAAAGGATCCTGATGCTGGGAAAGATTGAAGGCAAAAAGAGAAGTGTGCCACAGAGGGTGGGATGGTTAGATAGTGTCACTGACTTACTGGACATGTATTTGAGCAAACTGCAGGAGATAGTGGACAGGGAAGCCTGACATGCTGAAGTCCATGGGGCCCAAAGATTCGGACTTGACTGAGCAACTGAACTACAAGAAATAAGTATGTATGTCTTCCCAGGTGAAAAGTGAAAGTGAAAGTGAAGTCACTCACTCGTGTCCAACTCTTTATGACCCCATGGACTGTAGCCTACCAGGCTTCTCTGTCCATGGGGTTTTCCAGACAAGAATACTGGAGTGGGTTGCCATTTCCTTTGTGAAGAATCTGCCTACCAATGCAAGAAACTCAGGTGCTGAGGTTTTGATCCTTGGGTCGGGAACTTCCTCTAGAGGAGGAAATGGCAACAGTCCCAGTATTCTTGCCTGAAAAATCCTGGACAGAGGTGCCAGGAACCAGACTCCACTGTCAATGAGGTTTCCCATGCAAGAATACTGGAGTGGATTGACATTCCCTTCTCCAGGGATCTTCCCAATCCAAGAATCAAACCCAGATTTCCTGCACTGCAGGCAGATTCTTTACCATCTGAGCCACCAGGGAAATATTTTAAAGTAAATAATAAATTGAGGTGCAAAATAAAATAGACTTAAGTAGAAAGATAGTTGAAATAGTGTGTTATCTTCTGTGTAAATAAGAGTGTGTGTGTGTGTGTGTGTGTGTATAACCTTTCCTGAAAGAGAAACATAGAGGTGATAAAACTTCTAGATGTATCTAGAAGATTCATCTAGAGCTACATTTATGGATGGGTTACAAAATGGTAGAAGAGATGGATGTGAGAGAATTATACTTTTTTTAAGTATAGTTTTCTTACATAACCTTGATTTTAGAACCTTGTAAATTTTATACATTTTCCAAAAAATTAAACATGTAAGGATAATAAAACACTGAAATTAAAATCAACTTAAAATAACCAAATAGAAAAGCATAATTAATCCAGAAAAATTTTCATGCATGACATTCAATTTGAAATCATTAATGAGATATATCTAAGGGCAAATAGCAATACAAAGAAAGCTGAACTTGTTTTAATTGACTTGCTTTTAACAGTGATGTTTATATGTAGTAATACTATAACAATATGTGTTATTAAAGATAGAAAATATGTAAACACACAAACGTTTCTAGATTTCTCTCTGGGGAAATGAAATATAGATTTGGAATAAAAGCAGTTGAGAATTTTGTTAGATTTGAATTAGAAGTATCAGCCATAGTTGGTGATATATTTACAAAGTTATTTCACAACTGCCTTCACCAGCTCATTTTAGAAACAATGGTGTCCCCCACCTTCGTGATTAATGTGTTTAGTTCTCATATCTTCATTTCTAAACACTATTGCCAAAAATAAATAATAATAATAACAAACACTCTTGCCCAGTAAAAAGAGCCAGGGTAAGTGGGGGTGAAATGAATTGGGAGATTAGGATTGACATATATACACAATTGATACTATGTATAAAATAGATAGCTACTATCTATAAAATAGATAACTAATGAGAACCTACTGTATAGCTCAGGGAAACCTACTCAGTTCTCTGTGGTGACTTAAATAGGAAGGAAATTCAAAAAAGAAGGGTTATGTGTATATGTATAGCTTATTCACTTTGCTGTACAAGAGAAGCTAACACAACATTGTAAAGCATCTATACTCCAGTAAAAATTCATTTAAAAAGAGAGCCAGAGTAACAACTTTATTGGTCAGAGAAATCATGGTGGGATCCTAGTATAGTTTGTTGTGTCAGAAAGTGAGAATGGGCCCAAAGACTGTAGCTGACATGCTAAAAGAACACAGCAACCAGCTCAAAAGGGCTTTCACTCACAAAATTTTGAAGAACTTGAACATTAAAAAAGAATAGCTATAGTAATAGATTTTAATATATTTAATCAGAATAAATCCATTGATCCATAGCAATATGTTAATAAAAGATGGGCACTTAATTAGTGATGAATACCAGTTAATCTTCCTGAAAGGAATGAAAAAATTAGATAAAATTCAACTACTGATGCAATAGACTTCCTTGGGGGCTCAGATGGTAGAAGCGTCTGCCTACAATGCAGGAGACCTGGGTTCGATTCCTGGGTTGGGAAGATCCCCTGGAGAAGGAAATGGCAACCCACTCCAGTGTTCTTGCCTGGAAAATTCCATGGACAGAAAGCCTGGTAGGCTACAGTCCATGGGGTCGCAAAGAGTCAGACATGACTGAGAAACTTCACTCACTGATGCAATACTTTATTCAGGCAAAGAATATTAGTGGATGCAGAAAGCATTTATAGACTATTGTTGGAAAGGAGGATAGACATCATCTGAAACATCACGTTCCCAATCGCTTATTAATTATCTTTACACAATTACCTTTCAAATGGAGAGATCTGGAGGACACCACCAACCAAGTGCTCCAGCTCAGCATCATCAATAAGGACTGATGGAAGTTAAAGGATTTTTGATGTGATAAAATGGGGCACACACAGCATCATATCTGAAGTGCTATTGACACCAACATCTAATCTAAATCTGTACAAGAAGAAGCCATAAGATAAATGCAGAAAGTGGGATATTTTATCAGACAAGTAATATGAACCATGTAAAATATCAGTGCCATAAAATAAGCAAAATAAAAGTGAAATGGTTGTTGTAGATTAAATGAGACCAAAAGTATGAAAACTAAGTGCCATACACATCCTTTGACCAAATCCTAAATTGAACACAAACAGCTCTAAAGGAAATTACTTATACTTCTGGGCAATTGTATTTGAGCTCAACACTAGATAATATTGCTTCAATGTAGCCTTTATTATGTGTGATACTTTTGGGGTTTTTGGTTTTATAGGAGACTGTCACTTTTTACAGGCATAAAACATCACGAATTCTACTTTCTTTCAAATGGTCAAAATGTCTGTGTATGTGTGTGTGTGTGTGTGTGTATCTGAAGAGACAGAGATAAAGATTTGACAAAATGTAATAAATGGTGAATGATAAAATATATGAAGTTTACATGTTGTGTAATAAATGTTAGAAAAAAATGTTGGATGTAAGAGCATATACTGAAAAGGGAGGTACTTTAAAAAATTATTTTGCTTAAATTAGGAAGACTTAAAATTAGTTGCTACAAAATATATTTGCAAACAATAGTTAATAAATTATCTAAATAACATTGACCTATAAATTATAGTTTTCAAAATTAAGAAAGTGATATAATCTGACACAGTTCTCAAGTGGTTAAACCTGTTTGGGCTTTGTAGTGACAACTGAAGAAGAAAAAGCTCTGAATTCTTGAGAAATGTATCATGTCAGGCCTAATTATTTTCACAGCCTCTTGCCTCTGGTGTCTTAAATGGAGTATTATTAATGTAAAAATACTATCAGCATTTACAAAAGTCTTTTAGAAATAGTTATGAAATGTTATGTATATGAATATAACTATATAAAATATGTATCAAAACAAAGTATCTACTGTACATGACTTATACAATGTTAAAATGATGCTCTATCCATCTTTGAAGTGTATTTCTGATAAAAACAGGATCCATATACTTATTTATAATGCTATGGCTGGGTTATATTTTATAGATTTACAGTTCTTTCTGTAGTATCAGGCATTATCTAACAACAAAAATTCCCATTGATATCTTTATCCATCTTGCAAAATGCTTAGAGATGGTAGTGGTCCACTAGAGAATTTTCCCCTTATTCCCTACAGTTAACAGAATGAACTCTGTAGACAGGGACTTGTCCATTAGACCTCAGTTTTGCTCATCCTTTCCAAGTCTTCATGTAAAAGATTATGGCAACTAAACTAAGTGTGAAAAACTGTTTGGAAGAGAAAAGAAAAAGTCCCAAAGGATAAACTGATAATTTGCATTTAACTTGGTTTTCAGCTAAAAATAATGCTGTGTGTTTTGAGAGATGATAGGGCATGTTTTGGAGCTAACAAAGGTGGTACTAGTGGTAAATAATATGCCCGCTAATGCAGGAGACACAAGAGACATGGTTTCATTTCCTGAGCTGGAAAGATCCCCTGGAGGAGGAAAAGGCAACGCTCTCTGGTATTCTTGCTTGGAGAATCTCATGGACAAGGGAACCTGGCGGGCTACATTTCATAGGGTCACAAAGAGTTGGGGATGACTGAGCGACTGAGCGCGCGTGCACACACACAAACACACACACACACACACACACACACATCACGTTTAGGCTCTAAAATCAGAAAGTAAGGATGATAATCTTTACTCAAGTGTTATCCTCCCATTTTCAACTTTACAGGGTTCTCATTCACAACATTGTGATAGTAGTATTGACTGTCTCCTAGGGTGGGATAATGAAATGAGATAAATTACATAAAATGAAAATGCAGAGCTATGTGATTTACTTTCCAATGTATGTTAGAATTCAGTGATGATCTTTCTACAAAAGAGAACTAAATTATCAAGTTAACAATATAAACATCCCCTGCCTGCCTGCCAACTGGATTTCTGGGTAATCTCAGCAGGTTTCTAGCTTTCTTCCATAGCTCTTATTTATCTTCTGGCACGATTTCTGGAAAGCTGAAACGAGGTAAAAAATCTCTCTGGAGATGGATGATATGCTGTTTTGTCCAACACATTTTTGATACCATGTTTTTCTTCAAAATCAACTGTAAAATGTACTTTAAAGGACTGCTTTCTGACTTCTGCAGTCCAAGATGTCTGTGGGTCTTCTATTCACTTTCTGAAGGAGACCTATAACTTGCAAATAAGAGGATTATCGGGGAATTCAATATTCTAGAGAAGAAAATATCTGCTGAGGATAATTCCAGGCATGAGATTAAGGATCACTGTGCATCTTGGACTTCTCACAAACCTCTTTATTGTGTAATCACTTCTTTGAAAGTATAAATTAACCAAGAGTTGACCACATCTGTACTCTCTAATAATAAAGCTTTGAGAATCCACCAGCCTTCTCTGCAGAATAATCATTGCATTTCATTTAGCATAGTATTTTCAGACTGAAGTTTTCATATTTAAGCCAGTTATTTGCCTTCATGCTGTTGCAGCTTTTCAAAGGGGAGCACTGTTGCAATCCAAGCATGTCAATGACTACAAAATCCCTGAAGACATTCTCTATGTCTACCAATAACCCAAGAACAGAAGGGGCCCTGATGGAAGAAAGCAACTACAATGCTTTAGTCTAGGATTAGTTGAAAATTCTATATACTGAGAACTTTAAAAATACTCAAACTTATTTATGAGTAAAAGGAAAAAAATAAGCAAGTGTGTATCCCAAAGGGTGACAGTTGATATAAGTACACTCCTTAGATAAATATACTTCATGCAATTTATGTGAAAGTGAAAATTTCAGTCATGTCCAACTCTTTGTGACCCCATGAGCTATAGCCTGCCAGGTTCCTCTGCCCATGGGATTCTCCAGGCAAGAATACTGGAGTGGGTTGCCACTTCTTTCTCCAGGGAATCTTCCTGACCCTGTAGGATCTGCAGGGTCTCCTTCATTGCAGGTAGATGCTTTACCCTCTGAGCCACCAGGGAAGCCCTGGTTAGTCAATGGGAGATTATAAAGTTTAAAATTATTTGGAAATCTGTGTGTTATATAACCTATAAATCCTTTTGGTGGTGGAACACATAAAAACAAATATTTTATAACTTCTTTTGTACTCTACATAGATTTTTTTTAAATCTGTGATTTAAAGAAGGCTTTTTCATATATTGTAGATTGTGGATTTACCTGCAAGTAGTATTTAAACAGAATATGAATATGAATTACATTTTAGCGACCTCAGGAGGATGTGTTTCCCCATCAGTCACATGTAGTAAGACAAACACCACAAGTAAATGCTTTCTTTAAAATGGCAGCATATCTTCATTCAAGTAAAATATTAGCCAGTTAGTTGGAAAGTTAGTCGCTCAGTTGTGTCTGACTAGTTGCAACCCTACGGACTGTAGCCCGCCAGGGCCCTCTGTCCATGAGATTTCCCAGGGAAGCCTGTTGTTTTTTTCCCTATTAAAAAAATAAAAATGGTCCTACTGATTTTCCTGGGAGAGCTACAGATTTTAACATGGGATAATTTGAAATTCAATAGCCAGAAAGTAAGCCACACAGGTGAGCACCTGCCCTTGATTGATGGCTTTTTATTATTTTTTCTGAGACATAAAAGATGACTGACAGGGAGGTTAGACAGAGAGCAGTTTAGAACCTCAAATCACTCACTACAAACTTGTATGGGCCCAAGCATCTAGTATACATTTTGTGGACTTCCCTGTTGGTACAGTGAATAGGAACCCATCTGCAAATGCAGGGGACATGGGTTTAGTCCTTGTCCCTGAAAGATTCCATATAGAGCAGGCATCTAAGCCAGTGTGCTACAACTACTGATCCGGAGCCCTAGAGCCCATGAGCCACAACTATTGAAGGCTGAACACTTAGAGCCTGTGCTCTGCAACAAGAGAAGTCAACAGAGTGAAAAGCCCTCTCACCGTGAGGAACAGTAGCCCCCTCTCACTGCAAGTAGAAAAAGCCCAAGTGCAGCAACACAGACCCAGTACGGCCAAAAACAAATAACTATGCTTCAATAGTTTGAATTGAATATATTTTGTGCTTAATTAAAGCACAGCATAATTGATTGTTTGAAAATGCAGATTACCATATGTATTGAGGTATGCTACATATAAATATTTTTGTTGTTGTTTTTACTTAACTAGTACCTTACTAGGCCCAAAATAATGTCCTGAGGAACCAGAAGTTGGGGGGTTGGGATTAAAAAAGTTGCAAAGTATAGCACTTGCATTTATGCACCTTTTACAGAATTTGCTTAAACATATCAATTCCCACTGAAATGCGCATTCCACAAAAACTCATAAAGTGATTTATAGCCAATTTGTTGATTGATGTTTTGTGTACCTAGATCAGTGCCTTCTACTCAGCAGGTCCTCAATAAAATTAAAAAAAAATGAGTAAAATATACAGGAAAATACAATTTGGTTTGTGGAACTCCCATAACATTCCTGAGGTAACTAATCAAAATGGGCAGAAGAAATCTGAAAAAGAACCATGGAAAAATGAGGTATGAACTTACAAGATAGATAAATGGGGAGAAAGAGATTCAGAGTCAATGGCTGAAGTAAGTGTATAGAAAATTTGGTGAATAGTGGTTAAATCATACTTATGAAGTGAGGTATTTTTAAGAGTAAGGAGAATATTGAGTTTTAAACAGAAGTTGAGATAGAACAAAAAGATCCTTTAGTGAAGAATATATTCTTCAATCTCAGGTCATCAGAAGCATCTGAAAACTTTGGGATGAACAGATTAAACATTGGTGCCAACCAGCTGACTGATTCTGTCAGTCCATTTAATGCAAGCTGGCTTCATGTTGGCTAGAATCCATGGATGTGTGTCTGGATTTCATTTTTAAAAGTCAACATCAATTTGATGAGAGAAGCTTCAGAAATCATTCATTTTCTCAATTAAACCAAGGATGTGATTCTGTTAATTCTAGAACTATGCACGTACCAAGTTGAAGTGATATTAGTTAATTGTTATTGATTGCTGGGTAACAGCATTCATGAATTCCAGAGGGTCTGGCCTTAGTAAAGTATAAAATAATCCAGCAACAGCTTCAATTGGTTTTAGATAAAAATAAAAAGTCACAGGAAGCCAATGATATTTAAGATGCCTGAGAAAACTACTGAAGCACTTCCCTTAATTAGGTTTAATTACCTCTAGAGAAAGATTTGTTGGAAATGAAACTAGAATAGGCCCAAATCTTTCATACTCTGAGCCAGTGCTTCTCAAAAGAACTTTCTGATATGATGATAATCTATATATGTGCTGTTCTATGTAGTATCCATTAGACACGTGTGGATGTTAGTCATGTCTGGCTTTTTGTGGCCCCATGGGCAATAGCCCCCCAGGTTACTCTGCCCATGGTATTTTTCAGGCAAGAATACTGAACTGGGGTGCACTTTCCTACTCCAGGGTTTCTTCCCCAACCCAGGGATCGAACTGGCATCTCCTGCTCTGGCAGGCAGATTCTTTTCTACTTGCGCCACCTGGGAAGCCCCCACTAGCCACATATATGTGTATTAAACATTAATATGTGAAATGTAGTTAGTGGTAACTGAGGAAATAAGTTTCACATTTTATGTAGTTTGAACTGATTTAAATTTAAATATTCTAGTTGCTAGTGGCCATCATTTTAGAAGGCACAATTTTGCCTAACCAAGAAGAGCAACAGTTTGGAAATTTTCAATCAGCTGGCTGTATCAGTCATGATAGCCTAGGTAATGCTAAATAATATTAATGATATTTTAAAAATTCCACAAGTCTATAGCAACAAATATCTATATCTCTGTTCACATTTAATTTTTCATGTCAGTGTCATGCTGGAACTCAGGCCATAAAGTAGAATTTGTCTGTAACATTGTTGGCTGTCCTTGTAAAGTAAAAGGACAGCTTGTAAAGCAATGTGTTATACTGGTTCTTTAAGACTTGCCAGTTTTGCTAACACACTCTACTTCTGTTGATGGATGATGATGATGATTAGATGACATATAGCAGTGTATGATATATCAAAGCATCACATAATCTATGTTTCCCTCCAATCAATCACATGACCATTCTTGTGTTCCATTGAGGAAGAATATATAGGTTTCTTCAGGGAATCAATGAACATAAGTGAACAGCAGTACTGGCTCTTCTGTCCATGGGATTTTCCAGGCAAGAGTACTGGAGTGGTTTGCCATTTCCTTCTCCAGGGGATCTTCCTGACACAGGGATCACACCCTGATCTCCCACATTGTAGGCAGATGCTTTTACTGTCTGAGCCACCAGGGATGTCCTTAAAAGAAGATACAAAGAGATATTTTGTTGAATTAATGAATGAGTATTTGCTAGCAAGTTCTGTGTATCTTGACTAGAACTTGATGTTGTAAAACCATCTACTCTATATGTTCATAGAGCAGTGAAATATAGCCTGGTACAATCTTTTCTAGGGTCAACCTTCCCCAGTTCTTAGGAATAAGAGAGAGAATTCCCTAATACTCTAGTTTAAATTAGTGGATTGTGGCATTTTTGTATAGAATATAAGTAATCATCCAAATGGAATGTATCTTAAATTTATTCTCTACATTTAATGGAGCATGGAACGATAGTGAGAAGGACATGCCACCCACTGCAGTATTCTTGCCTGGAGAATCCCATGGAGAGAAGCCTGGCAGGCTACAGTCCATGAGGTCACAAAGAGTCAGACATGACTGAAGGTACTTAGTATATATACATGGAGAAATAGCAGTGGTCAGATCCAGACAGATCTTAAATAGTGCACCAGGACCCCTTGGACAAATTATCACTTCCCTTTTCATTGCAAGCTCCTTGAAGACAAATTAAGGAATCTGACATGAGTGTCACCAGGCTAAAGTAAGATGTTTTCAGGTCTGCATTCCTATCTAGAGGATCTAAGAGAGGACCTGTTTCTTTCCTCATTCAGGTTGTTGTTAGAACTCAGTCCCTTGTAGTTATAGGACTGAAGTTCCCATCTCTTTGCTGGCCATCAACTGAGGATATGGGATTGAACTTGGCCCACTCAGATATTCCAAAACAAATTTCTTATTAAAAGGTCAATTATTAACATCCTTTTATCATTCTTTAATCTTAATTATTTTTTCCATGTATAGAGAACACATAAAAATATTTTGAGAATTAAGACATGGATGCCTATGAGTGGTTGGGGAGGCATTGTTTTTCTTACTACAGTGATTTAAAAGATTTATTGCTTTTACAAAAATATACCTAATCTGCATAAATTTGATTTTGACTTAAGAAATCAATGTGGCATTATGTTAGGCATTGCTTAAATAGTTTTTTATAAATATACATATATATAACTATTTATATATACATAATATGTACATATATGGATGAAATACCAAAACTAAGGGAAACTGAGTCCTGTGGATATTATGAATCAACCTTCTTAGGCCCAGGTAATGACAGATTTCTTCAAGCCCCTTGACTTTCTCCCAATAACACTGTCTGCTCATTTCATTATATGTACAGCAAGCTATCTGAGTAAATATTTTTTAAAAAGTTATTCAGTGTAGTATGAAGCATGCAATTAACATAAATGCTTATCTAATTTCATTTTAAAAAGAGATTATCTTTATAATGTTTAATATAAACATTTGAGTTTGAGTAAAATCTAGGAGTTGGTGATGGACAGGGAGGCCTGGCATGCTGCAGTCCCTGAAGTCACAAAGAGTCAGATACGACTGAGTGACTGAACTGAACTGACTCATTTCTGTATGCCAATTTGCTTTTGTTAAATCTTTTACTGAGTACAAAGCATTTTTGGTCTAGTCACAATATAATAGAAATATAAATCAAATAAGAAGTTAAAAGTACACTAAGCTTATTATATGGGCCTTTTTTATGTTTTCTCCCTCAAAGATAATCTATATAATATGTGTCCTTTGATCAACAGCCCTCCCCAGTAAACCCTGTGAAATCAGTATAAATGCTAATATTTTGTGGCTTAATATTTGCTCAAATGCATGAATGTAACATAATAAAAATTTGGTGGTTCTCTGGGGCTCAGTAAATGCTATTTCTTTTTTCCCCAAGATCTTTGAGAGAGTAAATAATACCAAAATGCCCAAAGAATCATGTAATGCATATCCCAGAATGAAAAAGGAAAATTCCAGTCCTTTTGTACACTCTTTGGAATTGGATTAGAGTCCTCAGAACTGAAATCACCCAGCACAGACCACAGATTCTGCCCTTAACACAAGACCAAGCTGTAAATCATGTAGTAATTTTTATTGTTGTTTGTTCTCTTGTTTGGGTGACAACTTAATATCCTACAGTAGTATTCAGCTATAAAATGGTGCACATGACTGGTCACAGGCAGTAAAGAAAGTCCTTGTACTTTCTGATTGCTACAGGAAAATCTTTTGTGTAATTTGTAATTGAAATAAATAAATAACTATACAAACAGAGCAACTTAGGCCTTGCTGAAAAGTGAGTAGAAAATCAAATTGAAAGTGAGTTTTCTTTGCCTTCCATGTTTTAAGTGATCTGCTAGACAGGTCTGAAGACAGGATACTTACTGTATGTGTTATTTATGGTCGTTTTCATTTTCTTCATAGTTTCATTACAGAAGTACCAAAGCACCCATGTAATATTCTCCAACCTTCAGTTTCATTTATTAGAATGGTTCTTTGTATATGGTTTTCAATTTTAATAGTAATAGCAACTTATTTGGGGCTTCATAGGTAGCACAAGTGGTAAAGAACCCACCTGCCAATGCAGAAGATGTAAGAGATGTGGTTTTGATCCCTGGGTCGGAAAGATCGCCTGAAGGAGGTCATGGCAAGTCACCCCAGTATTCTTTCCTGGAGAATCCCATAGACTGAGGAGCCTGATGGACTACAGTTCACGGGGTCACAAAGAGTCAGACACAACTGAAGTGACTTAACACTCACAACATATTTGTTATCTGCCTCCTTTGAATATAATCACCAAATGCTACACAAACAATTATGCCCTCTCTAAAATGTATTTGAAAACTCAAAAAAAAAAAAAATTTAATATAATATACTTTAAAACTTCACCAGTAATACACAAACATACACACATGCACAGGTTTACATACAAAACTCTGATTTGTGCTTAGAGCAAGGAGAATAAAGGAACCATTAGATTCTTAAAGGAAGCTCATCTAATTCAGTCACAGGCTAGTGTCTAAAAGCTTTTTGTCTAAAAAATTCATGGATCAATATGTCTCATATTTATCTGCTATCTGTACCTGCTGCTGGAGAAGGCAATGGCACCCCACTCCAATACTCTTGCCTGGAAAATCCCATGGATGGAGGAGCCTAGAAGGCTGCAGTCCATGGGGTCGCTGAGGGTTGGACACGACTGAGTGACTTCACTTTCACTTTTCACTTTCATGCATTGGAGAAGGAATGGCAACCCACTCCAGTGTTCTTGCCTGGAGAATCCCAGGGACGGGGGAGCCTGGTGGGCTGCCCTCTATGGGGTCACACATAGTCGGACACGACTGAAGTGACTTAGCAGCAGCAGCAGTACCTGCTGCTACTATTTTATTTTAGGCCTTAATCATTCTCTGTCCCCGCATTACAAAAACTTACCAATGATTCTGTCTTTACTCGTACCCCACTAAAAACTAGTTTTCATGTGGCAACCAGAGCTAACTTTTTAATAGATATCTGATCATACCACTCTTTCTTTACTCTAGTGACTTCTATCACCTCAAAAATAGTCCATACATAGATGCGTAGTGAAGATCTTTTGATGTCCTAGATTATTTCCAGTTTGAAACTGCATTTTACTTTCATAGAGTGCATGCTTCTTTGCTCATTCTGTACCTTTAGTATAAAGAATTCCTATCCACAATTATGCACAAATTAAACAACATCTCCCTTTACTTTCTCAATGACTGAAAACCACTTTATGTGAGCTAATAGAGTATCTTTCTCCAGTCTGTTTCTAGTGTTCTTATTTTTTTTTTTTCCAGTAACCTACAAATGACTTCTATATCTCTCCCTCATCTCTGTATTTTAAAATCTAGGAAGATAGTAAGCTTTTGCTTCTCTTATAGCATATACCCAATACTTGATATGCTCTAAGTTATATTGACCTTTTAGAAATTTAAGACATGAATCAATCATGAACCATGCATATGTGCGTGTGTGTGTGTATGTTCAGGATAAACAGAAACATAACTTAAAAATATTGTGTATCTCATAAAAATGCTTTAAAAGGATGAGAAAGATTGGTATTAATTCATCTTTGAATGTTTGGTAGAAGGTAAAATTCATGAATGTAGTCCTCTATCTGATCCTGGATTTTGTTGTTGTTGGGATGTTTTTGATTATTGATTCTATGTATTTACTAGTAGATAGAATTACTTACTAGTGATCAAATTACTTACTAGAAATCAATGTGCTCAGATTTTTTGCTTTTTAAGGAACATCCATACTCTTCTCTATAATGACCATACCAATTTACATTCCTATGAACAATGTAGGAGGGTAGCCCCTGTCCCTACCTTTATTTACAGATTTTTTGATGATGACCAGTATAACTGGCGTTACATGATACATCATTGTAATTTTGATTTTCATTTCTCTAATAATTACTGATGCAGAGCAACATCATTAGTGAAATTAAAAAAAAAAGAAAAAGTGTTAATGATGATATATATATATATATCATGAATGGATCTTCAGGGCGTATTGCTAAGTGAAGTAAGTACGACAGATAAAAACAAAAATCCTATGATCTGTATTATTAGTGTAATCTAAAAAATACAAAATAAAAATAGAACCAAACACATAGATGCAAAGAACAGACTGCTAATTGCCAGAGGCAGAGAGATGAAGAGTGGAAGAAACAAATGATTTTTTAAAATTTGTTTAAATAAGATAAATTAAGAAATAATATTTTAATAAATGTAAGTTCCATGAAGGTAGTGATGTTTTACTCACTGAATTATGACCAGCACTTTGAAGAATGCCTGACACATAGTAGATGCTTAATAATGTTTATAGAAGCAATACATAGCTATCATTGCTATTTGGAAAGTCTCAGCTGATAAAGGCAAATCCATCTTGTTGAGCATGTTAAAGATTTAAAATGGTAGCAAGAGTATCCCTCTGAAGGACAATTTTCAATTTTTCATGATAAGGTTCTGCTGAGAGGTTATTTGTATTGAAGTATAGTGATGTTAGTTTTGGAATCCTATGGGACAAAACCAGCTTATGCTCAGAGGTTGATAGGTAAGTAGAGTAATGGGCAATGATACTGAAAACCCTACACTAGGATATGAAGATAGTGGAGATGGAATTATATCTAGTGATGTTCATTTATTTTTCTTAAAGAAGATGGCTGGAACTGAGTAACTCAATTATTGATAGGAAAGACCAGGAATAATAGAAAGAAGTTTACTATTATGTCTTTAGTGTCATGTTAGTCACTCAGTCATGTCAAATTCTTTGTGACCCCATGGACTATAGCCCTCCAAGTGCTTCTATTCATGGAATTTTCCCAGCAAGAATACTGGAGTGGGTAACCATTGCCTTCTCCAGGAGATCTTGCTGACCCAGGGATCCTGTATTACAGGCAGATGTTTTGTCTTCTGAGCCACTAGGGAACTGTATTATGTCTTTATCATACAATATTGTAAAGTAATTAGCCTCCAATTAAAATAAATAAATAAAAAACAAAACAAATAAATAAATAAATATATATATATATTAAAAAATAAGAATATATAACTGTTACATTGAATATATGAATGCTACAAATAGTTCCATAAAGCATTACATACACTAAAAAATAATAATAATAAAGTAGGGGGGGAAAGTAAAACAGATATACGAAAATGATAAGAATGACTAAGAAATTTTGGGAATAAAATTTTCATGAAAGTCCGTGTGTGCTTATGTTTGTGTGTTTTGGGAGGTGGGGAAGTAAGTGTGAGAATTAAGCTAACATTGATTATGTATAGCATAAAAAATTTAATGGCTTAAAATAAGAAAGTGTGTTAAGCTAAGGAACAAATTGCTTAATATAGGTGACTGCAGGGTTGGTAGTTGAGTCTTTATGGAAGAATCAGGATTTTGTCATTTTTTTCACACTATTTTTGTATTGTCCTCAGTTTAGTTCTCCTCATGTTCTTGAGATCTTAGACCAGTATCACATATACATACTTCAGTTGTCAGTGAAAGAAGATGTTAAAAAGTGCTGTTCATCTGTCTTTTACAATAAAGGTGATTTCCCAAAATTGCTGCCATAGTTTTCTTCTCATATCATTGAAGAGAATTTCATCACACACCCATGAGTGTGGTACCTATGGGTAAATAAGATTTACCTCTGAGCTGATATTATAGTTATCTTGCCTCAGAAATTATATTGAAACAAATGTGTGTTTGTGCAGCAAGGGATAAATGAGCAACCGATAATAATTTTAGTTAAGGATTCTCACAAATTGGTTTTTATATCCCTGATATTTCTTCATTCTAATATAGAAAAATGAAATTTCCAATAGCGCATTTTAATGTCAGTTTTCAAATGTAAACAACTTTTTAAATCAGCAATATGGTGTAATACTGATTTGTATTAATATTCCAAGCATGTATTTAGAGGTTTTCCAGATTTACATTTTGAATTTCATTCAAAACTTTACTCATTTTATCATATGAAAGAGCAATTTTAAATTGTGAGTAGGTTGCCAATAAGAACACAACAAAGGTATAGGTGTTTCTATTAAAATACTATAAGTGTGTTTCTGAAAAATCAATTGTTTTGCAAAGTTTCACACTAAAATTATCAGAACTTATGAGAAAAAGTAAGGGTAGAATCATGATAATCAAAACATAAGAAACTTTATAACTGAGGTGCTAACCAACACAATAATATCTACAATAAAACATAATATGATGGCATAGTTACAAAATGGTATTTCTAATAAATAAATGCTACACTGAATACAGGTATGTGCATTCCTTTAAAAACAAGAGAATGAGCTGTAAGGGTTGTGCCTCCTAATTAATAAATATTTGGACTATTTTAAAAAATGCAATGTGGAGATCTTCATAATTATACTTACACTGTAAAGCAGGTGACTGAGTCAAGAGGCAGGTGAAAGTGTGAAAAGATTCATTTCATTACTATGGATTCCTCCAGAGCTCACTGTATTCTGCCCTTGTATTTCCATTCAGATCTTGCTACATGTGCCACAACGGCACTACACATTTACAGGATGAAGGTAAAAATCTCATATGAACTAATAATTTGATTAAGATCTCTCTACAGTATACCAATTATAGATCTATCATCTATCTATTTTTCTACCTATCTATCCAATTCATATTGCTGTGTATAACAATAAACTCTCTAAATATGGTTTTTCATATGGCAAAGTGGTAAATAAGTCAATGATGTTTCAAATAGTTAAATCAGTTCCACATAATTACCAGGTAGATATATGGGAATGTGTTTTTGAACAGAAATTATTTACTTGTTGCAAATGAGTTTCTATATGCTTTAGTGTTGTAAGTATAAAATGATGCCATACTATTTGATCTAAAAAATTCTGAGGACTCTTCAAGAACTAGACTAGTTGAATGAATTCATTCTTCCTGTCCTTTCATCCACTGTTAGAAACTTGCAATATGAAGTGGAGTCCTGTAAATCCTTTTTCCTTAATACATGACAGGAAAACTTTAGAAAGAAACTAAATTTCTTGCCTTATAGGACACAAAACTTTCATAATTGTTAAGCTGATTTTTAAAAATTTTTTCCAAATATCTTAGAAACCAAAAAAAGAAGGATGGCAGTTATGAGACTCTCAATGCTTTTAATTCAAGATGCTCAGGAGAAATGTAGCTTTTTTGGGGGAGGAGGGAGGAGATACTATAGAGAACATGGTCTGAAGCACACAAGAATATACTTGCAACACTATATATATTTTTGCAGTTGTTGTTCATAAAGCCAGAGATCCAAAATGAAAAATTAGTATCAGTTAAAATGACTTTGGATGACAACAGAAAATAATGTGCTAATGCCTGGTTTGGCCAGGGGACAAGAAAGATGTTTCTTAGCTGAATGCCAGTTACAAATTGAAAGACTATTTACATATTTAACAATCTACTGAGCCAAAAGGTAGTTGAATCTATCTAATTTTTTTCAAAGAGAATTTATGCATGGATTTGAAGGTAAAAAGAAAATTTCCATCAAAGCGGCATAGATAAGCAATCATTGGTGCTGGAGAAAGAACATGTTTTCTGAGAGAGTTGCCTTTGAATGGAATGAAAGCATTAGAGTTTTATAGAATTCATCTATGTTCATGAAATAGAAACAGTATTTTCAGAGATAGGACATAACACATTCTCCATTAATATGTACATTTTTATAAGCCTAAAAGTGTATGGTTGAAAAATTACCTTAGAGTAGCTCAATGGCAAAGGTCAAGTTCCATATTTACAAAATTTAAAATATACAAGGCTGTGTGTATGTGTGTAAGCTTTAAAAAGTAAGAGTTCCAAATCTGTTTTGTATAAAAATAATTAGTTTTATATAATATTTATATTTACATTTCCTTTTCCTACAATAGCTTTCTTTACAATATCTATATCTGTATAATTTACTATATATGTATATTTATAAGCATATATATATTTAAAATTAAGTTATAACTTTTCTCTTATAGCTAGTTACTTTTAATATAAAGTTTTATTAATAACTTGCTAAAATTTGTTTTATTTATTTTTTATTTTATTTAATTTAATTTACAATATTGTATTGGTTTTGCCATATATCAAAATGAATCTGCCACAGGTATACATGTGTTCCCCATCCTGAACCCTCCTCCTTCCTCCCTCCCCATACCATCACTCTGAGTCGTCCCAGTGCACCAGCCCCAAGCATCCAGTATCGTGCATCTAACCTGGACTGGCAACTCGTTTCATATATGATATTATACATACTTCAATGCCATTCTCCCAAATCATCCCACCCTCTCCCTCTCCCACAGAGTCCAAAAGACTGTTCTGTACATCAGTGTCTCTTTTGCTGTCTCGTACACCGGGTTATTGTTACCATCTTTCTAAATTCCATATATATGCGTTAGTATACTGTATTGGTGTTTTTCTTTCTGGCTTACTTCACTCTGTATAGTAGGGTCCAGTTGCATCCACCTCATCAGAACTGATTCAAATGTATTCTTTTTAATGGCTGAGTAATACTCCATTGTATATATGTACCACTGCTTTCTTTATCCATTCATCTGCTGATGGGCATCTAGGTTGCTTCCATGTCCTGGCTATTATAAACAGTGCTGCAATGAACATTGGGGTACACGTGTCTCTTTCAATTCTCATTTCCTCAGTGTGTATGCCCAGCAGTTGGATTGCTGGATCATAAGGCAGTTCTATTTCCAGTTTTTTAAGGCATCTCCACACTGTTCTCCATAGTGGCTGTACTAGTTTGCATTCCCACCAACAGTGTAAGAGGGTTCCCTTTTCTCCACACCTTCTCCAGCATTTATTGCTTGTAGACTTTTGGATCACAGCCATTCTGACTGGCGTGAAATGGTACCCCATAGTGGTTTTGATTTGCATTTCTCTGATAATGAGTAATGTTGAGCATCTTTTCATGTGTTTGTTAGCTATCTGTATGTCTTCTTTGGAAAAATGTCTATTTAGGTCTTTGGCCCATTTTTTGATTGGGTCATTTATTTTTCTGGAGTTGAGCTGTAGGAGTTGCTTGTATATTTTTGAGATTAGTTGTTTGTCAGTTGCTTCATTTGCTATTATTTTCTCCCATTCTGAAAGCTGTCCTCTCACCTTGTTTATAGTTTCCTTTGTTGTGCAGAAGCTTTTAAGTTTAATTAGGTCCCATTTGTTTATTTTTGCTTTTATTTCCAATATTCTGGGAGGTGGGTCATAGAGGATCCTGCTGTGATGTATGTCGGAGAGTGTTTTGCCTATGTTCTCCTCTAGGACTTTTATAGTTTCTGATCTTACGTTTAGATCTACTTTGAATTCATCTTATTATATTTCTAATTTTTGACATTTTAAGTCTTTAATGTTCAGGCTTAGATTTGTGACATCCAGATATTTATTTACAGCAAATAGTCATCATATAATGTTATTATATATCAAGGAAACAAATATTTATAAACACCTGTGGGATTTTACCTTATTGACGTTGCAAAAATCCTTTATATTATAATTCCAACTTTGTATGTGAAAAACTTGGTTTAGAGAGAGAGTATCATAGACCTTATGATTTAGAATAAGATATTTAGATTTAAAGTTAAACCCTTTAATTTACAATTTGAGTAACCTGGAGCGAGTTACTTATGCTTTCTAAGTCCTAGCATAAAAACATTTTCTCATAAGCTTCGTGAAAAAAAAAAAAAATTGTAGAAATGTCTTGACACAGTGCTTGACACACACCAATGACTAAAAATGTGTATGCTATTGTTTTTTATTACAATACTTTTTACTTTTATATCATTATTTACTGTGCAGTTGCTTTACTGACATCTTTAGCATTATTATTACTATCACAGAAAGTAACAGGTTTTTGTCAAAAATCACTGTATTGTAAACAGTTTAACCACATTTTAATTGCATGTCTTTGTTTCAAAAACTGGATTTTAATTTCAGGGTTTTTTTTTTTTTTTGCATAAAATATAGATTTTTCACCATGCTTCTGAAGTTTTAAGTGTTAGTTGCTTAGTTGTGTCCAACTCTTTGCAACCCCATGGACTGTAGCCCACCAGCTCTTCTGTCCATGGAATTCTCCAGGTACAAATACTGGAATGGGTAGCCATTCCCTTCTCCAGGGGATCTTCCTTACCCAGGGATGGAACCCAAGTCTCCTGCATTGCACAGGGATTCTTTATCATCTGAGCCACCAGGGAAACCTTTGAAATGATGGACTTTTGGGAGGTGATTAGGTCACGAGTATGAGCCCTAATCATGATTAGGATTAACGCCATTATAAAAGTCACCACAGAAAGCTTGATCATGTCTTTCACCATGTGAGGTAACAGTGAAAAGATAGCCTTTAAAGGGGAAGCACATCTTAAATAGATATTGAATCTCTCAGTGCCATAATCTTGAACCTCTCAGCCTCCAGAACAGTGAGAAATAAATTTCTGTTTATCATCCACCCAGTTCATAATATTTTGTCAAAATGCTTGCCAAATCAACTAAGACAATAAGGAAGCTAATTTTCTTACTTTATCACAATGATAATAAGTTAACACTACTACTGGCCATGAAATTAAAAGATACTTACTCCTTGGAAGAAAAGTTATGACCAACCTAGATAGCATATTCAAAAGCAGAGACATTACTTTGCCAATAAAGGTCCGTCTAGTCAAGGCTATGGTTTTTCCAGTGGTCATGTATGGATGTGAGAGTTGGACTGTGAAGAAAGCTGAGTGCCGAAGAATTGATGCATTTTAACTGTGGTGTTGGAGAAGACTCTTGAGAGTCCCTTGGACTGCAAGGAGATCCAACCAGTCCATTCTGAAGGAGATCATCTCTGGGATTTGTTTGGAAGGAATGATGCTAAAACTGAAACTCCAGTACTTTGGCCACCTCATGCGAAGAGTTGACTCATTGGAAAAGACTCTGATGCTGGGAGGGGTTGAGGGCAGGAGGAGAAGGGGACGACAGAGGATGAGATGGCTGGATGGCATCACTGACTCAATGGACGTGAGTCTGAGTGAACTCCAGGAGTTGGTGATGGACAGGGAGGCCTGTCGTGCTGCGATTCATGGGGTCGCAAATAGTCGGACACGACTGAGTGACTGAACTGAATTGACCTGAAAGGAATTCAATTAGGTGTTTTGTGTTAATGTAATTTTTCCTGTTTTTGCTTATTCTTCCCACCTACTTAATTATATACCTTATTTAACCACAGCATGTGCCTATACTATTAGAAGGAAATACAGAGAAAGAATGCTATCTGAATGTATCCTTGGAAAAAATATTAAATATGACAACGCACTTCAGTTTAACTTCCTATTCTATTTTTCATTCTGAGAATTTTGCAGAATGTTTCTCTGAGTTTTATTCTCAATGTTTTGGTGACTTCTTTTTTTATGTCTACTGAGGAGTACTAGCACTACTATCATTCTTTTGTCACCATCCATCATCTAAACCAAGATGAATGTTACATATCAGATTTGGGAAAATCAGACTTCACATTGGGGAAATAATTTTATAAAATAATTTATATAAAACATTTAAACAAAGTAATTTAAATATATAAATTATTTATTGATTGTATACAGACATATAATATCCTTGAAAACCAATATTGTAAAGTAATTAACCTCCAATTAAAATAAATACATTTATATTAAAAAAGAATACTTGATATTTGCATAGGAAATATCAAGTTGAAGAATGTGACATGATGTAAAATCTGTGAATGAAGTACCCAGTACAAGCAATTAATATCTGCTTCACTAACTGAAATTATACTATTTATGAATTTATATTCATTTTCTGTTTTCCTTGTGTGTAATACCTAGAAGGAAAATGAAGCTCTATATGCTGATCTTTTTAATGACATCATAAAGATCAAAGAAGAGAATTGTATCCAGATACATAAAGCTTTTATTGATGCAATGCCCATTTATTTAGCTAGTGAGTAAAAATGGACTCGGTTTCAATCAGCCTGCCATGGTTTTAGTCTACAGTGAAAAATGACCATGGTGGAGTGAGCTTTCTACAGATAAAGCTATCTTCTAGACACCAGTGGCAAAAATAAAGAGAGGAATAAATTACTTTCTTCTAAAGTAATCCAAGTTAACACTTTAATTTTAGAAACAAAGAAATGAAGATCTAAAGAAATAAGTGAACTCATTCATATACAGTAACATTTCTTTGAGTAAAAGAGGAGAAAAACATGTATCTCACCACCAAAAAGAAGTATATTTCAATGTTTTACATATATATATATATATATGAGATAAAATAGTGTAAAATACAAATATTGGAATGTAAATGAAATATAGATTTATTGCTTCATTTGTTCATGTATTGTATGCATTTACTCTCTCTTAAGAATTGTGCTGCACAATGTTTTCATGGAATGTTAAGAAAAATAGTGTCTTAAAATTTAAGAAGCTTACAGAGAGTGGATGTAATAAGCATTGAAAAATGAACTATGTTAAAAAGCTAAATACTTTCAAATATTCATAAAGATTAAAATAAAATAGACATTCTGAGAGAAAATACTTAACCAGGGGCTAGGGAGCAGTGGAAGGTAAGGTATCGCCAAGAAAATTAACAATTACACAGACATCTGAAAAATACAAAGAATTGGTCAAGAAAACAAAGGAATAAATCTATCATGATATTTTAGGGAAAACACATCACAGACAAAGAAAAGAATCATTGTTTTTAAGAAATTGGACAAGAACAAGGTGCCTGTCATCAACTGGATCTTGATGGCCAAGGGTGAGAACAGTAGAAGATGTAGTTGGAAATACAGGCAGAGAACATATCCTGTTTGCTGGTGTTTTGTTTTTGTTTTTGGTTTTGTTTTTTTTTTTTTGATTATTCACTGTATATGTTTTTTTCTTGAAATATAACTTTATTTATTTTAATTGGAGGTTAATTATTTTACAATATTGTATTGGTTTTGCCAGTATTGATCAGGCCTCCTTCTCTCCAGTTCCCACTGTGTAACAACTAGCAATATGAGGATGCTGATGATTTTGCTTGTCAAATACATATTTTCTGGTTCTATAAAATACAGATAAAAGCTATTTTCTTAGCAATGTTATTTTGAGGATTAAGCAACATGAGATGTGTAGAAATGATTGAACAGTTAAAAACATCACGACTCTGCAGGATCATCATTGTAGGAAACATAACCAGCTTCAGCTTTCAATGTTGGCTAGGCTTTTGATATACATTCACAAAGATCAGTTTATTTTAATCAGTTTATTTAAGATGTCATGATTTTGTTGTAAGTTCACTAGATTCTTGGATGTCACTAGAACACTTCAAAATTAAACCTAAAGCAAACAGTTTTTTTTTTTTTTTTTTAAGTCACTCAGTTGTGTCAGACTCTTTGCAACCCCATGGACTTCTCTCAGCCCTTGGAATTCTCTATGCCAGAATACTGGAATAGGTAGCCTTTCCTTTCTCCAGGGCATCTTCCCAACCCAAGAATTGAACTGGGCTCTCCTGCATTGCAGGCAGATTCTTTACCAACTGAGCTAAGGAAATGAAATAGAATATTGATCATGATAAGAGCTAATAGATCCATGAGCAGAGTGTTCTCTTCCCACCTCTTTACACAAAGAAGGGAGCCATACAACCTATTGAGAGAAATAAATATTAATTAAGAAAGCATATTAACTGCAAGCTAAAAGGCCTTAGGAGAACAGTTGCTGGTGGGGTACCGGAGAAGATTGATTAGATTATTTGTCTATCATCCCAATGCATGTGCAAAACAAAGACTTAGCTACTCACCAGGAAAAAAAAATGTGAAAGTGTTAGTTGTTCAGTCCTGTCTGGCTCTTTGTGACCCCATGAGCTGTAGTCTGCCAGGCTCCTCTGTCCATGGAATTCTTCAAGTAAGAATACTGAACTGGGTTTCTATTCCCTTCTCCAGGGGATCTTCGCTGTCCAGGGATTGAACCTAGGTCTTCCATATTGCGGGCAGGTTCTTTACTGCCTCTGAGCTCCTCACCAAGGATCCATATCATTTGGAGGCCTCTCTGATGCCTTAATCAAGCTAGTAGCATCTGCACCTCCCTGAATCTCATCATTCATATCACTTAAGTTGCTGAAAATCTTTACAGTTTACATATTTTTCATGACGTGTAGCTCAGTGAGAGTAAGTTATTTAACAAAATTCTCTCCCTATTCTGAGTTCCAGGATACACATTATATTGTATTATACTATTATTCAATATAATATTATGTATTAGAAACAATCTAGTAATCAGAAGTAAGCTAAAACTCACAGGAGAATAAATAAGCATTATCAAAGTATAGAGTGGTGGGTAAAACCAACCATAGAACATATACTGAATACTTTGAATTAGAATTTTTAATATGTTAATATTACTATCTTAATGTTTGAATATATATATATATATATATAGATAGATAGATATACAGTATGTGAAAGAGAGAGAGAAAGAGAAAAGGGGTAGGAAGAGCAAGAGAAAAAAAGAGGGAGAAAGGGAGGATGGTGAATTTGACAAGTAACATCGAAATTTTAAAGTTATATTTTTCTAAAGTCATTGTGAACATCTTATGTTCTTTATTATACTCATCCAGGGAATATCTTGTAAAACACATTTCACAGGCAGGCAAGATATTTGGCTTTTTTTTTTTTTTTTTTCCTTACCATGGTTTAATCCACTTGTGAGTTGAAACTTAAATCCTTTTAAAGATTCAGTCCCTTTGGAAATGCTAATCTCAAAAGGATTTTTCTTTTCTTTTTTTTTTTTGGTGTAAAAGTAATCATTCATGTCTTGGCAATTATATACTGCATTCTATTTTATTTCTGTTGCATTTTTCACATTAATCTTATTCTCCTAATATTCTAGTTACAATCCTGTCCATTTCCAGTAACTCTGTTAACACAAAGTGAAAAAAATATTCTTAGAAAAGAAAAAAAATTATGCTGAAGTTTTATAAAAGCTTATTTTTCCTTCCTTTTTCTTTTTGCTTTAAAACATTGCACTCCAGTAATGCTTTTACATTTGAGGCTAAGTCTGCAGCTCAAAAATATTGATTCTTTTATCTGCAGGATGTTCTTGTCCACAGCAGGCAGCACAAATGAATGAAAATACATTTATTTTCATCCCTTTCAGAAAAGGCTTGCAATCTGTCTATGGCCTTTCATGATCAAGACACCAAGTTCTTTGGCTTAATGTTATGTAAAGCATAAGTACAGAACAGCCTCAATAAAAGATTCTACCTAAGGAAAGTGAAAGAATTGAGAGGGACTTGGAAATCTTTTGCATAATGATGCATGCCACTCAATGTTTATTAAGTGACTTCTAAAACTAAAAACTTAAAGTTTAGAGATAAAATAACCAGAAGTGTGAATGCTCCATAATTTCTTGAAATATCATCCACTCTAGTGAGAAAAGAACAATTCTATGGAAAACAGTATTAGTATTTGATAAATTCATAAAAAGAAAATCTTAGTCTATCAAAAGACCCAGATTATGGGTCCAGTTATCAGCAATTAAATTCTCAAATGTAAAATAAAGTTCAAAATACTTACCTTACAGTACCCTCTGGCAGCCTAAGTCATTTATTCTGTGGACATATTATTTTGTTGTTTGTATTATTATGGTTCAGTTACTGGTCTTCCCTATTATGTCTTCAACATTTTCATATTTCCAGGTACATTATAATCTTTCAAACTGTGGTGCTGGGGAAGACTTGAGAGTCCCTTGGACTGCAAGGAGATCAAACCAGTAAATCACAAAGGAAACCAATCCTGAATATTCATTGGGAGGGCAGTTGCTGAAGTTGAAGCTCCAATACTTTGGCCATGTGATGCAAAGAGTCTACACATTGGAAAAGACCCCGATGCTGGGAAAGATTAAAGGCAAGAGAAGGGAGCAGCAGAGGATAAGCTGGATAGATAGTATCACCAACTCAATGGACATGAATTTGGGCAAGCTCTGGGAGATAGTGGAGGACAGAGGAGCCTGGCAGCCTGTAGTTCATGAAGTCACAAAGAATCGGACAGGACTTAGCAACTAAACAGCAGCAAATAATAATAACCAAATTTATAAATATGTGTATATATATATATATATATATATATGAATTTGTTTAATAAAATATTGCAAAGCAGTTGTAGTAACATGAGGACTTTCATGTTGTGCTTGAAGGTTACTGAGGAATCACTGTTTAACATCTAGGGGTTTTTATCAGGTGACTTCCATATTATTCCTCCAGACAACCATATTTCCTTTGTTGTTGTTGTTCAGTCACTCAGTCCTGTCCAACTCTTTGTTACCCCATGGACTCCAGCATGCCAATATTCCCTGTCCTTCACCATCTCCCAGAGCTTGCTCAAACTTATGTCCATAGAATTGGCGACCCCATCAAACTGTTTGGTAGTTAGAATAGGAAAAAGGAGTCCAGAAAGGTGGTGACTAAAGACAAAGAAGGGAAAAGCCCACAAAAATGGAACAAAGGAAGATGAGAGGATCAGGGTGAGGACCTCAGGTAAGACAAACAGCACTCCTGGGTAGCCCAATCTATATAGGACAGGCCCAGGGAGAGGACGGAGAAGGCAATGGCACCCCACTCCAGCACTCTTGCCTGGAAAATCCAATGGACAGAGAAGCCTGGTAGGCTGCAGTCCATGGGGTCGCTAGGAGTCAGACATGACTGAAGGACTTCACTTTCACTTTTCACTCTCATGCATTGGAGAAGGAAATGGCAACCCAGGGACAGGCAGTCTGGTGGACTGCCGTCTATGGGGTCGCACAGAGTCGGACACGACTGAAGCAACTCAGCAGCAGGAAATGGCAACTCAGCAGCAGGAAATGGCAACCCACTGGAGTGGGTTCAGTGAACCTCCAGTGTTCTTGCCTGGAGAATTCCAGGGACAGGGAGTCTGGTGGGCTGCCATCTATGGGGTCGCACAGAGTAGGACACGACTGAAGCAACTCAGCAGCAGCAGGGAGAGGAGAAAAAAAACATATAAAAAGTGGGCCCAAAATTGGGCTGGGGGCTTCTCTTCGGGTCTTTTGGGTTGGCCCACCCGCATGTCTCGAGGATGTATTTTCCTTTACTTTCTAAATAAAACTGAACTGTAACATGCGGCTGTAACACTGGTCCATCCAAGGGCTGTAACACTGGTCCGTCCATTGCTTCAAATTTTTGTTGTGATGAGACAGAGCTGAGGAAAGTACAAATTTTCCCAACCCAAACATCTCATCCCATATTTCCTTACCTATTAAACAAAGATATTTTTCACATGTTCTACTGTTCAAGTGCAAGATGCATGAGATTATTATATATTCCTGATTTTATTTTGCCAGGTTTTTGTCTCTGTTGACCTTATGTCTATTAAACCCCAAATTCTTTAGCTAATGGCCAAGTTGTTACTTATTTATAAGAAATGAAACTAAATTGAGAAAGGGCTTTCTCAATTGAATTAAATGTGAAGGTTGCACTAGCATACCAAAGCTATCATTCTTGCTAGAAAATTTTTTCTTTCATCCCTGCATTAAGATGTTTGTAGTCAGTATGTTAGGGTGTATAAAGGAAGAACAATAAAGGGGATCTTAGAAGAACAAGAAAAGTTAAATTATTAGGTTAGCTTTGCTTTCTCAATCTTTCTTGTTAAGACTTGTGCAGAATGTCCATTTAGAATTCAGCTAGAAATACACACAAATTTCTATGATAACCAACCAGGCATATCTCAGACAAGCCATGGTTTACTTATGAAGAATTCTCTCAAGTGCTCAAGTGGTCTGGACTAAGTAAAATTGGGTTCTCTCACAGGAAGCAATGGTTTTTCTGAAACTGTATGTATGTGTTTATTTCCTCAAAAACAGGGCCTTGGGATAAGATAACTTGTAAATGAATGATTTGTCTCATTTTTTTTTTAATGAAAGATAATCTATACCAAAGCACAGGAGAGAGGAAGAGCTTCTAGGACAAAAGAATGGTACCACCAATAGTGACAGTTCTTATTCCTGAAAATATTTAATGTCAGTTCAAGAAGATAAGCAGAGAAGGCAATGGCAACCCAGTCCAGTACTCTTGCCTGGAGAATCCCAGGGATGGGGGAGCCCGGTGGGCTGCCGTTTATCAGGTCACACAGAGTCGGACATGACTGAAGCGACTTAGCAGCAGCAACAGCAGCAGCAGCAGCAACAATAAGATAAGAACTGCAACTCACATAATACTCTAGCCTATTTATACCCACATTTAAATAATTAAACATTATGGAGATAGAAATGCCCACCCTTGGTTTGGAAGAGCAGAATTAAAGTGGATTTCCTAGAATAAGAGTAGAATCAGAATTTAATACCATTTAGTAGAATCCCTCAATTTACTTAAGAGTTTATCACTTACGAAGTTCATTTGTGCACGTTATCATAAATAAATCACCAGTAAAAATGAGGAGGTAAGTCAAAGCTATTAATCCTTTTATGAATGAGGAGGTAAAACAAAGCTCTTAGTACTTTTATGAATATAAGAAATGAACTGATTTGTCATAATCAGTTTTCAAAGATCAGAAAAATGTCATTTTCTTGACAGTCTTCCCTTAATCACTCAATTGCAAACAACTCCATCATCCTCCAAATTTTCAGTGAAATATTATAGTTCTATACCTCACTATAAGCTTCCTAGGTGGCTCAGATGGTAAAGAAGTGGCTGCAATGCAGGAGTCTGGATTTGATCCCTGGGTCAGGAAGATCACCTGGAGAAGGGAAAGATTACCTACTCTGTTATTCTTGCCTGGAAAACTCCATGGACAGAGGAGCCTGACAGGCTATTATCCATGGAGTCGCAAAGACTGAGCTAGTAACTAACACTAACTAACTACTCTCCCTATAGACTCTAACTATTGATGAATCAGATCAGATCAGATCAGATCAGTAGCTCAGTCATGTCCGACTCTTTGTGACCCCATGAATCGCAGGCCTTTTCATACTGTTCATGGGGTTCTCAAGGCAAGAATACTGAAGTGGTTTGCCATTCCCTTCTCCAGTGGACCACATTCTGTCAAATCTCTCCACCATGACCCGCCCATCTTGGGTTTTGGTATCTAAACACAACTGAGTGACTGAACTGAACTGAAACATATTTTGCAATTCATAATGTAGAAGGCACTGATTTAATTAAATGTTTGTATTTACTCATTTGCTCTTCCTAACAGTATTATCTCCAATTTGTATATCAGGAAATTAGAGCTAAAATTAAAACAGAAACCTTACATTTTTATACACCTCATACTGTCTCTTTGAATAAAGAATATCATATTTACTTGTATATTACTTAGAATGTATAGCAGAATGTTTTGAGAATACTAGATAGTAAGGAAATTCTCATCAAATGACTGAACTAAAAATAAACAGGGAGTGGCAGCAGTCTGATGGCTGCCAAGTGGCAGGTATTATTCTCCTTCCTCAGTGCCCTTAGGGAAAAAACTTCTATATAATCTGGCTCCTTTCCTCACTTCTTCAGTGCAATTTTCTCAGGGTAACTGGAGACCCTGTGCCTTGGGCTTGAAGTCCCCAAAATTCCCACCCAATAAAACATAACTGTCAAAAAACTATCAATAAAATAAATTAGGACTTAAAAAAAAAAAAAGTTCAAGAATAAAGATGAAAACAGGTCAACTTGACAACATAATCAAAAGCTTATCAGTAAGCAAACATAAAAGGGCCAGAAATAGACAATATTCTGTTTCCCTCAACAAGCATATAGATCTTAGACAAATAAAACATATTTTAATATGATAGAAGACAAAATATTGAAAGAAAAGTGAATTTGTGTAAGGCAGCTAAGTTAAAGGTGAAAATTGGTCAAATAACAAAGGATTTCTGTCTAATACAAATGGCATGAACTGCATAAAAATCTAATTTCTCTGATAAAAGTGATATCATGCATTTAGACATAACTGAGACATTTTAAAACTAATTATTTTGCATAATTTTAAGTCTCTGTTTTTCTCTGCTCTTAAGAACTGTGTACCATTTAAATATATATACCCAACCTATAGATCAAAAACTATTATAGCATAATAAGTAAACAAATATTTTCCAACTTTATTAATGGAAATATTATCTCTACAAATAAAATAAGAAAAATAATTTTAAAATGTAGCAATACACTCAATCCTAAATAATATAACAAAGATATGATTATATTATTATAACTGCATCTTAAAATTCTGTATTCTATGAAGCTTAAAATACCTATTTGCATACACAACATAGTTATATGAAATATACTTGAAGTATGCATACAGATTTTGGAAAAGGAGAAGCATGACTGATTAAAAAATGATGTCTGTGGAGGAATAACAGATGAAATGCAAATTTTAAAATATTAATTTTTCTGATTATGCAAAGTTGGCAAAAGTTGTGAACACACTCCAAAATGTAAGGAAGGGATATAGATTAAATATATTTTCAAATGATCACCTAAAATGAGATTAGTTCTAACAGTCTGAATCAAACCGGTAAGAGACCATAGAATTCATAGCTGTTAACAGCATAACTCTGGGGTCTTACAAATAACACTCAATTACCTGTCCACTCATGAACTTTTTTTCTGACTTGTGCCAAAATAAACCTTTAGAAATCCCAGTAAGTTTCTCTATAAGCAGGGGTCATAGATATGCCTACCTGATTTTCTTGTTGCATAGATTTTAAATGGTAAGTATATGAAGGACTTAAGCAGTTATTTAGCCTGTTATATAACATGAGCAATTGCTTTTCTTTAATTTTTCAATTTTAGATTAAAAATAATATCAGTTAGTAACCAATGGGACACTGACCCATGATTTAGGTCTTGGCTCTGTGAAATACTTGGAAAAAATGCTGCTAACATAAGTGACACAAGCACAGGGTTGAAACTTTTTAAGAGTGTGGATATTGCCCTTTAAACCTCCTGCCTTAATCATAATAAGAACTTCTTCCCTGCACCTTATAATATGCTTCCAAAATGAAAATATATAAAGCATCACTTCAATTCAGTTCAGTTCAGTCCCTCAGTCATGTCCGACTCTTTGCGACCCCATGAATCGCAGCACACCAGGCCTCCTTGTCCATCACCAATTCCTGGAGTTCACTCAAAATCATGTCCATCGAGTAAGTGACGCCACCCAGCCATCTCATCCTCTGTCGTCCCCTTCTCCTCCTGCCCACAATCCCTCCCAGCATCAGAGTCTTTTCCAATGAGTCAACTCTTCGCATGAGGTGAACAAAGTACTGGAGTTTCAGCTTTAGCATCAGTCCTTCCAAAGAACACCTAGCACTAATCTCCTTTAGAATGGACTGGTTGGATCTCCTTGCAGTCCAAGGGACTCGCAAGAGTCTTCTCCAACACCATAGTTCAAAAGCATCAATTCTTTGGCACTCAGCTTTCTTCACAGTCTAACTCTGACATTCATACATGACCACTGGAAAAACCATAGCCTTGACTAGACGGACCTTTGTTGGCAAAGTAATGTCTCTGCTTTTGAATATGCTATCTAGGTTGGTCATAACTTTCCTTCCAAGGAGTAAGCGTCTTTTAATTTCATGGCTGAAGTCACCATCTGCAGTGACTTTGGAGCCCAAAAATATAAAGTCTGACACTTTTTCCACTGTTTCCCCATCTATTTCCCATGAAGTGATGGGACCAGAAGCCATGATCTTAGTTTTCTGAATGTTGAGCTTTAAGCCAACCTTTTCACTCTCCTCTTTCACTTTCATCAAGAGGCTTTTTAGTTCGTCTTCACTTTCTGCCATAAGGGTGGTGTCATCTGCATATCTGAGGTTATTGATATTTCTCCCGGCAATCTTGATTCCAGCTTGTGCTTCTTCCAGCCCAGCGTTTCTCATGATGTACTCTGCATATAAGTTAAATAAGCAAGGTGACAACATACAGCCTTGACATACTCCTTTTACTATTTGGAACCAGTCTGTTGTTCCGTGCCAGTTCTAACTGTTGCTTCCTGACCTGCATACAGATTTCTCAAGAGGCAGATCAGGTGGTCTGGTATTCCCATCTCTTTCAGGATTTCCCACAGTTTATTGTGATCTACAGTCAAAGGCTTTGGCATGGTCAATAAAGCAGAAGTCGATGATTTTCTGGAACTATCTTGTTTTTCTGATGATCCAGCAGAGGTTGGCAAGTTGATCTCTGGCTCCTCTGCCTTTTCTAAAACCAGCTTGAACATCAGGAAGTTCACGGTTCACATATTGCTGAAGCCTGGCTTGGAGAATTTTGAGCATTACTTTACTAGCATGTGAGATGAGTGCAATTGTGCAGTAGTTTGAGCATTCTTTGGCATTGCCTTTCTTTGGGATTGGAATGAAAACTGACCTTTTCCAGTCCTGTGGCCACTGCTGAGTTTTCCAAATTTGCTGGCATATTTAGTGCAACACTTTCACAGCATCATCTTTCAGGATTTGAAATAGCTCAACTGGAATTTCATCACCTCCACTAGCTTTGTTTGTAGTGATGCTTTCTAAGGCCCACTTGACTTCATATTCCAGGAGCTCTGGCTCTAGGTGAGTGATCACAACTTCGTGATTATCTGGGTCATGAAGCTCTGTTTTGTACAGTTCTTCTGTGTTTTGTTGCCACCCTGTTTTAATATCTTCTCCTTCTGTTAGGTCCCTACCATTTCTGTCCTTTATCGAGCCCATCTTTGCATGAAATGTTCCCTTGGTATCTCTAATTTTCTTGAAGACATCTCTAGTCTTTCCCATTCTGCTTTCCTCTATTTCTGTGCATTAATCACTGAGGAAGGCATTCTTATCTCTCCTTGCTATTCTATGGAACTCTGCATTCAGATGCTTATATCTTTCCTTTTCTCCTTTGCTTTTTGCTTCTCTTCTTTTCACAGCCATTTGTAAGGCCTCCCCAGACAGCCATTTTGCCTTTCTTTTCCATGGGGATGATCTTGATCTCTGCCTCCTGTACAATGTCACGAACCTCCATCCATAATAGTTCATCAGGCACGCTATCTATCAGATCTAGGCCCTTAAATCTATTTCTCACTTCCACTGTAAAATCATAAGGGATTTGATTTAGGTCATACCTGAATGGTCTAGTGGTTTTCCCTACTTTCTTCAATTTAAGTCTGAATTTGGTAATAAGGGGCTTCCCTGGAGTCTCAGAGGTTAAAGTGTCTGCCTGCAATGTGGGAGACCTGGGTTTGATCCCTGGGTTGGGAAGATCCCCTGGAGAAGGAAATGGCAACCCACTCCAGTGTTCTTGCCTGGAGAATCCCATGGATGGAGGAGCCTGGTGGATTACAGTCCACGGGGTCTCAGAGAGTTGGACACAACTGAGCGAATTCAGTTCACTTCTTGGAAATGAGTTCATGATAAGAGTCACAGTCAGATCCCGGTCTTGTTTTTGCTGATGTATACAGCTTCTCCATCTTTGTCTGCAAAGAATATAATCAATCTGATTTCGGGGTTGACCATCTGATGATGTGCATGTGTAGAGTCTTCTCTTGTGTTGTTGGAAGAGGGTGTTTGCTATGACCAGTGC
Source organism: Bos javanicus (assembly GCF_032452875.1). Classification (NCBI taxonomy): domain Eukaryota; kingdom Metazoa; phylum Chordata; class Mammalia; order Artiodactyla; family Bovidae; genus Bos; species Bos javanicus. The sequence goes on from NC_083878.1 coordinate 52,833,291, forward strand.
ATTCTCTTGGCAAAACTCTATTAGCCTTTGCCTTGATTCACTCTATATTCCAAAGCCAAATTTTTATGTTACCCCAGGTGTTTCTTGACTTCCTACTTTTGCATTCCAGTCACCTATAATGAAAAGGACATGTTTTTTTGGGTCTTAGTTCTAAAAGCATACGTGAACCCAAAATGCCAATTCTAGCCAGACCCCACGGCTAGAAAATGAGCTTCCTGGCAGTCCAACCAGGCTAACAAAACCCAAACACCTAGGAGACTGACAAGTTGTAATACATGATTGATATTCAAAGATGCCAAATTTTAAAGTATTTTCATATACAAGAATAGCAAGGTTCCAATAAATACTATTTGTAAGTTAAATAAATACATTATAAACTATTTTATTACAGCATATGTATCTTCTCTATATTGGCACAGATGAGATTTGAATATTTCATTGAATCTGTTTGGTGATAGAAATACTGCAAATATGTAAATAACATTGCCCATGTACGTAATAATGAATAAATATACACATAGATGCCTTGAAATGTTAAAAGATGTTTATCAGTATGACAGGACCTATAACATTTAAATAATATTTATTGTAAAAAAAAATAATAACCATTATACACATGTAAACTATGCCCACAGGATGAAAATAATATATGTGTTCTTTGAATCTTCACATATAATGCCTTCAGTCATTAAATCATTTCCTTCAGCAAGATTTTTAAAGAGACCTTGGCAACACATTGTCAACTCCAGAAACAACATATCAACCATTGATTCAAACTAGTGTCTATAAAAAGTCATCATATTTAAAACTAGAATGTTTTCATGAATGTATGCTTGACTTTCTTCCTGGTTATATATTTTCCAAAAAGTGTGGCTACATGTTGCTTCTGAATTTGTAGCATAGACTTTAGAAAAATATGTTGTTAGTAAACACTATTCATTTGTGGATCGTTGACATGAAAGAGTTACCACATCTTTGCAAGTTTCCCACATTACAAACATTATCAATTAAAAAGAAAGGAATTCAATGGATAGTGAAGTAATTTTCAGTCAAGACAAAGTAGTAGTAGTAGTAGTGTTAGTCATTCAGTTATGTTCGACTATTTGTGACTCTATGGATTACAAATAATATCAAGCTCCTTGCTAAGAATTTCCAAAGCCTTTTTCTTTATAACATATCAGTTTGCTATTACTTTTCCATGCTTTCCACACTAACGGGAGATGACCCTTATGACCTGTCACTCAAAATATCCACTGGATAGATTCTCTTCCTTGAGAAGAATTAAAGACTTATCTAAATAGCACGTCAAGCCATTTAGATCTATTTGCAATTTCTCCTTAAAGTGGCCCTAAATATTCTGTGCATTTCAATAAAAGAGAAATATTTCACTGTTGAAACTTTGTGAAGCCATCAGTTCAGTTCAGTTGCTCAGTCGTGTCCAACTATTTGGGACATCATAAATCATAGCACGCCAGGCCTCCATGTCCATCACTAACTCCTGGAGTTCACGGGGACTCACTTCCATCGAGTCAGTGATGCCACCCAGCCATCTCATCCTCTGTCATCCCCTTCTGCTCCTGCCCTGAATCCCTCCCAGCATCAGAGTCTTTTCCAATGAGTCAACACTTTGCATGAGGTGGCCAAAGTACTGGAGTTTCAGCTTTAGCATCAGTCCTTCCAAAGAAATCCCAGGGCTGATCTCCTTCAGAATGGACTGGTTGGATCTCCTTGCAGTCCAAGGGACTCGCAAGAGTCTTCTCCAACACCACAGTTCAAATGCATCAAGTCTTCGGAACTCAGCCTACTTCACAGTCTAACTATCACATTCATTCATGACCACAGGAAAAATCATAGCCTTGACTAGACGGACCTTTGTTGGCAAAGTAATGTCTCTGCTTTTGAATATGCTATCTAGGTTGGTCATAACTTTCCTTCCAAGGAGTAAGCGTCTTTTAATTTCATGGCTGCGGTCACCATCTGCAGTGACTTTGGAGCCAAAAAAATAAAGTCTGACACTGTTTCCACTGTTTCCCCATCTATTTCCCATGAAGTGATGGGACCCAATGCCATGATCTTCGTCTTTGTAATGTTGAGCTTTAAGCCAACTTTTCACTCTCCTCTTTCACTTTCTTCAAGAGGCTTTTTAGTTCGTCTTCACTTTCTGCCATAAGGGTGGTGTCATCTGCATATCTGAGGTTATTGATATTTCTCCTGGTAATCTTGCTTCCAGCTTGTGCTTCTTCCAGCCCAGCATTTCTCATGATGTACTCTGCATATAAGTTAAATAAGCAGGGTGACAACATACAGCCTTGACTTAATCCTTTTCTTATTTGGAACCAGTCTGTTGGTCCATGTCCAGTTCTAACTGTTGTTTCCTGACCTGCATACAGATTTCTCAAGAGGCAGGTCAGGTGGTCTGTTATTCCCATCTCTTTCAGAATTTTCCACAGTTTATTGTGATCCACAAAGTCAAAGGCTTTGGCATAGTCAATAAAGCAGAAGGAAATGTTTTTTTTTTTTTTTCCTTTTTTGGAACTCTCTTGCTTTATTCTATGATCCAGCGAATGTTGGCAATTTGATCTCTCGTTCCTTTGCCTTTTCTAAAACCAGCTTGAAAATCAAGAGGTTCATGATTCACGAATTGCTGAAGCTTGGCTTGGAGAATTTTGAGCATTTCTATACTAGCATGTGAGATGACTGCAATCGTGCTGTAGTTTGAGCATTCTTGGCATTGCCTTTCTTTGGGATTGGAATGAAAACTGACCTTTTCCAGTCCTGTGGCCACTGCTGAGTTTTCTAAATTTGCTGGCATATTGAGTGCAGCACTTTCACAGCATTGTCTTTCAGGATTTGGAATAGCTCAACTGGAATTCCATCACCTCCACTAGCTTTGTTCATAGTGATGCTTTCTAAGGCCCACTTGACTTCACATTCCAGGATGTCTGGCTCTAGATGAGTGATCATACCATCATGATTATCTGAGTCATGAAGATCTTTTTTGGACAGTTCTTCTATGTATTCTTTCCACCTCTTAATATCTTCTGCTTCTGTTAGGTCCATACCATTTCTGTCCTTTATTGAGCCCATCTTTGCATGAAATGTTCCCTTGGTATCTCTAATTTTCTTGAAGAGATCTCTAGTCTTTCCCATTCTGTTGTTTTTCTCTATTTTTTTGCATTGATCACTGAGAAAGGCTTTCTTATCTCTCCTTGCTATTCTTTGGAGCTCTGCATTCAGCTGCTTATATCTTACCTTTTCTCCTTTGCTTTTCACTTCTCTTCTTTTCACAGCTATTTGTAAGGCCTCCCCAGACAGCCATTTTGCTTTTTTGCATTTCTTTTCCATGGGAATGACCTTGATTCCTGTCTCCTGTACAATGTCACGGATCTCATTCCATAGTTCATCAGGCACACTATCTATCAGATCTAGGCCCTTAAATCTATTTCTCACTTCCACTGTATAATCATAAGGGATTTGATTTAAGTCATATCTGAGTGGTCTAGTGATTTCCCCTACTTTCTTCAATTTAAGTCTGAATTTTGCAATAAGGAGTTCATGGTCTGAGCCATAGTCAGCTCCTGGTCTTGTTTTTGCTGACTGTATAGAGCTTCTCCGTCTTTGGCTGCAAAGCATATAATCAATCTGATTTCGGTGTTGACCATCTGGTGATGTCCATGTGTAGAGTCTTCTCTTGTGTTGTTGGAAGAGGGTGTTTGTTATGACCAGTGCATTTTTTGGCAAAACTCTATTAGTCTTTGCCCTGCTTCATTCTGTAGCCCAAGGCCAAATTTGCCTGTTACTCCAGGTGTTTCTTGACTTCCTACTTTTGCATTCCAGTCCCCTAGAATGAAAAGGACATCTTTTTTGAGTGTTAGTTCTAAAAGGTCTTGTAGGTCTTCATAGAACTGTTCAACTTCAGGTTCTTCAGTGTTACTGGTTGGGGCATAGACTTGGATTACTGTGATATTGAATGGTTTGCCTTGGAAACGAACAGAGATCATTCTGTCGTTTTTGAGACTGCATCCAAGTACTGCATTTCAGACTCTTGTTTACCATGATGGCTACTCCACTTCTTCTGAGGGATTCCTGCCCTCAGTAGTAGATATAATGGTTATCTAAGTTAAATTCACCCATTCCAGTCCATTTTAGTTTGCTGATTCCTAGAATGTCAACATTCACTCTTGCCATCTCTTGTTTGACCTCTTCCAATTTGCCTTGATTCATGGACCTTACATTCCAGGTTCCTAGCAATATTGCTCTTTACAGCATCAGACCTTGCTTCTATCACCAGTCACATCCACAGCTGGGTATTCTTTTTGCTTTGGCTCCATCCCTTCATTCTTTCTGGAGTTATTTCTCCACTGATCTCCAGTAGCATTCTGGGCACCTATTGACCTGGGGAGTTTCTCTTTCAGTATCCTATCATTTTGCCTTTTAATACTGTTCATGGGGTTCTCAAGGCAAGAATACTGAAGTGGTTTGCCATTCCCTTCTCTAGTTGACCACATTCTGTCAGATCTCTCCACCATGACCTGCCCATCTTGGGTTGCCCCACGGGAATGGCTTAGTTTCACTGAGTTAGACAAGGCTGTGGTCCTAGTGTGATTAGATTGCCTAGTTTTCTGTGAGTATTGTTTCAGTGTGTCTGCCCTCTGATTCCCTCTTGCAACACCTACCATCTTACTTCGGTTTCTCTTACCTTGGACATGGGGTGTCTCTTTACGGCTGCTCCAGCAAAGTGCAGCCAATGCTCCTTTTCTTGGACGAGAGGTATCTCCGCACTGCTGCCCTTCCTGACTTTCAACGTTGAATAGCTCCTCTAGGCCCTCCTGTGCCCGGGCAGCCACTGCTCCTTAGACGTGGGGTTGATCCTCCCTGCCACCACCCCTGGCCTCAGGCGTGGGGGTGTGGGATAGTTCCTCCTGGCCGCCACCCCTGACCTGGGACTTGGGTAGTTCTTCTTGGCAGTTCCTGCACCGTTGCAGCCTGGCATTCTCAGCTGCTGCTCCTGACCTCGGACGTGGGTTAAGTCCTCTTGGCCGCAGCCCTTCGGGCATGGAGTCCTCCCGGCTTCTGCCCCTGACCTCGGACGTGGGGTAGCTCCTCTCCGCCATGTTTAGTGCGCCGGTCGCAGCCGCCACCGCGCTTAGGGCGCCGGTTTGTGAAGCCATAGAGATGATTATTTAACTAGAGTAATTTTCAGTAATTTCATCAGAAGCAATTCTTTGTAATATTAGAAACATCAAGAAATTCACATTTACCTATTTTGGAAGTTCCAGTATATGAAAGCTTAGCCTGTTTATTTTTTTCCCCAAAGAAATTTACCACACTATCAGTAATTATGAGTGAGTTGCTATGATGTATGCATATGGAGCATTTTCAGATTGGGATCTTTTTTTCAGGTTTCTTTGATAAGGTTAAGGTTTTTCATATAATAGCTCTTATTTATGATTCTAAAATTCAAATAATCATTTATTTAAAATCTTAAAACAACTTTTCTACTCCCTCATGAAAACTTGACTGTAAGTTGGAAAAAGGGCCAAGACTTTTGTGATTTTTTTTCTCCTACTTTTGGTTTCAGAGACACATTCTATTTATATCAAAGCCCTTTTGGGGGACATAACAATTTACTAACTTAATGGAGCTCACATAACATAATTGCACTAAAATCTTTTATGAGATATTCTATTTTACCTCTATATAAATCTTAGCTAACTATTCTAGAATAAGCAGTGAATAACACCATGAGTTCTGAAAAATGAGAGTATCAAGAAAAGATAAACTGAATTTTACATATGCCATTTACTTTTCAGACATTTTAAAGAAAATAGACTTTTAAATTCTGGACCCATGGAATAGGTATTGAGACTCAAGTGGTTTATTTTTTCCCAAAATGAACATATTTTTATTCATAGTGTGTTATTGCTCTCCACAGTCTTCACAAATTGCCATGCCCTCAGTCTTCACAAATTGCCCCAGGTTGGTTACTGGTTTCCCTGACACCTTCCTGCCTTTTTATTGGTGAGGGGACAATTTTCCTCATTCTATTTCATAAGCATGGATACACAAGAGAAAGCTGAAAGAAGAATAGAGAGGATAAGAAGGGATTGACAAAAAAAAAAAAAAAAAACATGTAAACTTCCCACATAGCAGATAAAAAATAATTTCTATTTGACACGGCATGATATATAGGAGCAATTCAGAAAATCTGCTATCCAATTGTCAAAAACAATTTATTTTGAGACTTTGTAAACTTTGCTTTGCTTTTAGACAAGAAAACTCCAACAGAATAAAGAGTAAAGCTTAGCGAAGCTAGTAGCTCCTTCCACAGGAGGGTTTACTGTTAGCAAACCAGACTGTGCCACCTCTAATTTCCGTGACCATTTAAACACATTGTTCTTCAAAGTGAACAAATTCATCCTCATCTATAATTAATAATTGTTTGTTATACCTCCAGGCTTTTTTTTTTGTTTGTTTGCTTGTTTTAACTCATTAACCTCACACTATTTATTCTAGCCCACAAATGATCTTAATGAACTTTTGTGACACTTTTTTTTGTTAACAGAAGATTTAGTATTTAATTAGTCTCAATTAATTGAATATACCTCAAGTTTTTTGCACAGACTATCAACAACAGAGCCAACACTCAAAGCCATTTTAGAAACCAGTCCTTCTTGTTTTATTCCCTGTGCTTATTTACTCTTGGTTGCAGGTTCATTATATGATACATTTTTTTGGTGCCATCTGAAGACATCTATAAATATATCTAGATAATATGTGCAAGCTCCTTTAGAAGTATCTTGATCAGCTAGACATTTACTTTGTGTACAGAAAATATGCACTCACATCCTAGATGACTAATCATCTTGTCTTTTTTGTTTCATTAAATAACTTTTTCTCTTTTTACGAGGGATTTGTACTGTGAACTTCAATGGAGATCGTGCTTTTGAATTGTAAATTATTTTTTAAAGTTATTGAGAAGTTTTTTAAAAGAAACTACAGTATTAATTTTATGAAGAAGTTACATAGAAACCCTAATTTCTGATGTTCAGCCTTTCTCCCAGGCCATGAATATAAACAGGTAAGTAAAGGCAATATTATAAAATTATCTTATATCATAATTTATAATGGAGTTAGTTTCAAAATCCAGAACATTTATGAGATAAATTCCTTAAGTCTTGTGTTTCAATCCTGGTTTCTGTATTTTCAGGCTTGCAAAGCCAAGAAAGTTACTCAACTTAAGTGACTCCCTTTGTATAACAATAATTATAATACTAATTGTACAGTGAGGATTAAGTGAGATGGTATATGGGAACATTGTCTTGTCATCAGTGAAATACTTCCCATATATGAGAGAGGATGTGATGTTTATGGTAGACACAGGGGATATCTTTAATAGATAAATCAAGAGGTTGAGTGATAATAAAGAACTATCTGTGGATGGGATACCTACACAGAGGGAATACCACTGTGCTCAGCAGAAAGGCGTATGCCATCAAATATCCTTTCTCTTTAGATATTTCTGTAAGATAAGCAATACTGGTTGCCAGGCAGAAAAAAACCCCACCATCATGTATGGTTTTATTTTACCTGCGCACCAAGTGAAGCTTTTTTTTTTTTTTTCTTTCTTTCTTTAATTTTTTCAGTAAGTCTAAATGTTCAAAATTGGAAAGGAAGTACATCAAGGCTGCTTATATAACTTATATGCAGATAACATCATGCAACATGCCAGGGTGGATGTATCACACACTAGAATCAAGATTGCCAGGAGAACTATCATGCAGTCGATGCCAATTTAATGGCACAAAATGAAGAGGAACTAAAGAGCTTCTTGATCAGGGTAAAAGAGGAGAGTGAAAAAGCTGGCTTAAAACTCAATATTCAAAAAATGGTAATCATGGCTTCCAACACCATCATTTCACAGCAAACAGATTGGGAAAAAGTGAAAACCATTGCAGATTTTATTTTCTTGAACTCCAAAATCATTGCGGACTGTGACTGCAGCCATGAAATTAAAAGATGCCTGCTCCTTGAAATAAAAGCTACGAGACACTAATAAATGGAGAAATATACTGTGTTCATGGATCGGAAGAATCAATATAGTGAAAATGAGTATACTACCCAAAGTGATCTATAGATTCAATGCAATCCCTATCAAACTACCAACCGTATTTTTCACAGAGCTAGAACAAATAATTTTACAATTTGTATGAAAATACAAAAGCTATGAGAAACCTAGACAGCATATTAAACAGCAGAGACATGACTTTGCTGAAAGGTCCGCACAATCAAGCTGTGTTTTTTTCCAATAGTCATGTACAGATGTGAGAATTGGACCATAAGAAAGGCTGAACACTGGAGAATTGATACTTTTGAATTGTGGTGCTGGAGAAGATTCTTGAGAGTCCCTTGGACTGCAAGGACATCAAGCCAGTCAATCCTAAAGGAAATCAACTCTGAATATTCATTGGAAGGAATGATGCTGTAGGTGAAGAGCCAAAACTTTGGCCACCTGATTTGAATAGCTGACTCTTTAGAAAAAATCCTGATGCTGGGAAAGAGTGAGGCCAGGAGACTTATTCCATGTATTCCTATTGTCTTGCTGCTAAGTCACTTCAGTTGTGTCTGACTCTGTGCGACCTCATAAACGGCAGCCCACCAGGCTCCCCCGTCCCTGGGATTCTCCAGGCAAGAACACTGGAGTGAGTTGCCATTTCCTTCTCCAATGCATGAAAGTGAAAAGTGAAATTGAAGTCGCTCAGTCGTGTCTGACTCTTCGAGACCCCATGGACTGCAGCCTTCCAGGCTCCTCCATCCATGGGATTCTCCAGGCAAGAGTTCTGGAGTGGGGTGCCATTGCCTTCTCCTCCTATTGTCTTAAAAAGTAAAAATATCCAAGCTGGTTAGTCAAGTTAATAGGGATCTGTCCAACACTTGTTTTGCTCAGTTCTGTCTCTTGCCACCTCTTTCTTCACTGTGCAAACAGTTTCACTAGACTCCAATACTGGCAGCTTTGTGACCACAATCATTAATCTACTATACATCATGTCTTCCTTTTGCTTTTGTTGTCGGTTTGCTCATATTAACTAATAAAGGTACCCACTTTTTGAGACAGGTCTCTCTTAACCCCAACCTAGAAATTCATGATATTAGTGAACCTAGAGTTTAGTTCTGGTAATATAATTTACTGGGCTTCCCAGGTGGCTCAGTGGTAAAGAATTTTCCTGCCAAAGCAGGAGACATGGAGTGTTTACCTGGGTCAAGAAACTCGCCTGGAGAAGTAAATAGCAAGCGACTCCAGTATTCTTGCCTGGGAAATCCCATGAAGAGAGGAGACTGATGGATTTCAGTCCATGGAGTAACAAAAAGAGTCGGACGTAAGCTAGGGATTAAACAGCGACAATAACATACCATTTACTAGGTGTCCAGTTCAGTTCAGTTCAGTCACTCAGTCGTGTCTGACTCTTTGCAACCCCATGAATCACAGCATGCCAGGCCTCCCTGTCCATCACCAACTCCTAGAGTCTAGCCAAACCCATGTATATTGAGTCAGTGATGCCATCCAGCCATCTCATCCTCTGTCATCCCCTTTTCCTGCCCTCAATCTTTCCCAGCATCAGGGTCTTTTCCAATGAGTCAGTTCTTCACATCAGGTGGCCAAAGTATTGGAGTTTCAGCTTCAACATCAGTCCTTCCGATGAACACCCAGGACTGATCTCCTTTAGGATGGACTGGTTGGATCTCCTTGCAGTCCAAGGGACTCTCAAGAGACTTCTCTAACACCACAATTAAAAAGCATCAATTATTTTGTGCTCAGTTTTCTTCACAGTCCAACTCTCACATCCATACATGACCACTGGAAAAATCATAGCCTTGACTAGACAGACCTTTGTTGGCAAAGTAGTGTCTCTGCTTTCTAATATGCTGTCTAGGTTGGTCATAACTTTCTTTCCAAGGAGTAAGTGTCTTTTAATTTCATGGATGCAATCACCACCTGCAGTGATTTTTGAGCCCCCAAAAATAAAGTCAGCCACTGTTTCCACTGTTTCCCCATCTATTTGCCAAGTGATGGGACCAGATGCTATGATCTTAGTTTTCTGAAAGTTGAGCTTTAAGCCAACTTTTTCACTCTCCTCTTTCATTTTCATCAAGAGGCTCTTTAGTTCTTGACTTTCTGCCATAAGGGTGGTGTCATCTGCATATCTGAGGTTATTGATATTATTAGGTGTTAGTCACTAGATATATCTCTTATTCCCACTGGATTACTGTTTCCACTCTAGAATTAAATAAATTTAGCAATTATGTTCAAACTACTGCACAATTTCACTTATCTCACATGCTAGTAATCTAATGCTCAAAATTCTCCAAGCAAGGTTTCAACAATGTGTGAATTGAGAGCTTTCAGATGTTCAAGCTGGATTTAGAAAAGGCAGAGGAACCAGAGATTAAATTCCCAATATCCACTGGAACATCGTAAAATCAAGAAAATTCCAGAAGCACATCTGCTTCTACTTCATTGATTACACTAAAATTTTTGACTGTATGGATCACAACAAACTGAAAAATTCTTAAAAAGATGGGAATACCAGACTACCCTACCTGCCTCCTGAGAAACCTGTATGCAGGTCAAGAAGCAACACTTAGAACCAGACATAGATCAATGGACTGGAAGCAAATTGGGAAAGGCATATGTCAAGCTTGTATACTTCCACCCTGATCATTTAACTTATATTTAGAGTATATAATGTGAAATGCCAGGCTAGATGAAGCACAAGCTGGAATCAAGATTGCCACGAGAAATATCAATAATCATAGATATACAGATGATACAACCCTTATGGTAGAAAGTGAAGAGGAAACAAAGAGCCTTTTGATAAAAGTGAAAGAGGAGAATGAAAAAGCTGGCTTAAAATTCAACATTCACAAAACTAAGATCACGGCATCTGGTCCCATCTCTTCATGGCAATTAGCTGGGGAAACAATGGAACAGTGACAGGGTTTATTTTCTTGGGCTCCAAAATCACTGCAGATGGTGACTGAAGCCATGAAATTAAAAGTTGCTTGCTCCTTGGAAGAAAAAATATGACAAACCTAGACAGCATATTAAAAAGCAAAGGCATTAATTTACCAACAAATGTCTGTCTAATCAAAGCTATGGTTTTTCCAGTAGTTATGCATAGTTGTGAGTGTCAGACCATAAAGAAAGCTGAGTGCTGAAGAACTGATGAACTGTGGGGCTGGAGAAGACTCTTGAGAGTCTTGGACTGCAAGGAGATCAAATTAGTCAATCTGAAAGGCAATCAGCCCTGAGTATTCCTTGGCAGAGCTGCTGATGAAGTTGAAGTTTCAATACTTAGACCACCTGATGCAAAGAACTGACTCTTTGGAAAAGACCCTGATGCTGGGAAAGATTGAAGGCAAAAGGAGAAGGAGACAACAGAGAACATGATGGTTGGATGGCATCACCGACTGGATAGGCATGGGTTTGAGCAAGCTCTGGTGATAGACAGAAAAGCCTGATATGATACAGTCCATGGGGTCGCAAAGAATCAGACACAATTGAGTGACTGAACTGAACTGAATAATAATTATTTATGCTCAATTTATTGGGTTTTTGTGAGAGTAAATGAGATGCCAAAAATGTTACTTCAACTTTAATGGACTATATTATTAAGAAAAATTACTAAGGTGATCATTGTTATGTAGAAACTTCTGCTGGTATCTTTTTAAATTTATGCTTTCTTTTTTGCATTATTCACTTGGAATAAAGTTTAAATAAAGCAGGAAAAAGAGTAGTAACTTGTTAATCCTTCAGTGATGACTGCTGTGCATAGATTGATTACATCAAGTGTGTTTACATTTTTTTTTTTTTAGTGTTGTAAACCTGTATTTTTGTTTATCAGGAAATGCAGGTTTAACTTTTTATAAAGCATTTTTGTATATGCACATAGCTCTTGCAGTTCACAATTCATATTGCTGCTTTGTAGTGAGTATAGTTAAAGGATAAAGTTCACAAGAAAAAAATAACATCAAAACAAAAAGAGCCCAAAGGTTTATATAATCATTATGATGAAAGTATGTGTTATAGATAATAAAGCATATTTTTTCTACTGTCCATCCTTCTTAGGATCAGTATGATCTTTATTTTTTTTTTCTAATTTTATTTTATTTTTAAACTTTACATAATTGTATTAGTTTTGCCAAATACCAAAATGAATCCACCACAGGTATACATGTGTTCCCCATCCTGAACCCTCCTCCCTCCTCCCTCCCCATACCATCCCTCTGGGTCGTCCCAGTGCACTAGCCCCAAGCATCCAGTATTGTGCATCGAACCTGGACAGGCAACTCGTTTCTTACATGATATTTTAAACGATTTGCCAGTGTGGACTTTTTAACCAAAAAATTCTAGAGAAGCTATAGTGGGAATTCAAATAAGATCTGAGCATTTTTATAGGTCTGTGGTTATTTTCAATAAGGTTTCTTCCTATGAGGAGTAAATTGTGTGTAGGCTAAAATAAGTGAATTATTATGGAAAGTAATGCTTTCTGTTCTTAAAATCATGGCACAGATAAATACTGAATATAAAACAAACTTGATTTATCTTTTCATAATTTTCCTTGATATGATAATTCATTGGCATATACTCTATAGCTTGTATTAATAGGAAAAAATAAGTATTTTTTAAAAAGCAATCTTTATGACAGCAAGAGTGAAACCAATGTGAACAATGCAATTCAGAAGTTTATGACATTTCAATTAAAGTTCATCAGTTCTGCCACTTTGTGTGTGTGTGGGAGGAGCTGTTGTTAATGGGAGGCTATTCATGAGTAGGGTCAGGAGATAAATGTGAAACCTCTCTGTCTTACACTCAACTTTGCCTAAAACTACTCTGAAATATAATCTATCAAAATACTTTCCAAAAGAGTTTTTAAAAAGTCTCTAAAATACCCAAGCAATTTATTTTAAAAATGTATTAAAAAAAAAGAAAGACTTTTCCTTGAAGGGAAATAAGAGTATGGCTGAAGACTTTTTGATCAAATGCTCAAATCTCAAAGTAAAAATTAGCATACTTGCTTGCAACTTTTAGGAAATTTAGGACTCAAAGAAGTGAAATACATGATGGAATTGTAACTTATGACAGAATTGATAGGATTTTTTTTTGGGGGGGTGCTTTCAAATACAAAATCTTTATAAAGATTTATAGATTTATAATAAATTTAACATTTATTCATTATTATATAAATGTACAATTTATATTTGGATTCATAGTATTCTGTTGAATTTTTTTTTTTCTAAGCAGCCTACTTCATTTTTGGTTAAAAGTATTTTCTAGAGTCATTTATCTAGTATATCAAAGATCCAAATATCAAATTATAGTATATTGACAAAGAATAAGAGGCAAAACATAATAGCTGGAAGGTACTAAGTTCCAAGTCTGTCGTATTTACATTTAGATAAGAGTTGTATATTTTATTAGTGGCATATAAAGTTAAATACAATCAAATCCTTTCAAGCTTCAAAGCACATTAAAAATTAGCTAGTGTGATTTTGGTTTACATTCTTCTTGTATTTATGTCTATTCTTTCTTCCACTGGAAATCATGTAAAAGGAGTTGTTTTTTGTTTGTTTGTTTTTTTTTAACACAAACAAAAGTATCAACTGACTCTACCAATGCTGATAGGTAATATAAATGTTGATGTACCCTTTCCTGATTTCAGTTTTCCCTCTGATCTACATTTGTTGAAAGCTAAAAACTTCTCTAACAATTATTTATTTAAAAACTAAATAAATAAACTTATTTGTTATATTAAAAGTTAACCCTGAAATTGGGGGTTGTTGTAAAGGGAGAAAATAATGTAAAGGGAGAAGAAAGAAGAACAATGGCTGGTTGTTTCAATAATCCAGAAGAAATGTGTAAGTGTCATGAACCAGAATGGTAGCTGAAAACAGAATCAGAAATGCTCACATTCCAGAAATATTTTGAAAACTGTTCCAAGGAGGTGACGAATTTATTACTGGGGGTATAAGAGAGAACAAAGTGAAGAAGAGAAAAAGAGCGAGGGAAACAGAAAGGGAAGAAAGCAAACAATAAATAAGCAAAGAAAGAGGGTGAGAGTGGCGACACATATGTTGGCTTAATCAGCTGGAGGGTTGGTGTTGTCAAAAATTGAGATAAATTTCAGTTTAAGGCATATGCCTATTAAATATCAGTATGCAACTATTATAGAGAATGAAGTATAATAAAAAAAATAAGTTCAAAAGGGGACTGCAGAAGAAATACATAAATTTTGGGAACATTGATTCAATGATGACATTCAAAGCTATGAGAATTTAAGAGCTCATCTAGGTAGTGGATAAAATAAAAATAAATACACAAATAAAGAGAGTTTTAAAGAATAAGAAATGGAGTGTTTCAAGGAAAATATTTTTAGGGATAAGAAACGTAATCAGAAATATAAACAGGAGAAAGGACTCTGAAGAAATAGGAAAATCAGAGAATGCTATGTTCTAGAAATCATATAACAATAGCTTTTAAAGGAGACAGAGATATTAAGAAGAGGTGGCAAGAATGCACAGAACTATATAAAAAAGATCTTCACAACCTATAATCATGATGGTGTGATCACTCACCTACAGCCAGATATCCTGGAATGTGAAGTCAAGTGGGCCTTAGGAAGCATCACTATGAACAGAGCTAGTGGAGGTGATGGAATTCCAGTTGAGCTATTTCAAATCCTAAAAGATCATGCTGTGAAAGTGCTGCACTCAATATGCCAGCAAATTTGGAAACTCAGCAGTGACCACAGGACTGGAAAAGGTCAGTTTTCATTCCAATCCCAAAGAAAGGCAATGCCAAAGAATGCTCAGACTACTGCACAATTGCACTCATTTCACACACTAGTAAAGGAATGCTCAAAATTCTCCAAGCCAGGCTTCAACAATACATGAACCATGAATTTCCAAATGTTCAAGCTGGTTTTAGAAAAGGCAGAGGAACCAGAGATCAAGTTGCCAACATCTGTTGGATCATCAAAAAAACAAGAGATTTCCAGAAAAAAAAAACCAAAAACATCTATTTCTGCTTTATTGACCATGCCAAAGCCTTTGACTGTGTGGATCACCACAAACTATGGAAAATTCTGAAAGAGATGGGAATACCAGACCACCTGACCTGCCTCTTGAGAAATCTGTATGCAGGTCAGGAAGCAACAGTTAGAACTGGACATGGACAACAGACTGGTTCCAAATAGGAAAAGGAGTACGTCTAGGCTGTATATTGTCACCCTGCTTATTTAACTTATATACAGAGTACATCATGAGAAACGCTGGGCTAGATGAAGCACAAAATGGAATCAAGATTGCTGGGAGAAATGTCAATAATCTCAGATATGCAGATGACACCACCCTTGTGGCAGAAAGTGAAGAAGATCTAAAGAGCCTCTTGATGAAAGTGAAAGAGGAGAGTGGAAAAGGCTTAAAGCTCAACATTCAGAAAACTAAGAACATGGCATCTGGTCCCATCACTTCATGGGAAATAGATGGGGAAATAGTGGAAATAGTGGCAGAATTTAATTTTGAGGAGTCCAAAATCAATGTAGATGTTGACTGCAGCCATGAAATTAAACAAATGTCCATCTGGTCAAGGCTACGGTTTTTCTTGTAGTCATGTATGAATGTGAATGTTGTACTGTAAAGAAAGCTGAGAGCCAAAGTATTGATGCTTTCAAACTGTGGTGTTGAACACTCTTGAGAGTCCCTTGGATTGCAAGGGCATCCAACAAGTTCATCCTAAAGGAAAGTAGTCCTGAATATTCATTGGAATGACTGATGATGAAGCTGAAACTCCAATACTTTGGCCACCTGATTCGAAGAACTGACACATTTGAAAAGACCCTGATGCTTTGAAAGATTGAAGGTGGATGGACAAGGGGATGGCAGAGGATCAAATGCTTGGATGGCATCACCGACTCAATGAACCTGAGTTTGAGTAAACTCCTGGAGTTGGTGATGGACAGGGAGGCCTGGTCTCCTGCAGTCCTTGGAGTCACAAAAAGTTGCACATGACTGAGCAACTGAACTGAACTAAACTGAACTGAAAGGAGACAGAAGTTATTAGGTGACTACGGTAGTTTAAAGTCAATAAAGATGGAAATTTAACATTGACCATGGGATTTCATCATATATAGATGACTGGTGACCTAGACTAAGGCAGTTTGAGAAGAAGGGTAAGGGAAACAATGAATTGAATACATACAAAGAAATTGACAAAGGAAAATTCAAGGCAGTAAGCCCAGAAAACTTTGAAGTTTAGTTTTTCTGTAAAGAGAAGCAGAGAATGGCATTTGCGATGGAAGTGTTAATTGATTTAGAAGACAGACTTTGAGGAGATCCTAATGATACCTACACCCTGTTGTTTATGCCTCTTTGTAATCCCTTATGGGCTATATCTATGAATCACTTCAAACTTACAGTATGTGGCAAAAGTAATGAATGTTACTTCCTTGACATCTTTATATTAGAATCTTTCTAGAATTGCTCTGCCTGCTGCTTTTGCCTGACCATCCATAAGTCCTATAGTCACAAAAAATAAACCTTGCCAAATACCTAACTGTGCTTTGACACAAACTATCCCCAGTTCAGCCCAGAGAAAAGAGGCCATCCTTGGCTCACTTCATGAATGCAGCTGTGCAGAGGGCCCAGCTTAGCCACGACCAGACTCTTGACACATAAAATCTGTGAGGAGACAATAATTATGTTATTTAACATTTCAATCTAGGAATTAGATGCAAACATAGATGAGGCAATACGTGAAATTTAGATTATTGGGAAATTGCAGTTACTAGAATTGGTGATGGATAGGGAAGCCTCGTGTGCTAAAATCCATGGGGTCACAAAGAGTTGGACATGACTGAGTGACTGAACTGAACTGTGAAGGACTATGTCTAGGTGATGGCCATGGGAAACTGTGTCTAAGGTTAATGGAGATTAATATGAGAAGTTAATTTCAAGGAGGAGACCAGTTTGTTGATAATGTTTTATATATATATATATATATATATACACTCACACTCAAGTCACTTAAAGTTTAGAATAAAATAGTCTTGGAAAACATGATAGTGAAGTATAACTTAAATAGTTGAAAAATTAAGACCAGTAAACAGTGAGTTGATAAAAGATTATAATAATGAGGTGTATTTAATGATATAGCTTGCTATCAAAATATTCAACACAGTTGGCATAGTGGGAGAAAAGCAGTACAGAACAAGTGGTACAAAGACTATGGAATCAAACAGATACCCCTTGAGAGAGCCACAGAGTTGCCTGGTTCTCAGGAAAGACTAGATCATCAATTACATCAAGAATGAAATATTAGTTGAAAAGATTAAGGATCTAGATCGTTTGTCTGGCATGAATTATAAACTGCAAAGGGCTCAGTCCCAGAAGTTGTCAAAAGTGAGAAATGGAGACAGAAGAGATAATACATATATAACTGCATGGAGTTTATGGTATAAATGTTAAGGGAAAATCTGGAAACATGGGACTTTGTGGGGAGACTGATAAGGGGAAAAAAGATGCAATTAAATCTATCTTCAGTAAATTATAATTATCATAATTATTGTTGCAGATAAAAGAGTAAGTTTAATATATATATGCTGGTAAGTAGCTTCAGTCTTATCTAACTCTGTGCAACCCCACAGACGGCAGCCCACCAGGGTCCCCCGTCCCCAGGATTCTCCAGGCAAGAACATATGTATATATAAATTAGATATGGAAGATTTCATGCATGAAACCTTGCATGCACAACTTGATAAAAGCATAATAAATTATTGTAATTTAGGTATGTATAAAGCCTGAGCTTATTTTATTCAAAATGCATTCATTAATTTATTTTGCATATAAGAAAAAATCAGACAGACAAAATCCTGTACTCACAGAACTTTAACATGAGCACCATTTGTCAAGTTAGACAAAAAATATTATATTAGTTAATATGGTAAGGAAAAAAAAACTATCAAGAAAAACATGCCAGGTAAAATGATAGAAAAATATCAAAGCTTTTTTGGGGAAAATATAGAAATGATAAAAAAATATTGCAGAAGGGTTTCAAGGAAAGGGTTCTTTAAGGAGTCGACTTCTGAGGAGCCAATGGAAAATGAGGAGGCAGGTCATAAAATGCATGTTCTAAGAGAATACCTCCCAACCAGATGAACAGTAGCATCAGTGTTCCTGAGATGGCAATCTTACTTTATTTTAGGAAATATAAAAGAACCAGTGGCACTTCTGTGAAATGATTTTAAGATATAATAGGAGAAACTCTGAAGAAAAAATTCAGAACATCCTCCAAGGAAGGCATCCTGGCTCAAGGTAAAAAAAAAAAAAAATTAAATTTTTCTTTTAGATATGACAGTGAAAATGAGCTATAGCTCTCCAGGCTCCTCTGTCCATGAAATTCTCCAGGCAAGAATACTGGAATGAGTAGCCATGGTATGACAAGAAACCATAAAAGAATAATGAACATGAAAATGTCTTGATTATATTTACTTTTAAATCAAATTATGCTGGTCACTTTAGATGTCATAGTATAGACAAGTTAGGAAGCAACTAACGTGTTCTAGGAAGAAACCATGGTGAATTTTAATAAATACAGGAATAATGCCTCCCTCATGCAAGAAAGAACAAAGTATTCTTGTAAAACAGTCAACAGGGCAGAATTGAGGGTTCATGTTGAGGGTAAACAGATAAAAATTTGGAAATATAAAGTAAACAAGACGGTAAAAGATCTTGGTTTGCACTTAATTTTATTTCTTTTGACAGATATTTAAATAAGAGGGGAAGCAATAAAGGAAGTTTCTGGAAAAAGCAGGAAACCTATATTACAGTGACAAAGAAAGAGTTCATGAAATATGGGTTTCTCTTGACTGATGACAATGGAATGGAGAGAAAATGATTCATAAAATATATTGTAAATGATGAACATGTTAGAATAGATAGAATGATTCTCATAAAGAACATCCATTTTTTTTTGTTGTTGTTGTTATATAATACTCTCCATCACTTCATGGGTAATAGATGAGAAAACAGTGGAGACTGTGTCACACTATTTTTGGGGGCTCCAAAATGACTGCAGATGGTGATTTCAGCCATAAAATTAAAAGATGCTTACTCCTTGGAAGGAAAGTTATGACCAACCTAGATAGCATATTCAAAAGCAGAGACATTACTTTGCCAACAAAGGTCTGTCTAGTCAAGGATATGGTTTTTCCAGTAGTCATGTATGGATGTGAGAGTTGGACTGTGAAGAAAGTTGAATGCCGAAGAATTGATGCTTTTGAACTGTGGTGTTGGAGAAGACTCTAGAGAGTCCCTTGGACTGCAAGGAGATCCAAGCAGTCCAACCTAAAGGAAATCAGTCCTGGGTGTTCATTGGATGGATTGATGCTGAGGATGAAACTCCAATACTTTGGCTACCTCACGCGAAGAGTTGACTCATTGGAAAAGACCCTGATGCTGTGAGGGATTGGGGGCAGGAGGAGAAGTGGACAACAGAGGATGAGATGGCTGGATAGCATCAACGACTCGATGGACATGAGTTTCAGTAAACTCCGGGAGTTGGTGATGGACAGGGAAGTCTGGCGTGCTGCCATTCATGGGGTAGCAAAGAGTCAAACACAACTGAACGACTGAACTGAACTGAACTGAACTGAAAGATGTAGTGGGACAACATTGTTTTCCATTTAATGAATTTTACAGACATTGTTGTTTAGATACACTTCACATAAAATGATACATTTTATGTGTTATTATTATCCAGAAAGTGAAGAATCAAAATTCTAGCTTTTAAAATAAAAATATTGGGAAATAGGTACACTGCTGGTTTCAGCTATGACATGTAAAAGATTTTTAAAATGTCATTCTTGTTCTAACATTAAAAGAAAAAGAAGCCAAACAAATTGAAAACCAGTGACTTTTCTTATAGTCGTCAGAGAACTGAGGTCACAGGGCAGACTCCCATCCTGCAATTTAAAGAGATGGTATATAAAATATCCAGTGAGATCATCTTATCTGAAGCAAAAGCTGATGTATATACACTGTTAAGAACACATTTATAAGAATTATAATGAAATGGTGCTGAAAGAGTGTAGATTAATTTAAGACTGAGAAACTTCTTGGGCCACAGTCTCACCTGGAACCTAGTAGGTTATAGAAGTAAGGTGCCTAGGAAACTGCCCTTTCTATTGTTTCAGGCAATGGAAAGGGAACAGTAACTGGAAATATGCCCAAAGGGCTGTCCATAACAAATATGTTCTTTTCAAGTAAAGTAACATTACTTAAAACTAAGTAATGACATTCAGTCCCATCACTTTATGGCAAGTAGAAAGGGAAGAAGTGGAAAAAGTGACATATTTTCCTTTCTTTGACTCCAAAATCACTGTGTATGGTGACTACAGCCATGAAATTAAAAGATGCTTGCTCCTTTGAAGAGAAGCTATGACAGACCTAGACAGTGTATTAAAAAACAGACATATCACTTAACCAACAAAGGTCCATATAGTCAAAGCTATGTTTTTTCCAGTAGTCATGTACTGATGTGAGAGTTGGACCATAAATGAAGCTGAACACTAAAGAATTAATGCTTTCAAATTACGGTTCTGGAGAGGACTCTTGAGAGTTACTTGGACTGCAAGGAGAACAAACCAATGAATCCTAAAGAGAATCAACCCTGAATATTCATTGGAAGGACCGATACTGAAGCTGAAGCTTTAATACTTTGGCCACGTGATGCAAAGAGGTCACAAAGAGTTGGATATAACTTAGTGACTAAGCAACAGCGACGGCAAGAAGACTCACCAGGTGGCCTACCCTATAAAAAATATAAAATTAATTTCTTTATAGCAATTTAAAGTAGGTTAGAAACTTGGATCTACATAAATTAAAGAAATGCCAAGGAAGGAACAAATGAAGGTAAAATAAATGTTTTACTTTTCTTATTCTTAATTAATTGACCAGAAAATTTAGCTCAAAACAATAATAGTAACAATATATTGACTTTTAAGTGAAATTAATAGCAACAGTATTACAGAGCTGGCAGGGAGTAATTCAGAATACTGTGTTGTATGATACTAACACTACCTAAGAATTGGTGTAATGCTATCTGAAAATGAACTTAGATTAGTTTTAAATATATATGGCAAAGTCTAATGCAACTACTAAAAACAATATAATCAGATATAGCCATGATTTGTCTACAAGAAAAAAAAAACTTTAGTTATAAAAATACAAATAGATTAAAAGTAAATAAAATGAGAAATACATACCATGCTAACACTAAAAATAATTGGAGTAAATATATGAATTTCAGAAAAAAATTCACTATGCAGCTAATATTAGAGAATGAAACTACATGAGGAAAAACTGACAAAAGTATAAGGAAAAACAGAGAAAACCATGATATGGTTGTAAGCTTCTATAGCCATTGAGCAGAAAAAGGATGTTAGATATAAACTTAGGAAATGTGATTAGTTTATACATTTTCATTTCTGTTCAGTTCAGTTGTTCAGTCATGTCTGACTCTTTGGGACCCCATGAACCGCAGCATGCCAGGCCTCCCAGTCCATCACCAACTCCCGGAGTTTACCCAAACTCATGTCCTTGAGTCGGCAATGCCATCAAACCATTTCATCCTCTTTCATCCCCTTCTTCTCCTGCCCCCAATCCCTCCCAGAATCAGGGTCATTTTAATGGGTCAACTCTTCGCATGAGGTGGCCAAAGTAATGGAGTTTCAGCTTCAGCATCAGTCCTTCCAATGAACACCCAGGACTGATCTCCTTTAGGATGGACTGGTTGGATGTCCTTGCAGTCCAAGGGACTCTCTAGAGTCTTCTCCAACACTACTTTTCAAAATTCTTTGGTGCTCAGCTTTCTTCACAGTCCAACTCTCACATCCATACATGACCACTGGAAAAACCATAGCCTTGACTAGACAGACCTTTGTTGGCAAAGTAATGTCTCTGCTTTTGAATATGCTATCTAGGTTGGTCATAACTTTTCTTCCAAGGAGTAAGCATCTTTTAATTTCATGGCTGCAGTCACCATCTGCGGTGATATTGGAGCCCCCAAAAATAAAGTCTGACACTGTTTCTACTGTTTACCCATCTATTTCGCAGGAAGTGAGGGGACCAGATGCCATGATCTTTGTTTTCTGAATGTTGAGCTTTAAGCCAACCTTTTCACTCTCCTCTTTCACTTTCATCAAGAGGCTTTTTAGTTCCTCTTCACTTTTTGCCATAAGGGTGGTATCATCTGCATATCTTAGATTATTGATATTTCTCCTGGCAATCTTGTTTCCAGCTTGTGTTTCTTCCAGTCCAGTGTTTCTCATGATGTACTCTGCATATAAGTTAAATAAGCAGGGTGACAATATACAGCCTTGACGTACTCCTTTTCCTATTTGGAACCAGTCTGTTGTTTCATGTCCAGTTCTAACTGTTGCTTCCTGACCTGCATATAGGTTCCTTTTAGCTAATGATAATTTATGATAATAAAATATATATACCAAGTCACGTTAATGTATAATATTAATGACAGAAACTGTGTGTAGGGATGTATTTTGCTAACTCTGTACTTTGTTTTCATTTTTCTGAAAATTTAAAGCTAATCTAAAAGCTAACGTTTATTAATAAAAACTGGAAAACAAAGTGGAAGCCTGTGAACACTGCAGTACATATGTGTCATGTGATGTTTTCCTGGTTAGGGGTGCTTGTGCCTGTGTTCTAGTTGATGGAGTTGGATCTCCTCTCTCTGGAGGGCCTTGCAGTGTCTAGAAGTAGTAGGTTTTGTGGTGTCTATGGGTTCAGTGTGTCTTTGGGCAGGCCTTCTGTCTTTGGAGATGTTAGACATGTCTATTTCCGCAGCCACTTCAAAGTGGCCCTCTCAGCATATTTTCACTTCTCCCAGCCCCCTACTTATTCCTGGAATCACTGCTGGTGCTTATGTTCCCCATTCCCACCCTGCATTGTTGGCCAAAGCTTGCTAGGATGGGGCTTGTGTGGATTTTTCTTGGCTCCCCAACTCTGCTCTCTGTGTTGTGGAGATGTGTGGGCTTCCCTAAGCACTCTGAGCTGCCCTCTGCATAATGGGTCTTGTGTGCACTTGTCTTAGCTCACTGGGCCTCCCTCTAAGTCACCGGGCTTGTGTGTTCTTTTAGCTCCCCAGGCCCATCCTCTGTGCCACAAGGGCTGTGTGCACTGGACAGGTTTGTATGACTCGCCACTCTTGGCACCCGGGCCCACCCTCTGCTTTGCAGGGCTTCTGTGGGCTTCTCTTGGTTCTGAGCCCACCATCTGATCAGGCCACAGTTGTGAACTGTTCATGGGCTGAGAAATTCAGCTTTCTCTGTTTTCTGGCTTCTAAGTCCCTGCTTGGACCAGTTTTCCAAGATTATGAAGCTCCCCCTTGGGTTCACATGTGAGGGAGCTTCCCAGTGTACAGGAAATCCTCCTGTTTCAGGGCTCCCTCTCTTCATCAGGGCACAAGCTTCCATCCAAAAGTTCTCAGTCTTTTCCCTTTTTATGTCTCCATCCTCTGTCCTACACCATTTCAGGGAGCTTATCCTGTCCCCTTGAAAGTCTGGGGTCTTCTGCTGTCACCTAGAGGTTGCTTTGTAGGAGTTGTTATGTATCTTGAGTTTTTGATGTATTTGTGGGGAGGCTGGCAATCTCCCCACCTTACTCTTCCACTATTTTCTTTCACCTCTTTCCCTGAGAAAAATACTAATAGTACAGTCTAAAAGGAAATTTTAATAACTTAAAAAGTAAAAAGTGAATTAAATAAAGCAAATAAAATGGAATTCTAAAAAACAGTAGCCACAAATAAAAAAATCACTTTTGCCCAAACATCTATTATTTTATTGAGCATGATTTTAACCTTCCTGCCTTTTACTTTTCATGTTTCTACTGCACATAAGTGATAATCTCTAGAAATTATATAGTCTACACATAAATCATGTTCTGTAATAAGTATTTTGATTTTAATGACAGAATTTTCTTCGACAAAACTTTTTTGTCCCATCTATTTCTTCTTACATCAGATTTTTTGCATTCATTTCTCTCATTATAGCACTATTTTATATAATGGATTTCTTATATTCTTGCTGGATATTTAAAATACAAAAGTATTAAAATAAGGTTTTTTTAGAGCTTTCAATAAAGTCATTTTTATTTTAGAGAGAATTTATTTTATTTTATGTATTCATCATAATTTCATTTTTTTTTCTCTAATGACTTCTAATGAAGAAGGGTTTATAGTATAGGCACAAGTTTATTAAGATCCATTATCTAAATTGTACAATGTATATTTCTTTTTGATCTGGAATTGTAGTACCCTCTTTTTCTTTTTTTTAAAGCATCTGTGATTTTCATATATTTATGGTGTACAATACCCTTTAATTGTTGAGTATGATTTCATTGTATGGCTATACTACACCTTGCGTATCTATGTTTGCATTGTTTTCAGTACTATTCCTACAAGTAAAGCTGTCTCTAATATTTGTGTACAAATCTTTGCAAGGATGTATGCTACAACTTCTTTAGGACAAAGGCCTAGAGGTAACCTGGTAATATGATTATATAGTTTTACCTATACAAACCTCATACATACTGTTTGTAAACACACACACATATATATAATTTAATGAAACTAGAATCCGTGTATGTATATATATATGTAAAATATTTAATTTTTAAGAAATTGCCGAACTGTTCTCAAGTGACTATGCATATTTTATAGCCACACTTGCAGTGACAAAGTTTCAGTTGCTCTGCAACTTGATAATACCTCATGCTGTCAAACTTTCATTTAAAACATTCTAATGTGTGTATAGTGATAACTCATGGATGTGTTAATTAAGAATTTTCAAATAATTAATAATGTTAAACATTCTTCCAAATGTTTAGCTTTCATCTCCATATAGTCTTTGATAAGTATGTAATCAAATAATGGTGCCATTTTAAAATTGAGTTGTTCACTTTCCTATTACTAAGTTTTTAGAGTTATTAATGCATTCTGGATGAAAATCCTTTTTCAGATATATGATATATAAATATGTCATTCCAATTTATGATTTTTCTTTCTGTCTCCTCACAGCATCTTTTGAAGAGTTTTAAATTTTGATGAAATTCAGCTTTAAAAAAAAAATATGTGCATCATGCTTTTGCTGTCATGTTCTTAAATATTTGTTTAACTCTAGATAAAAAAAAATTTTTTTTCATACTTTTCTTCTGGAAATATAATGGGTTTATGTTTAGGTTTATGATTTATTTTTATTTAGGCATTATGTGGGGTGAAAAGTATAGATCTAAGTTCATATTTTTACATATGAATATCCAATTTGGCCACCTTATGTGAAGAGCCAACTCCTTAGAAAAGACCCTAATGCTGGGAAAGATTGAAGGCAGGTGGAGCAGGGGATGAAAGAGGACAAGATGGTTGAATGGTGTCACTGACTCAATAGACATGAGTTTGAGCAAACTCTGGGAGGTGGTGAAGGACAGAGAAGCCTAGTGTGCTGCAGTCTGTGCATGGAACCTCATGGAGCTGGGCACGACTGAGAAATTGAACAGCAACAACAATCCAATTGGTCTTGGCTTCCCTGGTGGCTCAGTGGAAAAGAATCTGCCTGCATGGCAGAAAATATGAGTTTAATCCCTGAGCCAGGAAGATACCTTGGAGAAGGAAATGGCAACCCACTCCAATATTCTTGCCTGGGCAATCCCATGGACAAGAGGAGCCTGGGAGGATACAGTCCAGTTCAGTCCAGTTCAATTGCTCAGTCATGTCTGACTCTTTGACCCCATGGACTGCAGCACACCAGGCCTGCTTATCCATCACCAACTCCTGAAGCTTTCTCAAACTCATGTCCATTGAGTCAGTGATGCCATCCAACCATCTCATCCTCTGCCTTCCCCTTCTCCTCCCACTTTCAATCTTTCCCAGCATCAAGATCTTTTCAAATGAGTCAGTTCTTCACATTAGGTGGCCACAGTATTGGAGTTTTAGCTTCAACATCAGTCCTTCTAATTAATTTTCAGGACTGAATTCCTTTAGGATTGACTGGTTGGATCTCCTTGCAGTCCAAGGGACTCTCAAGAGTCTTCTCCAACACCACAGTTCAAATGCATCAAGTCTTTAGCACTCAGCTTTCTTTATAGTCTAACTCTCACATCCATACATGACTACTGGAAAAACCATAGCCTTGACTAGATGGATCTTTGTTGGCAAAGTAATGTCTCTGCTTTTTAATATGCTGTCTAGGTTGGTCATAACTTTTCTTCCAAAGAGTAAGCATCTTTTAATTTCATGGCTTCAGTCACCAGTTCTGAGGCAGACTGTGTTTGAGTGTCACCTGTGGAGGTATGGTTAAACAGTGGACTGCCACAGGGACAGGGTCTCTGGGTGCATCAGACTTGGGTATGGCATACCTCCTCCTCTTGGAGGAGGTCGCCATTAACCCCACCAGAGAGCTGTCAGAACTTACACAGGACTGGGAAGTAGACTCTTAGAGGGCACAGACACAACCTTGTGTGCACTAAGACCCAGGAGAAAGGAGCAGTGACCCCACAAGAGACTGACTGAGACTTGCCTGTGAGTGTCCAGGAGTCTCCAGTGGAGGTGTGGGTCTATGGTGGCCTGCTGAAGGGTTGGAGGCACTGAGTGTAGGAGTACATGCATGGGATCTTTTGAAGGAGGCTGCCATTATCTTCTTTACCTCCACCATAGTTTGGCCCCAGGTAAATAGCAGGGAGGGAACACAGCTCCACCCATCAACAAAAAATTGGGTTAAAGATTTACTGAGCATTGCCTGACCCATTAGAACAAGACCCAGTTTTTCCCTCAGTCAGTCTCACCCGTCAGAAAGCTTCCATAAGCCTCTTACCCTTCTTCATCAGAGGGCAGACAGAATGAAAACCACCATCACAGAAAACTAACCAATTTAATCACATGGACCACAGCTTTGTCTAACTCACTGAAACTATGAGCCATGCTGTATTGGGCCACCCAAGACGGATGGGTCATGCTGGAGATTTCTGACAAAATGTGGTCCACTGGAGAAGGGAATGGCAAACCACTTCAGCAATCTTGCTTTGAGAACCCCATGAATGGTATGAAAAGGATACAGTCCATTGGGTTGCAAAAGAGTCAGACAGGACTTAGTGACTAAACAGCAACATCCAATTGGTCTAGCAAATAATCCTATCCATAATTGCCTTGGCAACTTAGTAAAAATCAGTTAACCATATTTGTGTGGCTCTTTTACCAGCCTTTCTATTCTATTCCATAGAAATATTTGTCTAGCTTTATTGTTTTTGTCTCTGCAACTTTAAAGTTTCCTTTCCTTTTATATAATGCACTTTAAATGCTTTCTTCATTTAATCAAACTAGAATATATGTATTGTTTTTCATTATATGTTATTTACCTACAAAAGCAACAACCTTATCATGATTTTCACATATTTTTATCAAAAATCTATCATTAAATTTTGTTATTTGCAAAATTTGATTATAGTTAATTCCCTACACAATTCTAACTATACTTGTTTCACATATTTAGTGTTTTTAAAGTAGCAGGCAATACATTTTCCCTATGATATTGATTGACTTTTGCTCTATTTATCAGTTTAACAAGTTTTTTTTTTTTTTCAGTTTTATCACTGATCACTGTTAAATTCTTATTCATGTTTCATTAACTTTTTCTTATTAATTTTATCATTTATTGAGTTGTGTGTAGATAATATGTATTTTTTCTTATTAAAAAGAATAACTTTAAAACTAACCAGTATCTGAACATTACCCCCAACATTATGAAATTAGGCCCGGAGAGTGACATGGTATTTTTATTATGATTATTTAATTACAAAGAAGCTGAGCAAATGTTTGTTTTGTTTCTATTTTGGCTTAATCTCCATGTCACATACCAGACATGGCTTTGCCAGGCTTTGTAGAGTTGCTTCTCAAATTCCAACCAGAGGGAAACAACATAATAGGAAAAAGTTGAATTACTGGAAACACTCTCACCATTAAGTTTTTGATCTAATCTGACTTAGTTTGTCTTTGGATCTCTCAGCCTAGTGGTCCTTTGAGAATGGATTCTCTCAGTATTTTTTCTTTTCTGTTCCATGATGCATTTAGGTCCCAGCCTTCTTCCCTAGAAGTTAAGGGAGTGATTTTCTTAAATAAGATGGGCTCATCTTTTTTTTTCTTTTTGTAGAACTTGGTAGTGTTTTGCCTGGGCCCCCCAGGTGGTTCAGAGGTTAAAGAATCCTTCTGTAATGCAGGAGATGCAGGTTCAATCCCTTGATCGGGAAGATCCCCTAGAGTAGTGCATGGTAACCCACTCTGGTATTCTTGCCTGGAGAATCCCATGGACAGAGGATCCTGGCATGTTACAGTTCATAGCATCAGGAAGAGTCTAACATGACTGAAGTGACTGAGCATGCAGGCACTCACAATGTTTTGTCTGAAGGGATTTTTGAGAAGATCCACAATCTCTCTGCATATACTTTGCAAATTTTAATATTTTATATGTGGAATATGCAGGTCACACTTTATTTTCCTTTGTTTTCATATTATTTGGTTGTTTCAGAAGGTATCTTCTGAAGAGCTAAAAATGGGAAAGTTTTACAAATGTCAACTCTAAGTCCTAACTTTCAACTGCTGTAACTATCCTTGTTTTATAATAAACAAAAACAAACATCAGGCAAGGCTAACTTTCCTTAATATTTGACTCTCAGATATAATTCTTTAATATACTTGGCCATTTATTTTTTGTGTGTGAAATAAATGTTTATAAGATTATAAGAAAAATTTTTCAGTAATTTTAAATTAGTTACAGAAGAATAGATAACGGCCACATTAAAGTTTCTTAAGAAATATGCTAAGTCATCCCACTTGTTCACATTTTCTTTTTTCTCTCAGATTTTGTAGCTTATGTAATATAGGTCATTCATTCTTCATGTTAACTATTCCTAAACACTTGATGTTATTGCTTTTAATTTAACTTGTATTTTCATTTATATTATATTTTAACAAATTATTCATGATTTTTTGATGAGTAGCTTTTTAGGAAATCTAAGACTTAAGATACAAATAAAATTAAATGTTTATAAAAATCAAAGAATAGTTGCATTATTTACCCTTCTGCTTCCTTATCTTCCTTGGTGGCTCAGACGGTAAAGCGTCTGCCTACAGTGTGGGAGACCCGGGTTCAGTCCCTGGGTCAGGAAGATTTCCTGGAGAAGGAAATGGCAACCCACTCCAGTATTCTTGCCTGGAAAATTCCGTGGATGGAGGAGCCTGGTAGGCTACAGTCCATGGGGTCACAAAGAGTTGGACACAACTGAGCGACTTCACTTTCTGCTTCCTTAGCAATATTATTGGCATTGAAAGTTTTTCCTTATTCAGACTATACATTTATTCTGAAAACTTGTTACAACTATCTTTGTTCAAATATTTTTATATAAATTTTATGTAAATGCCATTGTAAAAGATGTGGTGTCTTATACATGGTAAATTATTAATTCCTTATACTTCAAAGTTCATAATATGAAAACAAACCTTCCAATTTTTATTTATACTTAAAGTCAGCATACAAATATCTCTTTAAAAAGTGGTCTTAAGAAGATCTTAAGTTGTCTTGAGCACTTAATGAAAAATTACATTTTGGCATAAAATAAAATATAGAGCTTTTCACATGGTTTCAAACAGTAATCAAATAGGGCACATTTGAATACAAAACAAAGATGTAGAAAAATGAATTCTAATTGCTGCTATATAAATATTAATTCTAAGAAGAAGAATGGGATTTTCATAAATTTTTGATGAGAATAATGAAAAAGAAAAAAAAATTTGGTTCCCACATAAAGAAATCTTCACACAAAAAGCATCTAAGTTTTTACTGTTTACAAATAAATTGTTGTTTATTCAATTAGTTAATGAACCAACCAGCATGACTTACGAGAACTTAAGCTCTTGAAGAATTATCATAGAGATAATGATATGAAAACAATTTATTAAATAGAATAAGAAATGAAGTAATGGTAATATTTTTTACTTAAAATATGAAAGGGAGTGAAACAGTCCAGGTAAAGGGAGATGGAAATTTAAATGAGACTTTAAGATTAGTTACATTTTGTATTGACAGAAACAGAGATGTAAAACTATTCACAGTAATTAGAAAAAAGTAAAGGTATAGTTGTGGAACTTACAAAGTAAACTTACTTGGTTTCATAAGGGAAAAAGGGAACGGCAAAAAACAAAAGCAAACAGCAAAGCTTTTAAGGTAGAGCTATGTTTTAGAGAACCTTATATGTGAAATGATGTTTGTTTGATTTTACTTTGAAAGCTAGTGCTTCTTAACGTTTTTTGTTGTTGTTTAGTTGCTAAGTCTTGTCCACCTCTTTTGTGACACCATGGACCATGACCTCCCAGGCTCCTCTGTCCATGGAATTCCCAGGCAAGAAAACTGGAGTTGATTGCCATTTCCTTCTTGAGGGGATCTTCCAGACCCAGGGATTGAACCCCTGTCACCTGCATTTGCAAGCAGCTTCTTTACCACCAAACCACCAGGGAAGGCCATTTATTAAGTCATAGATACTGTTTGAGGATCTGATCAAAGTTACTGATGGTTCTACTGTGTGCTACAGATGACTCTTACTGGCCTATAGATGTTAATTCCTACCTTTTTAGAAATTTTGTGAACCAGCCAGCATTAGCTACTTGAAACAGGTAGTTGTGGGAGTATTATTGCTATGGAATTAGGCAATAATAAAATTTGGCTTGTTTGCTATTTTCTCCCTTACTCCAACTCCTTTCTCTTCCTACTCATCTTCCTTTATACTTTCTCTCTCTGACTCTCTCTTCCTCTCTGTCTCTTCCTTTATTTCTCAATTTTAAAAATTTAATTTATTTTTATTTTTTATAGCAGAAAGCCAGTTATTAGTCATTTACCAAACTGCTGATTTTTTCATTATCAAATTTTATTTACTGTTTCATATTTTACAGTGTACAAGATGGTTGGATGGCATCACCAACTAATGGACATGAGTATGAACAAACTCTGGGAGATGGTGAAAGACAGGAAAGCCTGACATGCTGAAGTCCATAGTGTCGCAGAATCGAACACAACTGAGTGACTGGAAAAGTATATTTAAGATTTTGCAAGCAACATTGCAGTATACATTTTTCATAAAACCTTTGAAATGCTACATGGATTTATTCTATTTATTTGAGTGTAAGATTAAGAATCATTCTGTACTTATTTAGGAGTCATTGGATTATTAAGTTAAAAGCTATATCACTAAACTTAGTAAAGTTAAAATAATCAAGCAATGCAGTTTAAATTTCTTGCAGGATAGAGAGAAATAATTCAGGCTTACAAGCTGTAATCTTATTGCAATAAATTCAGACTGAGTTTCCTGTTTACTTAAGCTACCATTTTGTAGTACTTGTTACCAAATGTTGTCATAATCACTGTAGGCACCTTATTTCCTTTTACTACACAACAACCCAATGTGTCAGATACAATGATCTCAAATTTACAGAGATGTTAACTGGGTCTTAAAACTATAAGTGACTTCTTCATATTCATGGTTCACACATGGTAAAGCCTGGACTTGAACCAAATTTAGTTTAAAACAATATGTTCTCAAGGCCATAAATGAATGGGAAGGCTTTGCACCTAATCAGACAACTCTGAAATAGATCAAGCCTTCTGTACAGAAGAAGCATGATGTCATAAACGAAACTTGACCAGTCAGGATACAGTTTTAGAGGGGAGGCAAATGATTTCAGTTTAAGTTTCAATAAAGTTGAAGCATACACATAAGAAATTTCAGAGTTCTCAGAGTTAGAGCTTGTTCCACATCTTCATGCTGAGATGTTCAGTTGTGTCTGACTCTTTGTGACATCATGGACTGTAGCCCATCAGGATCCACTGTCCGTGGAATTTTCCAGGCAAGAACACTGGAGTGGGTTGCCATTTCCTTCTCCAAGGGATATTCCCCATCCAGGGATTAAACCTGGGTCTCTTGCAATGCAGATGGATTCTTTACCAACTGAGCCAGAGCTTGGTCTAATCCTTTCCTATTAGCAAAGTAGATCAAATATTTACATTGTAAATGTTTCTCACATTTCAAACCAGAAGAAGCATTAACAGAAGGAGTAATTTAGCAGAATTTGGTTAACAGGAAAGCCATTGTATCTAAGGTAGGGAATATTTAATGAATTTTCCAATCATTTATCTTTTGCTACTCTCAGTAACTCTGAGAAGATAGGCAACAAGATTATGAATCACTAAGGTTCTCATTTATCTTCATATATGTATCCTAGTTCCCAAAGAGTTCTTGACCCATGAAAATTGTTCAGTATACGACAGTTAAATGGATTATTATTCACATTTTGTAATTGAAAAAAAAATCAGGTTTTCCTGAGTTCATTGAACTATGAACAAGAGGAAGCAGAATTTAAACACAGGAGTTCAGCACTGAAGTTCAGGATTTTACACGTCAGCTGGCAGACAAGTTTCTGAACCAGCCTGTGCTCCCAAAAGCCTTGAGGATGATGACCTATTCTCCTTCCTGTCCCATGCGATTTTCATTTGCTCTTTTGTCAGATGGCACCAATTCAATAAATTAAAGAAAACAGATGGAGAGGCACATCAAGCCGGCATTACACAATCCACTAAAGTAATTAAGCAATTACTTGCAAGAACACATTCCTCCCTCAAATATAATAATGTGTTGCATTATCAACATTTTTCTTACAGAGGATTAAGAGCATTAAGAAAATTAAGCATCATTAAAAGGCTTGCTGTAAAATTACATAGTAAATTATTAAAGTTAAACATTTTTTGCTTCATCAATGGGTTTTTGTTCTTTTATTTAGTAGGGATCAATTTACTGAAGGGGAAAATAGAATAAGGGAAAATGGAAAACCAAAGAGACTGGCATGGGTTTATCATGCCAGAGATTAGTGGCAAGCTTCCAATGGGTGCTATAAAAACCTTACTTAGAGGCCTCTTCTCTATAAATTTTCTAGCAACATAAATTGGAAATGAAAAAGAAAAGAGAGCCTCATCTGTGAAACCAATGCTGACACACAAATTACTTTTCAGCATTCTCCAAAACAAACCAGCTGCTACCTAGAAGCCGAAGGTAATCTTTACCACAGGGACACACATATACACACACACCCACTGTGTTATGTCTTTGCATTGTATGAGAAAAGACTGAGGAAAAAGAGAGGTGAGTCACTAACAGTTATGGGACCACAGGCTGACACAGAATTGTCACTTGTCTCTGTCAGGCCTGAGGGACTTAAATCCCTAAGCATCAGATTGCACCCGGAGATAAAACTGGCCCTTTTTTCTACTTTCCTTAACACCAGTGGTTCTGATTTCAAAGCACTGCAGAGGAATCAACTTACATGTGTCTGTAAAATGACTGATAAGTTTGCAGGTTAGCATGACTATGATCACTTCTAATATATTAGCAACATTTTTTTAGCATAAATTTTATCACATGGCCCTTACCATTGGCTCCAAAAGGGGAAACATAGGGTCATTGATTAAAAGACAAAACAAACAAACACAAAAACTGTCAAATGATTCTTGACCCTCATATGATATTACAAAAAGTGTGACTCTTTGTGACATCATGGACTGTAGCCCACCAGGCTCCACTGTCCATGGAAATTTCCATGGACACAAAAAGTATGGTTATCTTGTCATGAGAGAGCATTCTCTGAAGAAGAGATCCTTCATGTGACCAGATAATATTTACTGTGAGTATCAGTAATATAATGGGGAGTTTAAATTTCATATGCAGCTATTAAACATGTGATTTAGACAGAAGCCAAATATATTAATGAAGATCTGAATGAAGTGACTCTTATTCTATGCATATCTCTACAAGGTAGAATACTGAGAACACATATCTTTTAGAAATCTTAGAGAATAGAGAGAAAAAAGAATATTAATGTTCAGACACTGAATGTGTTCTATAATAATTTGTGAGGGAAAAATCAGAGAGGTAGAGAGGGTCACTATTTTTTGTCTTTTAAGCATTATTTCTTAAAATACCTGTTTTAATAAAGTATCACTTAGATTAATTTTGTGGAAGAGCCTTTTTACAACTAGATTTTTCAAATTGTTATAGGCAAAACTTAAAACAATGCTTCAACCAATGACCATACATGTTGTGCCATGGATTGCTAGCACCAATATCATTACGGAGCTGTATAGAAAAATGTATTATTTTGGTCTCACATTCTTAATTAGATAAGATTGGTGTGGAACCCAGAAAATAAGGAACTGGAATTGATGTGAAATGCTATTATTTTGCTTAATTATTAATAAAGTATTTCCACCAATATGTGTTGAGAAAAAACTATTGTACACATAGTTTATTCATTTGAAAACACCCTGACCTATTCAATGAATTAGATAAGACTTTAAGAACACTTAGTGAAACAAAACAGACTTCCTCAGAATCTTCTAGGTTAGACAAAAAGGGTCCAAGACAGCTAGCTTAGTCAGAAAGACAAACTGAGAACTATTCCTGAAAAGGAAGAAAAGTGCAAAGATGGCAGGATGTTCAGAGAAGCACAAAAGGTGTCATTTGCATTATCTGAAAAACAAAAGGGAC
Organism: Bos javanicus; assembly: GCF_032452875.1. Lineage (NCBI taxonomy): Eukaryota > Metazoa > Chordata > Mammalia > Artiodactyla > Bovidae > Bos > Bos javanicus. Next base: position 52,867,992 of record NC_083878.1, read on the forward strand.
TATGTGCTATTTTGGTAGCTTTGAAATTTAGAGCTGAAAAATACAAAGACCATCAAAATCATTCTATTTGATTGAATCATCATGTTGAATAACTGTTGAAACATCTATCTCCTTATATTACTGATATTCATATTCATATTGTGTGATCACATATAGCTTCTCTTTTCAGGAAAATGCTTTATTGTGTTAAAACCAGCATATATATTATTCCATGGGAGTGAATATGAACAGGCTTTGGGTGTGGTGAGCAAGAGGGTTAAGGTTTGAATTTTTCCACTGAATTCAACTCTGAATTTTACTTAGAATAATCAGAAACAATCCTTACATTCTGAACATCTAAAATCAAGTTGCTTTTTTATAAGATTTAAATGTCACATTTACTTAACTAAAGATTGTTAAGGTTGTGACTCTGAATCAAGTTGATGAGAACAGAACTGTTGTGCTAAATTGAATCACTGAAGAACTGAATCAAAAGCCACCTAAAACTTTCTGTTCTTTTTAGCATATTTTAGGCTTGATTACCAAAAATAGTTTCAAATCCTTTGTTCAGTTAGACATGTTGCAACATATAAACGTAAAGAACTTAAAGGAAAAAAATCAATATGTAAACTTTAGCAGACCAAAACCTAAAGAAATATCATTTAAAAGTAATTGCAAAAAAAATCAGGAACTGCTGTGAAATGTTATTGTTGTTTAGTCACTAAGTTGTGTCTCACTATTTATGACCCCATGGACTATAGCCTGCTAGGCCCCTCTGTCCGTGGGATTTTCCAGGCAAGAATTCTGGAGTGGGTTGCTATTTCCTTCTCCAGAAATGTTATTATTTTGATCTAAATTATTAATAAAGAATTCCCACAAATCTATGTTGTGAGAAAGTTATTGTACACATTGTCTGTTCATTTGAAAACACCCTGATTTATTCAGTACGTTAGATGAGGCTTTAAGATTGAAACAAAATAGACTTATTCTATTTCAAAATAGAATCGTCCAGGTTAAACAATAACAGTCCAAAACAGCTAGCTTAGTCAGAAAGACAAAGCAGCTGTTGTGAATCTTGACAGAAAAAAACAAAAATTGAATCCAAATAAAGTAATGGTTTTATGATGCTGAAACTGTTAACTGGAAGATGCTGAATATTCATTGGAATGACTGATGCTGAAGCTGAAGCTCCAGTACTTTGGCCACCTGATGAGAAAAACTGACTCACTGGAAAAAAAAACCCTGATGCTGGGAAAGATTGAGGGAAAGAGGAGAAGGGGAAGACAGAGAATGAGATGATTGGTTGGCATCACCAATTCAATGGACATGAGTTTGAATAAACTTGGGGAGCCTGGCATGCTGTAGTCCATGGGGTCCCAAAGAGTCAGATATGACTGAGCGACTGAACAATAGCAATATGGCAATGATCACTGTCTGAAATCTAAAGATTTATGCTTGATTTCAAATTTTGCAGTTGATTAAGGACCACATTCTCACTTATGAAGAGATAAATATATTTGCTATTCTGTTCAAATAGAATTCTAGGATAGGACAGGTGAACAGTATTTCTTCTATGTTATACCTAACTGTGGGATGCAGCTTGGAGTTCTGAAGGCCAGGATTAAGTGTTAAAGTGAGAAATTTAATTTCAGATTGTGTCAGGAAAGAGAGAATAACCTTCTTCCAGTAAAACACCAGCCCATTATCTAAAGAGCTTAAAACAAAACAAAACAATATCATTCACTCACATCATATGTCCATTGTAGGTGAGCAGGTATACCCTGCTAAACCTCATCTTACAAAAATCAGACAGAAAAATACTCTAATAGGAAATATGTTTAGTGAAAAAAAAAAAAAAGAATCAGACAGTCAGTCAGTTCAGTCACTCAGTTGTGTCTGACTCTTTGCAACCCCACGGACTGCAGCACCCCAGGCTTCCTTGTCCATCACCATTTCCTGGAGCTTGCTCAAACTAATGTCCATTGAGTTGGTTATGCCATCCAACCATCTCATCCATCAACTTACCCTTTTCCTCCTCCCTTTAATCTTTCCCAGCATCAGGGTCTTTTCTAATGACTCAGCTCTTCGCATGAGGTGGACAAAGTACTGGAGTTTCAGCTTTAGCATCATTCCTTCCAAAGAACACCCAGGGCTGATCTCCTTTAGAATGGACAGTTTGGATCTCCTTGCAGTCCAAGGGACTCTCAAGAGTTTTCTCGAATACCATAGTTCAAAAGCATCAACTCTTTGACACTCAGCTTTCTTTATGGTCTAAATCTCTCATCCATACATGTGAGATTTAGCTTTGACTAGATGGACCTTTTTTCGTGAAGTTATGTCTCTGCTTTTTAAAATGCTGTTTAGGTTTCTCACCGATTTTCTTTCAAGGAGCAAGCATCCGATAGTTTCATGGCTGCAGACATGATCTGCAGTGATATTGGAGCCCAATAAAATAAAGTTTGTCACTGTTTCCATCGTTTGTCCATCTGTTTGCCATGAAAGGATGGGACCAGATGCCATGATTGTTGCTTTTTGAATGCTGAGTTTTAAGTCAGCTTTTTCACTCTCTTCTTCACTTTCATCAAGAGGCACTTTGGTTCCTCTTTGCTTTCTGTTATAAGGGTGGTGTCATCTGCATATCTGAAGTTATTGATATTTCTCCCTGCAATCTTGATTCCAGCTTGTGCTTCAACCAGCCTGGCTTTTTACATGATGTACTCGGCTTATAAGTTAAACAAGCAGGGTGAAAACATACAGCCTTGATATACTCCTTTCCCAATATAAATCAGTCCTTTGTTCCATGTTTGGTTCTAACTGTTGCTTCTTGACCTACATACAAATTTCTCAAAAAGTAGGTAAGGTGGTCTGGTATTTACATCTCTTTAAGAATTTTTCATCAGAGAAGGCAATGGCAACCCACTCCAGTACTCTTGCCTAGAAAATCCCATGGGCGGAGGAGCCTGGTAGGCTTCAGTCCATGGGATCGCGAAGAGTTGGACACGACTGAACGACTTCACTTTCATTTTTCACTTTCATGCATTTGAGAAGGAAATGGCAACCCACTCCAGTGTTCTTGCCTGGAGAATCCCAGGGACGGGGGAGCCTGGTGGGCTGCCGTCTGTGGGGTTGCACAGAGTCGGACACGATTGAAGCGACTTAGCAGCAGCAGCAGCAGCAAGAATTTTTCATAGTTTGTTGTGATCCACATAGTCAAAGGCCTTAGTGATATTCTTCTGGAATTTTTTTCTTTTTTTTTTTGCTTTTTATATGATCCAACAGATGTTAGCAAATTGATCTCTGTTTCCTCTGCCTTTTCTGTATCCAGCTTGAACTTCTGGAAGTTCTTGGTTCACATACTGTTGAAGCCTAGCTTGGAGAATTTTGAGCATTACTTTGTTAGTGTGTGAGATTAGTGCAATTGTGTAGTCATTTGAACATGTTTTGACATAGGCTTTCTTTAGGATTGGAATGAAAACTCAAGTTTTCCAGTCCTATGGCCATTGCTGAGTTTTCCAAATTTGCTGGAATATTGAATGTGGCACTTTAAGCGCATCATCTTTTAGTATTTGAACTAGTTCAAGCAAATTCCATCACCTCCACTAGCTTTGTTTGTAGTGATGCTTCCTAAGGTACACTTGATTTTGCATTCTAGAATGTCTGGCTCTAGGCGAGTGATCACACCATTATGGTTATCTGGGTCATTAAGATCCTTTTGTATAGTTCTTCTGTGTATTCTTGCCACTTCTTAATATATTCTGCTTCTGTTGTGTCCATACTGTTTCTGGGTTTTATTATGACCATCTTTGCATGTAACGTTCCCTAATCTTTCACTAATGTTGCCTATATCTAATTTCCTTGAAGAGATATCTAGTCTTTTCCATTCTATTTTTTCCTCTATTTCTTTCCATTAATCACCGAGGAAGACTTATCTCTCCTTGCTATTTTTTGGAACTCTGCATTCAGATGGATATATCTTTCTTTTTCTTCTTTGAGTATTTGCTTTTCTTCTTTTCTCACTTATTTTTAAGGCCTCCTCAGACAATCATTTTGCCTTTTTGTATTTCTTCTTCTTGGGGATGGTTTTGATCATGGCCTTCTATACAATGCCACTTACCTCCATCCATAATTTTTCAGGCACTTTTTCTATCAGATCTTATCCCTTGAATCTATTTGCCACTTCCACTGTATAATTGTAAGGGATTTCATTTAGGTTATACCTGAATGGTTTAGTGGTTTTCCCACTTTCTTTCATTTAAGTCTGAATTTTTCGATAAGGAGTTCATGATCTGAGCCACAGTCAACTCCTGGGCTAGTTTTTGCTTACTGTACAGAGCTCCATCTTTGGTTGCAAAGAATATAATCAATCAGATTTCATTATTGACCATCTGGTGATGTCCATATGTAGAATCTTCTCTTGTGTTATTGGAAGAGGATGTTTGCTACAACCAGTGCATTCTCTTGGCAAAACTCTGTTAGCCTTTACCCTACTTCATTTTGTATACCAAGGCCAATTTTGCCTGTTATTGCAGGTATTTCTTGACTTCCTAATTTTGCATCTCAGTCCCCTATGATGAAAAAGACATCTTTTTTTTTTTTGGTGTTAGTTCTAAAAGGTCTTGTAGGTTTTCACAGAACTGTTCAGCTTCTTTCACGTTAATGGTTGGGGCATAGACCTGGATTACTGTAATACAGAATGGTTTGCCTTGGAAACGAACAGAGATCATTCTGTCATTTTTGAGATTATACCCATTCACTACATTTTGAACTCGGTCCTTTTTAGTTCACTGATTCCTAAAATGTTGATGTTCACTCTCCATTTCCTGTTTGACCACTTCCAATTTTCCTTGGTTCATGGTCCTAATATTCCAAGTGCGTAAGCAATAATATTCTTTACAGCACTGGACTTTACTTCCATTACCAATCACACCCACAACTGGACATTGTTTTCACTTTGGCTTATCCTCTTCATTCTTTCTGGAGGTATTTCTCCACTCTTTTCCAGTAGCACACTGGGCATCTACCAAACTGGGGAGTTTCTTTCAGTGTCCTATCTTTTTGCCTTTTCATACTGTTCATGATGTTCTCAAGGCAAGAATACTGAAGTGGTTTACCATTCCCTTCTCCAGTGGACCATGTTTTGTCAGAACTCTCCACCATGACCTGTTCATCTTGGATGGCCTTACATGGCATGGCTCATGGTTTCATTGATAGTACATTAGTGCAAACATGGCCAGTCTCCATGCCAGAGCAAAGATACTTTTGAAGAATTTCATTAGTAATAGTTTACCATAGCCCAGAAGTATAACACACCATGTTTGCTCACAGCTCAGTGAACAAAATGAGGTACACATTCCACTTGACTACAAAGGCAAAAAATAAGTCAATCGCCACATATCTGGGAGGTAGAAAGGGAAGGGAAACTATTTTCCAATTAATAGTGACAGCTACTATATCAAGATGTTTCTGTATCAGTCTGAGTTTGAGATTTAAGGTAAAGGACTTAGCAGTAAAAAAAAGAAAGAAAGAAAAAAAACTTTACATTGATTGATAAAACTCTTAAGGATGCTTATTGAAAATTTTAAAAGGACTACATAAAAGTTTTGTGAAGATATGACCACTGAATTAGTGACAGTGGCTGTTTCCTATCCTAGGTGAGGTAGCCTTTCTGATATGAACAAACAAAATCTGGAAGGTGAGGCTGCTCTCTGTGAAGCAGACTTTTTTCTTAAATTGATTTTCATATGAGGAATTTGAAAGACACTCGAGACCCCTCACAGTTATGTCAAGATTCTCTTTTCAAGTTTAACCTGTTTATTTTCTGGTTAGCTTCTGAAATACTCAGGATATTTTAGAAATGGCCCACAGGTATAACCTGGACTCTTGGCATCTCCTACTTTGTATTATATCTTTTCTAATATAATGGGAAGGAGACTACTTCCAAACTGGTATCAGGAAGATAATAAATATGAGAGGCTCTATCTGGGCATTGGCAAGGGAACACTAGTATGGTAAAGGGATGCATGCATACTTGTGTAGAGTGGTGAAACAGTTGAATAAATAATGTTCTCATGGTTCTGGGGACACGGTGAGAGGAAAGTGGAACTAATAGACACAGAATCTGTGGAAAATACTCTTTGCCTTCCCATAATTAATAATAACTCTGAACATTTATCAAGTGCTTATCTGTGGCAGGATCTATGGACAGTGATATACCATGCATTTTTTAAATTAATTTTTTAATTGGAGGAAAATGGTTTTACAATGTTGTGTTTGTTATGAGGTCAGTAATATTATATACACAAAAGGAGAATAGAGCAAAAGAATGTTGCTCTATTATATAAGAGCAAGATATAAGATATATCTTGCTATATGTATATAGCAAGATATAAGTTTCCAGAGAACACAAATATAGTGACAGACCAGAATATTAATCCAGATAGACAGAGTCCATAATTGACTGGAGTGTGTATTGCAGGGTGAGTGGGAGGTAAAATTAAGTGGTGTAAAACTTAAATACATGACTTGATGTGGAGAATCAGGTAAAGACAGATACATGGAGTGTGTAAAAAAAAATGAGACAATTCACATTTAGTAGCTTGGGAGGAGTCAAGAAACACTGAATAATGAAAAATAATGTGATGACAATGCATATTTTCTCTCATCTCCAGAAGAGTTGTACAATGTGTCAGGATGTGAGACTATACACCTGTCTCTATTATTTAAGATTTGTGTACTAAGAAGTCACCACCACCCAAATAACATTCTGTTAAACTTAGTCTGGTACATGGGGAGGGGAGGGAGGCTCAAGAGGGAGATGATGTGTTTATAATTATGGTTGATTTGTATTTGTGGGGTTTCCCTTGTGGCTCAGTGGTAAAAAATCTGCCTGCCAATGCAGGAGATGCAGGTTTGATCCCAGGGATCGGGAAGATCCCCTGGAGAAGGAAATGGCAACCCACTCTAGTATTCTTGCTTGGGAAACCCATGAACAGAGGAGCCTGGTGGGCTACCGTCCATGACATCACAAAGAGTTAGACACGACTTAGAGACTGAGAATGCAAGCGCTCACGGCAGAAACCAATACAACATTGTAAAGAAATTTCCTCCAATTAGAAAATAAAGTAAATAATTGAACAATCTAATACATAAAAGTCCAATTTCAAGTCATCCTTTTAGTTAAATTTTAAGGCTTAAAGCTATTTTATTGACAGCTTTATATAATTTTGTTCATCATCCTTATTCAGCAAAGATTATTTTTAAAAAGAACACAACAAAAATACAATAGAAATTAATTCAGAGATAATCTAAAGTACTGTAATAAAACAATTATGACAATAAGGAAGCAGGACTAGAACTTCTATGGATACAGAAATCAAGATGCTCAAGGCTGTTTGGTCAATGGTAGAGGCAGAAACTGACATAGCAATTGAGTTCAAAGATTCCAGTCAGCCTTGTATACACTTAAATAGACATTTAAGAGATAGGCAGATTTTAAAATTTAAAATATTTGTATAGATGAAAGAGACAATGTAAGAAAAGATTTCTATCAGGAATCATGGTAAAATAATGATTAAAATGTAGATGCATATATGAAATAAATCAATTTTGAAAATTATAACTAAAATATGGAGTTTTGCTTAATATTATTTGGAAGACATGTGCTGAGTGGGGCAAGCAAGAGCTACAAATGTTAATCTCAGTAAGCATCAGAGTAAACATTGAAAGGTAAGCTGGGAATTTTGGTATAGGATTTAGACATGAAAGGAGAGGCCTTTCCAAAAGTAATAGCTATTCAAAGGTTAGAAATGTGAGTAACTGGAGCCTATCAGTTCAGTTCAGTTCAGTTCAGTTCAGTCAGTCACTCAGTCATGTCCGACTCTTTGCGTCCCCATGAATCGCAGCATGCCAGGCCTCCCTGTCCATCACCAACTCCCGGAGTTCACTGAGACTCACGTCCATCGAGTCAGTGATGCCATCCAGCCATCTCATCCTCTGTCGTGCCCTTCTCCTCCTGCCCCCAATCCCTCCCAGCATCAGAGTCTTTTCCAACGAGTCAACTCTTCGCATGTGGTGGCCAACTGGTAAAGAACCTGCCTGCAAGGCATGAGCCACAGGAGACATGGGCTCAATCCCTGTGTCTGGAAAATCCCCTGGAGGAGAGCATGGCAACCCATTCCAATATTCCTGACTGAAGAATCCCACAGACAGAGGATCTTGGTGGACTACAGTCCATACTGTCACAAACAGTTGGGCATGACTGAAACAACATAACACACAGACACACAGACACACATGCATGCACGTAGAGGGAGAATGTATTTGGGACTTTGGCCCAATGATATTCCAAAAGTGAAATCAATGACTAGCAGTAAGATCATGGGTTACTTATTCATATTTTCAGGAAATGATACACAATTTTCAGACTCATGATTTCCAAGCAGCATAATACTGCTTATAATAGACAGGCTTAACGATAAGGACCAAAATCTTTGTGCAGACTTATATTTAAGTAAATGGCCATACTAAAAGGTTTAATTTAGCTTATTGAAGGAAATTTTGAAAAGGTTCTTTACTTGATAAAACAGGATAAAATATATCCCTACATAGACAATTTAATGAAATACTAATAGAATTTAAATATATCCATGGTCTTGTCCCAACAAATATTCTCCATCTTTCTCCCACTGTTACCATAATATCAATAATAGTATTTGCCAATCCAGGACTATTACAGTTGCCTCACAGGAATTTGGGGAAATTGACTGGAAATGGACATTAGGGAAATTTCCAGAGTGATGAAAATATTATATATTCATAGAGTTCTGAGTTGCTTGAATATACATACATATATGTTAAAGCTCATCAAGCTATCAACTTAAAATATATATTTTCAATGTAAATTATGAATATGATGCTATGTATAGTACAATATAATAAAATAAAGTGAAGGAAGGTGATATGGGAAAAAAGGAATTGATAGGAAGTCCATATAGATAACTACTTTAAACTGATTAAATGTAAAAGTAAGTGATAAGATATCTCACTAACTATTGGAAAAATAAGTGCTATCAGGAACGATTCTTACTGAATTTCTTGTTAGTTCTGGGATGATCCACTAATGAGGGAAAAATGATGATGCTATAGCAATGTTTTAAATAGAAAAGAAAAGAATAGGGCCTAGAACACTCTTGGTGAATTGACTTTTATAAAAGCTGCTAAGTTCACCTAAACTAATAGAAATGTGGTGCATGTGAGTGCAAAAAGTGGTAGCTTTGTATGTATGCTAGTTAGAGTCTATGAGATTTCACTTCTGATTGCTTCAAATTTTTTCACAAAATTAGATAGGGAGCTTTATCTGGAGTGTGGAAGGACTAGAGAGTAATTTGTATTTGAAAGAGAACAAAGAGGAAGAACCAGCCAAACAGCAGAGTGGGAAAATAAAGACCAATATCTGGCAACATCAAAGCTCCAGTTGGTGCTTGTAATTATGGATCCAAAAACAAGTATGTTAACGCAGAAGAGATACCCCACGCCCAAGGTAAGAGAAACTCAAGTAAGACGGTAGGTGCTGCAAGAGGGTATCAGAGGGCAGACACACTGAAACAATACTCACAAAAAACTAATCAATCTAATCACACTAGGACCACAGCCTTGTCTAACTCAAAGAAACTAAGCCATGCCCATGGGGCAACCCAAGACAGGCAGGTCATGGTGGAGAGATCTGACACAATGTGGTCCACTGGAGAGGGAATGGCAAATCACTTCAGTATTCTTGCCTTGAGAACCCCATGAACAGTATGAAAAGGCAAAATGATAGGATACTCAAAAAGGAACTACCTTGGTCAGTAGGTGCCCAATATGCTACTGGAGATCAGTGGAGAAATAACTCCAGAAAGAATGAAGGGATGGAGCCAGAGCAAAAAGAATACCCAGCTGTGGATGTGACTGGTGATAGAAGCAAGGTCCGATACTGTAAAGAGCAATATTGCATAGGAACCTGGAATGTCAGGTCCATGAATCAGGGCAAATTGGAAGTGGTCAAACAAGAGATGGCAAGAGTGAATGTCGACATTCTAGGAATCAGCGAACTAAAATGGACTGGAATGGGTGATTTTAACTCAGATGACCATTATATCCACTACTGCAGGCAGGAATCCCTCAGAAGAAATGGAGGAGCCATCATAGTCAACAAAAGAGTCCGCAATGCAGTACTTGGATGCAATCTCAAAAACAACAGAATGATCTCTGTTCGTTTCCAAGGCAAAACATTCAATATCACAGTCATCCAAGTCTATGCCCCAACCAGTAACACTGAAGAAGCTGAAGTGGAATGGTTCTATGAAGACCTACAAGACCTTTTAGAACTAACACCCAAAAAAGATGTTCTTTTCATTCTAGGGGACTGGAATGCAAAAGTAGGAAGTCAAGAAACACCTGGAGTAACAGGCAAATTTGGCCTTGGACTACGGAATGAAGCAGGACAAAGACGAATAGAGTTTTGCCAAGAAAATGCACTGGTCATAGCAAACACCCTCTTCCAACAACACAAGAGAAGACTCTATATATGGACATCACCAGATGGTCAACATCGAAATCAGATTGATTATATTCTTTGCAGCCAAAGATGGAGAAGCTCTGTACAGTCAGCAAAAACAAGACCAGGACCTGACTGTGGCTCAGACCATGAACTCCTTATTGCAAAATTCAGACTTAAATTGAAGAAAGTAGGGAAAACCACTAGACCATTCAGGTATGACCTAAATCAAATCCCTTATGATTATACAGTGGAAGTGAGAAATAGATTTAAGGGCCTAGATCTGATAGATAGTGTGCCTGATGAACTATGGAATGAGGTTCGTGACATTGTACAGGAGACAGGGATCAAGACCATACCCATGGAAAAGAAATGCAAAGAAGCAAAATGACTGTCTGGGGAGGCCTTACAAATAGCTGTGAAAAGAAGAGACGCAAAAAGTAAAGGAAAAAAGGAAAGATATAAGCATCTGAATACAGAGTTCCAAAGAATAGCAAGAAGAGATAAGAAAGCCTTCCTCAGCGATCAATGCAAATAAACAGAGGAAAACAACAGAATGGGAAAGACTAGAGATCTCTTCAAGAAAGTTAGAGATACCAAGGGAACATTTCATGCAAAGATGGGCTTGATAAAGGACAGAAATGATATGGACCTAAAAGAAGCAGAAGATATTAAGAAGAGGTGGCAAGAATACACAGAAGAACTGTACAAAAAAGATCTTCATGACCCAGATAATCATGATGGTGTGATCACTGACCTAGAGCCAGACATCCTGGAATGTGAAGTCAAGTGGGCCTTAGAAAGAATCACTACGAACAAAGCTAGTGGAGGTGATGGAATTCCAGTTGAGCTATTTCAAATCCTGAAAGACGATGCTGTGAAAGTGCTGCACTCAGTATGTCAGCAAATTTGGAAAACTCAGCAGTGACCACATGACTGGAAAAGGTCAGTTTTCATTCCAATCCCAAAGAAAGGCAATGCCAAAGAGTGCTCAAGCTACTGCACAATTGCACTCATCTCACATGCTAGTAAAATAATGCTCAAAATTCTCCAAGCCAGGCTTCAGCAATATGTGAACTGTGAACTTCCTGATGTTCAAGCTGGTTTTAGAAAAGGCAGAGGAATCAGAGACCAAATTGCCACATCCGCTGGATCATGGAAAAAGCAAGAGAGTTCCAGAAAAACATCTATTTCTGCTTTATTGACTATGCCAAAGCCTTTGACTGTGTGGATCACAATAAACTGAAAAATTCTGAAAGAGATGGAATACAAGACCACCTGATCTGCCTCTTGAGAAATCTGTATGCAGGTCAGGAAGCAACAGTTTGAACGGGACATGGAACAACAGACTGGTTCCAAATAGGAAAAGGAGTTCGTCAAGGCTGTATATTGTCACCCTGCTTATTTAACTTATATGCAGAGTACATCATGAGAAATTCTGGGCTGGAAGAAGCACAAGCTGGAATCAAGATTGCCGGGAGAAATATCAATAACCTCAGATATGCAGATGACACCACCCTTACGGCAGAAAGTGAGAAGGAACTAAAAAGCCTCTTGATGAAACTGAAAGTGGAGAGTGAAAAAGTTGGCTTAAAGTTCAACATTCCGAAAATGAAGATCATGGCATCCGGTGCCATCAATTCATGGGAAATAGATGGGGAAACAGTGGAAACAGTGTCAGATTTTATCTTTTTGGGCTCCAATATTACTGCAGATGGTGACTGCAGTCATGAAATTAAAAGACACTTACTCCTTGGAAGGAAAGTTATGACCAACATAGATAGCATATTCAAAAGCAGAGACGTTACTTTGCCAACAAATGTTTGTCTATTCAAGGCTATTATTTTTCCTGTGGTCATGTATGGATGTGAGAGTTGGACTGTGAAGAAGGCTGAGCACCGAAGAATTGATGCTTTTGAACTGTGGTGTTGGAGAAGACTCTGAGAGTCCCTTAAACTGCAAGGAGATCCAACCAGTCCATTCTGAAGGAGATCAGCCTTGGGATTTCTTTGGAAGGAATGATGCTAAAGCTGAAATTCCAGTACCTTGGCCACCTCATGCAAAGAGTTGACTCATTGGAAAAGACTCTGATGCTGGGAGGGATTGGGGGCAGGAGGAGAAGGGGACGACAGAGGATAAGATGGCTGGATGGCATCAGTGATCCTATGGACGTGAGTCTGAGTGAACTCCGGGAGTTGGTGATGGACAGGGAGCCCTGGTGTGCTGGGATTCATGGGGTCAGAGAGAGTCAGACACGAATGAGCGACTGAACTGGACTGAACTGAAGGCAGAAGAGCTGAATTTTCTAGGAAATGTATGTTAAATTTAGGAGGATAACTACTGTATAGTATTGCTTGGTCCTTAAAAGCAGAGTGAGCACTCAGACAGCACATGCGAACAGGGGCCCAGAAAGCATTTTTGTAGTCTATGATTGAAAATCTTAGTTCCTGGCCATTTTTTTCTCACCTTAACACTAATCTTGTCATAAATCTTGATACTCTGATACCTTGGCATCTTCTCCTCTCTTCCAATTATCTTTTCCATTTCTTTACATCAGCCACTATTTTTATAGTCATATCCTAAATTTTGACCATTGCCAGTAACTGCAGTTATATAAAAATCTCAGCTGTAATTATTCTCCATTCTGACTTGTATCTCTTACAAATTACATCCTTTGACAAAACTGTGATACCATTACACTGATCCTACTATCTATGCCATATCCCTCATTTCCCCTCACATCTTTATTTTTCTTCCCATGGTCTTTCACTACAATCTCTCCTTTACCTATGTGCTAGTTTTCTTTACCTTTCTCTCCATTTGGGAGAGAAATCTATTTTAGTTCATTTTGACTTTGTCTACATTCTTTCTTACCATGCATCTAGATGTGGCTGTATAAAACCTCACAGGTATGCTATAGTCTCACCTAAGTGCAGGAAAGATAACTTTAAGGGAGTTGTTCATCATTTTTAACCCTTTCCCTAGTGTGTTTACTCTTTCATCCCATACTCATTCCCCAATCACTGTGCTACCATACACTGATATACCTCAGATTTGTTACAAATTTGCAAAGTATTGTTCTACTGCTCATAGAACAGTTAGATGTCTGGGCTGACTTATGGATCCTACTTACCCTGCAATTACTCCCAGTCACCTTCAGCTATGAGCACTCTTACATGTCTTCCAGTATTTTGCACAAATATTTTCCAAAAATATTTTCCAAGTGTACCATGATGTGAAATATTTTCAAGTACCATAGAACTTTGTCTTTCTTCTTAAATGTTGAAAGATTCTCTCTCTTCCTTGTTTTATGCTGATTGTTTAACTTCTGATATCCCTGGAAAATAAACACTATAGCAGAACATATTAGCATCATCCCCACTGGACTGGGACTTCCCTGATTGCTCAGAGGCTAAGGAATCTGCCTTCTATTCAGGAGACACAGATTCAATCCCTGGGTTAGGAAGATCCCCTGGAGGTGGAAATGGCAATCCACTTCAGTATTCTTGCCTGGAAAATCCCATAGGCAAAGAAGTCTGGTGGGCTACAGTCCATGGGGTCACAAAGAATCAGACACAACTGAATGACTAAACACTCATTCATTCTAGACTGACCAACCTAAAATTTTAACTTTGTATTCTACCACCCTTTCTTTCACTATGGGTGAAGCTCCTGTCCAATTCAATTATATTATGTTTCACTAGATTCCATTATGAGTCACCTACTCAAAAATTGTACTCCTGTAATTTTTTTCCTTACTTCTTACATTTCTGTTCTTTTATCAGTTTATATTCTATCAATTCACCTCTCCTCTCAAGAACACTTTATCCTGAACTCATCTCCTGTTCTACTCTAGCAAACTCTTCAAAAGAGCTATCTTTAGCTTTTTAATCTAAATTTCATCTCCCCCTTCTCTCCTAAATGCATTCCAATTAGATTTTACACAAACTGCTCCACAGAGATACTGCTTGATAAGATCATCAATGACCTTCATGTTGCCTATCATCAATACTCAGCTTTACATTCATTCCTTTTTATGGTAGATAGAATAAGGAACCCCGTAAAGATTTCCATATCCTAATCCCCAGAACCTGTTAAGTTTTCATGTTACATCAAAAAGGGGAATTAAGTTTTCTAATTAGATGATTTAAAATTCCACTAGATTATCTAGGGGGACCCAGTGCAATCACAAGTGTACTTAAAAGTGGAAACAAGAGGCAGAAGTGTCGGTGTTAGAATAATGCAAAGTGAGGAAGATTTAACTGACCATTGCTGGTCTGAAGATGGATGAGGGCCATGAGAAAGGAAGGCAGATGATCTCTGCTGCTGCTGCTGCTGCTAAGTCGCTTCAGTCATGTCCGACTCTGTGTGATCCCATAGATGGCAGCCCACCAGGTTCCCCCATCCCTGAGATTCTCCAGGCAAGAACACTGGAGTGGCTTGCCTCTAGGAGCTAGGAAATGTACAGAAAGAGATTCTCTCTCAGTGTCTTATCATCCATTCAGAATGCCTTACCAGCAAGTGAAGGGCTACATGTGAGTCGTAGACTTCATTTTCTCTATCTATGGTCATTATTTTTTACACATTCTATTGATTTTGGACCTGTTGAAAGGCTGGCTCCCTAAATTATCTGTTTGAACTATGTCTTTCTACCTACCCCCTTGCTATCTTAACTTGAATGCTTATTATGATTTCATACTCAGTTCAAGACACACTTTCTTTCCACCAACACCCATCCCCCAAAATAATAGTGGATCGTAAGCAGACTTCTGCACTTAATTAAATGACACATCTCTTTTTTCATTTGCACAAAAAGTGTTGTAGTTATGCTGATAACTTTCAAGTCCTAAGACCAGTTCATTAGTAAATTATGTTGTCTCTATCTTCAGATTTGCAAATAATCTGCTTCTCCATGTCTTATTTCACTCCTGACCTGCTATTATTCATACAAACAAGTGTCTCTCTACTTTAAGATCTTCTCACACATTTTTCCATTGGTTTATAATAAATGCAGTCCCCCATGTAGCTACATGTTTACCTTCTCACTCCCTTCAAATCTTTGTCAAATGCATTATACTAAAAACTTTCTTTAGCACCCTTCATGAATCACATTCCTTTTTCCCAGGATCATTCTATACTTATTAGAGTACTTTATTATACTTAAGATACCTGTAACATTCTTATATGAAATTTCTTTCTTCTTTGCTTATTATATTCACAGGTTAGAATATAAGCTCAATTAGATTAGGTTTAAAACAAACAAACAAATAACTCTGTATCCCTTCTATGAAGAACAGGATACAGCAGCATGTTGTTGTTGTTTTGTCACTGAGTCATGTCCGACTCTTACAGCAACATATAGATACTCAGTAAATATACATTGCTTCAATAAATAAAACTGTGAACAAGACTCTAGGGAATACTGTATTTCACCAAGTGCACAGATGCATAGTTTTCATCCCAGCCCTTATATTATCATTAATAATGTTCAATTTCATATCAAGGATGTTCTGCTTCCAATATCTTGTATTCTTTAGTAATATTAATTTCTTATTCTTAAATATAGAAATTCTATATTTTCAATGATATCATTTGCAAATGACAAAACTAAGAGAGGCAAGAAAGACACTGTTTAGATTTGTGTTTTTCATTCTAAGAATGAGTTTATTACCTCTTAGAAATTGTAAGGGGATTCCCAGATAGCTCAGTGGTAAAGAATCTGCCTGCTAATGCTACAGACGTGGTTTTGATTCCTGGGTCAAGAATATCCCCAAGAGAAGGAAATGGCAACCCAGTCCAGTATCCTTCCCTGGGAAGTTCCATGGACATAGGAGCATGCCTGGCTACAGCCCATGGGGTCGCAGAGTCGGAAATGACTTAGCGACTAAACACACACACACACAACACAGAGTGTAAGACATTTTTTAATCATTGGAAACAATGAGGAAGTATCAAGTTTAGATATGATGCATACAAAAAGCTAGTGGAGAAAGTGAAAGTTAAAGTCACTCAGTCGTGTCTGACTCTTTGAGACCCCATAGACTATATAGCCCATGGAATTCTCCAGGCCAGAATACTGGAATGGGTAACCTTTTCCCTTTTCCAGCAGATCTTCCTAACTGAGGGATAGAACCCAGGTCTCCTGCACTGCAGGCGGATTCTTTACCAGTCTAGATTGGCAATATTAATAATCTTAATTTCCCTAACCCAATTAGGTATTTAAGTAAAGCTAGGATTCAATATTGTCACCCTGCTTATTTAACTTATATGCAGAATACATCATGAGAAACGCTGGACTGGAAGAAATACAAGCTGGAATCAAGATTGCCGAGAGAAATATCAATAACCTCAGATATGCAGATGACACCACCCTTATGGCAGAAAGTGAAGAGGAACTAAAAAGCCTCTTGATGAAAGTGAAAGTGGAGAGTGAAAAAGTTGGCTTAAAGCTCAACATTCAGAAAATGAAGATCATGGCATCCGATGCCATCACTTCATGGGAAGTAGATGGGGAAACAGTGTCAGACTTTATCTTTTTGGGCTCCAAAATCACTGCAGATGGTGACTGCAGTCATGAAATTAAAAGACGCTTACTCCTTGGAAGGAAAGTTATGACCAACCTAGATAGCATATTCAAAAGCAGAGACATTACATTGCCAACAAATGTTCGTGTAGTCAAGGCTATGGTTTTTCCTGTGGTCATGTATGGATGTGAGAGTTGGACTGTGAAGAAGGCTGAGCGCCGAAGAAATGACGTTTTTGAACTGTGGTGTTGGAGAAGACTCTTGAGAGTCCCTTGGACTGCAAGGAGATCCAACCAGTCCATTCTGAAGAAGATCAGCCCTAGGATTTCTTTGGAAGGAATGATGCTAAAGCTGAAATTCCAGTACCTTGGCCACCTCATGCAAAGAGTTGACTCATTGGAAAAGACTCTGATGCTGGGAGGGATTGGGGGCAGGAGGAGAAGGGGACGATGGAGGATGAGATGGCTGGATGGCATCACTGACTCGATGGACGTGAGTCTGAGTGAACTCCAGGAGTTGGTGATGGACAGGGAGGCCTGGTGTGCTGCGATTCATGGGGTCACAAAGAGTCGGACACGACTGACTGACTGAACTGAACTGAACTGAACTGAGAATTCAATATCTGTGAGTGTCATTTTCAGCCTGTTCAGTGGAGTTCTAATCTATTTTCTGTGTATCATTACATAGAGGAAGTTGCCTTCTGAATCTAACCTGAATTGATGGATTGTTTACCAGACATGCTGATTTGTGGCAAACCCTAAACTTCAAATTTGCCGTCTCAGTTCTATGAATATGTTATAAATTCTTATTCATTTCTGAAACTTATGCATCAATTTCTCTTGTTTAGGGGACCATGTGGGTACTAAAAAGGAAAACTTATCTTGATACTAAGTTCAGAGCTCTGGGCTTCTAGTGTTATTTAGTTCTTGGTCCTGTAATTCTCCACTTCATTGAGAGCTCTCAAATATTTTAAACATATTTTGCACATACTTTTTTTTTCTTTTAGTTTTCTATTTATGTTCAGTGGAAGAGTTAATTTGAAATGACTAGCTTTTCTACAGCCAAACCACCCTGAATAAACCTGATCTCTTCTGAAATGACTAGATTGACACTGTTAAAATCTGTATTTCCTTGGAAATACTTTAAATTTAATACAATTAAACAACAACAAATTATTAAATCTTGGAGACAAAAGCAACTGACATTAATTTTACAGGAATACATGATATAATTGGATGTTCAAATGATTTCTAAGTGAAATATGTGTTATTGATAATTATATAAGACTATAGGTCTAGACTTGGGTTGTTCTGGAAAAAGCAGAATGCAAAGCAATTGTATGTTGCCCAAGGTATAATTCCTCCATATTGGAGTTTTATGCAAGAATTATGCTTGATGTGATATGAAGATATATATATGTGCATGAAACAGTTCCCATTTTTCAGTGAATGGTATGCATTAATAAATGAAAGGAGGTAATAATCTGATGAACCAGGGCTTCAAACATGCATATAACTTTACCATGAATATAGTGTCTCCTTCATAGGAAAAAAATGGTAAAGTCATAGAAATATCAATGGCCTTTGTACAATTAAGGAGACAATATTGTAGTAGATAACATAAATATTGTTCTGTTGTCTATACAATATTTTAAAGAGTCTTAGCTGATTTACAAAATATATGAAAGGTATATAACACAAAGAAGGTGTGACTACCTAATATATGTAGTTTCTAGTGTACAATCATTTATTCTAAAGTGAAGTATTATTATCTATCAATTTAAAAGTGAAAAAAAATAAAAAAAAAAAAAGAAAAAATAAAAGTGATTGTCATGAAATGTTTCATGCTTTTGTTCTAATTTAATTTCCTCAGTGACTAAGGCACTAAATCCTTATAGAAATTCAATAAATATTACCTGAACATTTAGGACCATATAATAGCACCAACTACATTTTTGCTAGATTTTTATTACCTTTCTTCTCCACACAGTCTCAAAAGCTTTCAAGAATAAAAATGTACTGTCTACCACAGATAACAAAAATAAATAAACAAATGAATAAAGTGATTTTCACACAACTCCTAAAATGTAAATATCTTATAGAATAAATATATGTTTCCTTTTGGAGAAGGCAATGGCACCCCACTCCAGTACTCTTGCCTGGAAAATCCCATGGATGGAGGAGCCTGGTAGGCTGCACACCATGGGGTTGCTAGGTGTCAGACACAACTGAGTGACTTCCCTTTCACTTTTCACTTTCATGCATTGGAGAAGGAAATGGCAACCCACTCCAGTGTTCTTGCCTGGAGAATCCCAGGGATGGAAGAGCCTGGTAGGCTGCCATCTATGGGGTCGCACAGAGTTGGACACGACTGAAGCGACTTAGCATGTTTCCTTTTATTTTACTTTAAAATAAGAAATGGCCTGACCTTCAGTTCAAATAGAGGTTTATATGGAAACCCAAATCTATCGTTGACATGATAGCAGTAGCTAATATCAAATCTTCTTCTGAGAATCGTCCCTAATAGGTGATGTGGTTAGAATACAGGAGTGGTAATTGCCTGAGGGGATGGAAATGGTAGCGAACAGTGTAATATATAGTGTATCATATCAGAAGGTTTATATTATACAAAGAGTCTCTAAGAACTTTGGTCAAATTCTATTTAATTCAAGAAAATTTTGCACAACCACATCACTTTATATATAAGAAGATTGTGATGATTTGTAGTTAGATATGACAAACAAATATCTAGTGGTTTCTCAACAAGTAATATGAAAGTATTCACCTGCCTGATTTGCTGGGAGTCCAAAATCTCTTGCCTTAGAACTACTTTAGCCTCTAAATATATTCTGCCAAGGTACATACTATTGTAGAAAGATATGGATATGCTTGCTTCTTGCCACCCACACAATGAAAACCAGACTGAATTTTACTCTACATCAAAATATGTCAGGAATCCATTATCATAGCACATTAGCTTTGCTTATTTGGCCAATTCCTCAAGAAAATGATCTGGGTCAAGGTCAGTTATATTCCATCTGACAAACCACAAATTAATATTTCTGTTCCTCTTTCTTAAGTGAAGGTAAGTTCGTTGATTCATATGTGTGTACCTGTTAGTTGCACAATTGTGTCCGACTCTTTGTGACCCCATGGGCTATAGTACACCAGGCTCCTTTATCCATGGGATTTTTCCAGACAAGAATACTGGAGTGGATAGCCTTTCTCTTCTCCAGGAGCTCTTCCTGACCCACGGATTGAACCTAGGTCTCCTGCCTTGCAGGCAGATTCTTTACTATCTTAGTTACCTAGGGATCTCTCACTGATTCATACCCTTTATCAAAGGTTCCTTCTTATGACAGGTCATTGTTCAGGGTCCCTGGTTATTCCTGAGGAATATCAAGATGCATTTGGATATTGAAGAATATTGTTCAAGGTCTTAATGCTTTGCTTCCAAGAAGTGTTTAGTTTTTAGATGCACTTTTATATTTCCAGCTTAATTAACTTTGCATCCTATATGCCAATTGTTTCTCCCAGAAAGGGGGCACATTTACTGTCCTAAGAACTAACCACTCTTTAGGTCTCTTTTCTTTTCTATGATGATTATTACATAACCCTTGGACCACTGTCATAATTAAAAATTAGCATATGTCTTGAGAGAACATTTCTGTCTGTCTTGGTCAAACACTCAAATTTTTAATGAAAGATAGAGGAAACTGAAGTCAAAATTCTGAATTTTATATTATAAAGATCTGACAACCTTACACTATATCTTGGAAAATGTCCATTCCAAAACAACATTTTCAACTAAAAACTCACTGAAATAAATGATTATTAGGTGTGAGTGTGGTGGCTGTTCATATATGGTTAAGGGATTATTTATTTATTTATAGTTTGGTCAGATGATAATCTGGTGGAAAAATATTTTCAAGAAAAAAAAATTTTCTTTTGTGTGTGTGTCTGTTTATTTTCTCAAAGTACTACACCACCTTATGGGCTTCCCTGATGGCTCAGTGCTAAAAAATCCACCTGCCAATGTAGGAGACATGGGTTCAATCCCTGGGTTGGGAAGATCCCCTGGAGAAGGAGGTGACAACCCACTCAAGTATTCTTGTCTGGGAAATCTCATGAACAGAGGAACCTGGCAGACTACAACCCATCGTATCACAAAAGTATCAGACATGACTTAGGATCTGAACACTACCACCACCACCTCATAGCATACTCCTAGTTAAAAGATCTGACCCAGCATACCCTGTGAAAACCATAAATTTGGACTTACATTATGAAATTACTGATTTGATTTCATTGAAATGCATTATTTAACCTTGATCAGTAATAATGCAGCTATTCTCAAGTAATTACTCTCCTAAATAATGATTATTGAAATTGAAACAATCTCTTTTGAAAGTATTGAATTGAAAATGCTTCCATTCCACAAGAGTAATGGAAGCATATGATATGCTATATATTTTAACACCTATCTCATGCTATTTTGCTTTAATTTTGCCATTTCCTATTCCAGGGGGTCTTCCTGACTCAGAGATAGAATCCCTGCATTGTAGGCTGATTATTTGCCTTCTGAGCCACCAGGGAAGCCTTTGTTCAAAAACAGGAGTTATTTTTAATAATAACCTGATATGCCTGCTGAGTCTTGAGGTGACACTACTTTGAAGTAGAGTTAAGTTTTTAAAGACAATACAACTTTCAATAATAGTTTTTACATCTCTATCAATAAGGATATTTGTTCATCCTTTTCCTATGATTCCATTTTATTTCACCTCATATTCAGATTGAAGTAGTTCACAGTTAATTTCATATAATCTAGGGGAGGAGATTTAACTAATTTTAAAATGAAGAGTTGTTAAGCCTCAACAAGATTTTGAAGTGTAGATTGGATTTAAACTCCCCCCAGATCAAGCTGTGTTTGATGGCTTAGTTAACATGTAATCTCATTTGATGAAAGAAAAAAGGAATCAACCTCGGACTTAGACCCTTGGAATGGGTGGGAAGAAACAGGTTCAGTGGCTTCCCCTCCCCTCAATCCTAGAGACTGACAACCCATTGTAAAGAGTTCCTTGGTTTTAAATTCTAGGCTTCTTTGCAGAGTTGAGTAGTACAGCATTTGTTCTTAAACAAACAGATGATTATCAAATCAATTAAACTGGCCTATGATAAACACTTGTCATTTTGTCTTTATGATGTTTTTGAATTTCTCCTGGTAATGAAACTTCTTAAGAGTTTCCATGATTCATCAGTATTTAGCTACTATGCCACCAGTTTGCAAAAAGCTTCAAATGTTATTTGAGCAAGGAAAACTATTCCTCTTAGTCTCACCAGACATATCAGAAAAATGTTTTAAGTAGCATGAAACAATGCATTCTATTAAACACATGAATGACTATTTCACTGAGTGAATCATTTAATTTACTGTCTTATGGAAGTAACTTGACTGAATAATAAAGATGTTACATTTATATGAAATAGTCTGCAGTTCAGTATTTCACAGAAATCAGTATTAATTTTCAACAAGCAAAAGTAGACTACATATGATTCCCCCTATTACTATTGGTAAAATGATATTTTCCTTAATCACAGTTGTCTGATTATTGGCTTCCAAAACTCTAATGTCTCTGGATTCTGATTATGTAAAAAGTTTTGCAATGGTAACTTGGTTACATAACAGTGATAAAACATGAACTTAAAACTTGATGGAGACACATGAGGACATAAGGCAACAAGCAAAATCACATAACATATCCTTACTCTCATTGGAAAGCAAGCACAGCACTATTTAAAATATTCTCTAATAATTCTTTCTAAAGACTTCTTGACTGGTTTTACTAGATTTTTTAAAATTACCTCCTTTTTTCATTTCTCTTCTTTTAGTTCAGTTCAGTTCAGTTCAGTCACTCACTCAGTCGTGTCTGACTCTTTGCAACCCCCATGGACTGCAGCACACCAGGCTTCCCTGTCTGTTACCAACTCCCGGAGCCTACTCAAACTCACGTCCATTGAGTTGGTGATGCCATTCAAGCATCTCATCCTCTGTTGCCCCCTTCTCCTCCTGCCTTCAATGAATAATAGCTATTTTGTGAATGCAGACAGAAACCTAAGAGGGATTGTTCAAGGAGATTAAACTGTTCTGGGTCTTTGTTGTTGTTCTCTATTTGAGGAGAGAGCCAACTACTCTCTAACTGCAGTGCTCGGGCTTCTCATCGTGCTGGCTTCCCTTGTTGTGGAGCATGAGCTCTAGGCATATGGACTTCAGTAGGTGCAGCATGTAGCGTCAGTAATTGTGGCCCATGGGTTTAGTTTCTCCTCTGCATCTGTGATCTTCCTGGACCAGGGATTGAACCTGTGTCCTCTGCATTGACAGATGGATTCTCAACCACTAGAACACCAGGAAGTCCGAGACTAACTTTTTAAATTTTGTATCAATTAATTTGTGCTTTCCTAAAGTTGGTTTCCAATATGTGGTGATCTGGATAGAAAACAGAAATAGTATGTATCTTCATTCTACTTGAATGAACTTATACATGTTTTTGCAAACTATTGCAATTTTCCCTAAATTACTATTTAAATATGTATTATCTAAATACTGTTGAAAGTGAAAGTCGCTCAGTCACCTCTGACTCTTTGCAACCCTGTGGATTACACAGTCCATGGAATTCTACAGGACAGAAGATTGGAGTGGGTAGCCTTTCCCTTCTCCAGGATATCTTCCCAACCCAGAGATTGAACCCAGGTCTCCCATATTGCAGGTAGGTTATTTACCAGCTGAGCCACAAGGGAAGCCCATTCATTGAGACCTTGTCTATAGATTATTCTAGTTTTGCCTTAATAAAAGATCAGTACCTAGAGGCTTTGTGCTTTTTATGAAACCTGGGTTGCATGTGATGCTAAAATATTACTATGTAAAGAACACCTACTACTTAGACTTACTTCTTTTTCCACAATGTAGGGTGTGCCCTTTTATGGGCTAGATTTATTTTCTTTGGTGTATTGCTTCATGATGGGTACCACTGCCATAGAAATTTAATGAACAGCACCACTGCGAGCAGTTTGTCACTCATGTACTAGAAACTAAGGCAGAACTATCTAGTTGACCACTAAAATTCATGATCGCTTCCATATTATGGTTGCTATTGTGCATTAAACAGCAACATCAAACATATAAACGTATAAAATACTGGTAAATGCAAACACATAGACAAATAAATAATTATACTACAAAGGTAATGCCTAAATCACATGTGATTTTAGTATAAAAGTTAAAGAAAAAATATTAAAATTATTATATGTACAAAATCTTGTTAGTCACAATTGAAATATGTAAATTGCCATATCATATAAAGTGTGAGGGATGAATATATAAAAGTAAAGGGTTTTATATGTCATTGAAGTTAGGTTGTTATCAATTTTAAAAGAGATTGTTAAAAGACATTTTATGAAGGCCTCACTGTAACACAAAGAAAATATTTGTAGAAGATACACAAAAGTAGGAATCAAAACATATCACTACAAAAAATAAAAGACATATTAATACAAAAAAGTGACCAATACATCTAGAGTAGTTACTACATATTGTTTAGTATATCAGTTCAGCATAATGTCACTTTGATATCTTTTACTGAAATATACTTGATGTGCAATATTATATTAGTTTTAGATATCACTACACAGTGATTTGACATTAACATATTTTATAAAATGATCAACATAAATCCAGTAACTATCGTTCACCATACAAAGTTATTAGCATATTCTTCATGATACTTATATTATATATTATATATTATATTCCCATGGTTTATTGTATGACTGGAAGTTTGTACCAATTTCACGAAGTCCTCCACCACCATACTGTCCAGCAACCACCTGTTTGTTCTTTATATCAATGAGTCTGTTCTTATTTTGTTGTTTGGATTTTTAGTTTTCACATATCAGTGAAATTATATAGTATTTGTTTTACTGTGTCTGACTCATTTCACTTACCATGATACCTTCTAGATTTATCCATGTTGTCACAATAGCAAGATTCTATTTCTTTTCATGGCTAATGAAGCCGAATCTGGCCTTGGTACCCCAAAACTGAATTAAATTGTGGAGACTGAGTTTTGGGTGAAGTAGAAAAAAAGAGATTTATTGCTTTGCCAGGCAAAGGGAGCTACAGAAGGTAAATGCCCTCAAAATTGTGTCCCAACCTGGAGGGGGTAAGTGGGAAGTTTTATACTAATGGTTCAAAGAGGAACTGATTAGCTTGTACACATTCTTCTGACTGGTTGGTTGTGAGATAAGTAGAAGTCAACATACTGTTACATTCTTCCATCTGGTGGTGGTTTCAGTATCTGGAAAACAGCTCAAAGACATTGTTATGCGCATCCCTCAATGGGGAACCAGGACTTCGACCCAAGGCAGCACTGTTGTTTCTCTTGATTATTCTTCCCGTTGTCTCCTATCCCCTCCTTTCTCTAGTTAACAAATGCTTGAGCTCAAGGAATCGGGGAAAGGCATGAAAGCAGGCTGTTTCCTATAATGAAACAAATGGAGGACACAGGGAGTGTTTTGTGTCCAGGAGCCCCACAGGGTCCTGCTTCATACCACCAGTGTGTTAATGGCTCAGTCATGTCAGACTCTTTGTAACCACTTGGTGGACAGTAGCACACCATGTTCTTCTGTCCAAGGGATTTTCTAGGCAAGAATACTGGAGAGGGTTGCCATTTCTTTCTCCGGGATTTCTTCCTGACTCGGAGAGAGATCCCGGATCTTGCAGATTGCAGGTAGATTCTTTACCACCTGAGCCACCAGGGAAGCCCTAAGTGTATTCCATTGTACATAAATATCACATATTTTTAATCTGTTCATCTGTTGATAGGTTGCTTCCATATCTTGGCTATATGAAATAATACTGCAATGAAAATAATGCTGCATATATAATATTGAATATATTTTTTCTTTCTTTGGGTAAATAATCAGATGCAAAAATACTGGTTCAGGGACTTCCTTTATAGTCCAATGTTTAGGACTCTGTGCTTTCACTGCAGGGCCCAGAGTTTTGTTTCTCTAATCAGGGAACTAAGATCTCACATGCCATGCAGTACAGACAAAATAAAAAAAAAAAAAAAAAGGCTGCTTAATAGAGAAGTTCCATTTTTAATTATTTTAGGATCTTTCATGTTTCCGATAATGACTGAACCAATTTATAACAGTGCGTATTTAGTTCAGTTCAATCGCTCAGTCGTGTCTGACTCTTTGAGACCCCATAGACTGCAGCATGCCAGGCTTTCCTGTCCATCACCAATTCACAGAGCTTACTCAAACTCATGTCCACCGAGTCAGTGATGTCATTTCATCCTCTGTCATCCGCTTCTCCTCCTGCCTTCAATCTTTCCAAGCATCAGCATCTTTTCTAGTGAGTCAGTTCTTTGCATCAGGTGGCAAAAGTATTGGAGTTTCAGCTTTAGCATCAGTCTTTCCAGTGAATGCTCAGAACTGATTTCCTTCAGGATAGACTAGTTGGATTTCCTTGCAGTCCAAAGGATTCTCAAGAGTCTTCTCCAACACCACAGTTCAAAAGCATCAGTTCTTCGGCTCTCAGCTTTCTTTATAGTCCAACTCTCACATCCATACATGACTACTGGAAAAAACATAGCCTTGACTAGATGGACCTTTGTTGACAAAGTAATGTCTCTGCTTTTTAATATGCTGTCTAGCTTGATCATAGCTTTCCTTCCAAGGAGTAAACGCCTTTTAATTTCATGGCTGCAGTCAACATCTGCAGTGATTTTGCAGTCCCCCAAAATAAAGTCTGTCACTGTTTCCATTGTTTCCCCACCTATTTGGCATGAAGTGATGGGACTGGATACCATGATCCTAGTTTTCTGAATGTTGAGCTTTAAGCCAAATTTTTCACTCTCCTCTTTCACTTTCATCAAGAGGCTCTTTAGTTCTTCACTTTCTGCCATAAGGGTGGTGTCATCTGCATATCTGAGGTTATTGATATTTCTCCCAGCAATCTTGATTCCAGCCTGTGCTTCTTCCAGCCTGGCATTTCACATGATGTACTCTGCTTGTAAGTTAAATAAGCAGGGTGACAATATACAGCCTTGACGTACTCCTTTACTGATATGAACCAGTCTGTATTTCCATGTCCAGTTCTAACAGTTGTTTCTTGACCTGCATATAGATTTCTCAGGAGGCATGTCAGGTGGTCTGATACTCTCATCTCTTTAGGAATTTTCCACAGTTTATTGTGATCCACACAGTCAAAGGCTTTGGCATAGTCAATAAAGCATAAGTAGTTATTTTTCTGGAACTCTCTTGCTTTTTCGACGATCCAGTTGAAGTTGGCAACCTGATCTCTGGTTCCTCTGCCTTTTCTAAATCCAGCTTGAACATCTGGAAGTTCATGGTTCACTTACTTTTGAAGCCTTCCTTGGAGAATTTTGAGCATTATTTTGTGTGAGACAAGTGCAATTGTGTGGTGGTTTGAGCATTCTGTGGCATTGCCTTTCTTTGGGATTGGAATGAAAACTGACCTTTTCCAGTCCTGTGGCCACTGCTGATTTTTCCAAATTTGGTGGCATATTGAATGCCTTTCATATTCACAGCATATTCACAGCATCATCTTTTAGGATTAGAAATAGCTCAACTGGAATTCCATCACCTCCACTACTTTGTTCGTAGTGATGCTTCCTAAGGCCTACTTAATTTCATATTCCAGGATGCCTGGCTCTAGGGGAGTGATCACACCATCATGATTATCTGTGTCGTGAAGATCTTTTTTGTGTAGTTCTGTGTAGTTTTTTTTTTTTTTTTCTCTGCATCCTAGCCAGCACATGTTATTTGTTGTCTTTTTGATAATAGTCATTCTGAAAGACATGAGGGACTATCTCCTTGTGGTTTTTACTTGAATTTCCCTGATGATTAGATATTGAGCATATTTTCATGTGTCTGTTGGCCACTTATTTGTCTTCTTTTATATGTATATATTTAGCTCCTTTGGGCCTTAGTTGCAGCATGTGGAATCTTTGTTTTGTCAGGCAGGATCTTCTGTCTCACACAGGCTTAGTAATTGTGGCACATAGGCTCCAGAGGCCTTGGGCTTCAGTAGTTGTAGAACGTGGGCTCTAGTGGCGTCATGTGGGCTCTGTAGTTATGGTACATGGACTTAGTTGCTCTGTGCCATGTGGGATCTTAATTCATTGACCAGAAACAAACCCCATCCCCTGCATTGCAAGGTGGATTCTTAACCATTGGACCACCAAGGAAGCTCCTGATTATCTTCTTTGGAAAAATGTCTATTCAGGTCCTCTTTCGATTTTTTAATCAGGTTGTTTGTTGGTGTTGAATTGTGTGAGTTCTTTGCATATTTTGAATGTTAACCTCTTGTCAGATATATTTGTTAAAATCTTTTCCTGTTCATTATACTGGCTTTTTCTTTTGTTGATTTTTTTTTTTTTTTTGCTGTGAAGAAGCTGTTTAGTTTCAGGTAGTTACATTTGCTTATTTTTGCTTCTGTTGCTCTTGCCTGACTCAATAGATCCAAAACAATATTTGTAAGTATGATGATAAAGTACTGCCCATATATTCTTCTAGTCTGTAATACATCTTAGTTTTATTTTTGTGTATGATGTGAGAAAGTTGTATAATTCTTTTTCGTATAGTTGTCCATTATTCCCAATACCATGTATGGAATAGACAGTCCTTTCCCACCTATCTATCTCTCTATCTATCATCTATTCACCACCTATCTATCATCTACTGTCTATCTACATCCTTCCCTACTTCTGCATATTTCCCAAATATATTTCACCAAGTGTTTTCAGTCCAGCTGATGGAAAATCCATCCTGCCAGTTGCTTAGGCTTAGCCTTTTGAATTATTCTTGACTATTCTCTTTCTTCCAAACTCTGCATGTTCATCATAGTATCTAAAATGTGACTATTTCTCACCATTTTCACTTGCTTTGTTCATGGCATAACTCAAAGGCCCAGCATAGTGCCTGATATGTGGTACTCTTTTAAAATAATTTGTGAATAAATGGATTAAAAATGAACAAATGGATAAAATAAATTGGAGAGATATTAGTAAAGTGATGGAAACAGATTTTCATGATTTTCCTGGGTAAAAGTGAACAAAAAAATAAATGTTGAGCAAAATTCTTTTGGGGAAAGAGGCAAAGGATAAATGGTAGGCAAAGCTTATGGAAAAAGCAAGTTAAGATAATTTTGTGAAACTCCTTATAGCAATGAGTGTTTTGAATTTCAGCCTAGAAATTCTGTAAGTACCATTATGTGGAATCCATGAAAAGGACATTAAACCTCACTAAGAGTTAAGTCAAAATAGGATCATCCAACCAGAAAGCTGAAATTACTATGAAATAAATTTTCTAATTAAAAGAGGAAACCTTAAAATTTTGCAACCTTAAAAAACATCACTCATTAAAATGTTTAAAATGTCAGCTGTTTCTTAAATTATATTAATTAGAAACAATGCCAAACTTTTAAATTTTGCTTTAGACTTGTCCTAATTAAAAAAGTTCAATGTTCACTTTAAAGAAAGTCCAATGGATGTCAGCAAAAAATATAAGGAGATGTCAAAAATCAACAATATTTTGATATCAATGTCTGATAAAGTTGAATAAATCCACTGAGTTCACACAGAAACAATATACTTTTAAAAATTGCTGTGATTCCACTGAAAAAATGTCAAATCCACCATATAAAATCATATTTCTACTCTCTGAATAAAGTTTCCTTAAATCATTTCTTCAGTCGCTTATTAAATAAACTGATTCTGTGGAAGACAAGTACAAAAACATGCTTTGTGTACTGCAGACACTATAAGTATGGAGCTTCTTGACTATACATGATATAAGGATAGAGGTGCTGTGAGTTTTTTCACTATGATCTCCCTGACATTCATCACAGTTTTGAGCACATGGTAGATGCTCCAAAAATGTCAAAAAATCTGAAAATTTAATTTATATAATAAGGTATGCACCTGCAAATATTAATTAAAATTATTCCTTTATATATGACTAACTCCATGTATTTTCATGACAATTATAACTCTTCTGTGTACGTTAGTAAGTAATCTCATTTGATTTTAACAGCTCCACTGTATAAAGCACTTTTCTTTTACAAATTAGGACATGTTAATTGATGTATCCAATTCACAGATCAGTTGCTCAGTCATGTCCGACTCTTTGCAACTCCATGAATCGCAGCACACCAGGCCTCCCTGTCCATCACCAACTCCCAGAGTTCACTCAGACTCACGTCCATAGAGTCAGTGATGCCATCCAGCCATCTCATCCTCTGTCATCCCCTTCTCCTCCTGCCCCCAATCCCTCCCAGCATCAGAGTCTTTTCCAATGAGTCAACTCTTCGCATGAGGTGGCCAAAGTACTGGAGTTTCATCTTTAGCATCATTCCTTCCAAAGAAATCCCAGGGCTGATCTTCAGAATGGACTGGTTGGATCTCCTTGCAGTCCAAGGGACTCTCAAGAGTCTTCTCCAACACCACAGTTCAAAAGCATCACTTCTTTGGCGCTCAGCCCTCTTCACAGTCCAACTCTCACAACCATACAATTCACAGAGCAGAGCCACTAAAAATCAGAGGACTAATACTTTTCTTCCCATGAAATTATGTTATCTGTATGATCTATTTATACTATAAAATAATGAATTAAGGAAATAGTTCAAAAGTACCTGTAACACTGTTATCAAATGTAGTTTATATTCATTCTGGTAAGCAATTCAAGAGTAATATCTAAATCCAGTTTTTCATTAAGCAATCACTATATCACATATTTTTTTACTATTTTCTGACCATAATTCTTAGATTATGGTCACTGTATGAAACACAAGGGAAAGTATTGACTTTCTAAAGTAATTCTTCCTGATTATTTTCACTTCTCTGATCCAAGAGGCTAAGACTAGGAGGTAGATGGAAATAATTCTGCCTTATTGTTCTGAATAATTATTTAAATTGAATGCTTTATAAAATTGGTCAACCAATGTTCATTGATAGCATTATACTGAGATTTTTAATTGAAGTACCTTATTTTTCCCTACAAAATCCTATGAGGTAGGTATTTATTATTTTGTTCAGTCACTAAGTCATGTCTGACTATTTGAGGCCTATCATTTATCATCTATCTACTATCTATCTATACTCTTCCTTACTTCTGTGTATTTCCAAAATCTACTTCACCAAGTGCCTTCCTTGTCCTTCACTATCTCCAGGAGTTTGCTCAAATTCATGCCCATTGAGTCAGTGATGCCATCCACCCAACTCATCTTCTGCTTCCCTCTTCACCTTTGCTTTCAACTTTCCAGAATCAGGATCTTTTCCAATGAGTCAGCTCTTCGCCCTATGTGACCGAAGAATTGCAGCCTTTACTTCAGCATCAGTCCTTCGAAAGAATATTCAAGGTTTATTTCCTTTCAGTGCAGTTCAGTTCAGTTCAGTTGCTCAGTCATGTCCAACTCTTTGCGACCCCATGAATCGCAGCATGCAAGGCCTCCCTGTCCATCACCATTTCCCGGAGTTTACTCAAACTCACGTCCATCGAGTCAGTGATGCCATCCAGCCATCTCTTCCTCTGTCATCCCCTTTTCCTCCTGCCCACAATCCCTCCCAACATCAGAGTCTTTGCCAGCGAGTCAACTCTTTGCATGAGGTCACCAAAGTACTGGAGTTTCAGCTTTAGCATCATTCCTTCCAAAGAATACCCAGGGCTGATCTCCTTCAGAATGGACTGGTTGGATCTCCTTGCAGTCCAAGGGACTCTCAAGAGTCTTCTCCAACACCACAGTTCAAAAGCATCAATTCTTCGGTGCTCAGCTTTCCTCACAGTCCAACTCTTGCATCCACACATGACCACTGGAAAATCCATAGCCTTGACTAGATGGACCTTTGTTGGCAAAGTAATGTCTCTGGTTTTGAATATGCTATCTAGGTTGGTCATAACTTTTCTTCAAAGGAGCAAGCTTCTTTTAATTTAATGGCTGCTGTCACCATGTCCTTTAGGATTCACTATTTGATCTATTTTGAAGTGGGAGGGACTCTCAGGAGTCTTCTCCAGCACCACAGCTTGAAAGTATCAGTTCTTTGGTGCTCAGCCTTTTTTATGGTCCAACTCTCACATCGTACATGACTACTGGAAAAGCCATAGTTTGACTACAGGGACTTTGGTTGGAAAAGTAACGTCTTTGCTTTTTAATATGCTGTGAAGTTTTGTCACAGCTTTCCTTTCAAGGAGTATGCATCTTTTAATTTTATGGCTGCAGTCACCATCTGAGGTGATTTTGGAGCTCCAGAAATTAAAATCTGTCAGTGATTCCACTTTTCCCCTTCTTATTTGCCATGGAATGATGGGACTGGATCTCATGATCTTAGTTTTCTGACAGTTAAGTTTTAAGCTATTTTTTTTTCCCCCTGAGACAAGGAGAACAATTTTATTCAGAAAGCAGCCAACAGACAAAATGGCAAGCTAGCACCTCAAAATAATCATATTATTGGAGTCTGAATGCCAGTTTCTTTTATAGATCAGAGAGAAAGAAGCAATGAGGAATTAAACTCAAAAGGCAGAACAGAGAGTGATAGGCAGTGAGGAAGTAGAGGAAAATGGTCTTCAGTATAACAAAATATCTCCAAGGGAACGGCCAGCATTTGGAATGTCTGTGCAGTTGCTTCAGTTGTATCTGGCCCTTTGTAACCCCATGGATTGTAACCAACCAGGCTCCTCTGTCCATGGGATTATCCAGGCAGGAATACTAGAGTGGGTTCCCATACCCTCCTCCAGGGGATCTTTTGACCCAAAGGTCAAACCCATGTTTCTTGTGTCTCCAAACTCATGTGCATTGAGTCAGTGATGCTATCCAACCATCTCATCCTCTCATCCCCTTCTTCTCCTGCCTTCAATCTTTCCCAGCATCAGAGTCTTTTCAAATGAGTCAGTTCTTTGCATCAGGTGGCCAAATTATTGGAAGGACTGATGCTAAAGCTCTGGTATTTTGTTCATCTGATGTGAACAGACAATTCATTGGAGAAGTCCCAGATGCCGAGAAAGATTGAGGACAGAAGGAGAAGATAGCATCAAAGGATGAGATGGCTGGATGGAATCACCAATGCCATGAATATGAATTTGGGCAAACTCTGAAAGACGATGAGAGACAAAGAGGCCTGGTGTGCTGAAGTGCATGGGGTCGCAAAGAGTCAGACATGACTGGGTGACTGAACAACAACAATAGCACCATAATAGCAAGAGCAGCAAAAGCAAGTTAAAGAAACAGTGTCCAACATGGAGTCAGAATTGGTTTCCTCCCAGCAACAATTCCCCACTGTCAAAGTCCATTGCACAATCTTGTGGAAAAAGGAAGTGAAGACCATTCTGCCCAGTTAGATGTATCTTTCTGGGAGTGTCCATCATCTTTGCAGTGTTTCAAATGTTGATATCTGTCTTCTTTTTGTTTCTCTCTTGGAAAGTGTGTATTTTATACCTGTAGGCTTAGAAATACTGAACTTCAAATCCACGAGATAGTTTTTTTCATTCTCTTCTTCGCCCTCATCAAGAGTCTCTTTAGTTTCTCTTCACTTTTTGCTGATAGTGGCATTATCTGCATATCTGAGGTTGTTGATATTTCTTCCAGAAATCCTGATTCCAGCTTGTGAGGCATCCAGCCCAGCATTTTGCAGGATGTACTTAAATTTTCAGCCTTATCTTATTCTTTCCCCAATTTTAATTTAGTCAGTTCTTCAAAGTTGCATTGTGACACACATACAGCTTTCTCAGGAGATAGGTATTATGGTCTGGTATTCCCTTCTCTTTAAGAATTTTCCACAGTTTATTGTGATCCACACAGTCAAAGGCTTTCGTGTAGCCAATGAAGCAGGAATAGATGTTTTTTCTGAAAGTCCCTTGCTTTCTCTATGATCCAATGAATGTTGGAAATTTGATCTCAGGTTATACTATCTTTTCTATATTCAGCTTGTACATCTGAAAATTCTCAGTTCAGGTACTGCTGAAGCCTAACTTGAAGGATTTTGAAAAACATTTTACTAGCATAAGCACAACTGTTTGTTAGTTTGACATTCTTTGGCATTGTCCTTCTTTTGGGGTTGGAATGAAAACTGACATCTTCCAGTCCTGTGCCCATTGCTGAAATTTCCCAAATTAGTTGACATATTGAGTCCAGCACCTTAACAGCACCATCTTTTAGGATTTGAAATAGCTCAACTGGAATTCTGTCACCTCCACTAGGGTTGTTTGTAATAATGCTTCCTAAGATCCACTTGACTTAACACTCCAGGGTGTGTGTATCCAGGTGAGTGATCACACCATCATGATTATATGTGTCATTAAGACCTTTTCTCTATAGTTCTTCTGGGTATTACTACCCACTCTTCTTAATCTCTTCTGCTCCTGTTAGGTTCTTGCCATTTCTGTCCTTTATCACGCCCAACCTTTCATGAAATGCTCCCTTGATATCTTCAATTTTCATGAAAATATCTCTAGCTTTTCTCATTCTATTGTTTCCTTCTATTTCTTTGCATTTTTCATTTAATAAGGCCTTTTTATCTCTCCTTGGTATTCTCTGGAATTCTACATTCAGTTGGGTGTATTTTTTTCCTGTCTTTCATGGTTTTCACTTCTTTCCTCATCTACTTGTAAAGCCTCCTCAGACAAACACTTTGCCTTCTTGTGTTTGCTTCTCTTTGGGGTGACTTGATCACCACCTCCTGTACTGTGCTATAAACCTCTGTCCATAATTCTTCACTCTGTCTACTAGATCTATTTCCTTAAATCTATTCACCACCTCTACTGTATAATCATAGAGGATTTGATATAGGTTATACCTGAATGGTCTAGTGGTTTTCTCTTCTTTCTTCAATTTAAGCTTGAATTTTGGAATAGGGGGCTCAGGATCTGAGCCACAGTCAGTTCCATATCTTGTTTTTGCTGACTCTGTAAAGCATCCCCATCTTTAGATGCAAATAATGTAATCAATCTGATTTAGGTATTGACTATTTGGTGATGTGTATTTGTAGAGTCATTGCTTGTGTTGTTGGAAAATGGTGTTTTCTATGACTAATGTGTTGTCTGGAGGAAACTGTGAGTCTTTGACCTGATTCATTTTGTGCTCCAAGGCCAAATTTGCCTGTTATTTCTGGTATCTCTTGACTTCCTACTTTTCATTAAAATCCCCTATGATGAAAAGCACATATTTTTTGGTGTTAGTTCTAGAAGCTCTTGTAGGTCTTCATAAAATGAGTCAAATTCAGCTTCCTTAGCATCAGTGATTGGGGCATAGACTTGTATTACTGTGATATTGAATGGTTTGCCTTGGAAATGAATCTAGATCATCCTGTCATTTTTGAGAATGTATCCAAGTACTGCATTTCAGACTCCTTTGTTACTATGATGGCTACTTCATTTTTTCTAAAGGATTCTTACCCACAGTAGTAGATATAATGTAGTAGTCTACTACTATAATGTAGTAGTACTAATTATCTGAAGTAAATTCACACATTTCAGTCCATTTTAGTTCAGTAATTCTTTAAGATGTCCATGTTCACTCTTGTCATCTACTGCTTGACCACATCCAATTTATCTTGATTCATGGACTTAACATTTCAAGTTCTTATGCAATATTGTTCTTTACAGCTTCAGACTTTACTTTCATTAACAGACACATCCACGACTAAGCATTGTTGCTGCTTTGGTCTGGCTGCTTTGGCCTGGCTGCTTCATTTTTTCTGGAGCTATTAGTACTTGCCCACTGCTCTTCCCCAATAGCATACTGGATACATTCCAACCTAAGCCAAAAAGATGGCTCATCTTCTCATGTCATATTTTTCTGCCTTTTCATACTCTTCATGGAGTTTTTATGGAAAGAATGCTGGAGTGGTTTGCCATTCCCTCCTCACATGTACTACATTTTGTGAGAACTCCCCACTATGACCTGTCCACCTTGAGTGGCCCCACAGCATGGCTCATAGCTCCATTAAGTTATGCAAGCCCCTTCACCATGACAAAGCAGTGATCCATGAAGGGGCAATAGGTATTAGTATACGGCATTATTTTGACAAGGATATCAAGGCTCAAAGGGCATCCCAGGTGGCAATAGTGGTAAAGAAACCTACTTGCCAATGCAGGAGACATAAGATACATGGGTTCGAGCTCTGGGTTGGGAAGATCCCATGGAGGAGGGCATGGCAACCCTCTCCAGTATTCTTGCCTGGAGAATCCCATGGACAGAGGAGCCTGGCAGGCTAGAGTCCATAAGGTCACAAAGAGTTGGATATGGCTGAAACGACTTAGTACGCATGTACACATGCATCTGTGTACTTGTGTATAAACATAAATGTTGATTGATTTCTTTCTGTGCTTTCTGCTTCTGTTCTTAGTGACAAATTATTTGTTCTACATAAACACATACATATGTCAGTTCAGTTCAGTTACTCAGTCGTGTCTGCCTCTTTGCGACCCCATGAATGGCAGCACACCAGGCCTCCCTGTCCAACACCATCTCCCAGAGTTCACTCAGACTCACGTCCATCGAGTCAGTGATGCCATCCAGCCATCTCATGCTCTGTCGTCCCCTTCTCCTCCTGCCCAAATCCCTCCCAGTATCAGAGTCTTTTCCAATGAATCAACTCTTTGCATGAGGTGGCCAAAGTACTGGAGTTTCAGCTTTAGCATCATTCCTTCCAAAGAAATCCCAGGGCTGATCTCTTTCAGAATGGACTGGTTGGATCTCCTTGCCGTCCAAGGACTCTCAAGAGTCTTCTCCAACACCACAGTTCAAAAGCATCAATTCTTCGGTGCTCAGCTTTCTTCACTGTCCAACTCTCACATGCATGACCACTGGAAAAACCATAGCCTTGACTAGACAGACCTTTGTTGGCAAAGTAATGTCTCTGCTTTTGAATATGCTATCTAGGTTGGTCATAACTTTTCTTCCAAGGAGTAAGCATCTTTTAATTTCATGGCTGCAATCACCATCTGCAGTGATTTTGGAGCCTCAAAAAAAAAATAAATAAATAAATAAAATAAAAATAAAAAAAGTCTGACACTGTTTCCACTGTTTCCCCATCTATTTCCCATGAAGTGATGGGACCCAATGCCATGATCTTCGTTTTCTGAATGTTGAGCTTTAAGCCAACTTTTTCACTCTCCTCTTTCACTTTCATCAAGAGGCTCTTTAGTTCCTCTTCACTTTCTGCCATAAGTGTGTTGTCATCTGCATATCTGAGGTTACTGATATTTCTCCTGGCAATCTTGATTCCATCTTGTGCTTCTTCCAGCCCAGAGTTTCTCATGACGTACGCTGCATATAAGTTAATCAAGCAGGGTGACAACATACAGCCTTGACTTACTCCTTTTCCTATTTGGAACCAGTCTGTTGTTCCATGTCCAGTTCTAACTGTTGCTTCCTGACCTGCGTATAGGTTTCTCAAGAGGCAGGTCAGGTGGTCTGTTATTCCCATATCTTTCAGAATTTTCCACAGTTTATTGTGATCCACACAGTCAAAGGCTTTGGCATAGTCAATAAAGCAGAAATAGAGTTTTTCTGGAACTCTCTTGCTTTTTCAATGATCCAGCAGAGGTTGGCAATTTGATCTCTGGTTCCTCTGCCTTTTCTAAAACCAGCTTGAACATCTGGAATTCATGGTTCAGATATTGCTGAAGCCTGGCTTGGAGAATTTTGAGCATTACTTTACTAGCATGTGAGATGAGTGCAATTGTGCGATAGTTTGAGCATTCTTTGGCATTGCCTTTCTTTGGGATTGGAATGAAAACTGACCTTTTCCAGTCATGTAAGTATACATATGATTTGTATATATATATATATATATATATATATATATGTATTATATATATATATATACATATATATGTGTGTGTGTGTGTGTGTGTGTGTGTATCTATAGGTGTATGTGTATACACCTATGATTCTACTATTTTACTGTGCCCATGATCAATGAAATGTATGAGCAAATATCCTTCCAACATTGAATCCATGTAATCTGATAGAAAATTATTTAGTTATAGAATGTGTTATATAACAGCATTGTGTGTGCTCAGTCATGTCTACTCTTCGTGACTCTTCGGACTATAGAATGCCAGGCTCCTGTACCCATGGGATTTAAAGAAAAAAAGAACAAAAATAAAATAAAATACAGTACAAGGAAAAAAAAAAAATACTGGAGTTGAGGGATTGCCATTCATCCTCCAGGGAATCTTCCCACACCAGGGATCAAACTCATATCTCTTGTGTCTCCTGCATTATCATCAGATTCTTTACCCTCTGAGTCACTTAAATCACAAAGACTGGTTTTAAATTACCAGACTGGAATAGTTGGGATGATGTTATATGTGCAGAATATATTATAAATATGAGAAGTCGCATTAGAAGTAAGTTTAGAAGAGTAACTGAACAAAATTGATGGACTAATGATGAATCAAGGAACCTAATATAGTACTTAGAATAATTGTTTAGGAATTTTCAAAGCATATTTGCAAATATGCTTGTGTCATACTTTTTAAATAAGCACCCTAGAAGTTTTGATATAACCTATTCTCAGGAGTAAGAACCCCTGAGAGAAATAAGTTAGTATCCTCTGCTGAGATTATGTCTTATATCACCAAAATCTTATGTTTAGGGGATAATAATATTATGTTCTTCCTAATCAACCTGCATCAAGGCTTAGAATAAGTAGGAATGAGGAACTTGGAGAGGAGTATTGAATTCATTGTCTAACATTTTTATGATATTCCAAACTTGAAAAGATATAACTGTCAATAAGTAGCCCAGTTGCTGCTGCTGCTGTTAAGTTACTTAAGTCATGCCTGACTCTGTGCGACCCCATAGACAACAGCCCACCAGGCTCCCCCATCCTTGGGATTCTCCAGGCAAGAACACTGGAGTGGATTGCCATTTCCTTCTCCAATGCATGAAGGTGAAAAGCGAAAATGAAGTCGCTCAGTCGTGTCCGACACATAGCAACCCCATGGTGTGCAGCCCACTAGGCCCCTCCATCCATGGGATTTTCCAGGCAAGAGTACTGGAGTGGGTTGCCATTGCCTTCTCCGAGCCCAGTTAGATAACAATTATTTTTAAAATGTATGCAGAGAGAAGAAGTGTTGGGAATTTGTATTTGATAGTCTTTTCCAGGGGCTTCCCTGGTAGCTCAGCTGGTAAAGAATCCATCTGCCATTCAGGAGACCCTGGTTCAATTCCTGGGTAGAAAGGTTCCCTGGAGAAGGGATAGACTACTCATTCCAGTATTCTTGGATTTCCTTGGTGACTCAGATGGTAAAGAATCCACCTGCAATGTGGGAGACCTGGATTCGATTTCTGGGTTTGGAAAATTCCCTGGAGGAGGGCATGGCAACTCATTCCAGTGTTCTTGCCTGGAGAATTCCCAAGGACAGAGGAGCCTGGCAGGGTGCAGTCCATGGTGTCACTAAAAGTCAGACACAACTGGGTGACTTCACTTTCACTTTTCACTTTCATGCATTGGAGAAGGAAATGGCAACCCACTCCAGTGTTCTTGCCTGGAGAATCCCAGGGATGGGGGAGCCTTGTGGGCTGCCGTCTACGGGGTCACACAGAGTCAGACAAGACTGAAGCGACTTAGCAGCAGCAGCAGCAGCAGTACATATGTGATAGTTGGACCACAAAGGAGGATGAGCACAGAATAATTGATGCTTTTGAATTGTGATACTGAAGAAGACTCTTAAAATAGAACTGCCTTATGATCCAGCAATCCCACTGCTGGGCATACACACTGAGGAAAACAGAATTGAAAGAGACACATGTACCCCAATGTTCATTGCAGCACTATTTATAATAGCCAGGACATGGAAGCAACCTAGATGCCCATCAGCAGATGAATGGATAAGAAAGCTGTGGTACATATACACAATGGAGTATTACTCAGCCATTAAAAAGAATACATTTGAATCAGTTCTAATGAAGTGGATGAAACTGGAGCCTATTATACAGAGTGAAGTAAGCCAGAAAGAAAAATACCAATACAGTATACTAATGCATATATATGGAATTTAGAAAGGTGGTAACAATAACCCTGTGTACGAGACAGCAAAAGAGACACTGATGTATAGATCAGTCTTATGGACTCTGTGGGAGAGGGAGAGGGTTGGGAGATTTGGGAGAATGGCATTGAAACATGTATAATATCATGTATGAAACGAGTCACCAGTCCAGGTTCGATGCACGATACTGGATGCTTGGGGCTAGTGCACTGGGACGACCCAGAGGGAGGGTATGGGGAGGGAGGAGGGAGGAGGGTTCAGGATGGGGAACACAGGTATACCTGTGGCAGATTCATTTCGATATTTGGCAAAACTAATACAATATTGTAAAGTTTAAAAATAAAATAAAATTAAAAAAAAAAAAAGTCCCTTGAACTGTAAGGATATCAAAGCAGTGAAGACTGACATTGAAGTGAAGCTCCAATTCCTTGGCCACCTGATTCAAAGAACTGATGCATTGGAAAAGCCCCTGATGCTGGAAAAGACTGAAGGAAAAGAAGGGGGAGGCAGAAGATGAGATGGTTAAATATCATTACTGACTCAATGGACATGAATTTGAGCTAACTCCAGGAGATCGTGGAAGACAGAGGAACCTGGCATGCTGAATTCCTTGGGAAGTCAGACATGACTTAGCACTTAACAACAACAACAACAAAATTATACAAATGGACTTAATTAAAGAACAGAAACAGACACACAGACTTAGAAAATGAATTTTTGGTTACCAGGGGAGAAGGGTGGATAGGACAGATAGTTGGGAGTTTGAGATTGACAAATGCACTGCTATATTTAAAACATATAACTAAGAAGGACCTACTGGGTAGCACAGGGAACTCTGCTTAATATTATCTAGTAACCTAAAATGGGAAAATAATTTGAAAAAGAATAGGTGCATGTAATACATAACTGAATCACTTTGCTGTACCCCTGAAACTCACACAACACTGTTAATCAGCTGTACTCCGGTATAAAATAAAATGTTAAAATCACTCATCTCATCCCAAAACATCCTTAAAGGGCCATTCAGAATAATGTTTGTCTGCATCATGGCCTACCAAGTTGACATTTAAAATTTACCAGCACAGTAGTTAAAAGGCCTCACTTATCGTTCTTGAGCATAAATTATTTGACAATTTACTTATATGATAGAGAGTATCTTGCCTCTAAAATGAGGAAAGCAATACTTTTTTGACAGTACTGTTCTAAAGAAAAATGATGATAATAAATGTAAATGTCTTACCACAATATCTAGTCCATGTTAGCATTCAATAAATACTAGACTTACCATTTGTTAATAACTTTGCATGTCTGCCCTCTGCCTGATTGCACTTTTCTTAGACTTTTTCTTGGATTGAAGCCTAGATCTCAGCCCCTCATGAGTCTTTGAGCTGTAGTGCTGCTCCTTTGCCTTTGCTGCAGAATGAAATGAATCTCCTGATTACAAACTATCGGATCCCTGTTTCTAGCTTTCCACCCTTAAATGAGCATATTCTTGTCCCTTAATTTGATACAAACACTCCCCAAACTAGTTAGATATTTCCATGTTTAACTATAGCCTGACTGATTCTAAATCTAAAATTTCTGATTAAAACAAATAAAACTCAAGTGATCTAGAATACAATAAATGATGATATTTCATTACCTAACTATTATGTGCTGCTGCTGCTGCTAAGTCGCTTCAGTCTTGTCCGACTCTGTGTGACCCCATAGACGGCAGCCCACAAGGCTCCCCCGTCCTTGGGATTCTCCAGGCAAGAACACTGGAGTGGGTTGCCATTTCCTTCTCCAATACATGAAAGTGAAAAGTGAAAGTGAAGTCGCTCAGTCGTGCCCAACTCTTAGCAACCCCGTGGACTGCAGCCTACCAGGCTCTGTCCATGGGATGTTCCAGACAAGAGTACTAGAATTGGGTGCCATTGCATGGCAAAAAGCAATGAGATACTTCACTGTACTATAGTTTTTGATCTCTATAGAGACAATTCAACAAGAAACAACAATGACAAAAAATAGTTGTCATTTGTCTATACCAAAGAGTTCAGAGTCACAATTATAGGACTGCATACCTATTTGGAAGCAGTTAATGTTAATAACATGTGTACACAAAATCTGAGGGATTGCAGCCTTTGCAAACCACTTCTAAATACAATAAAATTTAACGAAGTGACAAGTTTACAGGTTTTGAAATCTCAAAGCTCTAAAAGCTAGGCTCTTCCCCACCCCCTCACCCCCCGCACTTCTGTTTTAGAGTCTTGTAATATTGCCAGTTTAGATATTCAATTGACCTTGTAAGCAAGTGAAGCCCACATCTATACTTAAAATTCCAACCTCTGCTTTGACAAACATTCTACTAGTCTGCAGTGCACAACGAAAATGGCCTTACTGCTGTGAAAGTACATTAAGGACAACGTAAGACCAAGTAAAGAGTTTCTTGATGAACATGAAAGAGGAGAGTGAAAAAGTTGGCATAAAACTCAACATTCAGAAAGCTAAGATCATGGCATCTGGTCCCATCACTTCATGGCAAATAGATGGGGAAACAGTGGCTGACTTTATTTTGGGGGGCTCCAAAATCACTGCAGATGGTGACTGCAGCCATGAAATTAAAATAATCTTACTCCTTGGAAGAAAAGTTATGACCAGCCTAGATAGTATATTAAAAAGCAGAGACATTACTTTGTCAACAAAGGTCTGTCTAGTCAAAGGTATGGTTTTTCCCATATCCTTGGTATGTATGGATGTGAGAGTTGGACTAAAGAAAGTTGAGTGCTGAAGAATTGATGCTTTTCAACTGTGGTATTGGAGAAGACTCTTTTTTTTAAATTTAATTTTATTTTTAAACTTTACATAATTGTATTAGTTTTGCCAAATGAGAGTCCCTTGGACTGCAAGGAGATCCAACCAGTCCATCCTAAAGGAGATCAGTCCTGAGTGTTCATTGGAAAGACTGATGTTGAAGCTGAAACTCCAATACTTTGGCCACCTGATGTGAAGAACTGACTCATTGGAATAGACCCTGATGCTGGGAAAGATTGAAGGTGGGAGGAAAAGGGGATGACAGAGGATGAGATGGTTGAATGGCATCACCGACTCAATGGACATGAGTTTGGGTAAACTCTGAGAGTTAGTGATGGACAGGGAGGCCTAGCATACTGTGGTCCATGAGGTCAAAAAGAGTCGGACATGACTGAATGAGTGAACTGAACTGAAGACCAACTCACTTAATATCTTAACACAAATCAAAATCTCCTCCTGAAGTATTGTGTTCTCATTAACCTTGCTTA
This sequence comes from Bos javanicus, assembly GCF_032452875.1. Taxonomy (NCBI): domain Eukaryota; kingdom Metazoa; phylum Chordata; class Mammalia; order Artiodactyla; family Bovidae; genus Bos; species Bos javanicus. Next base: position 52,911,385 of record NC_083878.1, read on the forward strand.
GACTCTGCATTGTTTTAAACTCATCTTTATTTTTAGTTTCCCATTGCTCCATCCCCATATATATTTAACTGGCTAAGATCTCTGTGTCTGTTCTGACTCTTTTCCCTAAATCTATTATCAATTGTCACTGTCTTTGTCAAGCATTTTTTATTAAACGTTTTATTTTGTATTGGATTATGGCTGATTAACAATGTTGTGATAGTTTCCGGTCAACAGTGTATATATCCATACTCCCATTCTCCTTCTAACTTCCCTCCCATCAGTGTTGTCATATAACACAGACCAGAGTTTCCCACGCTATATAATAGATTCTTGTTGGTTATTTATTTTAAATATAGCAATGTGTACCTTACCATCCCAAACTCCCTAACGATCCCATCCCCTCAAACTTTCCCCTCTCTTCCAACTATAAATTCATTCTCTAAATCTGTGAGTCTGTTTCTGTTCCATAAATAAGTTTATTTGCATGCAATAAGCAGAATTTTTTGACACTCATAATCTCAACTTCTAAAGCAGTGTGACCCCTATTACTCTGTTAATAACAAGGGGCTTTTCACACAGATTAAACACTTAACCTTACTCTGTATTCTCTGTTAATTCCCCTGTGAACTCAAAAGTTGGATTTGGCCTTGGTTTTAGCAGAGGACCTAATCTGCTTTCTTTTAGCTTCATGTGGCTTTTTTTGAACAGAGATCTTTAAATTATAGATTCATTTAGAGTGCTGTGAGCACACAATATGCCCTCAAATCGCAAGTCTATTTGTGTGGGTCACCAAGTGCATTTATTAGCATTCATGTATCAATTATTTTTAATTAGAACTTTTCTTAGAACTTCTCCTTCACCAAAAGCAAAGTTATTACCTGCAATTTGCAAGCAAAAGTGATCACAGTTTCCCATGCCCCACACAATAGTGCCTATCATTATCTAACCCAGAAAACCACTTAATATTTCCACTTATTTTGGTCCCTCTTTTCACTTTATCTGTTAGCCTAACAGCCTGTGGAAATCTTAACAATGCAGCAAAAGTCTCCTAATTGCTACTTTCCATCCCATACTGATATCACAGTGAATTCTGACCTCCTCTATTCTTTGTTCTAGTTTATTTTTGTGGAAGTCAAACCACAAAACACATTTTTGAAGAAACACTAAAAAACAAAACAAAAAAACCCTGACTTTGGAACTCACAGCAGCTTTGTATTTCAGCCAGAGAGAAGGAATACTGACTTTCAACCTCCACCTTCCATATCATACAGTCTTTTCACTCAAGGCAATTTTTTGCATGCTTAGTTTAAAAGTGATCAAATTTTAAATGTCATTTTAATATTTTAAATGCAATAACAAGTCATAAATACATTTCTTTGACAGAGCAGTTGATTTATGCCTTAGGCAGAAGATAGTGTCACAAATTTATACTAGGAATAAACTAAATACAAAAACAAATAATTAAGTTGCTCTGCATAAAAGGGACTCCAACTAACCTGTGAACCAATAACCACATTAACAACTGGCTTGCTGAGCTTGTGATTCAAAATTAAAAATCAACACTTAAATAATTTAATTATGAATCAGGTTAATTTATAAAAATTTTTTTAAGTTCAGAGTAGTTTAAGTGAAGCAGCACAATATATAGTTTACTTAAATAAGCTATAGTATCCAAATGTCTCTGAAATGAAATTCACTTTGATTTTTTTTTTATTATGGAACAAATTTGTACATGGTATCAAATGTTATTTCAGTGACTTTCAATCCATGTTCCTTTGGAGCAAACTTCGGCAGTAACTACAGAAAGTCTATGAACACACAGCTAATAGTCATAACCAGAACTATCCTGGTTACATGCAAATTAAAATGAAAATTAATATGCATAACATCAAATACTTTACATTTTATGTTCCTTTTTATTTACATTTTAAAACACATTAGCATATATAATTCATTCAATTTACAATAATGTCAGGAGGCTTACATGGTAACCATTATTTTGTGCTGGATATACAATTCCTCAAACATTTGTGTGATTTTATCATGGTAAATAGATAATTAGTAGACAAAATAGTATTACAACCAAATTCCACTGATTCCTGCACCATCACAATCATGGTTATTACAATAATGTATCATTTCCAGCATCTAGGATTCCATTTTTAATTCAATCAATACATACATAAAGTTACTTTTTTGTATGTTGAGTTTCAAATGAAGGCAAAGATACTGAGAAATATTTGTCAGTTATCACAGAGAAATTGAAGCAGATGCTCACTAACAGAAATGGCAACCATGATCAAAATGCATTGGTTTCAATTAGAATAAAGTGGGGATAAAGAAACAATAAAGGGGGATAAGGATAGGGAATAAGAATTTACATAACACTTCGCTGTTACCTAAACATAGTCTGTTCTATGTATACCTTGATTTATCTCAGTTTTCACTAGACTGATATGGTAAACATCCTTACCACTAAATTTATAAGTGAGAAATGGGCTGAGATTATTTAAAGAAGTTACTCAGGATCACACAGAATGGTAAGAGCAATGCTAGACTTGTAATCAGCTCTGCTTTGCATCAAAGCCATTTTTCCTTGATGTTTAAGAATGTGATAATAAAGAAATATGCTAACTGGAGCAATCATCTATTTAATATTTAATAACCACGAAACTTTCAGACACAAAGATGACAGGAAGAACAGAAATGTTTTGTTCTTTTTTTAATATATATATTTAGAAGGAATTTAATACACATTACTGTTGATTCACAAACTGGTCCCCATTCATGAAGGGTATAAAGAGAGACCCAAGAAAGAGATGACTCCACATTGATAGGTGGCAGGTTTAATGAGCAAGGGAACTTAACATAGGAAGTTTGCCATGAGTAGTTATAAGAGGAGTAGATCTCTGAACCTGCCAGAATCTTAGTTTATATAGAGGTTTTCACTGGGTATATATAAAGCCACTTATACATCCAGATGATCTCAATAAAACACCTCTCAGTGCCGCATCCTTAAAAACAGGTCCAGATGTGACAACATTGGACAGAATGTGTATTCTAAAGGAAAGGATGAGGACTGCCTCCATTTTCCTGGGCTCAATTCTTGGGTTAACTGGTGGGCAAGTCCTTCCTTTCTATGATCTTCTCCACAATTACTAGGAATAGATTCATAAATTCTAGAAATATTTTTGAGGTTCACAGTCATTCATTTAATCTTTCCATCATCTTTTCTTTATTTGTTCAAAAATTATGTAATTTTCCTTGTTAAAAATCAGACAAAAAAAACCCTAAATTTCACCATTGAGTCCCTCCATATATAAGGCAATGTAGCAGGTGATTTACATAATACATTAGGTTATTAACTTATACTGGAGCACTGTAAGTTACAGCTTACTATTACTGAGCCTCAAAAAGTTATCAGGATAAAGGAAACATAAATCTAGTCAGAAAAATTCTTAATTTTCCATCATGGAAGAAAAATATCAGGTGATCATCTTCTCCCATAGAGTTCTTTGGATCTCAGAGAGTATGGTGCTAAAATATATGAGACTCAATGCTAGCCACAGCTACCACAATGTTAAGCACACTTTGTCTTCATCTAATTCAACTATCCTGAGGTTGCTGGGAAAAGAGTCTAAAAAATATCCACCAAGTTACTGATATACTTTTCCACAGAGAGAGACTTTGATAAGAATTACATGTGGGTCATGTATAGACTCTGGCTTCCCTGGTGGCTCAGTAGCAAAGAATCCTCCTTCCACCTGGCCACGTGGGAAGCCTAAAACATTGCCCCTAGGTCAGAGATAACTCACAGTGTCTCTTATACTGGGCAGAATGAGCATTGGGAACATTCTATTTCTCCAATGCCTACAAGTAAATTTCACTTCTGAGTGAGACTCTGATGACATTGTTCAACCTGATGCTGATGCCAATACATTATGCAATGCAATCTCTAAACCAGGTTCATTTTGTTTTCCTACCTCAGTCAACTGGTAATAAAAACTTCCCTATGAGGCTATCAGCATTCCAAGTTTGAAGAATTCTTAAAAACATTTCCTTGGGAATGACAATGCTTGCATCTCCAGTTTATATAACAAAACTTCATCTGCTTGAGTGATCATGGACTCTGGTGGACACACAGTTTCAATTAAAACTGAACTAAAATGTACACTCTTTCCTGCTTCAAAAAACACTCTAAAATACATGTTACACAATATCAGATCTTAGTGAATTGTTCTCATTCTTTTCAGAAATACTTTTCTCTGCAGAATATATTCTACATTTGACAGTTTGAGACAAATTAGGATGCAAGTCCAATTATTTGATATAGTGGCAAAAATCATAAGGAAATGAGGGATGTATTTAAGTACCAACTACTACAGCACTCAGGTGAGGGGACTGCAGCATCTTCAACAGAAAATGAGCAGAGAAAAGACAGTCAACTTTTTTTTATAAGAGAAGAGAGTGGCAAGAGAGGATTTTCAGGCATCAAGGACCCTCCAGACCCTCCTAGATAAAACTATTTCAACATTTCAGAGAGCATGTTTTCTTCTTTATTTGTTCAATATCACTTTATAAAAAGACCAGAAAAAGCTGAGAAGACAGCTGACTATGCAGTTTAGCAACTTGAGAAACAATTTTAAGCTTGATTTTGGGCCACTTATTGCCAGTTGTAAGAAAGTAGATATTATTTCAATATAGTCACATAAAAATCCTTGAATTTCAATGGCTTGAGGAGAGAATTCAAGGCTTGGAGCTGAGCTATTCATTTGTTTTGAATTACCCCACCCCTCTATTCATGGCTACCCTACTTTGTGGTCCCCAAATTCCTGCTCATCACAATAAACTGTGGTGTAATTGCGTAGTGGTCAAGAGCAACTTTTGCCACAGAATAACTTACTACTTCTTTCCCTTTATGTGTACCCTGAACTGTGAAGCCCCATGCCAGATTAAAATATAATTTTCTATTCGCTTATGAAAAAAAACTGAGCACCAAAAAAAAAAAAAATGATTTTTTTGAACTATGGTATTGGAGAAGACTCTTGAGAGTCCCTTGGATTGCAAGGAGATCAAACCTATCAATCATAAAGAAAATCAGTCCTGAATATTCATTGGAAGGGCTGAAGCTCCAATACTTTGGCCACCTGATACAAAGAGGTGACTCATTGGATAAGACCCTGATGCTGGGCAAGATTGAAGGCTGGAGGAGAAAGGGATGACAGAGGATGAGATGGTTGGATGGCATCATTGACTTAATGGACATGAATTTGAGCAAGCTCTGGGAGTTTTTGATGGGCAAGGAAGCCTGGCATGGTGCAGTCCATGGGGTCGCAAACAGCTGGACATAACTGAGCAACTGAACTTACTGATCCTCCTAATAATCTATTTCTCTGATGCTCCATTGACTAGATCTGGTCCTCTATTTTGGTGTTCTTTATCAGTTAGAATGGGCTTCCCTGGTGGCTCAGAAAGTAAAGAATCTGCTTGCAGTACAGCAGACCCGGGTTCGATCCCTGGGTCAGAAATATCCCCTGGAGAAGAAAGTAGCTACCCACTACAGTATTCTTCCCTAGAGAATTCAATGGACAGAGGACCCTGGCAGGTTATAGTGCAACAAAGAGTTGGACACAACTGAGTGACTAAGATCGTCTGACTCTAGTTACATAAGCAGAGGGCAATTATTTGAAGGAAAAACTAGAAATAACACTTGAGAATTGGTAGTAGGCAATGGCATCCCACTCCAGTACTCTTGCCTGAAAAATCCCATGGACAGAGGAGCCTGGTAGGCTGCAGTCCAAAGGGTTGTGAAGAGTCGGACACGACTGAGCGACTTCACTTTCACTTTTCACTTTCATGCATTGGAGAAGGAAATGGCAATCCAATCCCAGGGATGGGGGAGCCTGGTGGGCTGCCGTCTTTGGGGTCACACAGAGTCAGACACGACTGAAGTGACTTAGCAGCAGCAGCAGCAGCAGCAGTGCAATTCAGATGTGCTTGTATCTGATATAGTTGTGATGCAAGAACAGTGTCATGAGGATGTAGCTGCAAGAATTGAGTGAACTTTAAATATTTAGATGTCTTTATTCATTTCCTTATGATTCATTTCTCAGGAAAAGAAGATTCAATTGACTCACATTTGCTCTTTGTCTAGGGCAGCAGATAGCTTTATTACATAGACTTCTATTCCTTATAGAGCTTCCAAGAAGCAAATATGCCCTCCACAGTAAGAAATACTCCACTTTGGGCTAGTCTGCGGTCAAATTGGGATGCATTTTCTTGTTTATTCTCCCACATTGCAAAGGATATCCTGAGGTATATAAGAAGATTCCGATGGTTTTACTATCTCGGTTGATTATGGCTCTTTTCATTACTTCAAAACAGGTCTGTTTCTCTTTTACCATCACCCACCACTCCTGCTACACTGTCCTGATTTCCATTAGTTGACAAGCAAGTTCATTTCAACCACAGGGCTCATTCCTTTTCTGCTTCCTCTGTATCCCTCTGTTTGGATTTTTATATATGTCTGATTTCATCTTAAAATATGGTGAATCCTCCATGCTATTAATATCTCCCCAGAAAGAACTTTCCTGGCCACATTTTCTAATTTTGGCTCTATAAACAATACCCCATTTCCTTGGGATATTTGTTTATTTAAGGTCCAGGCAATAATAGATGCTTCTTTAACCATGGCCTTACCTGTCTTAATAAGGCACAGTACTTTTCACATGGAAATATTAATAAAAGCTAACACATAGAATTCCTTATTATTTTCTAGATTCTGTTCTTATCACTTAACTCATTTGATATTTGAAACAATCCTGTAGCTTATTTAACTCAATTTCCTTTTTCTAGAGATGAGGAAACCAGTACAGGGAAGTTATATCAGGCTTTTCAACACACATATATCAAATTCATCCTAAGGCAGTTAAAATCCAGAGGCTGTGGTCTCAAAATTACTTTTCTTTAGTTGTGACTCAAAAATATTTATTGATGCATGAATGAACACAGAATGTATGACAGGTTGAGAATAAACAACATTTGCAACTATTTTCTATATATATGAAATTAGGAATCCACCTTCCAATGCAAGGGACATGGGTTTGATCCCTTGTCTGGGAACTAAGATCCCACATGCTCCAGGGAAACTAAAACTGTTTTTAGTTACTCAGTTGTGTCCCATCTCTTTGAGACCCACTGGACTGTAGCCTGCCAGGCTCCTCTGTCCATGGGATTTTTTCAGGAAAAAATATACTTGCCCAGAATACACTTCAGAAAATATTGACATGATTGCCATTTCCTTTTCCAAGGGATCTCGCTGACCCAGGGATCAAGCCTATATCTCCTGTGTCTCCTGTGAAGCAGGGGATTCTATAACTGCTGAGCCATTGGGGAAGCCCTTATATATGATAAAGTATAAATTTATACCATAGAGATAATTAATATATAATTCTAAGTCAACTCAGAACTATATTATTATAGAAGTTTTTGTATCTGGCATGGTTCAATTTAAAGTTGTTCAGTTGATAGTTTTTAGTTAAAATTAAGAATAATTAAATATTAATTCAAATTTATCTTAAATATTAACTTCAACCCTTAGGCATGTAGTCTGTGCTGAGATGCCCAAGAGGAAGGTGGTGGCTGCTTGATGCAGGTAGCAGGAATTTCATGCATTCCCTGAAGCCTGTTAAAACTGTTGGCAAGTGCTAGCTAAGAGACAAGACTTAGATACTTCAATATCAAAGTTTGTTAATGTAGGATATTTAATTATTTACCTTAAAATGCTATTTTTTACATGCAGTGTCTGTAGAAAATTAGTGAAGGAAGTACAAACGGAAAAGCATATGGTTATTTGCAGAAATTGTGAGTGCCTTCCTTACACTGACTGTGGTAAAGACTACTACATGGAGAAGAGGGCATCTGGTAGAAGAGTAGACTAGGTACTCTTTAGGAAATCAGAGGTAGCTGTAGTAGTGGAGCTTCCCCTGACCTTGGAGAGAAACACTTTCTCTAAGATTTTTGGGTGAAAAAGCAAGGATGTCAAAAACCCCATGAAATGCTCAAGTAAAGAACTACAATGTGAAAGCAAAGCTTATGAAAGTAAAACCCACAAGAACAATACTCAGCAATAAGCATGGATTAAGAGATATAATTAATGAAATATGACTCATACACACTACTCTATATAAAACGGGCTTCCCAGGTGGCACTAGTGGTAAAGAATCTGCCTGCCAATGCAGGAGAAGCAGGATATGAAAGTTTGATCCCTGGGTCAGAAAAATCTCCTGGAGGAGAGTATGACAACCCACTCCAGTATTCTTGCCTAGAGAATACCATGGACAGAGGACCCTGGCAGGCTACAGTATATTGAGTCGCAGAGTAGGACATGATTGAGTGACTGAGCACAGCACAATACATATATAAAGTAGATAATTACTAATAAGGATCTACCGTATAGCACAAATAGTTCTACTCAATACTCTGTAAAGGCCTATATGGGAAAAGAATCTAAAAAAGAGTGTATATATATACATGCAAAACTGATTCACCTTTCTGTACACCTGAAACACACAACATTGTAAATCAACTCTACTCCAATAAAGGTATATTTTTTTGATTTTAGTTTATTTATTTTTTTAATTTTATTTTATTTTTAAACTTTACAATATTGTATTAGTTTTGCCAAATATTGAAATGAATCTGCCACAGGTATACCCACGTTCCCCATCCTGAACCCTCCTCCCTCCTCCCTCCGCTACCCTCCCTCTGGGTCGTCCCAGTGTACCAGCCCCAAGCATCCAATACTGTGCATCGAACCTGGACTGGTGACCCGTTTCATACATGATATTACACATGTTTCAACCCACCCTCTCCCTCTCCCACAGAGTCCATAAGACTGATCTATACATTGGTGTCTCTTTTGCTGTCTCATACACAGGGTTATTGTTAGCATCTTTCTAAATTCCATATATATGTGTTAGTATACTGTATTGGTGTTTTTCTTTCTGGCTTACTTCACTCTGTATAATAGGTTCCAGTTTCATCCATCTCATTAGAACTGATTCAAATGTATTCTTTTTAATGGCTGAGTAATATTCCATTGTGTATATGTACCACAGCTTTCTTTATCCATTCATTTGCTGATGGGCATCTAAGTTGCTTCCATGTTTTAACTTTACAATATTGTATTGGTTTTGCCATATATCAGTATGAATCCACCACAGGTATACACGTGTTCCCCTTCCTGAACCCTCTTTCCTCCCTGTACCATCCCTCTGGGTCGTCCCAGTGCACCAGCCCCAAGCATCCAGTATCGTGCATCCAACCTGGACTGGCGACTCATTTCATATATGATATTATACATGTTTCAATGCCATTCTCCCAAATCATCCCACCCTCTCCCACAGAGTCCAAAAGATTGTTCCATACATCAGTGTCTCTTTTGCTATTTTTAAAAGATGCTAAACTAAAAAAAAATTAATTAATTAATTAAAAAAACACAAATTAAAGGACCTAATATCAGTCACGAAGTGAGAGAATTTTAGGACATATTAGTGGCTTGACAATGTCCCAATGAAAATAGCAAAATTTCAGCAATGGAGAAAAACAGTTTACTAGTTTATAGGGAATCTATTCTGGAATAAGTGTGGAATATATTTTTCTGAAACTTCCAAGAATAGACCTCTTTGCACCTTCATGTATGTGAATGCACTTGCAGACAAGATTTCCTTATTAGGCAGTCAAGGACCACTCAGTCAGGGGCAAGATAAACAGTCAGTCAAGGAAGTGGAAAACATGCATGGAGAAATCTCTGTCAAGTCTGGATCTTCCAGTGCAAATGAAATCATGAAAGAACAAGTAGAGATACAGAAATTTTTTTTAAAAAAATTAAAATATAATGAATAAGAAGGAAAGAAAAGAGAATGGCTGAAGAATAGAAAATAAAGAACAAAATTAGAAACTCACAAAGAATATTGAAATAGCCTAAAAAACAAAGGTGCAAGACATAGGGTTTAAGGCTTCAGGTAATGAAAACCCAAGCCCAGTGGCTTAAAAAGAAAGAAAAACTAGAGAAGGAGTCAGAACAGATGTGTCTTGGTTGGAGATGGATGTGCAAAGGAACAAACCCTTGCAAAGAGTAAAAAAAAAAAAAAAATGAGGAAAAAGAAATGAGGTTTGGAAGTTGATATATAAGATGGTTGGATGGCATCACTGACTAAATGGATATGATTTTGAGCAGGACCTGGAGTAGGTGATGACAGGGAAGCCCGACATGCTGCAGTCCATGGGGTTGCAAAGAGTCAGACATGATTGAGTGACTGAACTGAAAAGAACTTGGAAGTTGAAGTATATTCCAGGAAGAAAAAGATACAGTTCCCACTGTGAAATTGGACAAATGAAAGATCAAGACTATGCTGTGAAAGTATATTCAACTGAAAGGAAACTGCAGAAGCAGTTCTGAGACAGGCCTAGATAATGAAATAGCAATTGAAAAACTAAGGAAACAGTTTGACAAAGGAACATCATAGACTTCATATCATCTTCAACAAGAAAACAAGCAAAAACTCCACTTCAAATTATGAAAGGACAAAGCAGGTCTTTGAAATGAGTATTTTTTTGTAGTTCAAAAATAAACCCATTCTATTATTGATGTTTTTCACTCTTGTTTATAAAATGTGCAATGAATTAGAAAAATAATTATTTGCTTTTCAGTGCTGTATCTTAAACTAATACAATTATGTAAAGTTTAAAAATAAAATAAAATTAATTAATTTTTGTATTGTTTTATTTTTTTAATTTTATTTTATTTTTAAACTTTACATAATTGCATTAGTTTTGCATTTAAAAAATAAATAAAATAAAATAAGAGAAATATTTTTGGTAGCACTCTTATGAAAAAAAGATAAATATACTATTTTCAAAGACACATGCATGTGCAAAGAAAAACAAAACAAAACATTAACTTGCCTGTTTTCCAGATGTAGGATCAAGGTTTTGGATTTGAGTACCTGCACACTAGTTTGAAATCTCCATCATTATTGTGTAAATCACATCCAAAAATGAATTCTAAAGACTTTCAAAGTCAAGTTTTTTAAAATGGAGAGAGATATAAATCTATTTGCAGAGTTGTCTTAGTGCAAAATGCTTCTGTTATGTTTTTGTACAACTAACTCCATTCTTTTTTAGCTTTTGTGCACTCACTTAATAAGCAACTTTTTAGTGACTTACCTGGTTTGTATTTGAAAGCATTCAACTAATTTTTATGGAATTTCTGACAATCATAATTGGATTGATGCAATATTTAATTAAATTATGTAAACATAATATCTGACATATCTGGAATGAATAGGCTTAGAAATGACAAAATCTATCTTAATGAGCATAATATTTGTGGGAACAAATATTCATAGGTTTTTAGAGAGTAATCTACCAACTGTATGTGTTTATCAAACTTTGGGCTAAGTTGAAAAATTCCATAGTTGAATAGTAGAATGTTGATTAATCCTCGAGAATTTTAAGTGGGCTTTATTTAAGATAAATTCCTCAGTCATAATGGTCAGTCACAGGTATCTGATGACTATTATGTTGTTCAAAACTGTATGTAGCTCACATTTGAAGTATCTTCCACTGTACTGGCCTCTGAAGACTAGCATAATACACTTTCCAAAACTATACCACTTCACAAAGTTCATATTGAGCTAAAAGTATTTGAAAAATATCAGATATAGGAAGCATCTTTGAATCTTTTTTTTTTCTTTTTCCCACAAGATTACTGTTGTTGTTCAGTCTCTCAGCTATGTCTGACTGTTTATGACTCCATGGAGTGTAGCATGCCAGGCTTCCCTGTCCTTCACTATTTCCCAAGGTTTGCTCAAATTCATGTCCACTGACTCAGTGATGCCATCCAGCCATCTCATCATCTGTTGTCTCCTTCTCTTGTGCCTTTAATCTTTCCCAGCATCAGGGTCTTTTCCAGTGCATCAGCTCTTCACACCAGGTAGCCAAAATATTGGAGCCTCAGCTTCAGGATCAGTCCTTCCAATGAATATTCACGGTTGATTTCCATTAGCATTGACTGGCTTGATCTCCATGCTGTCCAAGGGACTTTCAAGAGTCTTCTCTAGAATCACAGTTCGAAAGCATTAATTCTTCAGTGCTCAGCCTCCTTATGGTCCACCTCTCACATCCAACTATGAATACTGGAAAAATCATAGCTTTGACTATACAGATATTTGTCAGCAAAGTGATTTCTCTGCATTTTAACATGCGGTCTAAGTTTGTCATAGCTTTTCTTCCTGAAGATAGGAAGTAAAAATTTCACCTATGAAAGATGCCCTCCTTATATCAGAAAAAAGAAACAATCTTCAGTAGGAGTCATAGACAATAGAATTCTGTACAGTTATTAGTCAAATCATTCTTATCTTCCTTTATCTTCCTCACATAGTTTAGTTACTTTTTCACATTAATGTCCCTTTGTTAAACATATATAGAAATGTCTAGATTTTGTTACTTCTTTTGATCTTCTTTTCCTTATGAGGATCCCTATATCACATAAAACATAAATTCGTCTGCTTTTCCTCTGTTAATCTTTCTTTTGTCAGTTTAATTCTCAGATACAGTCAAAAAACTTTACTAGGCTAGAAGTAAAATCTCCCTCCTCTACCCCTCGTTGTTTTATCAGTTAGAGTTTAAGAACAAGATATCTTAGAATAAAAAAAATATATATTGAATTCAAGTTCCAAATTTGCCACTTATTAGCTGTGTGATTTTTAGTATATTCCTTCACATCTTCACCTCTCAGATTCCTCGATAATAATGGAAATAATAACATATATTTATCAGATTGTTGCTAAATTAAATAAAATCAAAGTACAATGGGTTTAATTTAATATCAGGTACAAAAAACAGATTAAAAATATTGTAGCTTTAATTATACTGCTTTAATTTAATTATAATTAAATTTAATATATTTAATTATATTAAATTAAATGTATTTAATTACACTGTTTAATTAATTATATGTGACAGTATAATTAATAATACCTATAATAATACCTATAATAATAACTATAATAATAACTATAATCTATAATCAGAGAAGGTAATGGCACCCCACTACAGTACTCTTGCCTGGAAAATCCCATGGATGGAGGAGCCTGGTATACTTTCTTTTATCAGAGTTATCTTTATTTCTGTATTTTTTACATATCCATCAAACTTGGAAGGGCTTCCCTGGTGACTCAGATGGTAAAGAATGTGGGAGACTCAGGTTCAATCCCAGGTCAGGAAGATTCCCTGGAGAAGGAAATGGCTATCCACTCCATTATTCCTGTATGGAGAATTCCACGGATAGAGGAGCCTGGTTTGCTAGAGTCCATGGGATCACAAAGAGTCGGATATGACAGAAAGACCAACACACACAAGCTTGTAAAGGTCTAAGATATATGTTTTTACTCCTCATATTCTTTCTATTTAAAGTGTCTTTCTATTAATTCTTGCCTAATTTCATTACCTTCTCTCACTCTGTCCATCAACAATATTTTAATACACTTTGGCTAATCCAACCTCTTTCCATTTATTTGGCCAAGGCATGTTATTTCCTATCAATGCATTGAGAAAACTCATCTTAAGTCATTTTCTGTTATAGATGTCATTGAAGTGGGTGATACAAAACCCACCCAACATATTCAATGGATGAGTAATTAAATATTTATTTTAAGAAAAAAACAGAAATTTAATAGAAGGCAAGCATGAGAGATTATCTTTGAGATATTTAGAGTAATAGTGTAAGAGCAAAGGTGAAAGACACAGAAGTAAAATTCTCAGATAGGGATGTGTAGTTTTCAAGCCACTGCCAAAGGATTATTCAAAAGACATTCTTTTGCAGGAAGCATTACATGAGCATTGTTGTTCAGGTTCTAACTACAAGCACAATCCTCTGCTCTAAGGTGTGCATTAGAGGCCCTGATCACATCCCAAACCTATAAAAACTGGCCTTATTGCTGCAGTAAAAGCATACCCAGAGACCAAAATAATTTTAAGTTCAGTAAATATAGTAGATATATAACAATGATTTTCTTCACTATAGAAATAGGAAAACTAAAAATGCTGTAATTCAAGTCTATAAAAATCATAAAAAGAACCAGAGTCGTGGGAGCTGGAAGTGTTTCCTCATATGCCAGAGCATTCAGGCTAGAAGCATTTTCCCCTTAAAAACTTGAAAGAGATCATTTCAAGGTAAATAAAACAAGTTCCATTGTACTGTAAAGTAAATTTATGAAAATTATTATCCTGAAAAGTAATGAGTGATACAGACCAAAAATATAAATCACATTCTAAAGTCTGTTACTAAGACTACATGCATAAATAACTTAAAAGTTTGCTCTTCTTCCTTCTTTCTCTCTTTCTTGCTCCCCTTCTCCTCTCTGTCTCTCATTATATTTCCCTCACAGATAGCTTGTAATCAATATAAATCATTATTATTCTTACTTAGTCATACATAAACAGGAATTTGACTGCTAAAAAAACATCTGTCAATAGGACAAAAAATGGTTTAATGGAAAAGTGGAAAGACTGAACCACTTCTCAAGTTTTAAATATGTTCTCTGAAAATGTAGGAACATTGCACTATATTTAATTGAGCTAATGAGTCATTTCCAATACATATTAGTTGTGTGGTCTTATAAACATTAGCTTGCTTATCTTCAAAATGGCAGAAAAACAAAAAATTTTCTCAAGTTATATTGGTTAAATAAATGAGATGGTAAACTATCCAACATACTTCTTACACATTTATTACAGGCAAAGATTTTGATAAATGATAACCGAATTGTTTTGATCAATATCACTACTGTATTATAATTTATATGATAAAAGGAAGTAAAATTAAGCTGACTTTATGTTTGAAAATCCAGCTGGTTTTGGCTTTCAACATATGGCAAGTGCTACAAACTTTACTGTAGTTAGTAATGTCATATTTTGTACCATTTATTCAGGTGGAATCAACTACACCATCACAGAAAACTCAGTCAAATGCTACAAAAATATGTATATGTAGACAAGAGTCAAACATATGTACATAATTTTTTCCTAAATCATATACAAATGCTAGTATATGCATTATATACTAGCCTACCTGACAGTAGAAAGACCTCAGGAACTCAATAAAAGTTATGGCACAAAAAATTTCAAAAAAAAAAAAAAATTCTAAACTTGTCATACTTCAGGGTCCCCTAAAGCAGGGGCTAGATATCATGTTTGTAACCTATATGGATACAGATAAAAATGCAGAGCTATGTGGGAAGATGTTTAGACAATATAATAAAGGCAGGCCATTAACTAAGCTTCCCTGATGGCTCAGGAGTAAAGAATCTGCCTGCAGTGCAGGAGATGCAGGAAATGCAAGTTGAATCCCAGGTTCAGGAAGATCCTCTGCAGGAGGCAGTAGCAACCCACTTCAATATTCTTGCCTGGAAAATTCCATGGACTGAGAAGCCTGGCGGGCTACAGTCCATGAGATTTCAAAGAGTTGGACACATCTAAGCAACTAAATGCTGCCATTAACTAATTCTTTGAGAAATCTATAATCTTATGAAAAAACACACACACACACACACACAAGAACTTTAGGGCAATAAACAAATAATAGAAAAATCCATGTGTGTGTATATATATATATATATGACTAGCTAGGCTATATTATTTAATGTGTGATAAGCTACTGAAACAATATTTGATCTGTATTTTAAAAATTGGCTAATTCACCTAATGAGTATGTGGGACATAAAGCTCTACTTCAATATTGAAGGGAATAAGAGAAAAGCTCATGCATAGGCTAAATTGAAGATTTGACCAAGGTTACTATTTAAAATCCTAAAAGATAATGTTGTTCAAATGCTGCACTCAATATGTCAGCAAATTTGGAAAATTCCACTGTGGCTCAGGACTTGAAAAAGTCAGTTTTCATTCCAATCCCAAAGAAAGGCAAGCCATGAAATTAAAAAAAAAAGTTTGTTCCCAGGTGGTACTAGTGGTAAAGAACCTACCTGCCATTGCAGGAGGCATAAGAGACTCAGATCTGATCCCTAGGTTGGGAAGATCCCCTGGAGGGGAAAATGACAATCCACTCCAGTATTCTTGCCTGGAGAATCCCATGGACTGAAGAAACTGTTGGGCTACAGTTCACAGGTCACAAGAGTTGGACATGACTGAAACAGCTTTGCATGCATGCATGCATGCTCCATGGAAGAAAAGCTATGAAAAATCTAGACAGCATATTAAAAATCACAGGCATCACTTTGTTGACAAAGGTCTGTACAATCATAGGTATGGTTTTTCCAATAGTCATGTACAGATGTGAGAGTTGGACCATAAAGAAGGTTGAGTGCTAAAGAATTGATGTTTTCAAGTTGTGGTGCCGGAGAAGACTCTTGTGAGTCCCTTGGACAGCAAAGAGATCAAAACCAGTGAATCCTAAAGGAAATTAACCCTAAATATTCATTGGAAGGACTGATGCTGAAGCTGAAACTTCAATATTTTGGCCACCCGAAGTTAATAGCTGACTCATTGGAAAAAAACCCTCATACTGGGAAAGATTGCAAGCAGGAGGAGAAAGAGGCAACAGAGATGAGATAATTGTAATGACAGCACTGCTCAAAGGGCATGAGTTTGAGCAAACTCCATGAGATAATGAAGAACAGGGAGCCTGGTGCGTTACAGGCCATGGGGTCACAAACAGTCAGACATGACTTAGCAACTGAACAACAATGCTTGTGAGTTGTTCTAATTACACCTACCTGATCCAGAAGATACATTTTCCATCATTCTCAACCATGACTCACAAGGCACCAAGTGGGTATATGGGAAGAAGAAATTTACTTATTTGTAACAACTTTAATGTACCAGTAGAAAGAACTCTTCTTGGTTCATTAGAAGTACAGAACAAAATCACTAGTTCAACTTTTTCAAGGACTGAATTTCCAAGGAGCATGACTCATCAATTTCACTTGAAAAACACTGTTATAAAGAATAATCAGTACCTGATTTCTCAGACCAAGGGCTCCACAATAATGTGTCCTGTAATAGAGGAAGTATATTGGAGTTGTATGAAATTAAAATATTTTGTAAGAGCTTGAAATTGTACAAAATATCTGGGGTGGAGTCAGAGAAAAGAGGGAATAGACTTGATGTATATTTTACCAATGAAGAAAATTGATATTGGTGAATCAATAAAGCAGATTTTATTATAGTGTGAAAAATTTTCAGGATATATTAAAGAGTCCTTCTTTCAGTGAAGTGTTACTCAATCACGGCAAAGCAATAGAGGAAGCTGAAATAGCAGTAGCATATATATGGCACAAGCAGTCCTTTTCTTCTGCTCTGCCAATTATAGGTACAATTAATTGATTATTATTCTTCTATTTTCCAGTTGAATTCAGATAAAGCAAAAATGTTTCTTAGTGCAGCATTATAGCACTAAATAAAGTAGATTAAATTTGGAATGCAGAGTAAAATCTATTTACTGTACTGGAACTAAGTGATCTCTGTCTCTTTAAATTTGAAGATTTATAAGTCAATATTCAGGATGTTTTTAAAAACATTCAATGTATAATTTTTTCAACTCTAGTTACCACCCTTCTGTAAATGAACTTTGAAATCCAGAGGGCTTCACTGTGAAACTATTTCTCCCAAAGTGTCAAAATACTAAGAAGTATTTTCACATTCTTCTCAGCAGATTTTAATCATATGTCAGGGTGCTAATAGAAATGAACTTACTAAAATAAAACAGAAGTTGATAAAACATTACTCTGTGAGGAAAACATTTAGTGACCTGTAATATAATATAGATATAATTTTACTGGACTTGCAAATGTAATGCATGGGGACATGGAAAATTATATTTTAACAAGTGTTATAAAAAAGATATGTACTTATGAAAATCAGCTTACTGAAAGGATGAGAAATAGAAGACAAAAATATTTTATCTATTCCAAATCTTTATTTTAAGACACTAAAATCATGCAGTGCGACTTCGCTGATTGTCCAGTGGCTAAGACTCTCAGTTCCCAGTGCAAGGGCCCAGGTTCAACCCCTGGTCAAGAAACTAGATCCTATATG
Source organism: Bos javanicus (assembly GCF_032452875.1). NCBI lineage: Eukaryota > Metazoa > Chordata > Mammalia > Artiodactyla > Bovidae > Bos > Bos javanicus. The sequence goes on from NC_083878.1 coordinate 52,929,484, forward strand.
CCACAATTCAAGGGTTTGCATGCTACAAGGAAGATCCAAGATCCTGCATGTCACAACTAAGACCTGGTGTAGCGAAATAAATAAATATTTCAGTTCAGTTCAGTTCAGTCGCTCAGTCGTGTCTGATTCTTTGCGACCCCATGAATCGCAGCACGCCAGGCCTCCCTATGCGTCGCCAACTCCCGGAGTTCACTGAGACTCACGTCTATCAAGTCAGTGATGCCATCCAGCCATCTCATCCTCTGTCGTCCCCTTCTCCTCCTGCCCTCAATCCCTCCCAGCATCAGAGTATTTTCCAATGAGTCAACTCTTCACATGAGGTGGCCAAATTACTGGAGTTCCAGGTTTAGCATCATTCCTTCCAAAAAAATCCCAGGGCTGATCTCCTTCAGAATGGACTGGTTGAATCTCCTTGCACTCCAAGGGACTCTCAAGAGTCTTCTCCAACATCACAGTTCAAAAGTATCAATTCTTTGGCGCTCACCTTTCTTCACAGTTCAACTCTCACATCCATACATGACCACTGGAAAACCATAGCCTTGATTAGATGGACCTTTGTTGGAAAAGTAATGTTTCTGTTTTCAATATGCTATCTAGGTTGGTCATAACTTTTCTTCCATAGAGTAAGCGTCTTTTAAATTCATGGCTGCAGTCACCATCTGGGGTGATTTTGGTAACCAAAAAAAAAATAAAGTCTGACACTGTTTCCCACCTATTTTCCATGAAGTGATGCAATCAGATGCCATGATCTTCATTTTCTGAATGTTGAGTTTTAAGCCAAATTTTTCACTCTCCTCTTCCACCTTCATCAAGAGGCTTTTTAGTTCCTCTTCACTTTCTGCCATAAGGTTGGTGTCATCCGCATATCTGAGGTTACTGATATTTCTCCTGGCAATCTTGATTCCAGCTTGTGCTTCTTCCAGTCCAGAATTTCTTATGATGTACTCTGCATATAAGTTAAATAAGCAGGGTGACAATATGCAGCCTTGCCTTACTCCTTTTCCTATTTGGAACCAGTCTGTTGTTCCATGTCCAGTTCTAACTGTTGCTTCCTGACCTGCATACAGATTTCTCAAGAGGCAGGTCAGGTGGTGTGGTATTCCCATCTCTTTCAGAACTTTCCACAGTTTATTGGGATCCACACAGTCAAAGGCTTTGGAATAGTCAATAAAGCAGAAATAGATGTTTTTCTGGAACTCTCTTGCTTTTTCGATGGTCCAGTGGATGTTGGCAATTTGATCTCTGGTTCCTCTGCCTTATCTAAAATCAGCTTGAACATCTGGAAGTTCACAGTTCATGTATTGCTAAAGCCTGGCTTGGAGAATTTTGAGCATTACTTTACTAGCGTGTGAGATGAGTGCAATTGTGCAGTAATTTGAGCATTCTTTGGCATTGCCTTTCTTTGGGATTGGAATGAAAACTGACCTTTTCCAGTCCTGTGGCCACTGCTGAGTTTTCCAAATTTGGTGACATATTGAGTGCAACATTTTCATAGCATCATCTTTCAGGATTTGAAATAGCTCCACTGGAATTCCATCACCTCCACTAGCTTTGTTCGTAGTGATGCTTTCTATGGCCCACTTGACTTCACATTCCAGGATGTCTGGCTTTAGGTCAGTGATCACACCATGGTGATTATCTGGGTCTTGAAGATCTTTTTTGTACAGTTCTGTGTATTCTTGCCACCTTTTCTTAATATCTTCTGCTCCTGTTAGGTCCATACCATTTCTGTCCATTATTGAGCCCATCTTTGCATGAAATGTTCCCCTGGTATCTCTAACTTTCTTGAAGAGATCTCTAGTCTTTCCAATTCTGTTGTTTTCCTCTATTTCTTTGCACTGATCGCTGAGGAAGGCTTTCTTATCTCTTCTTGCTATTCTTTGGAACTCTGCGTTCAGATGCTTATATCTTTCCTTTTCTCCTTTGCTTTTCACTTCTCTTCTTTTCACAGCTATTTGTAAGGCCTCCCCAGACAGCCATTTTGCTTTTTTGCATTTCTTTTCCATGGGGATGGTCTTGATCCCTGTCTCCTGTACAATGTCATGAACCTCAGTCCATAGTTCATCAGGCACTCTATCGATCAAGTCTAGTCCCTAAAATCTATTTCTCACTTCCAATGTATATCATAAGGGATTTGATTTAGGTCATACCAGAATGGTCTAGTGGTTTTCCCTACTTTCTTCAATTTAAGTCTGAATTTGGCAATAAGGAGTTCATGATCTGAGCCACAGTCAGCTCCTGGTCTTGTTTTTGTTGACTGTATAGAGCTTCTCCATCTTTGGCTGTAAAGAATATAATCAATCTGATTTTGGTGTTGACCATCTGGTGATGCTCATGTGTAGAGTCTTCTCTTGTGTTGTTGGAAGTGGGTATTTGCTATGACCAGTGCGTTTTCTTGGCAAAACTCTATTAGTCTTTGCCCCACTTCATTCCGTATTCCAAGGCCCAATTTGCCTGTTACTCCAGGTGTTTCTTGACTTCTAGGTTTTTCATTCCAGTCCCCTATAATGAAAAGGACATGTTTTTTGGCTGTTAGTTCTAAAAGGTCTTGTAGGTCTTCATAGAACCATTCAACTTCCGCTTCTTCAGTGTTACTGGTTGGGACATAGGCTTGGATGACTGTGATATTGAATGGTTTGCCTTGGAAACAAACAGAGATCATTCTGTCGTTTTTGAGATTGCATCCAAGTACTGCATTTCAGACTCTTTTGTTGACCATGATGGCTACTCCACTTCTTCTGAGGGATTACTGACCACAATAGTAGATATAATGGTCATCTGAGTTAAATTCACCCATTCCAGTCCATTTTAGTTCGCTGATTCCTAGAATGTCGACGTTCATTCTTGCCGTCTCTTATTTGACCACTTCCAATTTGCCTTGATTCATGGACCTGACATTCCAGGTTCCAATCAATATTGCTCTTTACAGAATTGGACCTTGTTTCTATCACCAGTCACATCTAAAGCTGGGTATTGTTTTTTCTTTGGCTCCATCCCTTCATTCTTTCTGGAGTTATTTCTCCACTATATTGGGCATCTACTGACCTGGGGAGTTTCTCTTTTAGTGTCCTATCATTTTGCCTTTTCATACTGTTCATGGGGTTCTCAAGGCAAGAATACTGAAGTGGTTTGCCATTTCTTTCTTCAATGGACCACATTCTGTCAGACCTCTCCACCATGACCCGCCCGTCTTGGGTGGATCCACGGGCATGGCTTAGATTCATTGAGTTAGACAAGGCTGTGGTCCTAGTGTGATTAGATTGACTAGTTTCCTGTGAGTATGGTTTCAGTGTGTCTGCCCTCTGATGCCCTCTTGCAACACCTACCATCTTACTTGGGTTTCTCTTACCTTGGACGTGGGGTGTCTCTTCACGGCTGTCCCAGCAAAGTGCAGCTGCTGCTCCTTACCTTTGATGAGGGGTATCTCCCCACCGCCGCCCTTCCTGACCTTGAACGTGGAATAGCTCCTCTAGGCCATGCTGCGCCCAGGCAGCCACCGCTCCTTGGAGGTGTGGTTGCTCCTCCCGGCGGCCGCCCCTGGCCTCGGATGTTGGGTAGCTCCTCTCGGCAGTTCCTGTGCCATCACAGCCTGGCACTCTCGGCCGCTGCCCCTGACCTTGGACGTGGGGTAACTCCTCTTGGCCGCCTCCTCTCGGTCATGGGGTCTTCCCGTCTTCTACCCCTGACCTCGGATGTGGGGTAGCCACCTGTGCTAAATGCACCAGTCGCAGCCACCCTCACTTTAAATAATTTTTTAAATAAATATTTAAAAAATAATAAATAAATAATAAGATTCAGATCAGATCAGTCATTCAGTCGTGTCCGACTCTTTGCGACCCCATGAATCACAGCACACCAGGCTTCCCTGTCCATCACCAACTCCCGGAGTTCACTGAGACTCATGTCCATCAAGTCAGTGATGCCATCTCATCCTCTGTCATCCCCTTTTCCTCTTGCCCCCAATCCCTCCCATCATCAGAGTCTTTTCCAATGAGTCAACTCTTCACATGAGGTGGCCAAAGTACTGGAGTTTCAGCTTTAGTATCATTTGTCCAAAGAAATCCCAGGGCTGATCTCCTTCAGAATGGACTGGTTGGATCTCCTTGCTGTCCAAGGGACTCTCAAGAGTCTTCTCCAACACCACAGTTCAAAAGCATCAATTCTTCGGCTCTCAGCCTTCTTCACAGTCCAACTCTCACATCCATACATGACCACAGGAAAAACCATAGCCATTATATGGTACTCAGAACATAAAAATTCAAATAATTGCCCTAGTAACATAGGATGATTTTGATGCATTAAAAGAATCATTTTTAAAACATTTAGAATGCATCATGACACTATTTTTACTAGATAATGACAAAGTCATTAATCTTACCATTTTCATGATCAGTTAAGCCTACTCTGATATACATAGTTAAGTATTTCAGTTTGTGTTAATTACATATTGCTGTATAGCAAATTATACCAGAATAAGCATTTTATTATCTCATAACTTCTGGGAGCCACAAGTTTCAGGTATCACTTAGTTCAGTCATCTGACTCAGATCTCTGACAAGACTTCAATCAAAGTGTCAACTGGGACTGCGATTTCATCTGAAGGCTCAACTGGAGCAGTCTATTTCTGAGTTCACCTGTGTGCTTTTTGGGATGATTCAATTCTTGTGAACTGTAGAACTGATCCCCTGTTCCACACTGGGGCTTCTCATGTATAGACCTCTCCACATGTCGCCTCACACCGTATCAACTGGCTTGACTCAGATTCAGTGAGAGAAAGAATAACAAATGAATTATAAAAGTACTTTATCAATAATGCTTGTTACCTAAGCAAAGTCTAACAAGGATCTCATACTTTTCATAGAATTATGGGGAAAATTGATATTAATTTTAAATTCTTAAACTCTACATTTGAAAAGACCCTGATGCTGGGAAAGACTGAAGGTGGGAGGAGAAGGGGACAACAGAGGATGAGATGGTTCCATGGCATCAGTAACTCAATGGACCTGAGTTTGGGTAAACTCGGGAGTTAGTGATGGACAGGGAGGCCTGGCATGCTGCAGTCCATGGGGTTGCAAAGAGTCAGACTCGACTGATCAACTGAACTGAGCTGAACTGAACTGAAACTCTATTTGGTTTAAAAATCTAGTTTATTTATAAGAGCAATATCCAGTGTAAAAGTTCCAGTGTAAGAAAGGTAGAATTTGTCCTCTTGTGCATCTTGTTCCACTAATTGTATGCTACATTAAGGCATTTGCTCACCTGATTTTCTAATTTAAAAATGTATTAAATTAGAGTTTCAAGAAAGTTACAAGTTGTAAATGACCTTGAAAATAATCAAGTCAGACTTAAAGTACATTGAAATGCTTGAAAGATTACTCCTGCTGTGGAATTGATATAGTTGAGTGCTCCAAGCAATAAACAGCAATAAAACCCAAAACAAACACATTTTTGAAATTTTCTGTTTGAAAATTGTAATTAAACCCCTGTTTACTATCATTTCTAATATTGTAGCTTCAAATACTAGTCTAATTATACTTCTGTTTTTTTTATTTTTTTTTAATTTTACATGTTTCAATGTCATTTTCCCAAATCTTCCCACCCTCTCCCTCTCCCACAGAGTCCATAAGACTGTTCTATACATCAGTGTCTCTTTTGCTGTCTCGTACACCGGGTTATTGTTACCATCTTTCTAAATTCCATATATATGCGTTAGTATACTGTATTGATGTTTTTCCTTCTGGCTTACTTCACTCTGTATAATAGGCTCCAGTTTCATCCACCTCATTAGAACTGATTCAAATGTATTCTTTTTAATGGCTGAGTAATACTCCATTGTGTATATGTACCACTGCTTTCTTATCCATTCATCTGCTGATGGGCATCTAGGTTGCTTCCATGTCCTGGCTATTATAAACAGTGCTGCGATGAACATTGGGGTACACGTGTCTCTTTCCTTCTGGTTTCCTCAGTGTGTATGCCCAGCAGTGGGATTGCTGGATCATAAGGCAGTTCTATTTCCAGATTTTTAAGGAATCTCCACACTGTTCTCCATAGTGGCTGTACTAGTTTGCATTCCCACCAACAGTGTAAGAGGGTTCCCTTTTCTCCACACCCTCTCCAGCATTTATTATTTGTAGACTTTTGGATCACAGCCATTCTGACTGGTGTGAAATGGTACCTCATAGTGGTTTTGATTTGCATTTCTCTGATAATGAGTGATGTTGAACATCTTTTCATGTGTTTGTTAGCCATCTGTATGTCTTCTTTGGAGAAATGTCTATTTAGTTCTTTGGCCCATTTTTTGATTAGGTCATTTATTTTTCTGGAGTTGAGCTGTAGGAGTTGCTTGTATATTTTTGAGACTAGTTGTTTGTCAGTTGTTTCATTTGCTATTATTTTCTCCCATTCTGAAGGCTGCCTTTTCACCTTGCTAATAGTATCCTTTGATGTGCAGAAGCTTTTAAGGTTAATTAGGTCCCATTTGTTTATTTTTGCTTTTATTTCCAATATTCTGGGAGGTCATAGAGGATCCTGCTGTGATGTATGTCAGAGAGTGTTTTGCCTATGTTCTCCTCTAGGAGTTTTATAGTTTCTGGTCTTACGTTTAGATCTTTAATCCATTTTGAGTTTATTTTTGTGTATGGTTATACTTCTGTTTTAAAATGACTTTTTAAATCTTCTGAATATATATATATATATATATATGCAGACTGTCAACTACTGTTGATGATATGCAGACTCTTGGAGAGAATATTAGCTTTGGATATCAAATGAATTTGGTTAACATCTAAAATTAACTGGTGTTATTTCCATGGATTTTAGCAAGTTCCTTAACCTTTTTAGTCTTAGTGGCTCAGATGGTAAAGTGTCTTTCTACAATGCAGGAGGCCCGGGTTCGATCCCTGGGTTGGGAAGATCCCCCAGAGAAGGAAATGGCAATCCACTCAAGAACTATTGCCTGGAAAATCCCATGGACAGAGGAGCCTGGTAGGCTACAGCCCATAGGGTCGCAAAGAGTCGGACACAACTGAGCGACTTCAATTCAATTCTATTTCTTTATAAATAAATGGGGTTAATAACATCTCACAAGAGAGATATGATCTTTAATGAGAAAATCTATTTTAATTTTATAGAATTACTCTTCTTATTTAGTGGTATCACTATGAATAAAGATCCTTTCCTCCATTTGACTATTTATGTATTAGAATACATCATCTGGGTATCTAAGTGTATCTGAATATCTAAGTAAGCCAATGAGGACAAATATCTTATGATATTGCCTATATGCAGAATAAAAAAATGATGCATATAAATTTGTTTACAAAGCAGAGATAGATTCACTGACAGAAAACAAACAAACAAACAAACAAACTTATGGTTACCAAAAGGGAAAGAGGAATGAGGGATAAATTAGGAGTTTAAGGTAAAATATTCACACTATTATATGTAAACTAGATAATCAACATGGACCTACTATATAGCAAAAGGAACTATACTCAATATCTTGTAATAACTTATAATGGAAGAGAACTTTAAAAATGTATATATATATATATATATATTTATAATAATCATTTTGCTGTAATCTGAAATTAACACAATATTATACATCAACTACATTTATTTATTTATTTATTAAAGGAATGAAGGAGCCAGGCGAATGGAAAATTTAGGAGGACAATGGGCAAGTTCCAGCAGTTCACTCTTGTTATAGCAGTAGTAATGTACAAAGTGTCAGATTTCAGTATCCAGAACTCATGAAAGACCCTAGAATAAAAAGTGATTCTAATATATACGACAGTATATATTTGAGAAAGGAAATACTTTAATTTTCAGAAAATATAATAAATTTATCTTATTTTGTTATTCAGTTAATTTATTTAAAAACTTCTTTGACCTCTGTCACTTTGGGACCTATTTATTGAATTAAATATATTTGTAGTTATTTTATATTTCTTTTAAATAAGTGTGTTTCCAAAATGTCTTAGAGATCATAATTTTTTTTCTAATTTTTTAATCTCTACCTGTATCAATCTTGACAATTCATACTATAAATAAAGGAAGAGGGTAAAAATGATAATTATCAAATGTCCTACATCTTGTAGTCTTTTAGTTGTAACATGTTTTGTAACATTTAGTCCCAGGTGGCACTAAGGGTAAAGAATCCTCCTGACAATGCAGGAAATGCAAGAGACTTGGGTTTGTTCCCTGGGTGATGAAGATCTCCTTGAGTAGGGAATGGCAACTAGATTCAAGATTCTTGCATGGAAAACTTCACGGACAGAGAAGAATGGTAGGTTATAGTCCATGGGACCACAAAGAGTCAGACATGACTGAGCGACTGAGCAACAGCAACAGACTAAATGTATAGTTTTAGAACAAGCACTAAATTTAAAGTCAGATGATGAACAATGCAGTGAAATAGAGAAAAACAACAGAATCGGAAAGACTAGAGATCTCTTGAAGAAAAGTAGAGATACTAAGGGACTATTTCATGAGAAGATGGGCACAATAAAGGACAGAAACAGCAGGGACCTAACAGAAGCTGAAGAGATTAAGAAGAGGTGGCAAGAATACAGAGAAGAACTGTACAAAAAAGTCCCAATGAACCAGGTAACCATGATGGTGTGATCACTCCACTAGAGACATGGGGGCAGCAGACTGAGGAGTCAGTGGTGGCACAGGAAGTACTTTTGCAGATAGGGTAGATGGAGGTGACAGCAGGGAGGGAGGCTATGAAGCACTCTGTGCCCTGCTCAGGAAGGCCAGGCTTACTAAGCCTGGACAATAATACAGAGGAGCCAGAGAAGAGAAAGTTGAGGGTCAAAGTTCAGGAGGTCATGGACCATGTAGGCAGTGGATTGACCTCAGGGAAGGTAGGAGCAGTGAATAGGTGGAGGAGCCTATCACTTCTAGGCATTCTCCAATATGGGCTCCAGGATTCCCTGGACCCTCTTCCTGGAGACTTCAGCAGGACCTCTGTCTCTGCCCCTCGGCAACATGTTGACCAACACCCAACAGCCAATGAAGGTTTACACACTCAACGAGGACAATCAGGGTGCGAAGTATGTCATCTAGCTACTTGGACTGACTGAAAGACATGTCCCTGCTAGACAGGGCCTGAGAAAATGTGATCCACTGGAGAAGGGAATGTCAAATGACTTTAGTATTCTTTCCTTGAGAACCCCATGAAAAGGCAAAAAGATACGACATTGAAGAATGAGCCCCCCAGGTCGTAGGTGTCCAATATGTTACTGGGGAAGAGTGGAGAAATAGCTCCAGAAGGAATGAAAAGGCTGCACCAGGGCAGAAATGATGCCCAGTTGTGGATGTGTCTGGTGGTGAAAGTATAGTCTGATGCTGTAAAGAACAATATTGCGTAGGAATCTGGAATGTTAAGTCCATGAATCAAGGTAAATTGGAAGTGGTCATAAAGGAGATAGCAAGAGTGAACATCGATGATTTAGGTACTAGTGAACTAAGATGGATGGGAATGGTTGAATTTAATTCAGATGACCTGTTATATGTACTACATGGGCAAGAATCCCTTAGAAGAATTGGAGTAGTCTTCATAGTCAACAAAAGAGTCTGGAATGCAGTACTTGGATACAATCTCAAAAACAATGGAATAATCGTGGTTCATATCCGAGGCAAACCATTTAGCATCACAGCAATCCAAGTCTATGCCCAACCACTAATGCTGAATAAGCTGAATTTGAATGATTCTATGAAGATCTACAAGACCTCCTAGAACTAACACCAAAAAAAAAAGTGTCATTTTCATCATAGGGGACTGAAATACAGAAGGAGGAAGTCAAGCGATACCTTGAGTAACAGGCAAGTTTGGCCTTGGAGTACAAAATGAAGCAGGACAAAGGCTAACAGAGTTTTGCCAAGAGAATGCACTGGTCATAGCAAACACCCTCTTCCATCAACACAAAAGACGACACTACAAGTGTATATGACCAGATGGTCATTACCTAAATCAGACATACTGGAGTGTTAAATCAAGTGGGCTTCAGGAAGCGTTAGTACAAACAAAGCTAGTAGAGGTGATGGAATTCCACCTGACCTATTTCAAATCCTAAAAGATGATGCCATTATAGTGCTACACGCAATATGCCAGCAAATTTGGAAAACTCAATGGCCACAGGACTAGAAAAGTTTTCATCCCAATCCCAAAGAACTGCAATGCCAAAGAAGGTTCAAAGTGTTGGTTGCTCAGGCATTTCCATCTCTTTGCAACCCCATAGACAGTTCCATAGTAGGCCAGGAATTCCTCTGTCCATGGAATTCTGTAGGCAAGAATACTGGAGGTGGTTGCCATTTCCTCCTCCAAAGAAGGTTCAAACTACCAGACACTTGTGATCATTTCACATGCTAGCAAGATAATGCTCAAAATCTTTCAAACTCATCTTGCTTGGTTCTATTTAACAAGCTTTATAATATAGGGTACTAATACAATGGAATCATTGAAGTGATGAACATATGTGAATCAAAGTTAAGTTTAAATAAATTCAGGCCTAGGAAGTCATCCTTCAAACCTGCTCACAAATTCCATTTTAACTGTATGCTTAAGTCTTATTTGAAACTTTTAAAGAAGTAAAGCCAAATTTATAATTACAAGACACATATTACTGATCACAACTAGCAGATAATCTTGCATAGTCAAACTCATCTTTCAAGCTACTCTTATCAGTGCATGAACTGAAGATTCCAGATGTACAAGTTGAATTTAGAAAAGGCAGAGGAACCAGAGATCAAATTGCCAAAATCCATTGGATCATAGATAAAGCAAAATAATTGCAGAAAAAATATCTACTTCAGTTTCTTTGACTATGTTAAATAAAGCCTTTGACTGTGTGGATCACAACAAACTGTGGGAAAATCTTAAAGAGATGGGAATATCAGACCACTTTACCTGCCTCCTGAGAAATCTGTATGGAGGTTAAGAAGAAACTGTTATACCCTGACATGGAACAATAGACTGGTTCAAAATTAAGAAAAGAGTATGTCAAGGCTGTATATTGTCACCCTGTTTATTTAATTTATGTGCAGAGTACAGCATGAGAAATGTCAGGCTGGATGTACTACAAGCTGGACTCAAAACTGCCAGGAGAAATATCAACAATCTCAGATATGCAGATGGCACTAATCTAATGGCAGAAAGTAAATAGGAACTAAGTGTCTCTTGATGAAGGTGAAAGCGTAGAGTGAAAAAACTGGCTTAAATTCAACATTAAAAAACTAAGATCATGGCATCTGGTCCCATCACTTCATGGCAAGTAGATGGGGAGAAAATGGAAACAGTGGCAGACTTTATTTTCTTGGTCTCCAAAATCACAGTGGACAGTGAATGCAGCCATGAAATTAAAAGACACTTGCTCCTTTGTAGAAAAGCTATGACCAACCTAGACCAATCTATGACTTTATTTACCATAGTCAATGAAACTGAAGTAGATATTTTTTCTGCAATTATTTTGCTTTATCTATGATCCAATGGATTTTGGCAATTTGATCTCTGGTTCCTCTGCCTTTTCAGTATATTAAAAAGCAGAGACATCACTTCCCTGAAAAATGTCCATATAGTTAAAGGTATGGTTTTTCCAGATGTCATGTATGGATGTAAGAGTTGGACCACAACAGAGCTGATCACCAAAGAACTGATGCCTTCAAACTGTGGTGCTGAAGAAGATTCTTGAGAGTCCCTTGAACAGCAAGGAGATCAAACCAATAAATTCCAAAGGAAATCATCCCTGTATATACATTGGAAGGACTGATGCTGAAGCTGAAGCTCCAATATTTTGGCCAAATAATGTAAAGAACTGATTGGAAAAGACCGTAATGCTGGGAAAGATCGAGGACAGGAGAAGGAGTGATAGAGTATTAGAGAATGGGATGGCATCACTGGCTCAGTGGACATGAATTTGAGCAAACTTCAGGAGATAGTGTAGGACAGGGAAACCTGGCAAGCTACAGTCCATGAAGTCACAAAGAGTCAGACACGACTTAGCAACTAAACAACAGAGTGTGTAGATTCTAACCCAAGGTCTATAACTAACTAGTTGAAGAACTTGCACATGCAGATTTAGTTATTCTGTCTAGATTTTATTCATATATGTTCATTAAAAATTGGAAGCAAACACAAGAATATGATTGGAGAGTCTTAAAAGTGCACTGCTAGAGTTCTTATTAATTAGCAAGTGAAATTATTGCACTCTAATCTGTATATACTATGAGAGATGAAAGAAACATAGGTGTTTCTATCCTAGTGAGGAACTGTGGGATGAATGCTTTTACAGGTGACTAAATGTTAGAATGTCACTGTAAGAAACTTGACATACTGAACATATCATATTCAATATGACTTTAGATTGAATATTAAAATAATTTATTACTAGAAAGCATTTATTATGAAATAATGCAACAGCTACTACTGCTGAGTTCACCACATGTATGCTCACATGAAGAAGTATTCAAATGATTAAAGCATTTGAAATAATTTTCAAAAGTGATATCACAAATTAGTGAGATATATGCATTTATTATCTGTGGTGTCTCTACTTGGAATAAGGAATATATTTTCCTTACAAGTTAATATGTCAGCAAACTTCATCACATGCAGCATTGCTATTTCACCCAATGTAAAACTGGATATTCCTGTTTAGAACTATGCACTGTGTATCTATGTATATATCCATTTTTCTATCCATTTATCTTCTTATAGTAGATAAGAGATTTTGGTAAGAAATATAGTTGGTGGTACAGACCTCCACTGAAACATGAAAACCTCCCACATCATCTTGGAGAATAAAGAAAAAAAACCCTGAATTTTTCATATGGTAGGCAGTTATTTAAGATAATCCCAATGATGCACATTCTTGTACAGCCCTCTCTTCTTGAGTGTTAGATGAACCTAGTAATTTGCTTCTAATAAATAGAAAGTTGTAAGAGTAATAGGCCTCCTTTTTCAAGTTTAGGCAGAAAGCACCTTGACTTCTTTCTTGTACTTAAGCTCTTTTCTTCTTTCGTTCTCTACATTTATCTCTCTCATTATCATCATTATCATCATCTTGCTTTCTCACTCTGGTGAAGAAAACTTCCATGTTGTGAATTCCCCAATGGAGAGATTTATGTGTCAGGAAACTGAGGGAAGTCACTGGCCGAAATCATTGATAATTCATGGCCCTATTTGGATAGCTCAAGAGGAATGGGAGCAAGAAAAACACCATGCATGTGAACTTGGAATTGAATTCTTTCCCTAATCTAGCTTTCAGATGAGACAATAGCTCCAACAGAATTGTGAGAGCATGAAGTCTTGTGAGAATTTTATCTATTGAATCCAGTTAAACCATACCAAGATTCCTAACCCACAAATACTGTGAGATAACAAATGTTTCAAGAAGCTACTTTGTTACAGTTTACTCGGCAATAGTACATAATGAATACATTCCCCTGATGAATTGACTTCTGATGGAAAAGCTATATTATACATTTATGAATTATTCTGTGATCATTTTTCCTTTTTTTCACAGTTCTCTTAAGACTAGAGTGTACTGACAAAAGAGAAAATATAGGCTTGATATTCAGTTTTCATGTATATACATATATATGCACACATAAACACACATGTATATATGTATGCAGTCACTGCACAAAAATCCTGAAATATTAATGAATGGAACTTTAAAAGTAAATGGTCAGTTTGAAGATGTAAATGTCTGTGAAATGTTTCTTCTATTGGTATAGCAAAGCAGCTGGGATTTTGAGTTCTAAAAGGAAATGAGATGGCTCACCTACTAGGTTAATATTTGGCTTCTCTTATTCAATATTCATCTCAAATGATAAGAAAAAGTTTCAAAATTAGCGCTAGGCATTACATAGTTTTGCCTCAGCTCTTCATATTTCCTTTTACAGTTTTTTTTTTAATTACTTTTTTACTTCTATCAACTCTAAAACGTGGCAAGTTTCTGAAAATATTATGATTGAATTATCCATTTATATCTGCTTAAAATAATTACCACTGATTAGAAGAGAAGGCTGATAGGGTTTTAATCTTTCCTATTAAGTGATGAATATAATATGATCTAAGTATCAGATTAAGTGGAAATGACTGCATTTGGTATCCTAATGCAGGTAAATGTTTAGCTAAATAATTTAAAGATCTTAAATAGGAGTTTCCTGAGAAGGAAGAAAACCCTTCCAATTAGCTCACTCTGAAAAGGTCAGCTTTGGAACTGACAGTCAGCATCTTTGTGTTTGGTACTGAATGAAAATTAGACAAATGTCACAATATAATTGCATACTTAGCTATTGCACAAAACTGAAAGCTACCCTAGTATGGTAATTTCCATGTGTGCAATAAGATTCAAATTGCAACCTGGTAACACTTTCTGTCACATGGTCAGAACTCTATAAGAAATGATTGCAAAAGAATACCAAGAAGAGATAAGAAAGCCTTCCTCGGTGATCAGTGTGAAGAAATAGAGGGAAATAATAGAATGAGAAAATTAAAGATAACAAGGGAAACTTTCATGCAAAGATGGGATGAATAATGGACAGAAATTGTATGGATATAACAGAAGCAGAACATATAAAGAAGAGGTGGCAGGAATACACAGAAGAATTGTGCCAAAAAAAAAGTCTTCATGACCCAAATAATCATGATGGTGTGATCACTACCTAGACCAGATAACCTGGAATGTGAAGTCAAGTGGGCCTTAGGAAGCATCATTATGAACAAAGCTAGTGGAGGTGATGGAATTCCAGTTGAGCTATTCCAAATCCTGAAAGATGATGCTGTGAAAGTGCTGCACTCAATATGCCAGCAAATTTGGAAAACTCAGCAGTGGCCACAGTAGTGGAAAAATCGGTTTTCATTCCAATCCCAAAGAATGGCAATGCCAAAGAATGCTCAAACAACCACACAGTTGCTCTCATCTCACATGCTAGTAAAGTAATGCTCAATATTCTCCAAACCAAGCTTCGGCAATATGTGAACCGTGAACATCCAGATGTTCAATCTGGTTTTAGAAAAGGCAGAGGAACCAAAGATCAAATTGCCAACATCTGCTAGATCATCAAAAAGGCAAGACAACCAGAAAAATATATATTTCTGCATTATTGACTATGCCAAAGTTTTGACTGTGTGGATCACAATAAGCTGTGGAAAGTTCTGAAAGAGATGGGAATACCAGACCACCTGACCTGCCTCTTGAGAAATCTGTATGCAGGTCAGGAAGCAACAGTTAGAACTGGACACGGAACAACAGACTGGTTTCAAGTAGGAAAAGAAGTACATCAAGGCTGTATATTGTCACCCTGCTTATTTAACTTGTATGCAGAGTACATCATGAGAAACGCTGGGCTGGAGGAAGCACAAGCTGGAATCAAGATTGCCAGGAGAAATATCAATAACTTCAGATATGCAGATGACACCACCCTTATGGCAGAAAGTGAAGAGGAACTAAAAAGCCTCTTGATGAAAGTGAAAGAGGAGAGTGAAAAAGTTGGCTGAAAGCTCAACATTCAGAAAACTAAGATCATGGCATCTGGTCCCATCACTCATGGAAAATAGATGGGGAAACAGTGGAGACCTTTGTTATCTTTATTTTTGGGGGCTCCAAAATCACTGCAGATGGCGATTGAAGGCATGAAACTAAAAGACACTTACTCCTTGGAAAGAAAGTTATGACCAACCTAGATAGCATATTAAAAAGCAGAGACATTACTTTGCCAACAAAGGTCCGTCTAGTCAAGGCTATGATTTTTCCAGTGGTCATGTATGGATGTGAGAGTTGGACTATAAAGAAAGCTGAGCACCAAAGAATTGATGTTTTGAACTGTGGTATTGGAAAAGATTCTTGAGAGTCCCTTAAACTGCAAGGAGATCCAACCAGTCCGTCTAAAGGAGATCAGTCCTGAGTGTTCATTGGAAGGACTGATGTTGAAGCTGAAACTCCAATACTTTGACCACCTGATGCTAAAAGCTGACTCATTTGAAAAGACGGTGATGCTGGGAAAGATTGAGGGCAGGAGGATAAGGGGATGACAGAGGATGAAATGGGTGGATGGCATCACCAACTCAGTGGACATAAGTTTGGGTAAACTCCTGAAGTTGGTGATGGACAGGAAGACCTGGCATGCTGTAGTGTATGGGGTCGCAAAGAGTTGGACACAACTGAGTGACTGAACTGAACTGATAAACAAATGTGAGACACAAAGACCTAAGTTTCCCCTACCATGAAAATGAAGGTGTTAACCAAGGTACGGGATATTCCCAAGTAATAAAGGAATTATCTCTCAGTGGACATAAGTTTGGGTAAACTCCTGAAGTTGGTGATGGACAGGGAGACCTGGCGTGCTGTAGTGTATGGGGTCGCAAAGAGTTGGACACAACTGAGTGACTGAACTGAACTGATAAACAAATGTGAGACACAAAGACCTAAGTTTCCCCTACCATGAAAATGAAGGTGTTAACCAAGGTACGGGATATTCCCAAGTAATAAAGGAATTATCTCTTATTGCATACATTTAAAAAGAAAATTCTCATTAATCAAACAGGTTGTGTAAAAGAAGATTGAAAACACCAAGCTATTAATATATTCATTATCAGCTCATGACTAACTCAAAAGAAGCCAAATCTTATGCCAAAGCATTAGGATAAAAGAAAAGGAATGATACAATTGAAATATATTTAGTATGCCACTTTGAATATCAGCAATCAGTGGGGAAATTATTTCATACAAGTGAATTTTCAATAACATGTGTAGTAAATTTCTGTCTTTGGAGAACTGACCAAAATACTTTATTATTTGATCCTGGTAATAATGTCATGGGTAAAGTAAGGTTAGACTTTTGAAATTTATTGCTATTTAAAAGTGAAGGGGAAAAAAAAATTCCAGAGAAGTTGTAAGAATTGTTGAAGTTAATGCAGCTAGAAATATTGTAGCCCTGGTTTATACAAACAGTCTGCCTCTAGCTTCTTCATTTCTTATTTAAATTTTTTAAATTAAAATTTTATTACAATCAGACATTGTATGTATGAGTGTTTATGTATATGATCACATCCATTAAATTTGGTCACATGATTTTATTATTTTGCTGGCACAATATAATAAGATTATTGCATATGATTTTTATTATTTTGCTAGTTTCTTGTTGTTTGTTTTGTCTCTTTTGTAGGGGGATAAAAGTAATTGGCTATATAAATTATACTGACTTATTTGAGTAGGTATGAATAAACACCTATCTGGGCAATGATTCAAGTAAATATAATATTTTAGCCTGAAGCCCAGATACTTTTAACTTGAAACCCATGTCAAAAAGACAGTCTCATTAAGGAAGATATAAAACTCATTATCTCATTCACTGATAAAAAGTTTCTCTTGTTTTAAATCCAAGAAAGTTATAAAAACTAAACAGTATGGTACTGGCACAAAGACAGAAATATAGATTAATGGAACAAAATAGAAAGCCCAGAGATAAATCCACGCACATATGGACACCTTATCTTTGACAAAGGAGGCAAGAATATACAATGGATTAAAGACAATCTCTTTAACAAGTGGTGCTGGGAAATCTGGTCAACCATTTGTAAAAGAATGAAACTAGAGCACTTTCTAACACCATACACAAAAATAAACTCAAAATGGATTAAAGATCTCAACATAAGACCAGAAACTATAAAACTCCTAGAGGAGAACATAGGCAAAACACTCTCCGACATACATCACAGCAGGATCCTCTATGACCCACCTCCCAGAATATTGGAAATAAAAGCAAAAATAAACAAATGCGACCTAATTAACCTTAAAAGCTTCTGCACATCAAAGGAAACTATTAGCAAGGTGAAAAGGCAGCCTTCAGAATGGGAGAAAATAATAGCAAATGAAATAACTGACAAACAACTAATCTCAAAAATATACAAGCAACTCCTACAGCTCAACTCCAGAAAAATAAATGACCCAATCAAAAAATGGGCCAAAGAACTAAATAGACATTTCTCCAAAGAAGACATACAGATGGCTAACAAGCACATGAAAAGATGCTCAACATCACTCATTATCAGAGAAGTGCAAATCAAAACCACTATGAGGTACCATTTCACACCAGTCAGAATGGCTGTGATCCAAAAGTCTACAAATAATAAACGCTGGAGAGGGTGTGGAGAAAAGGGAACCCTCTTACACTGTTGGTGGGAATGCAAACTAGTACAGCCACTATGGAGAACAGTGTGGAGATTCCTTAAAAATCTGAAAATAGAACTGCCTTATGATCCAGCAATCCCACTGCTGGGCATACACACTGAGGAAACCAGAAGGGAAAGAGACACGTGTACCCCAATGTTCATCGCAGCACTGTTTATAATAGCCAGGACATGGAAGCAACCTAGATGTCCATCAGCAGATGAATGGATAAAGAAAGCAGTGGTACATATACACAATGGAGTATTACTCAGCCATTAAAAAGAATACATTTGAATCAGTTCTAATGAGGTGGATGAAACTGGAGCCTATTATACAGAGTGAAGTAAACCAGAAGGAAAAACACCAATACAGTATACTAACGCATATATATGGAATTTAGAAAGATGGTAACAATAACCCGGTGTACGAGACAGCAAAAGAGACACTGATGTATAGAACAGTCTTATGGACTCTGTGGGAGAGGGAGAGGGTGGGAAGATTTGGGAGAATGGCATTGAAACATGTAAAATATCATGTATGAAATGAGATGCCAGTCCAGGTTCGATGCACGATACTGGATGCTTGAGGCTAGTGCACTGGGACCCAGAGGGATGGTATGGGGAGGGAGGAGGGAGGAGGGTTCAGGATGGGGAACACATGTATACCTGTGGCGGATTCATTTTGATATTTGGCAAAACTAATACAATTATGTAAAGTTAAAAAATAAAATAAAATAAAAAAAGAAAAAAAAGAAAACCTTAAAAAAAAAAAGTAACCATCCTAATGCAATCATTTTAAAGAGATTTATAGAAATATAGAATTAGAAAATGCGATCTGAGATGATTTTATTTTATTGATTTTTATTGGAAGTAGTTTCATCAAACTTAGAATATCTTTAAGCAATGCACACAGTACAACTGAAAACTTAGCTGACATATCTGGTTTGAAAGAACTAGAGGAAAACTATTTACTAAGTATAAAAATAACAACTCATCATAAATGATGTGTGATGAAATTGTCCAATGAGACTAATGAGTTAGAAATAAAATATATGTGGTTTCAGAAAAATAAAGTTCACAAAAATTTGAGTTATATCTTGTCTATAAATGCCAGAAGCCCTGATGAGACTCTTCCTGTGTTTATGGGCAGTGTGTGTCTAGGGAGAGAGTAGCAGTGAAACACACATTCAGTTCAGTTCAGTTCAGTTGCTCAGTCGTGTCCGACTCTTTGCGACCCCATGCACGGCAGCGTGCCAGACCTCCCTGTCCATCGCCAACTCCTAGAGTTTACCCAAACTCATGTCCGTTGAATCAGTGATGCAATCCAACAATCTCATCCTCTGTCATCCTCTTCTCCTCCTGTCCTCAATCTTTCCCACCATCAGCGTCTTTTTAAATGAGTCACCTCTTCGTATCAGGTGGGCAAAGTATTGGAGTTTCAGCTTCAGCATCAGTTCTTCCAATGAACACCCAAGACTGATCTCCTTTAGAATGGACTGGTTGGATCTCCTTGCAGTCCAAGGGACTCTCAAGAGTCTTCTCCAACATCACAGTTCAAAAACATCAGTTCTTCGGTGCTCAGCTTTCTTTATAGTCTAAGTCTCACATCCATACATGACTACTGGAAAAACCATAGCCTTGACTAGACGAACCTTTGCTGACAAAGAAATGTCTCTCCTTTTTAATATGCTGTCTGCCTTACCGTATGTAAAATAAACAACCAGTGGGAATTTGTTCTATGACTCAAGGAGCTCAAACCAGGGCTCTGTGACAACCTAGAGGTTTGAGACAGGATGGGAGGTGAGAGGTAGGATCAAGAGGAAGGGGACATGTATATACCTATGGATGATTCATGTTGAAGTATGGCAGAAACCAAGACAATATTGTAAAGAAATCATCCTTCAATTTAAAATTAATAAATTTCAAACAAATTTTGAAGATTAAAAAAAAGAAACATGGTGTTATTGACTAAATATTTGTGTGTCCCCAGATTCTTATGTTAAGTTCTAACATTCAATGTGGTGGTATTTCAGAGCGTGGGCCTTTGGGAGGTGATTAGGTCATGAAGATGGAGCCATCACAAATGAGATTTGTGCCTTATAAAAGGGCACTAGAGAACTTCCTCATCAACTTCATTCATCTGAACACAGAAAAAGATGGTCATCTATGAACCAGGAAGGGAGCTCTCACCATATACCAAATCTGCCAGCACTGTGATCTTGAATTTCCAGTTTCCACAATTATGAGAAATAAATTTCTTTTGTTCATAAGCCATCCAGTCTATGGCATTCTGTTAGGGCAGCCTAAATGTACTAAGATACTTGACAAAGATAAAATGTGCTGGTACTGGTGTTGATGGTACATTTATATGTAAATGTTTGAGTTGAGAAGTTGAAGAGAGTTTTGTTATTCAAGACTATACTATTAGAGCCAAACTTGTGAATTACATATCATTAGAAAAAGTGATGCAAAGCACCAAGAATAAATTTACTTAAAATTGCTTTCTTATATAGAATCTAAGTTGTCTTTTTCACTGAAACATAGGAAACACTTCTATGTATATCATCTTTTCTGAATTACTTGCATTTTTTTCATCACTCCTCAAATGGCAGCAAGAAAAAGCAGAGAACAAACGGCTTTTCGAGGGGGAGAAAAGAGCCATATCTAAGACTAGAAATACCCTTCAAACTGCTCTGAGGAAATGCTAATAATTATCCCCCTAGGAAATAGGGCACTTCGTGTCTACATATGAGTGAAATCAGCATTATGCCAGTTCATTTGAAGGAAAGAGAAAAGATTTGGCAGCTACAAAGATTAATGCCTGGTTAAACAAGTCATTAGATGATTGGGTCATGTTTTGAAAAATAGATTTTGCTCCCCCTCCCCTGATTAATGTACAAGTCAAGGTAGAAATTTTATTCGTAAGTCATTCTGAAAGACAGAGTGTTCACATAACTAAAAATTTTATTGAGGGGAAAGACATTTGTGCAACCATATAATGATATTCTTTTTATTGGTCTATCATTAAAGAATTATATCTTATTCAGTATTGCAAATCATTCCCATAAACATTATAATGGGAGTGAAATGTTGTTTGGCCATAGAGGAGCTCTCCAGTAATATTAATATTAAATTTATTTAATGTGTTATGCACCATCATCTGCATTGCAAAAAAGATCTTTTGCTAAGTTAAAAGTATTGTTAAAGGGACACAAACATAATAATGAGGCAGAGTTATAATGCAGTGCTAATAAAGGCCATATAGGACTACGTTTTGAAAGTAAATTAAATTAGGCTTAAACAAATGATAAACATTTTTGGAAAAGAAGCACAGTTACTCTATTCAGTCTAAAAATGAAAGATTTGTCATCTGAAAGACATGATTTGGAGAGGAAAAGACAGATAAAAGAGTTAAGGAAAAAATTAATCTAGCTAATGGCTCTCTTGAAAAGTTAGAAGTAGGAAGAAGAACCTTGAAGTTAATATTGTCTTTAATTCATGGTCACTGAAGCAATGGGAATCATAGAACTAATGTAGCCTCACAATACTTAGGATTCTGCCAGGCCACGTTCAATACTAATTAAAGCTCTTACATTGACAGGGTCACAGTGCTAAAACAGACTTTAGTTTCAAGGAAGACAAGGATCAGACATTTCTAGATGAGTATTTGAAGACTGGGCTTCTGAAAATCTGCAAATGATGCTTTTTATAAACATACAAGAAACAGAGGTAAATTTCTCCCTCTATGCTTCATTTCTGGTCTCAGTGGCTTCCCATTGCTTTCCCTGTTCATCTTAACACCAGAAATTTGGAGGAGCGGCAAAATACGAAATCAGGAAATAGTCTAACTCAAAAGGTCAGATTATCTTTTGTAAACATAATTTCATGAGACAAATAGATGAGGAGAGAATTCTGAGCTGCTGACTGAGAAGAGGTTGTTCTTTTCAAGACTGATGAATTTGATAGACTCTGGACTCTAGTTCCTGCTTTGTGTCTGAGGTATCCAAAATAGTTCTAAGAATTATAGAAAAAGGGAAATGTAATACTGAATGGAAACATAGTCTTCTCTTTTCTTTGCTTGCTGCTGCTGCTGCTGTCTCTTCAGTTGTGTCCGACTCTTAGTGACCCCATGGACTGCAGCCCACCAGGCCCTCCGTCCCTGGGATTTTTCCAGGCAAGAGTACTGGAGTGGGGTGCAATTTCCTTCTCCAATGCATAAAAGTGAAAGTGAAGTTGCTTAGTCGTGTCCGACTCTTAGCGACCCCATGGACTGCAGACCACCAGGCTCCTCCGCTCATGGGATTTTTCCAGGCAAGAGTACTGGAGTGGGGTGTCATTGCCTTCTCCTTTCTTTGCTTAGTAGAAGGTAATATCAACTGGTGTATCCATTCAATTCATGTTTGTCAAAAGGTTAGAAGAAATAAGTTCAAAATCTGATTTTAGGAACAAAAGGATTTTGTCTAAAGATTAACAAAAACCTGACACTATTTCTAATCCCACTGTAATTGTTCTTTTAGTGCAAAAATGAGATGATTAACAGTTATCTTTTGAAGATACAAATATGCATATTAATATATACTAATTGATTATGATTCAATAATATGTTGGCATTCTTGAGTTAAGCTGATGGGCTAATAAATTATTTAGATTATATAAGATTATATAAGATGCAAAGAAATAGGCATTAGAGAGTTAAGATCTGGCTTCAGTAGTTTGCAAGAATGATTTAGAAAATGTTCAGGATACCTGAAGATAAGGAACAATCAAAATCAAGAAGAGAGTATTGGACAAAAGGCTAGTGAGGCACAAAATAATCTTAATCAATACAACAACTTAGTATTTAACTAATTTTATCTGCTTTGAATATCTTATATTAGGATTCCTTAAGAATATAGCATAGATAATAAGATACTCAATTACATGGTTTTTAATTTATGAGCCTAAAAAAAGGATAGTGTAGGAGCTGTAAATTAAAGAACTTTGTTCATATATATACATTTTTGTTTTCTAGAGTGTTCTGTATAAGTATGATTCACTGGTAATTTCTGAAAATAAAAGACTGTGCAAAAGCTGGATTTGTAAGACTTCCCAGTGCAAAAATCCCTGCACAATCTCCTGAATAGAAAATATATGTTCTTCAAGTAAAAGCCTCCAGGAAAAAAAAATCCTCATATCCAAGAGTGATCTAGTTATGTGGAAAACTTGATTATTAGAACCATCTTTGCTATAGCAAACTGATACACCTTTTATATATATGTATGTAACCTTTGGGCATTCTTTGGCATTACCTTTCTTTGGGATTGGAATGAAAACTGACCTTTTCCAGTCCTGTGGCCACTGCTGAGTTTTCCAAACTTGCTGACATATTGAGTAACTCCAATACTTTGGCCACCTGATGCAGAGAGCTGACTCATTTGAAAAGACCCTGATGCTGGGAAAGATTGAAGGCAGAAGGAGAGGGGGATGGCAGAGGATGAGATGATTGGATGGCATCACTGACACAATGGACATGGGTTTGGGTGGACTCTGGGAGTTGGTGATGGACAGGGAGGCCTGGCATGCTATGGTTCATGGGGTCACAAAGAGTCAGACATGACTGAGCAACTGAACTGAACCTTTGGGCACCAGAACTTTGGGGCCATGTAGATAAAAATGTAAGTTTTCTTCCAAGTAATATAATTTAGATTACATAAAAATAAATTTCCCCATGAATCTTCTTTAATCAATGAAAACTGTTGTTTGTTTATTTATTTATTTATTTATTTAGCCCTGATCTATTTTTTATGTTGACTACTCTACCTGGACACCTTTCTGGTTATCAGTGTCACAGTTTAAAATGTGATGCCTAGATTCAGTCTATAAGAATCATTTCAAGATGGTGGTGCCTGGGAAAGCCTGAACATACTTTCTGTCATTAACATAACAAATATACAATGACCAGTGACATATGAATCAGTTCTGTCTGACAGGGACCTGAAAACTAGAGAAATAACTGCTCTACAATAAAGGAACAATATGGAGATGAGTTTTAACACACACTCACAAAACGAGCATATATAAAGAATGGATAAAATAATGAGACAACTGCATTGATCTTGAACATAAATATCTCACTTCATACAACCTAAAAACTCTAGACATGTATGCAGGTCAGGAAGCAACAGTTAGAACTGGACATGGACCAAAAAACAGACTGGTCCCAAATAGGAAAAGGAGTGCATTAAGGCTGTATATTGTCACCCTGCTTATTTAACTTACATGCAGAGTGCATCATGAGAAATTCTGGGCTGGAGGAAGCACAAGCTGGAATCAAGATTGCCAGGAGAAATATCAATAACCTCAGATATACAGATGGCACCACCCTTATGGCAGAAAGTGAAGAAGAACTAAAGAGCATCTTGATGAAAGTGAAAGTGGACAGTGAAAAAGTTGGCTTAAAGCTCAACATTCAGAAAACTAAGATCATGGCATTCGGTCAGTCCCATCACTTCATGGTAAATAAATGGGGAAACAGTGGCTGACTTTATCTTTGGGGGCTCCAAAATCACTGAAGATAGTGATTGTAGTCATAAAATTAAAAGATGCTTACTCCTTGGAAGGAAAATTATGACCAATCTAGACAGCATATTAAAAAGCAAAGACATTGCTTTGCCAACAAAGATCCATCTAGTCAAGGCTATGGTTTTTCCAGTAGTCATGTATGGATGTGAGAGTTGGACTATAAAGAAAGCCGTACGCCCATGGCAGATTCATGTTGTTATGTGGCAAAACCAATACAATATTGTAAAGTGTAAAAAGAAAAAAAAAATGTAAAGCAAAATAAATAAATACATAAAATAAAGAAAGCTGAGCACCAAAGAATTGATGTTTTTGAACTGTGGTGTTGGAGAAGACTCTTGAGAGTCCCTTGGACTGCAAGGAGATCCAACCAGTCCATGCTAAAGGAGATCAGTCCTGGATGTTCATTGGAAGGACTGATGTTGAAGCTGAAACTCCAATACATTGGCCACCTGATACAAAGAGCTGACTCATTTGAAAAGACACTGATGGTGGGAAAGATTGGGGGCAGGAGGAGAAGGGGATGACAGAGGATGAGATGGTTGGATGGCATCACCAACCCAATGGACATGGGTTTGGGTGGACTCCGGGAGTTGGTGATGGGCAGGGAGGACTGGCGTGCTGCGGTTCATGGGGTTGCAAAGAGTTGGACAGGACTAAGAGACTGAACTGAACTGAACTGAGTAGATTGAAATATAATATGTAAAAATCACTCAATATAAAATAAAAATTTTTAAGCTTTTATATAATTATCTTAATAAACTTAGACTAAGAAATGTTTTTTTAAGTGAGACAATCAGAAAGGAAACTATAGAATTATACATGGGGAAAATCCAATCGCCTTATCAGACATCATCAAAATTAAGAATATCTCTTTCATTAAGGAACTCATTGAGACTATGAAAAGCCAACAGAGTGGAAAAGATATTTGCAAAATATATCTGAAATAGGTAACCACTATTTTAGCAAAATCAATACATCTTATAAAAGGAGAGTCACAATTCAGAAAACATATTGACCAAAGATTTAAGTTATTCACACACACACACACACACAATTTGGAACAAGATAAATTTTCATTTTCATTTGTTTATATATTTTTCCAACAAGTATTTGTACTATTACAATTTTTTTGACCTAAAATATAATACCTCCTCTGTGTATAATGTACCTATTCTAAAATATAATTTTCTTTTGCCTCCTTTTCCCACTTCAGTTTTAGGTCTATACTATCTTCTTAAAGTGACCTGTGGAGATTTCCTCACTCTCTGCTTTGGGATACAATGCACAGTATGGAATATTTGTTCCTTTAACATTTGTTGTATGTCTGCATGTGTGCTAAGTCACTTCAGTTGTGTTCTACTCTTCGTGACCCTATGGACCATAGTCAGCTAGACTCTTCTGTCCATGGGATTTCCCAGGCAAGAATACTGGAGTGAGTTGCCATGACCTCTAAAGGGGATCTTCCTGACCCAGGGAACAAACACATGTCTCTTATGTCTCCTACATTCTCAGGTGTGTTCTTTACCACTAGTACCACCTGAGAAGCCTACAAATAAACCCACTTGTTTGTGTTTTTTTTTAAGAAAAATTTTCCCCTTTGCTTAGTCTTTATTAATTATGAAAAGACTTATATTTTCTATTTTTTTCTTCCACCATAGTTCAATTTTTTACCTGAGTTGTTCCTAAATTTTTCTCACTATTCTTTATCTTTTTTTACATAATTAGTAATTCTTTCTCATTTTTATGTGTTTATGAGTGTGGATACATACCTTCTCTTCCCACCCCTCTTCTTTCCTCAGTCTTTCCAAAGATTTGTCAATAAATTAGTCTTTCAAATGTAACTTTAATTTTATTCATCTATTCCTCTTCATTATATGTTGATTTTTATTTAATTAAATTAGAATTTATCATTTTATTTCTCTTTTAATTAAAAAAAATATTTTAGGTCAAATTGCCTCATTAATTTTTATCATTTTTTTAAGATATATACATTTAAGTCTTTGAATATCCTTCTTAGTATACCCCAAAAATTTTGCTT
Organism: Bos javanicus; assembly: GCF_032452875.1. Lineage (NCBI taxonomy): Eukaryota > Metazoa > Chordata > Mammalia > Artiodactyla > Bovidae > Bos > Bos javanicus. The sequence continues at coordinate 52,956,270 of NC_083878.1, forward strand.
TGCAGTATTTAGTTCTATTCCAAATGTTTTGATGTTCAGTAGTTAAATCACCATCCAGTTATGAATGTTTTCTAACTTCTGCTATAATATTATATGCACGTATGTGTGTGTATATATATATATATATATATGCACACACACATGTGTGTACTATATATATACAGACATATGGGCTTACCAGGTGGTGCTAATAATAAAGAACCCACCTGCCAGTGCAGGAGACATAAAAGATGCAGTTTTGATCCCTGGTCCAGGACAATACCCTGGAGGAGGGCACAGCAACCCACTCCAGTATTCTTGACTGGAGAATCCCATGGGCAGAGGAACCTGGTAGACTGCAGTACATAGAGTTGCAAAGAGTTAAACTCAAATGAAGATACTCGGCATCTTCATGTGAAGATACACGCACACGTGTGTGTGTGTGTGTGTGTGTGTGTGTGTGTGTGTATACATGGTGAATGTGGTTCAGTAGCTAAGGCATGTCCAACTCTGGAGATTCCATGGACTGTAGACTACCAGGCTCCTCTGTCCATGGGATTTCCTAGGCAAGAATACTGGATTGGGTTGCCATTTCCTTTATATATATATATATATATATATATATTCCCCCAAAGCCATTTTAATGAAAGATATTAATTATCAAGCACATGGGGATTTTTATGCTAAACGTTTTCATTTCTAGTGTAGTGTATTGCAATCAGAATGCAGACTGGAATCATCCATGCTTCTGTCCCTGTACACACTCAATTTTATAAATGTTCTTGTGTTTGAAAGATTAAATTCTGCAATTTCTGAGCTCATTGCTCTTTATGTAGATATCTGGTTAAGTTTTCAAATTTGATAAAATCTTCCATAACCCTTATTTAACATTAGCCAACTTTTTCTATCAATTACCAAGAAAAGTGTCTTAAAGTTAAATACCTAGTATGTTGTGTTTTGCCTTCTATGTCTTGAGGGTAAATTATTATAACAATCCTATTTTAGAACAATTATGTAGTCATGGCTATTGCATTTTTATCAATGGAGTGATTATTAATGTTTTGTCTACTAGTTATATGATCCTTAAGTTCTAGGTTTTATGTTATTTATGTTGCTATACCAGCTCCTTTGGTTTGAATTTGGTAAGAAATTTATTTTCATTTTGCAGTCAACCATTGAACTAACTTATGGTCCACCTGTGTCTCTTATACATAAAAGAAATTGGATTGTATATCTAATACATGAAGACACTTTCACCCCTGAGGAATCTAATAAATTTTACTAATAAAATATAATTCTATATATGGGCCTGTTTTTCACTTAATATTCCATCTATTTTATGGTTTTTTTTTCCCTTAGATTTTAGTTTCCACTAGAATTAGTTATTCATTCTTTCTGTTTGTATTCCTCTCCTAGTCTGGAACTTATACTCTTTGTTTCTATACTTTATCCTGTATTCTTAGCATTATAAATAGCACACGCTGTGTCAGTCTAAATTTAATCAGTTGATTTTTAGTTGCCCCCTAACAATGGTAATATTTCAGAATTCTTCATCTTCATTATTTCACATTAATAATTACATGTAAATATGTATGTATTTTAATTTTTATTTAAACTTCACCAATGACTATAATTATTATGTACAGTTAACAAATTTATTTTACATATATATATATATATATATATATATTCAATACATTTTACATTATCTTTTTTTCTTTCTTGGTACTAAAATCTTCCATTAATACAACATTTAACTTTTTCTTGAGAGAATACCTGCAGGTTGCATGCATGCCAATTTTTGTTAGGGAATGTCTTTATACAACTTTCATTATGAAAGATGCTTTCACTGGTTATAATGATCTAGGCTGACAGTTATTATCTCTCAGCACACTGAGTTATCATATTTCTGTCTTCTGCCATCCATTGTGACAGAAAAGAAGTTATCTGTCAAGCTGTTACTGCTTTTAATGTAAGCTTTTAGATCTGGCAACTTCTAAAATCTATGTCACATCTTTAATTTCCCTCATTATCACTACAGTAGAAATTGCATTTCTTTTATCATGCTTGTAAATTTTGTGAATCTTTGGATTTCTTAACTTTTTCATAAGTTCTTTCATGTATGTCTTCTCAGTTCTAGATAGTCTCAGAGTTATATTTTACTATATTTACTTTGGTATACTCTTCAAGAATCAGGGAAAAGAATGGATTTAGGTATGCAGATTATATCATGCAAAATGGTGGGCTGGATGAAGAACAAGCTGGAATCAAGATTGCCAGGAGAAATATCAATAACTTCATGTATGCAGATGACACCACCTTAATGGCAGAAAATGAAGAACTAAAATTGATGAAATTGAAAGAGGAGAGTGAAAAAGATGGTTTAAATCCCAACATTCAGAAAACTACGATCATGGCATCCAGTCCCATTACTTCATGGCAAATAAATAGGGAAAAAAATGGAAACAGTGGCAGACTTTATTTTCTTGGGCTCCAAAATCACTGCAGATGGTGACTGCAACCATGAAATTAAAAGACACTTGCTCCTTGGAAGAAAAGCTATGACCAACCTCAACATCATATTAAAAAGGAGAGACATTACTTTACCAAAAAAAAGATCCATCTAGTCAAAGCTATGGTTTTTCTAATAGTAATGTATGGATGTGAAAGTTGGACTATAAAGAAAGCAGAGCAATGTAGAACTGATGTTTTTGAACTGTGATGTTGGAAAAGACTCTTGAGAGCCCCTTGGACTGCAGGGAAATCCAACAAGTTGATCCTAAAGGAAATCAGTCCTAAGTATTCATTGGAAGAACTGATGCTGAAGCTGAAACTCCAATACACTTGCCACCTGATGCAAAGAACTGACTCATTGGAAAAGACCCTGATGCTGGGAAAGATACTGAGAAGAAGGGGATGACATGGGATGAGATGGTTGGATGGCATCACCGATGCAATGGACATAAGTTTGAGTGGGCTCCAGGAGTTGTTGATGGATAGAGAGGCCTGGGGTGCTGCAGTCCATGGGGTAGCAAAGAGTTGGCCATGACTGAGCAACTGAATTGAATGTAGTCTGCAATTCTAGCAGAAATGCAAGTCTTCCTCACTACTTTCTCTGTAAGACTTATTGTCTGATGGGTTTCTAAAGGAAATTATTAGAATCTAGGTAACTTGAGTAGAGAGAACACTTATTATATATCTCTGGGTTACTTATAGTCTTGACCATGATAAAATGATATTTGGTGACTATCAGACCATCTCCATGGAAAAGAAATGCAAAAAAGCAAAATGGCTGTCTGGGGAGGCCTTACAAATAGCTGTGAAAAGAAGAGAAGAGAAAAGCAAAAGAGAAAAGGAAAGATATAAACATCTGAATGCAGAGTTCCAAAGAATAGCAAGAAGAGATAAGAAAGCCTTCTTCAGCGATTAATGCAAAGAAATAGAGGAAAACGACAGAATGGGAAAGACTAGGGTTCTCTTCAAGAAAGTCAGAGATACCAAAGGAACATTTCATGCAAAGATGGGCTCAATAAAGGACAGAAATGGTATGGACCTAACAGAAGCAGAAGATATTAAGAAGAGATGGCAAGAATACACAGAAGAACTGTACAAAAAAGATCTTCAAGAACCAGATAATCATGATGGTGTGATCACTGACGTAGAGCCAGACATCCTGGAATATGAAGTCAAGTGGACCTTAGAAAGCATCACTATGACCAAACTAGTGGAGGTGATGGAATTCAAGTGGAGCTATTCCAAATCCTGAAAGATGATGCTGTGAAAGTGCTGCACTCAATATGCCAGCAAATTTGGAAAGCTCAGCAGTGGCCACAGGACTGGAAAAGGTCAGTTTTCATTCCAATCACAAAGAAAGGCAATGCCAAAGAATGCTCAAACTACCACACAAATGCACTCATCTCACATGCTAATAAATTAACGCTCAAAATTCTCCAAGCCTGGTTTCAGCAGTATGTGAACCGTGAACTTCCTGCTGTTCAAGCTGGTTTTGGAAAAGGCAGAGGAACCAGAGATCAAATTGCCAACATGTGCTGGATCATGGAAAAAGCAAGAGAGTTCCAGAAAAGCATCTATTTCTGCTTTATTGACTATGCCAAAGCCTTTGACTGTGTGGATCACAATAAACTGTGGAAAGTTCTGAAAGAGATGGGAACACCAGATCACCTGATCTGCCTCTTGAGAAATTTGTATAGAGGTCAGGAAGCAACAGTTAGAACTGGCCAAGGAACAACAGACTGGTTCCAAATAGGAAAAGGAGTTCGTCAAGGCTGTATATTGTCACCCTGTTTATTTAACTTATAAGCAGAGTACATTATGAAAAATGCTGGACTGGAAGAAACACAAGCTGGAATCAAGACTGCTGTGATAAATATCAATAACCTCAGATATGCAGATGACAGCACCCTTATGGCAGTAAAGTGAAAAGGAACTAAAGAGACTCTTGATGAAAGTGAAAGTGCAGAGTGAAAAAGTTGGCTTAAAGCTCAACATTCAGAAAACGAAGATCATGGCATCTGGTCCCAAACTTCACGGGAAATAGATGGGGAAACAGTGGAAACAGTATCAAATTTTATTTTTCTGGTTTCCAAAATCACTGCAGATGGTGACTGCAGCCATAAAATTAAAATACGCTTACTCCTTGGAAGGAAAGTTATGACCAACCTAGATAGCATATTCAAAAGCAGAGACACTACTTTGCCAACAAAGGTTCATCTAGTTAAGGCTATGGTTTTTCCTGTGGTCATGTATGGATGTGAGAGTTGGACTGTGAAGAAGGCTGAGCGCCGAAGAATTGATGCTTTTGAAAGTGGTGTTGGAGAAGACTCTTGAGAGTCCCTTGGACTGCAAGGAGATCCAACCAGTCCATTCTGAAGGAGATCAACCCTAGGATTTCTTTGGAAGGAATGATGCTAAAGCTGAAACTCCAGTACTTTGGCCACCTCATGCGAAGAGTTGACTCATTAGAAAAGACTCTGCTGCCTGGAGGGATTGGGGGCAAGAGGAAAAGGGGACGACAGAAGATGAGATGGCTGGATGGCATCACTGACTCGATGGACTTGAGTCTGAGTGAACTCCGGGAGTTGGTGATGGACAGGGAGGCCTGGCGTGCTGCTATTCATGGGGTCGCAAAGAGTTGGACACGACTGAGCGACTGATCTGATCTAATCTGATTTTTTTTTAATTTATTTTATTTTTAAACTTTACACTATTGTATTGGTTTTGCCAAGTATCAAAATGAATCTGCCACAGGTATACATGTGTTCCCCATCCTGAACCCTCCTCCCTCCCCATACCATCCCTCTGGGTCATCCCAGTGCACCAGCCCCAAGCCTCCAGTATCGTGCATCGAACCTGAACTGGCAACTCCTTCCATATATGATATTAATCGTATTTCAGTGCCATTCTCCCAAATCATCCCACCCTCTCCCTCTCCCACAGAGTCCAAAAGACTGTTCTATACATCAGTGTCTCTTTTGCTGTCTCATATACAGGGTTATTGTTACCATCTTTCTAAATTCCGTATATATGGGTTAGTATACTGTATTGGTGTTTTTCTTTCTGGCTTACTTCACTCTGTATAATAGGCTCCAGTTTCATCCACCTCATTAGAACTGATTCAAATGTATTCTTTTTAATGGCTGAGTAATACTCCATTGTGTATATGTACCACTGCTTTCTTATCCATTCATCTGCTGATGGACATCTAGGTTGCTTACATGTCCTGGCTAGTATAAACAGTTCTACGATGAACATTGGGGTACACATGTCTCTTTCCCTTCTGGTTTCCTCAGGGTGTATGCCCAGGAGTTGGATTGCTGGATCATAAGGCAGTTCTATTTCCAGTTTTTTAAGGAATCTCCAAACTGGTGTCCATAGTGGCTGTACTAGTTTGCATTCCCACCACCAGTGTAAGAGGGTTCCCTTTTCTCCATACCCTCTCTTGCATTTATTGCTTGTAGACATTTGGATTGCAGCCATTGACTGGTGTGAAATGGTCCTCATTGTGGTTTTGATTTGCACTTCTCTGATAATGAGTGATGTTGAGCATCTTTTCATGTGCTTGTTAGCCATCTGTATGTCTTCTTTGGAGAAATGTCTATTTAGTTCTTTGGCCCATTTTTTGATTGGGTCATTTATTTTTCTGGAGTTGAGCTGTAGGAGTTGCTTGTATATTTTTGAGATTAGTTGTTTGTCAGTTGCTTCATTTGCTATTATTTTTTCCCATTCCAAAAGCTGTCTTTTCACCTTGCTTATAGTTTCCTTTGTTGTGCAGAAGCCTTTAAGTTTAATTAGGTTGCATTTGTTTATTTTTGCTTTTATTTCCAATATTCTTGGAGGTGGGTCATAGAGGATCCTGCTCTGATGTATGTCAGAGAGTTTTTTGCCTACATTCTCCTCTAGGAGTTTTATAGTTTCTGGTCTTACATTTAGATCTTTAATCCATTTTGAGTTTATTCTTGTGAATGGTGTTAGAAAGTGCTCTAGTTTCATTCTTTTACATGTGGTTGACCAGTGTGCCCAGCACCACTTGTTAAAGAGATTGTCTTTAATCCATTGTATATTCTTGCCTCCTTTGTCAAAGATACGGTGTCCATATGTGTGTGCATTTATCTCTGGGCTTTCTATTTTTTTCCATTGATCTATATTTCTGTCTTTGTGCCAGTACCATACTGTCTTGGTGACTGTGGCTTTGTAGTAGAGCCTAAAGTCAGGTAGGTTGATTCCTCCAGTTCCATTCTTTTTTCTCAAGATCACTTTGGCTATGCAAGGTTTTTTGTGTTTCCATACAAATTGTGAAATTATTTGTTCTAGCTCTGTGAAGAATACCATTGGTAGCTTGATAGGGATTGCATTGAATCTATAAATTGCTTTGGGTAGTATATTCATTTTCACTATATTGATTCTTCAAATCCACGAACATGGTATATTTCTCCATCTATTAGTGTCCTCTTTGATTTCTTTCACCAGTGTTTTATAGTTTTCTATATATAGGTCTTTAGTTTCTTTAGGTAGATATATTCCTAAGTATTTTATTCTTTCCGTTGCAATGGTGAATGGAATTGTTTCCTTAATTTCTCTTTCTGTTTTCTCATTGTTAGTGTATAGGAATGCAAGGGATTTCTGTGTGTTGATTTTATATCCTGCAACTTTACTATAATCATTGATTAGTTCTAGAAATTTTCTGGTGGAGTCTTTAGGGTTTTCTATGTAGAGGATCATGTCATCTGCAAATATTGAGAGTTTTACTTCTTCTTTTCCAATTTGGATTCCTTTTATTTCTTTTTCTCCTCTGATTGCTGTGGCCAAAACTATGTTGAATAGTAATGGTGAAAGTGGGCACCCTTGTCTTGTTCCTGACTTTAGAGGAAATGCTTTCAATTTTTCACCATTGAGGATAATGTTTGCTGTGGGTTTGTCATATATAGCTTTTATTATGTTGAGGTATGTTCCTTCTATTCCAGCTTTCTGGAGAGTTTTTATCATAAATGGATGTTGAATTTTGTCAAAGGCTTTCTCTGCATCTATTGCGATAATCATATGGTTTTTATTTTTCAATTTGTTAATGTGGTGTATATTACACTGATTGATTTGCAGATATTGAAGAATCCTTGCATCCCTGGGATAAAGCCCACTTGGTCATGGTGTATGATCTTTTTAATGTGTTGTTGGATTCTGATTGCTAAAATTTTGTTAAGGATTTTTGCATCTATGTTCATCAGTGATATTGGCCTGTAGTTTTCTTTTTTTTGTGGGATCTTTGTCAGGTTTTGGTATTAGGGTGATGGTGGCTTCATAGAATGAGTTTGGAAGTTTACCTTCCTCTGCAATTTTCTGGAAGAGTTTGAACAGGATAGGTGTTAGCTCTTCTCTAAGTTTTTGGTAGAATTCAGCTGTGAAGCCATCTGGACCTGGGCTTTTGTTTGCTGGAAGATTTTTGATTACAGTTTCAATTTCCGTGCTTGTGATGGGTCTGTTAAGATTTTCTATTTCTTCCTGGTTCAGTTTTGGAAAGTTGTACTTTTCTAAGAATTTGTCTATTTCTTCCACGTTGTCCATTTTATTGGCATATAATTGTTGATAGTAGTCTCTTATGATCCTTTGTATTTCTGTGTTGTCTCTTGTGATCTCTCCATTTTCATTTCTAATTTTATTGATTCGATTTTTCTCCCTTTATTTCTTGATGAGTCTGGCTAATGGTTTTTCAATTTTATTTATCCTCTCAAAGAACCAGCTTTTGGCTTTGTTGATTTTTGCTATGGTCTCTTGTTTCTTTTGCATTTATTTCTGCCCTAATTTTTAAGATTTCTTTCCTTCTACTAACCCTGGGGTTCTTCATTTCTTCCTTTTCTAGTTGCTTTAGGTGTAGAATTTGGTTATTTATTTGATTTTTTTCTTGTTTCTTGAGGTATGCCTGTATTGCTATGAACTTTCCCCTTAGGACTGCTTTTACAGTGTCCCACAGGTTTTGGGTTGTTGTGTTTTCATTTTCATTCATTTCTATGCAAATTTTATTTCTTTTTTGTTTTCTTCTGTGATTTGTTGATTATTCAGCAGCATGTTGTTCAGTCTCCATATGTTGGAATTTTTAATAGTTTTTCTCCTGTAATTGAGATCTAATCTTACTGCATTATGGTCAGAAAAGATGCTTGGACTGATTTCTATTTTTTTGAATTTACCAAAGCTAGATTTATGGCCTAGGATGTGATCTATCCTGGAGAAGGTACCATGTGAGCTTGAGGAAAAGGTGAAATTCATTGTTTTGGGATGAAATGTCCTATAGATATCAATTAGGTTTAACTGGTCTATTGTATCATTTAAAGTTTGTGTTTCCTTGTTAATTTTCTGTTTAGTTGATCTATTCATAGGTGTGAGTGGGGTATTAAAGTCTCCCACTATTATTGTGTTATTGTTAATTTCTCCTTTCATACTTGTTAGCATTTGTCTACATATTGCAATGCTCCCATGTTGGGTGCATATATATTTATAATTGTTATATCTTCTTCTTGGATTGATCCTTTGATCATTACGTAGTGACCGTCTTTGTCTCTTTTCACAGCCTTTGTTTTAAAGTCTATTTTATCTGATATGAGTATTGCTACTCCTGCTTTTTTTTGGTCCCTATTTGCATGAAAAATCTTTTTCCAACCCTTCACTTTCAGTCCGTATGTGTCCCCTGTTTTGAGGTGGGTCTCTTGTAGACAGCATATGTAGGGGTCTTGTTTTTGTATCCATTTAGCCAGTCTTTGTCTTTTGGTTGGGGCATTCAACCCATTTAGGTTTAAGGTAATTATTGATAAGTATGATCCCGTTGCCATTTACTTTATTGTTTTGGGTTCAAGTTTATACACCATTTTTGTGTTTCCTGTCCAGAGAATATCCTTTATTATTTGTTGGAGAGCTGGTTTCGTGGTGCTGAATTCTCTCAGCTTTTGCTTGTCTGTAAAGCTTTTGATTTCTCCTACATATTTGAATGAGATCCTTGCTGGGTACAATAATCTGGGCTGTAGGTGATTTTCTTTCATCACTTTAAGTATGTCTTGCCATTCCCTCCTGGCTTGAAGGATTTCTATTGAAAGAATGAAAGATCATCTGTTATCTTTATGGGAATTCCCTTGTGTGTTATTTTTTGCTTTTCCCTTGCTGCATTTAATATTTGTTCTTTGTGTTTGATCTTTGTTAATTTGATTAATATGTGTCTTGGGGTGTTTCACCTTGGGTTTATCCTGTTTGGGACTCTCTGGGTTTCTTGGACTTGAGTGATTATTTCCTTCCCCATTTTAGGGAAGTTTTCAACTATTATCTCCTCAAGTATTTTCTCATGGTCTTTCTTTTTGTCTTCTTCTTCTGGGACCCCTATGATTCGAATGTTGTGGCATTTAATATTGTCCTGGAGGTCTCTGAGATTGTCCTCATTTCTTTTAATTCGTTTTTCTTTTTTCCTCTGTGATTCATTTATTTTTACCATTCTACCTTCTAATTCACTAATCCTGTCTTCTGCCTCTGTTATTCTACTATTTGTTGCCTCCAGAGTATTTTTGATTTCATTTATTGCATTATTCATTATATATTAACTCTTTTTTATTTCTTCTAGGTCCTTGTTAAACCTTTCTTGCATCTTCTCAATCCTTGTCTCAGGCTATTTATCTGTGATTCCATTTTGATTTCATGATTTTGGATCAATTTCACTATCATTATTTGGAATTCTTTATCAGGTAGATTCCCTATCTCTTCCTCTTTTGTTTGGTTTGGTGGGCATTTATCCTGTTCCTTTATCTGCTGGGTATTCCTCTGTCTCTTCATCTTGTTTAAATTGCAGAGTTTGGCGTGTCCTTTCTGTATTCTGGCAGTTTGTGGAGTTCTCTTTCTTGTGGCTTTTCCTTGCTGTGTGTGGGTTTGTACAGGTGGCTTGTCAAGGTTTCTTGGTTAGGGAAGCTTGTGTCGGTGTTCTGGTGGGTGGAGCTGGATTTCTTCTCTCTGGAGTGCAGTGAAGTGTCCAGTAATGAGTTATGAGATGTCTATGATATTTGGGTGACTTTGGGCAGCCTATATCTTGGAGCTGAGGGCTGTGTTCCTGTGTTTCTGGAGAATTTGCGTGGTATGTCTTGCCCTGGAACTTGTTGGCTCTTGGGTGGTGCTTGGTTTCAGTGTAGGTATGGAGGCGTTTGTTGAGCTCCTGTCAATTAATGATCCCTGGAGTCATGAGTTCCCTGGAGTCAGGGTTTGGACTTAAGCCTCCTGCTTCCAGTTATCGGTCTTATAATTACAGTAGTTTCAAAACTTCTCCTTCTATACAGCACCATTGATAAAACATCTATGTTAAAGATGAAAAGTTTCTCCACCATGAGGGTCACCCAGAGAGGTTCACAGCATTACATGGAGAAGAGAAGAGGGAGGAGAGAGTTAGAGGTGACCCGAATGAGATGAAGTGGAATCAATAGAGGAGAGAGTGGGCTAGCCAGTAATCACTTCCTTATGTGCACTCCACAACTGGACTGCTCAGAGATGTTCATGGAGTTATATAGAGAAGAGAAGAAAGAGTAAGGAGACAGAGGTGGCCAGGAGGATAAAACTGGGAAATGAGAAGGAGGGAGACAGATCCAGCCAGTAATCAGTTCCTTAAGTGTTCTCCACCGTCTGGAACACACAGAAGTTCACAGAGTTGGGTAGAGTAGAGAGGGGTTAGGGAGGAGACACAGGTGACCTGGCGGAGAAAAAGGAGAGTCCAAAGGGAGAGAGAGCAGTCAAGCCAGTAATCTTGCTCCCTAGTGAAAAATGGGTACTGAAGATTGGGTTCTTAAAGGTACAAAATTGGTAACAAATACATAAAAGCAAAAATTAAAAGTCTAGAGTAGAGTTCGGAATTTCAAAAATATAATGTTAAAAAAAGAAGAAGAAAAAGAAAGAGAGAAAAAAACAAACAAAGACAAAGTTGCAAAAATTATAAAGAAAATATAGATACAAAATTGATAACAAATACAAAAAAACATAAATTAAAAATCTGAAGTAGAGTTTGGAATTTCAGATATACACTGTTATTTAAAAGAAGAAGAGAAAGAAAGAGAGAGAAAGAAAAAAAAGTCACAAAAATTATTAAAAAAAAAAATATATATATATAGGTATAAAATTGATAACAAATACCAAAAAGCTAAATCTAGAGTAGAGATTGGAATTTCAAAAATACAATGTTAAAGAAAAGAAGAAAAAAAAAGTCACAAAAATTGTAAAATATATATATATATATGAAGTTTGCTTAAAAAAAAAAATAGGGTCTTATTTTTTTTGTTTTTGCCAAGTAATAGTAGGTTATAAAAGTGAAAATTAAAAGAATAATAGAGGACTTAAATTTTTTTAATTAAAAAAAAAAGAAAGACTGATCGTAAAAATAATAAAAATATATCTAGGACTTTCTCTGGTTTTGTTGTGAGTATTGTGGGGTCAGTTCATTTTCGGCTAGTTCCGTGGTCCGACTTATATTTCTCAAGATCTATAGGCCCCTTCCTATGTAGTCGATACTAACCACAGGGTTTTAATCTATTGCCTGTAGCTTCCAAGGCGGTTCCCTCTGTTATAGCTTCTTCTGTTTGCTGGTCTCTTCAGTGTCTGGTTTCTGCCCTGACACAAAGAGGGTGGTGGTGGACACTTTTTTTTTTTTTTAGGCTCACTTGTTCAGTTGCGCTGTGAGGAGGGAGAGACACTGCAAACAAATATCACTGGAGTGTGCTAACAGTGCCTCAGCCACACTGGGTCTGCCCGCGTTCACATCGCATGTAGCCTCCCTGCCCACACTTCTCAGGCTCTAGGTTGCTCCGCAGGGAAGTCGGGAACCATCCGTGGCCGGCCCTGGGATGCTTGCACCTCCTGGGTCCAGGCCGCTCAGGTTCAGGCACTCGGGTAGTCCTCAGAGGCACAGCCTCAGTTGGGCCTGCATTTTGCACCCTTCCCAGGTCCGAGCAGCTCAGGTGATGAGGTGTTTGGCGAGGGCGATTGCTGCGACTTATCACCTCCCCACCGCTCGGTTATCTAGGTATACAACCGGCGCACCTTCTCAGGCAGATGTTGACCGTCCAGACCCTCAAGAAGTTTTAGTTAGCAAAAAAGCCTGCTTACAGTTTTATAGATAATGTCTCTCTGGGGCTGCGATTGCCCCCTTCTGGCTCTGGCTGCCTGTCACCGGAGGGGGATGGTCTGCAGCCGGCTATTTCTGTTCAGTCCTTTGTTCCGTGCATGGGCCTGGCGGTGTCTTAGGTTAGGGCTGGCTTTTCGGGTGGTAGATATCCCACGGTCTGGTTTGCTAGCCCAAATTATTGCGCTCAGATAGCGCTCAGGGTTTTCAGGCCAGATCCTTACTCTAAGGGATGCAGCACTCGCAGCACCTCCCTGCCCAGCCCCCGCTTGCTAGTGGCATGTGCAGGTATCTGCGCTGCTTCTCCACTAGGGTAGTTACCGTAGGGCTCCAATCTGCAGGTTTTAATTGTTTATTTATTTTTCCTCCCTGTTATGTTGCCCTCTGTGCTTCCAAGGCTTGGCACAGATTCGGCAGTGAGAAAGTTTCCTGGTGTTTGGAAACTTCTCTCTTTTTAAGACTCCCTTCCTGGGACGGAACTCTGTCCCTCCCTCTTTTGTCCCTTTTTCTGTCTTTTATATTTTTTCCTACCTCCTTTTGAAGACTTGGGTTGCTTTTCTGGGTGCTTGATGTCCTCGCCGGCATTCAGAAGTTGTTTTGTGGAATTTACTCAGCGTTTAAATGTTCTTTTGATGAATTTGTGGGGGAGAAAGTATTCTCCCTGTCCTCCTCTGCCATCTTCTGATCTGATTTTTAACACAGTTCATAATTTTCCCTACACACAACTAACAATAGAAGCCATTATCAAAGCAGACCGATTGCTATGTCAGTGATTTACATGAGGTTGAAACAGTGCTTTGAAAAATTTTCATGCTTTTTTATCTCTGGTTTATTAAGATGTTTTGTTATGGTAACTATTATTGAGGAATGCTATTGTCTAGAGACATTGTAATAAAAGAACTGTAAAATACTTGAAGGATATGCCCCTGAATGTGGATAAATAAAGTGAGACAGCCACTTGAGGTAAATACATATTTTTCCTTTTTAACCTACACTATGTCTTAACTATTATGGATATTTCAACTAAATGAAATAGGAAATCCAGAAATGAAAGTATTCTTTAAGGTGGAAAAGATAATGGGTTAAACTATGGCTAATTTAGAAATTCTAAGAAAATATTATCATAGATACAGTACTCTAGTTGTTGGTTAGATTTTTTTGAAGGTTAAGAATTAGAGGCAATTAAGAAACTTTTATTCCATTCTCAATTTTTTCTTGCTTATTTGAATACCAAGGAAGAAGATTTAACTGTTCACTACAAGGTATGTTTATCTTGAAATAGTATTTGAGTAAAATTATCTTTGTAGCAGAATCCATAGGAAAATATATTGTGTACCATGAGAAAACCAGTAATCATAGGTGCTTAATGAAAAATTTACTAAACTGACTGAAAATATATTTATAATAACTTGCATATATAGGTGACCAAAGGGGATATCTGTATTTTCACTCAATTTCCACCAACATGCAAACAGTAACAGTACATGGTAACGTTACCTAACCTGAATTTAGGTCCATTGGCCAGAAATGCTTTTAGAGAAATGCCTTTACAGAAATGCTGCCCAGCCAATCTATTGACATTCTATTGTAGTGAAAGAAAATGCAGTATTTATTGCAAGGCACTAGGAAAGGAGACAATATTCAGTCTTGATGTACTCCTTTCCCTATTTGTAAACAGTTTGTTGCTTCAAGAACAGTTCTAACTGTTGCTTCATGACCTGCATACAGATTTCTCAAGAGGCAGGTCAGGTGGTCTGATATTCCCATCTCTTTCAGAATTTTCCACAGTTTATTGTGATCCACACACTCAAAGGCTTTAGCACAGTCAATAAAGCAGAAATAGATGTTTTTCTGGAACTCTCTTGTTTTTTCAATGATCCAACGAATGTTGGCAGTTTGATCTCTGGTTCCTCTGTCTTTTCTAAAACCAGCTTGAAGATCTAGAAGTAATCGTTCACATACTGTTGAAGACTGGTTTAGAGAATTTTGAGCATTAATTTACTAGCATGTAAGACGAGTGCAACTGTGTGGTAGTTTGAGCATTCTTTGGCATTGCCTTTCTTTGGGATTGGAATGAAAACTGACCTTTTCCAATCCTGTGGCCACAGCTGAGTTTTCCAAATTTGCTGGCATATTGAGTGCAGCACTTTCACAGCATCATCTTTCAGGATTTGGAATAGCTCAACTGGAATTCCATCACCTCCACTAGCTTTGTTCATAGTGATACTTCCTAAGGCCCACTTGATTTCACATTCCAGGATGTCTGACTCTAGGTGAGTGATCACACCACCGTGATTATCTGGGTCGTGAAGATCTTTTTTTGTACAGTTCTTCTGTACATTCTTGACACCTCTTCTTAATATATTCTGCTTCTGTTAAGTCCATACCGTTTCTGTCCTTTATTGAGCCAATCTTTGCATGATATGTTCCCTTGGTATCTCTACTTTTCTTGAAGAGACTCTAATCTTTCCCATTCTATTATTTTCTTATTTCTTTGCATTGAACCCTGAGGAAGGCTTTCTTATCTCTCCTTGCTATTCTTTGGAACTCTACATTCAAATAGCTATATCTTTCTTTTTCTCCTTTGCCTTTTGCTTCTCTTCTTTTTACAGCTATTTGTAAGGCCTCCTCAGACATCCTTTTTTGTTTTTTCCTTTTCTTTTTCTTGGGGATGGTTTGATCTCTGTCTGCTGTAGAATGTCATGAACCTCCATCCATAGTTCATCAGACACTCTGTCTATCAGATCTAAACTCTTGCATCTACTAGTCACTTCCACTGTATAATCATAAGCAATTTGATATAGGTCATACCTGAATGGTCTATTGGTTTTCCCTACATTCTTCAATTTAAGTCTGAATTTGTCAATAAGGAGTTAATGATCTTAGCCACATTCAGCTCCCTGTCTTGTTTTGGTGACTGTATAGAGCTTCTCCATCATTGGCTGCAAATAATATAATCAAATTGATTTCAGAGTTGGCCATCTGGTGATGTCCATGTGTAGAGTCTTCTCTTATGTTGTTGGAAGAGGGTGTTCGCTATGACCAGTGCATTCTTTTGGCAAAACTCTATTAGCCTTTGTCCTGCTTCATTCTGTACTCTGAGGCCAAATTTGCCTGTTACTCCAGGTGTTTATTAACTTCCTACTTTTGGATTCCAGTCTCCTATAATGAAAAGGACATCTTTTTTTAGTGTGTTAGTTCTAGAAGGCATTGTCAGATCAGATCAGATCAGATCAGTCGCTCAGTCATGTCCGACTCTTTGAGACCCCATGAATTGCAGCACGCCAGGCCTCCCTGTCCATCACCAACTCCTGGAGTTCACTGAGACTCACGTCCATCGAGTCAGTGATGCCATCCAGCCATCTCATCCTCTGTCGTCCCCTTCTTCTCCTGCCCCCAATCCCTCCCAGAATCAGAGTCTTTTCCAATGAGTCAACTTTTCTCATGAGGTGGCCAAAGTACTGGAGTTTCAGCATTAGCATCATTCCTTCCAAAGAAATCCCAGGGCTGATCTCCTTCAGAATGGACTGGTTGGATCTCCTTGCAGTCCAAGGGACTCTCAAGAGTCTTCTCCAACACCACAGTTTAAAAGCATCACTTCTTTGGCGCTCAGCTTTCTCCACAGTCAAACTCTCACATCCATAAAACCGTTCAACTTCAGCTTCTTCAACATTAATGGTCGGGGCACAGACTTGGATTACTGTGATATTGAATGGTTTGCCTTTGAAGTGAACATACTATTCTGTCATTTTTGAGATCACATCTAAGTACTGCATTTCAGACTATTTTGTTAATTATGATGGCTACTCCATTTCATTTAAGGGATTCTTGCCCACAGTAGTAGACATAATGGTCATCTGAATTAAATTCACCCATTCCAGTCCATTTTAGTTCTCTGATTCCTAAATCATCGATGTTCACTCTTGCCATCTCCTGTTTGACCACTTGGAATTTGCCTTGATTCATGGACCTAACATTCCAGGTTCCTATGCAATATTGCTCTTTACAGTACTGGATATTGCTTCTATCACCAGTCACATCCACAATTGGGTGTTGTTTTTGCCTTGGCTCCATCTCTTCAGTCTTTCTGGAATTATTTCTCCACTGATCTACAGTAGCATATTGGGCACCTACCAATCTAGGAAGTTCATTTTTCAGTGTCCTATCTTTTTTGACTTTTCATACTGTTCATAGGGTTCTCAAGGCAAGAATATTGAAGTGGTTTGCCATTCCCTTCCTCTCAACATTAAGAAATCAAAGATTATGGCATCTGGTCCCATCACTTCATGGAAAATTGATGGGGAAACAATCAAAATAGTGACAGACTTTATTTATTTATTTATTTATTTATTTATTTTTGGCTCCAAAATTACTGCAGATGGTGACTGCTGCCATGAAATTAAAAGACGCTTACTCCTTTGCAGAAAAGTTATGACCAACCTAGACAGCATATTAAAAAGCAGAGACATTGCTTTGCCAACAAAGGTATAGTCAAAGCTATGGTTTTTCCAATAGTCATATATGGATGTGAGAGTTGGACTATAAAGAAATTTGAGTGTTGAAGAAATGATGCTTTTGAACTGTGGTATTGGAGAAGACTCTTGAGAGTCCCTTGGACTGAAAGGAGATAGAACCAGTTCATCCTAAAGGAAATCAATCCTGGATATTCATTGGAAGGTCTGATGCTAAAGCTGAAACTCCAATACTTTGGCCACATGATGGGAAGAACTGACTCATTTGAAAAGACCCTGATGCTAGGAAGGATTGAAGGCAGGAGGAGAAGGGGACAACATAAGTTGAGATTGTTGGATGACATCACCAACTCAATGGACATGAGTTTGAGTAAACTCTGGGAGTTGATGATGGACAGGGAAACCTTGCATGTTGCAGTCCATTGGGTTGCAACGTGTTGGACACGACTGAGCAACTGAACTGAACTCTACTGAGGAAAGGAGAATGGGCAGTTAGTACTCCAAAGGCCTGAACTCCCTGATGACTTCAAGGAAAGGATCACTAGGTTTATGGATTGCAGGGTCCCTGATAGGCTGCTGGATATCTCTCTAATTAATTTTTAACGAGGTAACAGGGTGATGTTTTGCCAGTCAACATCAACAAACTTCTGGTCCCAGCTAGTCTAGTGTGTTCAAGTTGTGATCAGCAGTGTTCATCTGGTGAGGTTCTGGTTTTGGTAAAAGCAACTTAGGCATGTGTGTCAGCCATTTGAATCTATCACTTTCAAAGAACAAAGAGTTCAATGACTCTGCTATGTGGCTGACATAGTCTAAATTGTTTCCAGTTTCATGGCTTAATAGCTATTTTTTGTTTCTTCATTTTCACATATCCTAATACTAATAATTAACTCTTGAGCTAGCCTTTTGAGATTCAGGAGAGGTCAGGGGAACAAAGCAGAAGTCTTTTACTTCAAAAAATGGAGACATAAGAGATGTATACCATTTCAATAGTAGCTTACATAAAGTGAATTTGTCAATGTGGAATTAGAAAAAGTAGAAATATAACTAGTTTTTTAGTAGATTGATCTACTTAGAATTTGGGCCTTCTCTGAAGGCTCAGATAGTAAAGACTACACCTGCAATGCAGGGGACCTGGGTTTGATCATTGGGTCAGGAATATCCCCTGGAGAAGGGAATGGAAATCCATTCTTTGCTTGTCTGAATCTTTGCAACCTGATGGACTGTAGCCCACCAGGCTCCTCTGGAATTCTCCAGGCAAGAATACTGAAATGGGTTGCCATTTCCTTCTTCAGGGTCTCCTACATGCAGGCAGATTCTTTACCAACTGAACCACCAGGGAAGTTCATAAACTTATTTTGTTTATTTATTTATTCATTTATTTTAATTTGAATTTATAAATTATGTTTTAAAATTTTTATGGAAGGTATAGTTGCTTCAGTTTCCCAGGTGGCTCAGTGGTAAAGATTCTGCCTGCAGTGAAGGAGAATTGGGCTTGATTCCTGGGTCTAGAAGATCCTCTGGAGAAGGAAATAACATCATGTTCCAGTATTCTTGCCTGGGAAATCCCATGAACAGAGAAGCCTGATGGGCTGCAATCCATGGGATTTCAGAGAGTTGGACATGACTGAGCAATTAAGCATGTTGCTTTACATGTTGTGTTAGTTTCTACTGTACAGCAAAGTGAATCAGATACACACACACACATACACACACACACACACACACACACACACATATATGCTTTTCTGTATTCCCTTCTCATTTAGGTCAACACAGAACATTAAGTAGAGTTCCCTGTGCTATAAAAAGGTTCTCCTTGATATTTTTATTGCACAACTTAGTTAAGTATATTTAGTTGATTTTTATATTTATTTTATATTTTTTTATTAGTTCAGAAAAAAAAATGTTGTGAGCTTTCCTATTACTCAAGAGTTGGCTACATTTTATCATTTTTTAATCTTTAATTTCAAAATTAATGCAAAAGTAGAAGTGATATCGGGATATACTTTGTAATGAAATAAGAAGCTCTGGAAATTTGATAATTTCTACCATTAATAAAAGATGAAATGATTTTGTATTAAGAAGACTCAAATATTTGGAGTGAGCAACTGACATTATTAATCATCTTTCTATTTTCCCCCGGAATTTCTGTAACACTGACTTGATATTAGTCCTTCAGCATTCTCATATGCTACTTCTCTTCTAATTCTTTTCTTTTCTTAATGTTCAAATAAGGGGATAAAGATGATAATAATTGAAAGTTAAAATTTATTGTCTTGTTGAATTTCTTTTGAGTTTCCCAAGAAAGTTTAGGGAAATTAATATTAAATATCTGTAATTTCATTTTCAATTCATAACAACTTGACTGAGTGTAACATTAATTTTCTCATTCTGTTCTCAAAATACTGTGAATGGAGAGCTATTTTTATCCACGTTTTACAGAAGAGAAAGTATAACTGTAAGAGACAAGGAAAAAAGTAAATTTGAATCCATTAGTGACTAACATTAAAAGTTAAGCTTTCATATACAGCATCTAACAAAAGTCAAACATTTAAATAGAAGCAAACACATTAAAAGAAGCAACTTTTGAACAATTTTTAGAATGATAAGCTTTAACCAAGTAATAAAAGTAAAAGGGGAAATTATGAATGAGTATCAGTTCAGTTCAGTGGCTCAGTCGTGTCCAACTCATTGCGACCCCATGAACCGCAGCACGCCAGGCCTCCCTGTCCATCACCATCTCCCAGAGTTTACCTAAATTCATGTCCATTGAGTCAATGATGCCATCTAACCATCTCATCCTCTGCCATCCCGTTCTCCTCCTGCCTTCAATCTTTCCCAACATCAGGGTCTTTTCAAATGAGTCAGCTCTTTGCATCAGGTGGCCAAAATATTGGAGTTTCAGCATTAACATCAGTCCTTTCAATGAACTCCCAGGACTGATTTCTGTTATGATGGACTGGTTGGCTCTCCTTGCAGTCCAAGGGACTCTCAAGAGTCTTCTCCATATCACAGTTCAAAAGCATCAATTATTCTGCTCTCAGCTTTCTTTATAGTCCAACTCTCACATCCATACATGACCACTGGAAAAATCATAGCCTTGACTAGATGGACCTTTGTTGACAAAGTAATGTCTTTGCTTTTCAATATGCTGTCTAGGTTGGTCATAACTTTCCTTCTAAGGAGTAAGCGTCTTTTAATTTCATGGCTGCAGTCACCATCTGCAGTGATTTTGGAGACACCCTAAATAAAGTCAACCACTGTTTCCCCATCTATTTGCCATGTCCGTTGGACTGCAAAGAGATCCAACCAGTCCATTCTGAAGGAGATCAGCCCTGGGATTTCTTTGGAAGGAATGATGCTAAAGCTGAAACTCCAGTACTTTGGCCACCTCATGTGAAGAGTTGACTCATTGGAAAATACTCTGATGCTGGGAGGGATGGGGGGCAGGAGGAGAAGGGGACAACAGAGGATGAGATGGTTGGATGGCGTCACTGACTCGATGGATGTGAGTCTGAGTGAACTCCAGGAGTTGCTGATGGACAGGGAGGCCTGGCATGCTGCAATTCATGGGATCGCAAAGAGTCAGACACGACTGAGCGACTGATCTGATCTGATCTGATGGGACCAGATGCCATGATCTTTGTTTTCTGAATGTTGAGCTTTAAGCCAACTTTTTCACTCTCCTCTTTCACTTTCATCAAGAGGCTCTTTCATTCTTCTTCACTTTCTGCCATAAGAATGGTGTCATCTGCATATCTGAGGTTATTGATATTTCTCCTGGCAATCTTGATTCCAGCTTGTGCTTCCTCAAGCCCGGTGTTTGTCGTGATGCATTCTGCATATAAGTTAAATAAGCAGGGTAACATCATACAGCCTTGACGTAATCCTTTTCCTATTTGGAACCAGTCTGTTGTTCCATGTCCAGTTCTAACTGTCTCTGGTTCCTCTACCTTTTCTAAAACCAGCTTGAACATCTGGAAGTTCACGGTTCACATATTGCTGAAGCCTGACTAAACAATGTATCTAAAATCACAAATACACAAGTTGTAAATGGGCCAAATACAATCTTGACTATGGATTAGGCAAGATATGACCCCTAGTAGTTAAATATAGCGGAGAAGGCAATGGCACCCCACTCCAGTACTCTTGCCTGGAAAATCCCATGGATGGAGCAGCCTGGTAGGCTGCAGTCCATGGGGTCGCTAAGAGTTGGACACGACTGAGCGACTTCACTTTCACTTTTCACTTTCATGCACTGGAGAAGGAAATGGC
Organism: Bos javanicus; assembly: GCF_032452875.1. Taxonomy (NCBI): domain Eukaryota; kingdom Metazoa; phylum Chordata; class Mammalia; order Artiodactyla; family Bovidae; genus Bos; species Bos javanicus. Next base: position 52,977,639 of record NC_083878.1, read on the forward strand.
AACCCACTCCGGTGTTCTTGCCTGGAGAATACCAGGGACGGGGCATCCTGATGGGTTGCCGGTCTATGGGGTCACAGAGTCGGATAGGACTGAAGCGACTTAGCAGCAGCAGCAGCAGACACTTACTGTGAGATGTTTGATGAATTCAAACACAGCTGTGTACACTTTTATCCATTCCATATGGCATTCTTTTATCAAAAATAGAAAATACCTCTTCATGCTATCAGCCTACTTAGATGACACCATCCTCATTAAAAAAAAAAAAAAAAGTCTGTTATTACACAGCACATTTGTGAGAAAGACATGCTTTCAGTCCATGAACAGGCTAAAATACAGTGAGGAAAATACTGTTTCTAGAATAATTTAATTTTGGGTGACACAGGTCAATACTTTTTCTAGACTTTTTGTATGTATATTGTGAATTATACTTTGGTGGCTCAATAGTAAAGAATCTGCCTGCCAATGCAGGAGACACAGAAGACGCAGCCTCAGGAAGATCCCATGGAGAAGGAAATGGCAACCCACTCCAATATTCTTGCCTGGAAAATTCCAAGGAGAAAGCAGCCTGGCAGGTAATAGTCCATGGGTTTGCAAAGAGTATGACATGACTTAGAGACCAAGCATGAAATTACACATTAAAATTAAGATCCTAAAGGTATTGCACTCAAGATAATAATTTGCATGCTTAGGTAATCAGGAAAATTTTCCTTCAAAATTTATTAAGAATGATATGGATTAAATGTTTATGTAGAGAAGCAGGTAGATATGTGACAGTTCAGTTCAGTCACTCAGTTGTGTCCAACTCTTTGAGACCTCATGAATGCCAGGCCTCCCTGTCCATCAACAACTCCTGGAGTTTACCCAAACTCATGTCCATTGAGTCGGTGATGCCATCTAACCATCTCATCCTCTGTCATCCCTTCTCCTCCTGCCTTCAATCTTTCCCAACATCAGGGTCTTTCCAAATGAGTCAGCTCTTCACATCAGATTACCAAAATATTTGAGTTTCAGCTTCAGCATCAGTCTTTCCAATGAATACCCAGGACCTATCTCCTTTAGGATGGACTGATTGGATCTCCTTCCAGTCCAAGGGACTCTCAAGAGTCTTCTCCAAAACCACAAGTATATATAATAAAACCTTAACCTACATAATATGATTATAGGAATTCTCTGTTAAATTATTTAGCAATTTAGTATGATTGATAATCTTAACAAAAGGTTGAGAAAAAAAACAACCAAAAAAAAGTCTCGAATTTTACATTTTGTTCTTCTTTTGAAGCTCCTTTCAACCACCGCCAGTTTTATTGCAGTAGTGCTCATCGTTCAGAAAGCATGGAAACCTAAATGTGAAGACAATGTTATTAAATCACCAGCTAAAGAATCTTTAGCAATTACTGAACCATCCACATTGTTAACACAAATTCAACTAGATGATCTTGATTGGCTTCCTCCTATGTTCCACACCTCAGGTCCATGTGTAAGAATAATATCTCAGTCCACTTATTTTAGAATTAATAATCTGAGTCTATATTCTCATAACCAATGGAAGCATTTAGAAAACTCAGTGGGTATGAGATCTAGTTGAAACAGTACATGCTTTGGAATTATGTGGACTACAATTTAAACCCCAGCTTTCAAATTTTTGTAGAAGAAAAATAGCATAGGTTCCTTAAGATTACATTAGCTAAAAGATGTGCTGCCTTATGATGCACTTCATACTCATTAAAGTTAATCACCTTTCTTCTTTAAATGTGCCTATAAATAGCTAAGTAACTGATACTATCAAATCAGTGGAATTCACATTCCATTCACTGGAAGCTGGGATTTAAATTCTAGTCCAAATTGTTTCAATTATTTAAATTACTTATAATTTGCATAGTTCTGAAATTCCAAAAATGGAAATATTTTAAAATATTACAAATTGTATGTAATAGCATAGTTTATAAATTAATGATAGCAGGAATGGCTGAAGGTTGATGATATCAAACTCTGTACTGCTTGGTCAGTGAAGAAAATTTAGCACATGCTTGAATTTAATTTCTGCTTTATCATCTCTAAAATATTTTCCAAAGTTTTATAGCTCATTTCCTTCAATGCTTCTAATCCATAAGCAAAAATGTAGATTCTGGGTATGAAAATGTACTTAAAACAAAATTTAGACACAGAATTTGAAGAAGAAACATGAAACATTAAAATATGCTTAAATATTTTATATCTTATGTGTAAAGCTGTTTAGATTAAAAAAATACTAGTATGCTCTGTTACTAAAAGAGAAAAATATATTCCCTATTTCATTAAGTGTGGGTACTATGAATATAAAATATATCCTAAATTATATAGTCATTTTAAGTTGCATTACATAATATTTAGCATATATGGAAAAGGAATATAATCTCTTTAGGAGGTATGGATCAAAAAGAAACAGATTCTATAAGCACAACTGGATCATTCACAACATATTTGCCTGGACTTTGTTGTTCTTCCCCATCCTTTAGCTTCTTCTCCTCACCAAGCACCTGATACATACATTGTGTATAATTTCATTGCTTTATATATTTTTACGATTTTACTTTTCACAGCTGTTTTAGATTTACAGCAAAACTGAGAAGAAGGTGCAGAAATTTTCCATATAGTCCCATCTCCACACATGGTTAGCCTCCCCCATTGGATATCCTTTCAACTTAATCCATACCATATTCATTATTAACATAATCCTTAACATATTCATTATTGTTGTTTTCAATTACTGTTTTGATAATTCCAACATCCCTGTATGCCTCATTCTTATGTTTTCTCTGTGTCTTGGTATGTCTTATAATGCTTGATAGTGAAGCTGAATCTGCCCTCTGTACCCTGACACCAAATTAAATCCCAGAGACAGAGTTTGGGTGAACTTGAAAAATAATAGCTTTATTGGTTTGCCAGGCATAGGGGACTACAGCAGGTTGAGGCCCTAAAAACTGTGTCCCCCAACATGGAGTGGAGTTTCATTGTAATGGTACAATGACAGCATGATTAGCTAGTGGACACTGATTGGTGGTGAGGTAAGTGGGAGTCAGTATCAGCAACCTTTTGGTTTCAACCAGTCTGGGATCTAGATGCTTGTGTGTGAGTTCTCAGCTACTCAGTCATGTCTGAACTCTTTACAACCCCACAGACTGTAGCCCACCAGCCTCCTCTCTTCATGAAAAATTTCAGATGAGAATTCTGGAATGGGTTGCCATGCTCTTCTCCAAGGGATTTTCACAGCCCAGGGATCAAACCTGCATCTCTTGTGTCTCCTGCATTGGATGGGGGATTCCTTATCACTGAGCCACCTAGGAAGCCCCAGGTGCTTATGAACAATTTACTGCTAACGTCTCCTTCATAATGAGGATTTCAGTGTCTGCAAAACAGCTCAAATATATTGTTATGTGTATCCCTTGAAGAGGGACAAAAATTCTGCCTCAAGGCTGCACTATTATTTCTCTTGACTATTCCTCCCTTGTCTCCACATCCATTCCTTCTCTAATTAACAACTGATTGAACCTGCTGTTGGAACTCTGGGAAGGTCACCAAGGCTGAAAGAAGTCTATTTCCTATAATAAAAGAGATGGGGAACACAAGAAGGCCTTTGTACCCAGGAGTCCTTTGGCGTCCTGCTCATAACAATAGTTACAGTACCTAGTAAAAAGATTGCTGTAGATAGGTCTTTAATGATGCAGTGATGATGGGCAGGTGTGGAATTGGTATGGGAATTGGTACAATCATTGTACTACTATGATTGGGTCTCAGTCTTTTAAAGAGCCCATACCTCTGGATTATTAACTTCCAAAGAGTTTCTCAGGCTTTTTCTCTCCCCTTAGGTGGAATAGGATTGCTAGAACCAACCGGGATTTAGATTCCCTCAGGCCAGTAAGGCTCTGGTAATACTCCTGCAGGTTAAACTCTGATTACTATTGTTTTTTTTTTTTTTTCTGAGACAAGACCTTGTTAATACAAATGGAATGCTTTGGCATATTGCAAAACTTTTCCTTTTATCTTCTATCTGCTAGAAGCACATGGGGATTTTTCTTTGATATTTACTGTGGAAATATGGTTGAGTTCCTGGAGGTCGATTCAGTTCAGTTCAGTCACTTAGTCATGTCCAAATCCTTGCAATGCCATGGACTGCAGCACATCAGAACTCTCTGTCCATCACCAACTCCCAGAGTTTACACAAACCAATGACTATTGAGTCAGTGATGACATCCAATCATCTCATCCTCTGTTGTCCCCTTCTCCTCCACATTCAAACTTTCCCAGTTTCAGGGTCTTTCCAAATGAGTCAGTTCATCGCATTAGGTGGCCAAAGTATTGGAGTTTCAGCTTCAGCAGCAGTCCTTCCAATGAATATTGAGGACCGATTTCCTTTAGGATGGACTGGTTGGATCTCCTTGCAGTCCAAGGGACTCTCAAGTCTTCTCCAACACCACAGTAGAAAAGTATCAATTCTTCAGTGCTCAGGTTTCTTTACAGTCCAACTCTCATTTTCATATGTGACTATTGGAAAAACCATAGCTTTGACTAGACAGACCTTTGTTGGCAAAGTAATGTCTCTGCTTTTTAATATGCTGTTTAGGTTGATCATAACTTTTCTTCCAAGGAGCAAGTGTCTTTTAATTTCATGGCTGCACTCACTAACTACAGTGATTTTCAAGCTCCCCCAAATAAAGTCTGTCACTTTTGCCACTGATTCCCCATGTATTTCCCATGAAGTGATGCTGGGAGGGATTGGGGACAGAAGGAAAAGGGGATGACAGAGGATGAGATGGCTGGATGGCATCACCGACTCGATGGACGTGGGTTTGGGTGAACTCCGGGAGTTGGTGATGGACAGGGAGACCTGGCGTGCTGCAATTCATGGCGTCACAAAGAGTCGGACATGACTGACAGACTGAACTGAACTGAACTGAACTGATAGAACCAGATGCTGTGATCTTAGCTTTCTGAATGTTGAGTTTTAAGCCAACTTTTTCACTCTTCTCTTTCACTTTCATCAAGAGGCTCTTTAGTTCTTCTTCACTTTCTGCCATAAGGGTGGTGTCATCTGCATATCTGAGGTTATTGATATTTCTTTCAGCAATCTTGATTCCAGCTTTTGCTTCATCCAGCTCAGCGTTTCTCAGGATGTTCTCTGCATATAAGTTAGGTAAGCAGGGTGACAGTATACAACCTTGATATACTACTTTCCTGATTTGGAACCAGTTGTTCCATGTCCAGTTGTAACTATTGCTTCTTGACCTGCATACAAATTTCTCAAGAGGCAGGTCAAGTGGTCTGGTATTCCCATTTGTTTAAGAATTTCCCACAGTTTATTGTGATGCACACAGTCAAAGGCTGTGTAGTCAGTAGTCAGTAAAGCAGACATAGATGTTTTTTTCTGCAATTCTCTCACTTTTTTGATGATCCAAAGGATGTTGGCAATTTGATCTAGTTCCTCTGCCTTTTCTAAATTCAGCTTGAACATCTGGAAGTTCAATATTCACGTAATGTTGAAGCCTGGCTTGGAGAATTTTGAGCACTCCTTTGCTAGCGTTTGAGATAAGTGCAATTGGTATTTTGAGCATTTTTTGGCATTGCATTTCTTTGTGATTGCAATAAAAACTGACCTTTTCCAGTCCTGTGGCCACTGATGAGTTTTCCAAATTTGCTGGCATATTGAGTGCAGCACTTTCACAGCATCATATTTTAGGATTAGAAATTGCTCAACTGGAATTCCATCACCTCCACTAGCTTTGTTCATAGTAATGCTTCCTAAGGCCCACTTGACTTTGCATTCCAGGATGTCTGGCTCTAAGTGAATGATCATACCACTGTGATTATCTGGGTTATGAAGATATTTTTTGCATAGTTCTTCTATGCATTCTTGCCACCTCTTCTTAATGTCTTTTGATTCTGTTAGGTCCACACAATTTCTGTTCTTTACTGTGTCCATCCTGGCATGAAATGTTCCCTTGATATCTCTAATTTTCTTGAAGAGATCTCTAGTCCTTCTCATTCTATTCTTTTCCTCTATTTCTTTGTATTAATCACGAAGGAAGGCTTTCTTACCTCTCTTTGCTATTCTTTGGAATTCTGCATTCAAATAGGTGTATCTTTCCTTTTCCTTTTGCTTTTCTTCTTTTCACAGCTATTTGTAAGACCTCCTCAGACAACCATTTTGATTTTTGGCATTTCTTTTTCTTGAGAATTGTCTTGATCACTGCCTCTTATACAATGTCACAAACCACCAACCATAATTCTTCAGGCACTCTGTTCATCTAATCTAATCCCTTGTATCTATTTGTCACTTCCACTGTATAATAATAAGAGATTTGATTTAGGTCATACCTGAATGGTCTAATGGTTTCCCCTACTTTCTTCAACTTAAGTCTGAACTTGGCAATAAGGAGTTCATGATCTGAGATACAGTCAGCTCCCTGTCTTGTAGTTGCTGACTGTATAGAGCCTCTTCATCTTTGGCTACAAAGAATATAATCAATCTAATTTCAATATTGACCATCTGGTGATGTCCATGTGTGGAGTCTTCTCTTGTATGTTATAAGAGTGTTTGCTATGACCAGCTTGTTCTCTGAAAACTCTATTAGCATTTGACCTGCTTCATTCTGTACTCCAAGGCCAAACTTGCCTGTTACTCAAGGTATTTCTTGACGTCCTACTTTTTCATTCCAGTCCCCTATAATGAAAAGGACATCTTTGTTAGGTGTTAGTTCTAGAAGGTCTTGTATATTTTCATAGAACTGTTCAACTTCAGCTTCGTCAATATTACTGGTCGGGGCACAGACTTGGATTAACATGATTTTGAATGGTTTGCCTTGGAAACGAACAGAGATCATTCTGTCATTTTTGAGATTCCATCCAAGTACTGCATTTTGGACTCTTTTGATGACTATGGTGGCTACTCCATTTCTTCTAAGGGGTTCCTACCCACATTAGTAGATATAATGGTCATCTGAGTTAATTCACCCATTCCAGTCCATTTTAGTTCACTGATTCCTAAAATGTTGATGTTCACTCTTGCCATCTCCTGTTTGACCACTTCTAATTTACCTTGATTCATGGAACTAATCTTCCCGGTTCCTATGCTTTTTACAGGATCAGACTTTACTTCTGTCACTAGTCACATCCACAACAGGGTGTTGTTTTTGCTTTGGCTCCATCTCTTCCTTCTTTCTGGAGTTACTTCTCCACTGATCTCCAGTAGCATATTGGACACCTACTGACCTGGGGAGTTCAAATATCAGTGTCCTATCTTTTTGCATTTTCATATGTTCATGGGGTTCTCAAGGCAAGAATACTGAAGTGAATTGCCATTCATATCTCTCCATATAGTTTCTACTATATATCATCTTAATTCTCACAAGAACACATATCTATAGGTTAGAAACAAAGGTGGCATTTTTAACATTAATGACAAGTTCATGAGAAAAGTTATCATTTCCTGTAGGTGAAATAGACTAAATCTTTATGTTGTGCCCTGAAGAGCATTTCTCTCCAGTGGTTTCTGTACAACTAGTAAGTCACTTCTATCAGTTTTGATTTTTATTGGCCTTCTTAGGTACCTTCAGTTCAGTCAGTTCAGTCCCTCAGTCATGTTCAACTCTTTGCCACTCCAAGGACTGCAGCACGCCAGGCCTCCTTGACCTCACCAATTCCCGAAGTTTACTCAGACTCAGGTTGATTGAACAATGATGCCATCCAACCATTTCATCCTGTGTCATCCCCTTCTTCTCTCACCTTCAATCTTTCTCAGCATTAGGGCCTTTTCAAATGAGTCGGTTCTTTGTATCATGTGGCAAAAGTATTGGGGTTTCAGCATCAGTCCTTTCAATGAATATTCAGGACTGATTTCCTTTAGGATGGACTGGCTGAATCTCATTGCAGTCCAAGGGACTCTCAAGAGTCTTCTCTAACACCACAGTTAAAAAGCATCAATTCTTCAGTGCTCAGCTATCTTTGGAGAAGGCGATGGCACCCCACTCCAGTACTCTTGCCTGGAAAATCCCATAGATGGAGGAATCTGGTAGGCTGCAGTCCATGGGGTCGCTAGGAGTCGGACACGACTGAGCGACTTCACTTCCACTTTTCACTTTCCTGCATTGGAGAAGGAAATGGCAGCCCACTCCGGTGTTCTTGCCTGGAGAGTCCCAGGGACGGGAGAGCCTAGTGGGCTGCCGTCTATGGGGTCGCACAGAGTCAGACACGAATGAAGCGACTTAGCAGCAGCAGCAGCAGCAGCAGCAGCTATCTTTATAGTCCAACTCTCACATCTATACGTGACTACTAGAAAAATCAAAACTTTGATTAGATGGAACTTTGTTGGCAAAGTAATGTCTCTGCTTTTTAATATACTGTCTAGATTGGTCATAACTCTTCTTCCAAGCAGTAAGCATCTTTTAATTTCATGGCTGCAGTCACCATCTGCAGTGATTTTGGAACCCCCCAAAATAAAGTCTCTCACTGTTTCTGTTTCCCCATCTATTTGCTATGAAGTGATGGGACCCAATGCCATGATCTTAGTTTTCTGAATGTTGAGTTTTAAGCCAACTTTTTCACTCTCCTCTTTTACTTTCATCGAGAGGCTCTTTAGTTCTTCTGCACTTTCTGCCATAAGGGTGGTATCATCTGCATATCTCAGGTTATTGATATTTCTCCTGACAATCTTGATTCCAGCTTGTGTTTCATCCAGCTTAGCATTTATCATGATCTACTCTGCATATAAGTTAAATAAGCAAGGTGACAATATACAGCTTTGACGTACTTCTTTCCCAATTTGGAACCAGTCTGTTGTTCCATGTCCAGTTCTAACTGTGGCTGCTTGACCTGCACACAGATTTCTCAAGAGGCAGGTCAGGTGGTCTGGTTTTCCCATCTCTTTAAGTTTTTCCACAGTTTGTTGTGATCCACATGGTCAATGGCTTTAGCATCGTCGACCAAGCACAAATAGATGTTTTTCTGGAACCCTCCTGTTTTTTTTTTTTGATGATTCAGTGGATTTTGGCAATTTGATCTCTTGTTCTCCGCCTTTTCTAAATCCAGCTTGAACATCTGGAAGTTCATGATTCACATACTGTTGAAGCCTGGCTTGGAGAATTTTGATAATTATTTTGCTAGCGTGTGAGATGAGTGCAATCAGGTACCTTCAGTCAGTCAGTTCAGTTCAGTTGCTCAGTCGTGTCTGACTCTTTGCAACCCTGTGAACTGCAGCACGCCAGGCCTCTCTGTCCATCACCAACTCCCGGAGTTCACTCAAACTCATGTCCATCGAGTTGGTGATGCCATCCCACCATCTCATCGTCTGTCGTCCCCTTCTCCTCCTGCCCCTAATCCCCTCTCAGCATCAGAGTCTTTTCCAATGAGTCAACTCTTTGCATGAGGTGGCCAAAGTACGGGAGTTTCAGCTTCAGCATCAGTCCTTCCAAAGAAATCCCAGAACTGATCTCCTTTAGAATGGACTGGTTGGATCTCCTTGCAGTCCAAGGGACTCTCAAGAGTCTTCTCCAACACTACAGTTCAAAAGCATCAATTCTTCAGTGCTCAGCTTTCTTCACAGTCCAACTCTCACATCCATACATGACCACTGGAAAAACCATCACCTTTACTAGATGAACCTTTGCTGACAAAATAATTTCTCTGCTTTTTAATATGCTGTCTATGTTGGTCATAACTTTCCTTCCAAGGAGTAAGTGTCTTTTAATTTCATGGCTGTAATCACCATCTACAGTGATTTTGGAGCCCCAAAAAATAAAGTCTGACACTGTTTCCACTGTTTCCCCATCTATTTCCCATGAAGTGATGGGACCAGATGCCATGATCTTAGTTTTCTGAATGTTGAGCTTTAAGCCAACTTTTTCACTTTCCTCTTTCACTTTCATCAGGTACCTTAGTGATATGCTAATTGCCATTTTCTCTTCCCGGGAATCTTTCTGACCCAGATTTTGAATCTATGTCTCTTACATCTCAGTCATTGGAAGTCAGGTTCTTTACCACTAGCACCACCAATATAGATTTGAAACATGTTGTTCATAGATAAATGTATTGAAATTAGATCCACACATATGGCTCAGATAGTGAAAAATCAGCCTGCAAGGCCAGAGAACCTGGTCTGATCCCTGTGTCAGGAAGATCTCCCGGAGAAGGAAATAGCAATCCACTCCAGTATTCTTGCCTAGAGAATACCAAGTACAGAGGAACCTGAAGGGCTACAATCCATGTGGTGGCAAGCAGACAGTCATGACTGAGTGACTTACACACTTGCACCTAACAGCATATTAGGACAGTTGTGTGTCTGTAAGGTCAGCAAGTGAATATTGGCATATGAAGTAAGTAAACCGACCAGATCAATGACAACAGGCAACTTTACATTTGAGTGTTTGACCTGGAGTATATTATATGAAGAATAGCAGACAATTGTATACTTGTATTCTGAAACTTGAATGGCATAAATGAGCTGATTTTTCCTGATTTCAAGAAATATGTTAAAAACAAATGCAAGAAGACTAATTATATAAAGCATCTAAAGACTTTCTCCTAAATGATCCTGCAGTGTAAATTTTCTCTAATGTGCATTGTCATATTTCTTTTGATCTTTTTGTATCTTTTATGTATTGTTTTTGAGTCAGAAGTGTCTTAATCCTCAGCTAAAGCCATCATTCATGAGACAGATTTGTGGCATATATTTTTTAAATGGTCTGGGTACAATTGTGTTTCTTTCCAAAGTCTTCAATTTGGTTTTTCATCCTATTTATTTTATTGTGATAAAAACACATAATATTAATTTTACTTCTTGTTATTTTAAATGTACATTTCAGTAATGCTAAATGTACTCACATTGTGTGTGTTTAGTTTGTCATTTGTGCCTGACTCTTTGTGACCCTTTGGCCTTTAGCCCGCCAGGCTGCTCTGTCCATGGGATTTTTAGGCAAGAATACTGGAGTGGGTTGCTGTTTTCTCCTCCAGGAGAGTCTTTCCAGCCCAGGGATCAAACCTGCATCTCCTGTTCTCCTGCACTACAGGCAAATTCTTTACACATGGAATCATCAAGGATTCCCTGAATTATACTAATACTGTTGGCAACAAATGTCTAGAACTTTATTATCTTGCAAAATTGAAACTTTATATTCATAAAAATGAATTCCTCCTCCCCTAAGACCTTAGCTTTCTACTTTCTGTTTCTGATTTTGAGTACTTCAGATGCGTCACATGAATGGACTCATACAGCATTTGTCTTTTCATAACTGACATTGTGTTTAGTATAATATATTCAGGATTCATCTATGTTGTAACAACTGACATGATTTTCTTATTTTTTAAGGCTGAATGATATCAAATTTGACATTTAATATTCAGGTTACTTCCATCTCTTCTCTCTTATAAATAATGCTGTAACAAACATGGTGTCTAATTATCTCTTCAAGATCCTTCTTTAAGTTCTTTTGGATATAAATCAGAGGTAGAATTGCTGGCTCATATTGTAGTTCTTCTTCTCCTTCAAGAAGAAGATGAGGATGCTGGATGGCATCACCAATGCAAGAATAAGAACTTAGGCAAACTCCAGGAGATGGTGAGGGACAGGGAGGCCTGGTGTGCTACAATCCATGGGGTCCCAAAGAGTCAGACACAGTTGGGTGACTAAACAACAACAACAACATAGTAGTTCTATTTTAAATTTTTTGAATAATCTCCATACTGTTTTCCATAATGACTCCCCTAGTTTGTACTCCCACCAGCAATGTTCACACTTTTTTCTATCCTAGTCAACTGTAACTGCTGTATTTCCCTTCATATTTTCAAATTAGTGTACATCTTTATTTATATTTGTGTTCTCCTTTTCAAAGGCATTAGGTTGGAATCACTCTGAGAAAGCTACATACCATTTGATTCCAAACATGTGACACCAGAAAAACATTTCTATGGAGACAGAAATATCATTGGTTGCCAGAGGTTGAGGGGCAGAGATAAACAGGCAGAGCACAGAGGATTTTAAGGGCAGTGAAAATACTGTATGGTACTATAATTGTGGATCCATGTTATTATATATGTGTCCCAACCCATAACATGTACTGCTCCAAGACCAAACTCTTAACGTAAATTTTGGGCTTACAGTGAGCATGATGTGGCAGGGTAAATCAATCAAATATTACAAATATACCACTCTCTTTGGGATGTTGATAAGGGAGGAGGCTAAGCATGTGTGGATGAGACAACAGAGGATGAGATGTTTGGATGGCATTACCAACTCAATGGATGTGAATTTGAGCAAGTTCCAGGAGATGGTGAAGGACAGGGAGGCCTGGTGTGATGCAGTCCATAGGGTTGCAAAGAGGTGGACATGATTGAGTGAATGAAAAACAACAAAATGTGTGTGGGAGCAGGCAATATATTGAAAATATGTCTTCCTCTCAATATTGTTCTCAATGGAGACTAAAAATGCTCTGAAAAAAATAAAGTTTTAAAAATCGCATTAAAACTGCAATTTATTTCATTTTTAGTAAATGTTTCAGTTTATATGCCTCTAAATATGACTTCTATAAGATTTAACATTTCAATTAATAATATTATAATTTGTTATAATTATAATTTCAATTATAGTTTATATGACCCATTAGTCATAAGGAGATTTTTTAGTTAACATTTCTAAATGCTCACAATCGTATTTTTATTACTGATTTGATCATTGCCTAGTGTGTTCACAGATTGTGACACATGACAACTGAATTATTTTTGTCCATGACCGAACACATTCACATTTTGTAAAAGCTGCAAATAACCCCAACTCTGTTAAACACACTTGTGGAGAAAGAGAAGTATCAAAGCTACCCACTCCCTATCTTCATATTACACTGAAATTCATTTACCATATAATATTTGGAGATAAAAATGATGCAAGAGCTCTTGTGACATTGTTGATTTAGTATCATGGATAGTAAAAGTTGGAAAGTGAATATAAAATGTAATTACAGGTCATTAGGCCCAGAGTCTTCATATGCAGATGAGTAAACTTAGATTTGGGATCTATTAAACCACTTGTCTGGTGCCACATAGGAAATTAGTGGCTAAGAGGAGGTGGGACTCCAATCTCTTTACCATCATTTAATATCTTCTCTATGCTGCCAAAAGGGAACTTTAAAGATCACCTCATCGTTGACCATGAAAGTGAAATATAACATAACATAAAATATAATTTATGTTTCAAATTCAGAGTACAGAAATCCTTCAGGAAGCACGGTCAATATTATATATACACAAATTATTCAGTTTCTTTTGTGGTTTGAAAAGAATGGCATTAGAAAAGACTTTTGTATTTGCCATATATCTATCTGATTTCCTGGCCAGAGTTAACTATATCACTCATAATTCATTCTTTGGCTTTAAACAGAGGCCTCCTTACATCTAATATTTTTAAATGCAAGTGCTCCTATAGCATATTAAAGGATTTCACCTTAACTTTCTTAGCTGAGTTTTATCACATAATTTAGGAGAAAGTAGGACCACGAAAGTGGGAACATTTTACAGTTATAAGTGAGACTTGATGATGAAACCTGCCATTCACTTTTAAATTGTCCTCTGCATAGGCTGTGTTCTGGAATTAGGAAATTAGTGCAGATTTACAGGTGAAGTTTCTCGTATGTTGTCCTTACTGGTGTTGTGTTTTAATAAGCATTTGATGTAAGTCTTCATGTTTCCCTTCACTGGAAACAATATTGGACCCTCTGGCATTTTATAAAAAGAAAATTTCCCCTTTTGCTCACAGATAAGGAGTGCAAAGAGATATAAAATAAATCTTCAGAGGGCTTATTACTGTTTTAACAGTCTTGTCTTCAAGCATCTGGTTGTAAATTGATACAGAGAGAAATGTATATTTTATTTCATACCATTCTTGATATATATATTTTTTAATTGGCCAATCTTGTCCTTCTTGATCAATACATTTTGATGTCTGATTTCTCAGAAACCAATATCTGCTTCTTCAATCTATTTTTTCCTTAATGGCACTGATAGGTTAATTGGTATGGCCAGTGCCATGGGGTGAGAAATCTACTAAGTTCTAAGAAATCTTGTTGTTGTTGCTTTTCAGTTGCTAAGTCTTGTCTAATTCTTTGTGATACCCTGGACTGCAACTCACCAGGTTTCTCTGTCCTCCACTATCTCCCCAAGTTTGCTCAAATTCTGTCCTTTGAATTGGTGATATTCCTTAACCATCTCATGCTCTGCTGCTCTCTTCCTTTGCCTTCCATCTTTCCTAACATCAGGGTCTTTTACAATGAGTTGGCGCTTCACATCAGGTGGCCAAAGTATTGGAGCTTCAGCTTCAGCATTTGTTCTTCCAATGAATATTCAGGGTTGATTTCTTTTAGGATTGAATGGCTTGATTCCCTTACAGTCCAGGGTACTCTCACGAGTCTTCTCCAGCACCACAATTTGAAAGCATCAATTTTTCAGCCCTCAACCTTCTTTATGGTCCAACTCTCATGTTAGTACATGACTACTGGAAAAAATATAGATTTGACATCTGGACCTTTGTCATCAAACTAAGGTCTATGCTTTTTAATACGTTGTCTAAATTCGTCATAGCTTTTCCTCCAAAAGCAAGAGCCTTTTAATATCATAGCTGCAGTCACTGAGTGCAATGATTTTGGAGCCCAAGAAAATAAAGTTTGTCACTGCTTCCACTTTTCCCCACTTAGGTTAGTAGGGATTTGAAATACACCTGCTTGCTTCTGCAGCATTTTATATTCCATTATGCCTTAGTTTTTATTTGCTCTAAAGTTTTAATAGGCATATTCTAAATCATTGAGTCTTAGGTTAGACCTGATATTCTACATTTTTAACTCTCTTATGCTATTCTACATCAGGAACTTGAAGTTTGTTATACAGTGGTTCTTGAATCAGTCACATATTAGGAATAACTGGAAACCTTTTAAAAATTGCCTGTTAAATCTGAGGTGGGTCCCAGAATTTGGTAATTTTTCCAAATCTTCTATTGTTGTTGTTCAGTGGCTAAGTCATATCCAACTCTTTGCAACCCCATGGACTGCAGCATGCCAGGCCTCCCTTTCTCTCAGTTCAGTTCAGTTCAGTTCAGTCCTCACTTATGTCTGACTCTTTGTGACCCCATGGACTGCAGCACGCCAGGCGTCCCTGTCTGTCACTAACTCCCAGATCTTGCTCAAACTCATGTCCATCAAATCAGTGATGCCATCCAACTATCTCATCCTCTGTTGTCCCCTTCTCCTCCTGCCTTCAATCTTTCCTAGCATCAGGGTCTTTTCTAATGAGTCAGTTCTTCGCATCAGGTGGCCAAATTATTGGAGTTTCAGCTTCTGCATCAGTCCTGATTTCCTTCAGGACTGATTTCCTTTTGGATGGACTAGTTGAATCTCTCTGCAGTCCAAGGGACTCTCAAGAGTTTTCTCTAACACCACAGTTTAAAAACATCAGTTCTTCAGCACTCAGCTTTTTTTTATCCCCATCCCTCACTATCTTCCAAAGTTTGCCCAAGTTCATGTTCACTGTGAAGATGACCCAACCATTTCATCCTCTACCACCCTCTTCTTTTGCCTTCAGTCTTTCCTGGCATCAGGGTCTTTCTCAATGAGTTTACTGTTCACATCAGGTGACCAAAGTAGTAGATCTAATGGTCATATGATTAAATTAGCCCATTCCCATCCACTTTAGTTCACTGAATCCTAAGATGTCAATGTTTACTCTTACCATTTCCTGCTTGACCACATCCCATTTGCTTTTATTCATGGACCTAACATTACAGATTACTACGCAATATTGTTCTTTACAGCAACGGATTTTACTTTCACCACCAAATATATCTGCAACTGTGCATTCACTTCTGATTTGGCCCAGTCACTTTGTTCTTTCTGGGACTATTAGTAACGCCTTCCACTCTTCCCTAGTAGTATATTGGACAGCTTCCAACCTGGGGGGAGCTCCTCTTTTGTGTCTTTTTTTGCCTTTTTATACTGTTTGTGGGGTTCTCATGGCATATTGAGTAGTTTGCCATTTTCTCCTCCAATGGTCCATGTGTTGTCAGAACTCTCCACTATGACCTGTCTTGAATGGTATGGCTCATAGCTTCATTGAGTTACACAAGACCCTTTGCCAGGACAAGGCAATGAGTGATCCATTAAAAGGGAATAAAGGTCCTAAAGATATGCTAACTGAGTATAAGGATGGCAATCATTAGTATTAGAATTTCAATCTTTCTTCAAAACCCAAGTCAGGTCTCAACCTTTACTCGCCTTTCCTTGATAAATCTCTTCTGTTTATTATATTCTTCACTTTTCTCCCACTGTCCTGATTCGAAATACTTTCTAGTCAGTGACTTTTTAATTAAGTCTTATATAACTTATCCTCAAAACAAAAGTGTCCTAGACCTGTTTTTTAATTTCCCCAGGGCATTTAGATCATTACCCCCATTTTCCATGCATTGACCTCTGGACTTTGACCTTCTGATAATTAAAAGTGTTAACAGACACATCTTGATATATATAAGATGATCCCTTTCACTTTTATTTGTTTTAACAATAATCATACAGTATTGGCTTAAAAAAATTGGGAAGGAGTACAGGTTTCAAAGAAGGTAATGCTATTTGTGGGCTGAAACTTGAACCAGTTCAGGTCTAGCCATGGGGTTTCTAACTATGATCTTTGGAACTATTTTCAGTAAATCTAGCAAGTTCTTTGACTTGCTAAACTTAAATGTTTAGGCCTATCAGTGGAATATCTAACTTTTACCAGGGACAACATAATCTTATGTTAGAGCTCATTCTTTCTTTTGTAGTTGTTGCAAAAATATCCCATGGACATATTCAATTAGTACAAATTTGCAGCAATATCTCAGGCAGCACGATGGAATATCATTTTCCTTTAACATTATAAATATTTTTTGTACATTGTTATTTCATTCTTTTCCTACTTTCATATTTTTTCACAAAAACATATATTGTGCTTATGCTAACCTGCATAAAACACACACCTACACGGCATTTAAATTATTAAGATTTATTAAAGTACATCCAAGTTTCAAATTATTATTGTCAGTTGTATTGGTCAGCTTGGGCTACTATAACAAACTATAATAGTCTGGGTAGCTTAAATAATAGACCATATTTTGTATCAGTTCTGGAGGCTGAAAGTCTGAGAGCATGGCACAGTTCTGGTGAGAGATCTCTCCCCAGCTTGCAGATGGCTACCTGCTTGCGTGTTATTATATGGCAAAGAGAGAGAATTTCCCCCAATCCAGTCCCATAGGATCCCATCCCTACCCTTATTACCTCATCTAATCCTATTTACTGCCTATAAGCCCTAAATCCAAATACAGTCACTTGGAAGTTAAGATGTCAACATATGAATTGAGAGTAGGGTACAATTCAGTCCATAGCAATTTCAAGTAGGCCACTTGACATGGAAATGACCCTCCCTAACTCATGTGATAATTCTACAGAGTTATACAGACTTTTCATGTTATAAATATCAGTGATCTTATATTTGAAGCCCATAAGAACATCACTGAGCCCTTGACAAATGAAGAAATCAGGAGTAGGAGCAGAGTTCTGAGGGTACCAATGAACCTTATTTCCTGATTTATAACATAAAAATAGTGCTCAGTAGCTCAGTGGTGTTTGACTCTATGTGACCCCATGGATTACAACCCACTAGGCCCCTCTGTTCACAGAATTTTTCAGGCAAGAATACTGGAGTGGTTTGCCATTTTCTCCTTCCAGAAATCTTCTTGACCCAAGGATCAAACCTGCATCTCTTGCATTAGAAAGCAAGATTTTTTCCCCACAAGCACCACCTAGAAGAATTTTCAAATAGCCCAAGAACTGAGAAAAAGATGGAGAAGGAGAAAAACTTAGGGTATTCATGAGCCTTGGTTCACCCTTCTGTTTAAAAGGCTTGACTTAGAGTATATATATTAAAAAAAAAAAAAAAAGTTGACTCCTTTTCTTTATGTAGACCAACATTTGGCAAAAATTATCAACATATTTTCTCCCATAACTTATAAGTTGGAGCTTCTAAGGTTTAGTATTGGATTCCCCTGATAGTTCAGCTGGTAAAGAATCCACCTGCAATGCAGGAGACCCTGGTTCAATTCCTGGGTCAGGAAAATCCCCTGGAGAAGGAATAGGCTACACACTCTGGGATTCTTGAACTTCCCCAGTGGCTCAGATGGTAAAGAATCTGCCTGCATTGTGGGATACCCGCGTTTGATTCCTGGGTTTGGAAGAACACCTGGAGAAGGGAACAGCTACTCACTCCAGTATTAAAGTTTTACGTGAAGGTTTAATATTAAATCTTCAGCTTAATTTATTGGCTTAAAATTGAATTAATTTTTTAAAAATCTTGAAATATGTGTATGCATATATTATTAACTAAAATTAGAAATTACTTTATATTTGAACTTTGTAGAAAGAGAAAAAAAATAATTGTGTCTAACTCAAACTTTGATGCTTGACTTGGATAAAGAGAATAATATCAAAGTAGGATATGAAATTCACTCTTTCCTTTACAATTTTGACTATATCAAATTGTTGCAATGTAACTTATAAGGAAATTGGCTTTGGAAAAGTTACAAGGCAACTTTAGGTTGCCTTGTAATACTAAGATGCACTTAGATAGCTAATGTAGAAAGAGTAAAAAAAACCAAGTATAGAAAAAAACTTTCTAATATCTTTTTTATATCTGGTTGTCATGAAATTTATTATATATTGTTACATATTGGGAGGTTTAACAAATACACATTGAATTAATTTGTCTGAATTAGGGACAAACTAATTACATAAAGAGTGTCCATTTTACTTGAATATTTTTAGTAAATAGCAAAATAAAATATAAAATCTAACTTCTTCTTTAAAGAAAATTGAAAAACAAGACTATTACAGAAGAAAAATAAACTATATCACAATATATTATTAATCAAGTGCAGTGAGAATTTTAACTTGTGGAAGGCTTAATGGAAAATTAGTAGCTTTAGATTACTATCAAATGACAAGGAGTATTTACATAGGAGAGTATGGAGTGATATAAGGGAAATAAAAATATTAAAGCAAGCAATAATTAAATAGTTAAGAAATCATGTTGCTGAGAGGGCTCACACTGGTGTATAAGGAGACTGCTGCTGCTGCTGCTAAGTCGCTTGAGTCGTGTCTGACTCTGTGCGACCCCATAGACGGCAGCCCACCAGGCTCCCCGTCCCTGGGATTCTCCAGGCAAGAACACTGGAGTGGGTTGCCATTTCCTTCCCCAATGCATGAATGTGAAAAGTGAAAGTGAAGTCACTCAGTCGTGTCTGACTCTTAGCGACCCCATGGGCTGCAGCCTACCAGGTTCCTCCGTCCATGGGATTTTTCAGGCAAGAGTACTGGAGTGGGGGTGCAGAACCTAGTGTAAGTTTTGGTTATGTTTTTATTTCTCTATCAATATTCTGCATGACTATTTTGTGTAACTTCTACAAGTTGACTTGTGAGACCCTCATTGAAATTCTTGTGTCAGATAGATTTTGGTAGTTCTACCCAGCTTATCACAAATTTTTTTTCTGGATTTTTGGTCTCTTTTCTTAGGGTTTCTTGTTCTTTTGGTTTACAAACTGGATTTCTACTATTTCTTCATCTCTGTCCATTTACTCGGTCCAGGGGAAGACATGGGATCCAGATTTGCTTCTAAAATTATAAACTAGGATTCAGAGAATAATTATCATTCCTATGTTGGTTAATATGAAGAATAGTTAAAATTCATAAGTTTGGGTATAGTTAAGTAATGTGGATAGTGAAGTACTAGAAAACTATTTTCTGATGGAGCAGACTAAAGTCGAGGTGAAAGGAAACACTAGAAGTTCAAAGAAATGGCCAGGTCTTGAATGTTTTCCCATCCATATTCTCTCTGCTCTCACTTCTTTTCTTCCATCTAGCCTTCTTTCTTCACTCCTTCCCTTCCTTCTTTCCCTTTTTATTTCTTTTTTCTACTTCCTTAGCTAATTTAGATACTTTCTGTTATATGGATCTAGAAGTAAATTATCGATGAGAATCCTGATTTTGTCGTATAATTCATTTTAGTAGTACTGTGTTTCTTTTAATTATATCACTGTCAGCCAAAATCAAATATAATGTACTACAAATCATATAACATTCTAACTCAGTCAAACAATGGAACTATAAGAACTAAGGAAAGTTAGGAACTCTAGAAAGTATAGAAAATCAATTTGATTGGGAAGATAAAAAGATGCTTGCTTCTTGGAAGAAAAGCAATGGCAAATGTACACAGTGTATTAACAAAAGAGACATCACTTTTCTGACAAAGGTCTATCTAATCAAAGCTATGTTTTTGTCAGTAGTCATGTATGCATGCGAGAATTGGACCATAAAGTAGGTTAAGCATCAAAAAATTGATGCTTTGAATCATGGTGTTGGAGAAGACTCTTGAAACAATGAGATCAAACCAATCAATCCTAAAGGAAATCAACACTGAATATTCATTGGAAGGACTGATGCTGAAGCTGAACCTCCCATATTTTGGTCACCTGATACAAAGAGCTGACTCACTGGAAAAGACCCCCATGTTGGAAGTGAGTGAGGGCAGGAAGAGAAAGAGATAACAGAGAATGAGATGGTTGGATGGCATCATAGACACAATGGACATGAGTTTGAGCAAACTCCGAAAGATAGTGAAGGAGAGGGAACCCTGGTGTACTGCAGTCCATGGGATAGCAAAGAGTCAGATATGACTTAGTAACTGAAAAACAACAACAAATCATTCTGGTCACATATTAAGGAAACTAATTGCTTTAAAGTTTTTTTTTTTTTTTTAATTTTCAAGGTGAAATGTCTTCAGTTCAGCATCTTCTAACTAGAATTTATATTGTTGGAGTACTGAGAAAAAACTTGCATATGATTGATAGAGAAAATTATTGTTATAATCCAAGCTTTCCAAAACCTAAATATGATTTATAAAAGAAGCAACAGTCCTCTGAGATTTAAAGACTTATCATCATTTATAAAATTAATTTTCATATTTAGTTAAACTTGACTGTTTGATAATGGCTGAGGAGCTGATTAAAATGAAAATGTCTGCAAGTTATTTGAAGCGAGAACTGACCCTGTAAATGAATTTTAAATTATTTTGAAAGATAGGAAGTTAAAGATATTTTTCTGTTTTGGGTTGTTATTACAGACAGTTAAGAGTGCAGAGGATATCTGTAAGTTTGAACATGGACAAAAACAGTGGGAATAGTGAAGTGAATGAAAGAAAGTATTCTCTTAGGCAAGTGTTAGCACAAGATGGCATTGATGACTTCTTCCAGAATGTAACTGGCTTTGTCAATATCTCTACAAAGTTTACATAGGCTCCAGAATTATTAGTAGAATTATTATAAGGAGGAGATGAGAAGAAGAAATAGTAGAAACCATCTTAGGAAAGAGGAAACTGTGTATGTGAGTACATATGAGATGCACCAAGGCACCCTGAGAAATAGTTGTGTGTGAGGAGGGGAGAAGGTGGTGAGAGAAGTGACATAGAAAGAAAAAGGATAGTAGTGCCGTGAGGAGATACCCCTTATCCAAGGTAAGGGGTAGCAGCTGCACTTTGCTGGAGCAGCAATGAAGAGATAAGCCATGTCCAAGATAAGAGAAACCCAAGTGAGAAGGTAGGTGTTGCTAGAGGGCATCAGATGGCAGACACACGGAAACCATAATCACAGAAAACTAGTCAATCTGATCACACAGACCACAGCCTTGTCTAACTAAATGAAACTAAGCAATGCCATGTGAGTCCACCCAAGACGGGCGAACATGGTAAAGAGGTCTGACAAATGTGGTCCACTGGAGAAAGGAATGGCAAACCACTTCAGTATTCTTGCTTTGAGAACCCCATGAACAGTATGTAAAGGCAACATGAGAGGATACTGAAAAAGGAACTCCCCGGGTAGGTAGGTGCACAATATGCTACTGGAAATCAGTGGAGAAATAACTTCAGAAAGAATGAAGGGATGGAGCCAAGGCAAAAACAATGCCCAGCTGTGGATGTGACTGGTGATAGAAGCAAGGTTCAATGCTATAAAGAGCAATATTGCATAAGAACCTGGAATGTTAGGTCCATGAATCAAGGCAAATTGGAAACAGTCAAACAAGAGATGGCAAGAGTGAACGTCAACATTCTAGGCAGCAGCAAACTAAAATGGACTGGAATGGGTGAATTTAACTCAAATGACCATTATATCTATTACTGCGGGCAGGAATCCCTTAGAAGAAATGGAGTAGCTATCATGGCCAACAAAAGATTCTGAAATACCATACTTGGATGCAATCACAAAAACAACAGAATGACCTCTGTTTGTTTCCAAGGCAAACCATTCAATATCACAGTAATCCAAGCCTATGTCCCAACCAGTAATGCTGAAGAAGATAAGTTGAACAGTTCTATGAAGATCTACAAAACCTTTTAGAACTAACACCCAAAAAAAGACATCCTTTTCATTATAGGGGCCTGGAATGCAACAGAAAGAAGTCAAGAAACACCTGGGGTAACAGGCAAATTTGCCCTTGGAATACAGAATGAAGCAGGGCAAAGGCTAATAGAGTTTTGCCAAGAGAACACACTGGTCATAGCAAACACCTTCTTCCAACAACACAAGAGAAGATTCTACACAAGGACATCACCAGATGGCCAACACTGAAATCAGATTGATTATATTCTTTGCAGCCAAAGATGGAGAAACTTTATACAGTCAGCAAAAACAAGACTGGGAGCTGACTGTGGCTCAGATCATGAACTTTTTATTGCCAAATTCAGACTTAAATTGAAGAAAGTGGAGAAAATCACTAGACCATTCAGGTATGACCTAAATCAATTCCCTTATGATTGATTATACAGCGGAAGTGAGAAACAGATTTAAGGGACTAGATCTGATAGACAAGTGCCTGATGAACTATGAGATGAGGTTCGTGACATTGTACAGGAGACAGGGATCAAGACCATCCCCATGGAAAAGAAATGCAAAAAAGCAAAATGGCTGTCTGCGGTGGTGGGGGTGGGGAGGCTTACAAATAGCTGTGAAAAGAAGAGAAGCAAAAAGCAAAGGAGAAAGGAAAGATATAAGCATCTGAGCGCAGAGTTCCAAAGAATAGCAAGGAGAGATAAGAAAGCCTTCCTCAGTGATCAATGCAAAGAAACAGAGGAAAACAACAGAATGAGAAAGACTCGAGATCTCTTCAAGAAAACTAGAGATACCAAGGGAATATTTCATGAAAAGATGGGATCAATAGAGGACAGAAATAGTATGGACCTAACAGAAGCAGAAGATATTAAGAAGAGGTGGCAAGAATACACAGAACTGTACAAAAAAGATCTTCATGACCAAGATAATTACAATGGTGTAATAACTCACCTAGAGCCAGACATCCTGGAATGTGAAGTCTAGTGGGCCTTAGAAAGCATCACTACCAAAAAAAAAAAAAAGAAAAGAAGACGAAGAAGAAAGCATCACTATGAACAAAGCTAGTGGAGGTGATGGAATTCCAGTTGAGCTATTTCAAATCCTTAAAGATGATGCCGTGAAAGTGCTGCACTCAATATGCCAGCAAATTTGGAAAACTCAGCAGTGGCCACAGGACTGGAAAAGGTCAGTTTTCATTCCAATCCCAAAGAAAGACAATACCAAAGAATTCTCAAACTATTGCACAATTGTACTCATCTCACATGCTAGTAAAGTAATGATCAAAATTCTCCAAGCCAGGCTTCAGCAATACGTGAACCGTGAATTTCCAGATGTTCAAGCTGGTTTTAGAAAAGGTAGAGGAATCAGAAATCAAATTGCCAACATCTGCTAGATCATCAAAAAAGAAAAAGAGTTCCAGAAAAACATCTATTGCTGCTTTATTGTCTATGCTAAAGCCTTTGACTGTGTGGATCCCAATAAACTGTGGAAAATTCTGAAAGAGATGGGAATACCAGACCACCTGACCTGCCTCTTGAGAAATGTGTATGCAGGTCAGAAAGCAACAGTTAGAACTGGACATGGAACAACAGACTGGTTCCAAATAGGAAAAGGAGTACGTCAAGGCTGTATATTGTCACCCTGCTTATTTAACTTATATGCAGAGTACATTATGAGAAACGCTGGGCTGGAAGAAGCACAAGCTGGAATCAAGATTGCCAGAAGAAATATCAGTCACCTCAGATATGCAGATGACACCACCCTTATGGCAGAAAGTGAAGAGGAACTCAAAAGCCTCTTGATGAAAGTGAAAGTGGAGAGTGGAAAAGTTGGCTGAAAGCTCAACATTCAGAAAACTAAGATCATGGCTTCTGGTCCCATCACTTCATGGCAAATAGATGGGGAAACGATGGAAACAGTGTCAGACTTTATTTTTTTGGGCTCCAATATCACTGCAGATGGTGATTACAGCCATGAAATTAAAAGATGCTTACTCCTTGGAAGGAAAGTCATGACCAACCTAGATAGCATATTAAAAAACAGACATTTCTTTGCCAACAAATGTCTGTCTACTCAATGCTATGGTTTTTCCTGTGGTCATGTACAGATGTGAGAGTTGCAGTGTGAAGAAAGCTGAGCACCACAGAATTGATGCTTTTGAACTCTGGTGTTGGAGAAGACTCTTGAGAGTCCCTTGGACTGCAAGGAGATCCAACCAGTCCATCTTAAAGATGAGTCCTGCGTGTTCATTGGAAGTACAGATGCTAAAGCTGAAACTCCAGTACTTTGGCCACCTCATGTGAAGAGTTGACTCATTGGAAAAGACTCTGATGCTGGGAGGGATTGTGGGCAGGTGGAGAAGGGGACAACAGAGGATAAGATGGCTGGATGGCATCACCGACTCGATGGACATGACTTTGAGTGAACTCCGGGGGTTGGTGATGGACAGGGAGGCCTGGTGTGCTGTGATTCATGGGGTTGCAAAGAGTCGGACACAACTGAGCGACTGAACTGAACTGTGAGCAAATTATAAAACTATTCAGACCATATTTTTAACCTTCCGTGGGTATACGACTTTGGAAGCCAGTTAACTTTTAACACCAAAGATATTCTAGGTTAGTGATTTTTAAATTGTCAGTATTAAAATAAATAAATAAAATAAGGTAATAGTCTCAAAACAGTTAATTGGTTTTACAAATTAAACATGGCAATGCCAAAATATAGATTAGGAAAGTATATTGTACTCTCTCTTTTTTAATTTAACATCAAACGAATGCTTTTGTTTTACTCTTTCAGAACAGATTCATTTATATGATTTTAAAACTTTGAAATCTGCATAGATTCAGAGTTTCAGAATAATACATATATAAAATATATGCTATTCTCTTATGAACTACAGGGTCAGAGAGTTCTCCATCTAGCTGCTTTGAAGTTTTCAAGCAAATTATTTTTCTGATATGAATTAAAGTAGTCATTTACTAAATAAAATAATTACAGAAATATTGAATTTTCAAATATAATTTCTCTTTAAATAGATTTTTCTATTTATGACTCTTTTTAAATTCATTACTAAATAATATCATTGTTTTAGGTCCCAGCTGAAGTTTATTTCCTCAATGAGTTTTACATAGAGCATTGAATTTTTCGTTCTTTTGATTCTATTTCAGTGGCAAATTAAGATACAAAATAGTATTTTTAGACCGTTATTATTGTTTCCAACATCAATATATTTTATGTAAAATTGATCATCCAGAGATTAGTGACAATTAGGTTTCTTTGTGGGAACTGCCTATGTAACAGTAGAAGCACAGATAAAATTGTAGAATTTTATCTCAACTATAGAGAAAACACATACAAAGGAATTTGATAATGTTCCAACTTACGTTTTCCATTGATGATGTATAAAATACTGTGGGTTGCTATTTATTTTGTTGTTTTGTGGTTTACTTTCTATATTGACCTATTGGAACATTAACTTCTGACCAAGGTGGAGTAAAATTGACCAAATTTGAACACCTGCCTTATCAGTGAACCTGACAAAATATATGAGACAGCAGTTTTCAGACATTGGCCAAAAGGTAGCACTGAAGAGGTCACTTGAGAAAAGCAACAAACAAAATATCCTTATAAATGTCCCAAATTATTACCACATTGTATGTGTAAAGTTCATATTCCATATTCAGCCTTATACTGAGGAAACAGAATCAAGAATTTGGGAAGGCAATTTGAAATTTCAGGCAGAGTGCAGTTCAGGAAAGAACTGTGCAGAAAAATCTGAAGAATTGTATAAAGGTGCCTGCAAGTCTGAAGCTGAGTACTGATCAGTTCAAGTAAATTATGCATGTATGTGGGGAAAAAAAAAAAAAATCAGCCAAGGCTGGAGAAAAACCCATCAAAATAAAAGACCAATCAGAAAAACTGTCAGAGCTCAAATGGACCTACAAATAGTTTGCATTCCTACCTGCCAAAATGTAAAAATCTTAAAATAAACTGAACAGTTGATAGAATATTTGGTAAGATTTTGCTTCAAAAGTGTGGAGAAATGAGCCAAAGACTAACAGCTGCTCTGCTTATTCTGAAAATAGCTTAAAAGTGAGAACTAAAAATATCAAAACATTTCTAGTGACTTAACTGTGTCTCAAAACAAAGCTCAGGATTATTTATAGAAATATACAAATATCTAACATAACACAAGATAAATTTTAAAATATATGTCACACCATAAAAAAGTTTTTAGGCATACAAAAAGCAGGAAAATATGATTCATGATAAATAATAATGAAAAAAAAAACAAAAACAGAAAGATACAGACCCAGAAGTAACACAGTTGTTAGAATTAGTAGACAAGTACAGCAGTTGGTGTAAATATATTCCACATATTTCAGAATGTAGAGAAAATCATGAGCTTATTGAAGAGAGAAATGAAAAATAAAAAAGACACAAATTGAAGGTCTAGAAATGAAAAAGATAAAACTCAGATGAAAAAGATCCTGCATGGATTAACAAAAGAGTTGAATACTGATTAGCAAGTTTGTAGTGATAGCAATTGAAACTATTCAAAATAAAACACATAGGAAAAAACAATAAATTGACAGGATATCAGTGAAATATGGAACAGCTTCAAGTGGCTTAATATACAGGTAATTGGAGATGTCAAAGGAGAAAATGGGTGGGGAGAGGAGTCTTTGGGAAATATTGACCCGAATTTTTCCAATCTGATGAAGGATATCAACTTGAAAATCCAAGACATTCAACACACCAGACTTCAAACACAAGAAGCATGAAAAAAACTGTATTAAGAAACATCAACATCAAATTAATTAAAATCCATGATAGAGACAATCTTAAAAGCGGCTAGAAAAGACACATTACATATAGAAGGATAAAAATAATGACAGTTGTAAACTTGTTATAAACAAATGTAAGTCACAAGACAGTGTAGCAACATCTTTAGCATATTAGAAAGATAAAACTGTTAACTTAGAATTTTATATCTGTCAAAAATATCTTTCAAATAAAAGGTGAATACAATAAATACTCTTGATGAAATACAACGCCTGAAGGAATTAATACTTCACTACAGGAATGTTAAAGATATTCCTTGATGCAGAAAGAGAATACTCAATGGAAATCTGGATCTACACAAATGACTAAGAACAGGGCTTTCCTGGTGCTTCAGATGAAAAGAACCTGCATACAAAGCAGAAGATCTGGGTTCAATCCCTGGGTTGGGAAGATCTCCTGGAAAAGTGAATGGCAACCCATTCCATATTCTTGCCTGGAGAATCCCATGAACAGAGGAGCCTGGTGGCTGACAGTCCATGGGATTGCAAAGAGTCAGACATAAATGAGTAACTAACATTTTCACTTTCAGAAATGGTTAAATAGATGAATAAAGAAAACAAAGTAGCATTTTTATTATTTCTAAAATATCTATTAAACTTAACTAATGGTGTTAACAGTACTCTTGCCTGGAAAATCCCATGGACGGAGGAGCCTGGTAGGCTGCAGTCCATGGGGTTGCTAAGAGTTGCGTCACTTTCCCTTTTCCCTTTCATGCACTGGAAAAGGAAATGGCAACCCACTCCAGTGTTCTTGCCTAGAGAATCCCAGGGACGGGGAGCCTGGTTGGCTGCCGTCTATGGGGTCGCACATAGTCGGACATGACTGAAGCAAGTTAGCAGCAGCAGCAATGGTGTTAAAAAATGAACAAACATTCAAAATGTTCTGCATGCTGCATGTCTTGACTAGAACAGAAGGCATATGAGTGTTAAATATTTCTCAGGTTTCACTGAGATGTAAACTAAATTCTGTACTATATTTTTTCTGACTTATTTTTTAAAAACGATTGATGAGCAAACTATTAGGGATATTTAAGTCATATCTTTCATATATTTGCACCCTAGTTGTATTATTGTTACATTGTTAATTGTTTGAATCCCTCTCTTAATTTTATTTCACAAAATGTTCCCTAATGGGTGAAAATCATTCATTCCAGTTCCTAAAACATGCTGCATTCAAAGTGGAGAATCAGTCAACAAATAAAGAAGTTGGTGTCAACAGTATAGAGTGAAATTGAAAGTGAAGATCACTCAATAGTGTCTGACTCTTTGTGACCCCATGGACTATACAGTTCATGGAATTCTCCAGGCCAAAATACTGGAGTGGGTAGCCTTTCCCTTCTCCAGGGGATCTCCCTGGCCCAGGGATCAAACACAGGTCTCCTGGACTTCAGGTGGATTCTTTACCAACTGAACTATCAGGGAAACCCAACAACAGTATAGACTGCCAAAATATGTCAATGGCCAATATTTTTATTTTAAAGTTACTTATTTTGATTGGTTTAATTGACTGGCTCATTATTACTTCCAATTAATTTGTTTTACATTTAAAATAGAAACCAGGATTACCTGGTGTCTGCTGCTGCTACTGCTAAGTCGCTTTAGTTATGTCCGACTCTGTGCGACCCCAGAGACCCCAGAGACCACCAGGCTCTGCTGTCCCTGGGATTCTCCAGGCAAGAACACTGGAGTGGGTTGCCATTTCCTTCTCCAGTGCATGAAAGTGAAAAGTGAAAGTGAAGTCGGTCAGTGGTGTCCGACTCCTAGCGATCCCATGGACTGCAGCCTACCAGGCTCCTCTGTCCGTGGGATTTTTCAAGCAAGAGTACTGGAGTGGGATGCCATTGCCTTACCTGGTGTCTAAGTTAATATATGTCTTGCCTTGTCTCTAAAGTATACATGGTATGTGCAGTAAAAGCCAAGGAAGCAAGCCTCAATATGTACTAGCAAAGGTTTATATAATATGAATGAAATAATATATTCTAGATTAAATGTTTCATGGAACAATGGCATGTTGTTCAAGAAGATGTTTCCACGAGGGTTTCTTTGAAGAGTCTTTTAAAGAAATTTACTGCCTTCTTTCTTGAAAACTGTTGATCCTTCAGAACTCTATCATCTGCGTAGGCAAGTAACACATTTTGCACTATGCAAAAATTTCAACCAATCAAAAAATAATTATTCAAATCCCATTATTTAAATGAATTTTCCCTAATAGAAGGCATCATCTCTGGGATTTGATTCTATGTATCTTAACTGTAAGGGCCAATTATTTTTATGGAAATTGTTTTATAGCCCATCAATGTCCTTGATATTGATGCTTTTAATTCCTAGATTGCTAAAGATATGGAATGGAGATTGTAATTTCTTTTAAGCAGATTCTAAATTATAAATCCTTATTTTTTTTCAAAAATATAACATGATATATAGATGTCATGTTTAGCCTGTCCTCAAATTCTCAGAGACACAGAGCGTTATTATTAGAAACTGTCAGTTGAGTTATCCCTTAACTGTCAAATACATTGCTATTAAGGAACCTAGGCAACCATGTCCCTTTTGCCATATTCAGCATGTTGACATTTCCTTTTAAATCAGGGTGACAAGCCAAGTATAGATTTGGCAATTATCTAAGGGATTTAATTAGTGGCAGCTGGATATAAGGAAGTTCTACTAGTTGAACTGGAACAACAACAAAAAAAAGATTTCATTTCCTCCCTCTTTTTAAGAATCACCCTAGCCTTCACTTTGAGACCTTCTCCTTATCTCCAAATTACTCTTCCTGACTATTGCATATCATGAGCCTATTTAAATACTTCAGTCAAGGAAGGGAATCATACTAATGTGGATTATTGCTACTGAATATATTTTTGCTCTATTTCTAAGACTATTTTTTTTTTTCCATGTGACATTTGCTTTTTTTCCTCCTTTATACTAGACCGGTGCTTTTAGATCACTGTGGTTTCTGGGCCAACTGCATCAGCATCACCTGAGGAGTTCTTAGAAAAGCAGATCCTCAGCCCAGTCACAGATGTAGTAAAATAAAAATTCTTTCAGTAGGGAACAGAAATTTGTGTTTTAAAAAGTTTGATAACCACTCCTCTGCATATAGTGTTGCTTTATCCTTTCATGGGAATCTACTTTTCAATTTTCTTCCTTTAACTTCAAGAAAATACCTTTTGCTTTCCCAAGCTTTAAAAATACTATTATGTTAATATGTAACTTCAGGAAATAGATGAAAATTTGCCTGATTTTCTCTATTTCAAATCTAAAATCCTCTTGGGTCACGCTCCTGTTCCTGGAGTATACAATTGTGGCCAATGATTAGTGTTTTGCATTATAATCTTTCTTACTGCAGTCATGGGTATTATAGTAGGAGACAGGAATAATAAAAGAAAAGCAGGCCCTGGCAAGGGCCAAAAAAGGAAATTATAATTATTATAAACTGGATGCTATAAGACATAAGACTCTTGGTACATGTCCAGAGGGAATAGTTCATAATCTTGAAAACAAAGTATGATCCTGGGGTCAGAAAACAGACCCCAGACTGTTTCCCAACTGACATCTCAGAGTCACATGTTTTACTTATCTGGAGGAAAATCTATAGATAAAAATATTAGTCTTATTACTGATTTGTTATTGATTACTGTTTCTTAGTTACTCAGTGGTTAATGATCACTTTGTTCTTTGGCCCTGAAGGCCACATGAGTTATAGCTTAACTTTTTTTTTTTCATTAAATTTATTTATTTTAATTAGAGGCTAATTACTTTACAGTGTTGTATTGGTTTTGTCATATATCAACACAAATCTGGCACGGGTGTACACGTGTTCCCAATCCTGCATATTCTTTCCTTCATGGCTGAGAGCATAATAAAGCAGGCCTGGATTCAGTTTCAGCACCTTCACCTTGGAGTGGTGTTGGTCCCCTGATCCTCATCTTTCACTGAACTCTTGTGTCTTGTTTCTCATTCTCCCACTGCATCTCACTTTTGGAAACCCTGCTTGTCTAGTTGGTCTCAACAGATTATGAGGGAGATGGGGAAAATATCAATTCCTAGAAGAAAGAGGTAGCTGTGCACACAATCCCAGAGTGTCCAGTTCAACATTCATCTGATCTGGAATCCCTTACACTCCTGGTAGGACTTTCACATTCACCTACACCTTAAATGCCCTGTGAACAGCTTTCCATAGTACATCAGTGTTTCTCTAATATGTACTATGATGTAGTTCTTAACTTTGGTTACCTGAAGGGCTAAATAAGTCAGCAGTGGTCTAGACTTCTTTTACTAATCTTAATTTTATCATGGGAGATTTATTCTCTTATATTTAAAGTCAAAATTATCCCCAGTGAATTGGAAAATTCTCTCTCCACCAAGGGTGACACATCACCATTAAGATCCACAAAGAAAGAAACAACTCTATTTCTTGTAGCCACTTCTTTCCAGACACTTGAGAGTCTTCCCTTTAACCAAGTTAGAGAATATTTTACTTTGATATGTCACAGATTCATTTCACTTCAATGTTTCCATCCTCATTTAATATCCTAGATCTACTGCTGCTGCTAAGTCGCTTCAGTTGTTTCCAACTCTGTGCGACCCATAGACGGCAGCCCACTAGGCTCCTCTGTCCCTGGGATTCTCCAGGCAAGAGTACTGGAACGGGTTGCCATTTCCTTATCCTAGATCTACAGTGTTTCCTTATATCTAGGATACAACTCAAGGAATTAGTTATTGAATGAAACATGAAAGAAGAACACGACTTTCATGACATGGAAGTCAGTGGAAATCTTCTTGGATCCTGAGTAATGCTGAGATGTTTTCCTGATTCAATTATTGACTTGCTGACTCCAAACATGCTGAAATTTGTTGTTCTGATACATCTCTTTGCTTATCATGATAACCATGATTGTCCACATATCTTATTATTTAATATAAATTTCCCATTTCTGTTTTCATCAGCTTTACTTCAGTTTCTTGGGAGACCTGAAATTTATTTTTGTTTATTTATTTTGATTGTGATGGGCCTTCATTGCTTTGCTTGGGCTTTCTCTATTTGTGGAGAGTGGGGGCTATTCTCTATTTGTGATGTTTGGGCTTTGTATTGTGGTGGGTTATCTTGTCGTGGAGCATGGGTTTTAGGGTGCAAAGGCCTCAGTAGTTGTGGCAATGGGCTCAGTAGTTGTGGCTCCTGACCTCAAGAGCACAGGCTCAAAAGATGTTGTGCATGGGCTTTGTCGTTACGTGGCATGTGGGATCTTCCTGATCAGGGATCAAAATTTTGTCTCCTGAATTGTTAGGTGGATTCTTTACCATTGACCAAACCAGGAAAGGCTTCTACCAGAAATTTAGAGCTAAAAACATCTTTACTAGTCATTCCAAAAACTTCCTAAAATACTCTTCAAATCTTCTAAAGAAAGCATCAAATTAAAGTTTATGACAAAGACAATTTGATTCTATTGCCTCTAAATTTTTGCTTCCCTCTATTCACATATATTGTACATTTATATCACACTTTTCTAACCCTAACCAAGGTCTTGCGTTGAAAGAACTAGCTTAAACTGATACTAAAATCTCAGTAAATATTCTGACTTAAACTTTCTTTCTGAGACAATGCTAAGATTACAGCAAAATTATATTCTCTTACAGTGATAAGCAGTAAACTTAAATTTGTCTTATCAACAAGTAATATTGGTGAAGTTTCAGAGAGCCAGTATTTGAAAACCTATATAATGTATCAGAATTACACATTTATTCACACTCCAATCATAAGTATAGATTAAACACACTGCCTATAACTAGTGTGGTCCTAATTTTCGGAGACGTTTTCTGCTGACTAATGTGGCCTCACTTTAGTTCTACCTGAGGTTATAAAACCACTGAATCTCTATCATGATACCCATTCAGGCCCTAGCTAGAAGTTTGGGAATGGGTTCCCACCCACCTGGCCCCAGAACTCAATTTAGCTAACTTCTTCTATGTGGATTCATCCTGGGGGTGGGGGGGAGATGGGGGGGCAGGTTGGGCAATGAAGCAAATACAGGATTTGGTTTTTCCTGGTATAAATCTTCTTCCAGGGTTCCAGTGTCCTAGGGTTCCCAATGAATCAATTTTTGGGAAACAATAGAAGAATGGGACATTGTTATTTAACCTATATGCAGAGAACCTTATGGAAGATGGGGCTGGATGAAGAACAAGCTGGAATCAAGGTTGCCAGGAGAAATGTCAATAATCTCATATATGCAGATGACAACATCCTTATGGCAGAAGTGAAGAGGAACTAAAGAGTCTCTTGATGAAGGTAAAAGAGGAGAGTGAAAAAACTGACTTCAAAATTAACATTCAGAAAACTAAGATAGCATCTAGAAAACTAATCATGGCATCTGGTCCCATCACTTCGTGGCAAATGGACGGGGAAACAATGAAGACTTTATTTTCTTGGGCTCCAAAATCACTGCAGATGGTGATTGGAGCCATGAAATTAAAAGATGCTTACTCCTTGGGAAGAGTTATCACCAATCTAGACAGCATATTAAAAAGCAGAGATGTTACTTTGTCAACAAAGGTCCATCTAGTCAAAGCCTCTGCTTTGCAATCCTCTATTAATTTTCTCTGTAGGGATATAGGCCCAAGCAAGTCCCATGATTTAGACTATGGGAGAGAAATCAGAATCACAAAGCAATACTAAAGCCTAACTTATGTTTTTCAATTGGATGTTTATCAGAAAGGCCTGATTCAGATTTGAGGTGGAATTTCAGTTAGTTTTGTGTGTGTGCTAAGTCTCTTCAGTCATGTTCAACTCTATAAGACACAGTGGACTATAGCCAGCCAGGCTCCCCTGTCCATGGGGATTCTCCAGGCAAGAATATTGGAGTGGATTGCCATCCCCTTCCCTGTTGGCTCAGTTGGTTATAAGTGATGTTGTGGTTGTTCAGTCACTCAGTCGTGTCTGATTCTGCAACCCCATGGACTGTAGCATGTCAGGCTTCCCTGTCTTTCACCATCTTCCAGGCGGAAAAATAGCCTTCTTCCCTACGATATCCAAGTCTCAGTCATAGGAACCTTTAAATATGTTACCTTACATGGCAAAAAGGAATTGACTGAAGGTAGGTTTTTGGTTTTTGATCAGCTGACCTTAACATTGGAAAATTATACTGAATAATCTATGTGGCCCCAATGTAATCACAAGGGTTTCTAGAAAGTGGAAAAGAATGTAAAAGAAAACGTCAAAGTGATGCAATATGAGAGGGTCTTGACTTGGAGTTCTGGGCTCTGAGGATGAAGGAAAGACTATGGGCAGCCTCTAGATACTGGAAAAGACAAGAAGTCAAATTCTCCTCTAGAATGTACAGAAATGAATACAACCCTACCAACACCTTGATTTTAGTCACTGAGATCTGTGTTGGACTTCTAATTATATGGAACTAAAATATAACTACAAAGCTTGTGAAAATCTGTCACAGAATCCAGGGAAAGTAACACACCAATTATCTTGTCAGTGACTCTTGCTTGAAGAAGAAGAGACAAAGTGGGGAGGGCTGCTGGTAAATGGGTGGACAGAGGAGCCAAAGGCTTTCCCCCTATATCTCCCAAGACTGATTCAGGCACCTTCATTTTAATTACTTATATAATTTCCTCATGCCTCTGTTACTAATTTATCACATGCTTTTATATCTGGAGATATATCTGGTTGCAATGAGATAATGAGTCATTTAAGGACCAACACTATTTTCCTAACTTGGATTTCCGGCATTCAATATGTATTTCATATATATATATATATATATATATATATGTATTCACTTCAAGAGGAAGTGAGCACCACCTATGGGCCAAAGAGATTTAAATGCAATTAAAAGTTCCTAAAGTAACTACTTGTTAATATCACTGAGAAGAATCTAGGTTATGCTGCAGTCACATATGTCCTCAAATTCAGAGGCTCATTACAGCACATGACTCTTTCTTGGCCACATTACATGAGCAACATGGGTCAACTCTGACTCTACTCCACACACTTTCCTAGGCAAAGTCCAAGCAACTGAACCAGCCTCTCCAACTGTATTGCCCATCTCATGACCCACAGGAGATAATCATTATTACCCATGTACTCACTCTAAAAGTTTTTCCTTGATAATAACACACTTTCCCTTTGCTCACATTTCATTATTCAGAGAAAATCTTATGGCCATACCTGTAGCCAGTGTAGCAAGGAATTATAATAACTTTCTAAGAAGTTGTAGATAATATTTGTGAAAAAACAGAAACACATGTCCACACACACACAAAATCCAGTGCTCTTATCACCAACCCTAATACTGCTAGGATCAATTCAGCTCCAGTCCTGTTGATGAACAATGGAGAGAGTTCATATTGGCATTACCCTACCAGCACTTGCCAGTGGAACTACAATATGGGCATCCATTTTTCAATCTAGTAAGGTGTTTTAATCTAATAAGATTATTCATATTTTGTTATTCCATCAATACTTAAAATAATTTTGAATATAAGATAGAGGCTCAATAAATGATCCATTAGCATTTAATTAAATATTTTGAATATTTTCCTGAAAAAAAAAATTAAGCACCATAATACAAATCTCTCAAATACCTGTAAGTGTTTGACTGGGATATAATTCCATTTTGTCTTCATATAAAATAGGATGGGAAAAATATAAATAAAATAAAGCAGATATTTTTTTTCACAAATGGCTTCTATACAATACCTGCAAATCCACAGATAGGTAAATTATGACTATAAAGAACAAAGTAACTAAATGAAGGATAATAATTTTGAATAGGAGGATATGAAAAGACATAGTGATAACAATATCATATATATGATATATATATCAATATATATATCAATTCTGTGTATATATATATATGTGCGTGTATGATATATATATATACAGAATGGTTTGCCTTGGAAACAAGCAGAGATTATCCTGTTGTTTTTGAGATTGCACCCAAGTACTGCATTTTGGACTCTTGTTGACTGTGAGGGCCACTCCATTTTTTCTAAGAGATTCTTGCCCACAGTAGTAGATATTATGGTCATCTGAATTAAATTCATCCATCCCAGTCCATTTAGGTTCACTGATTCCTAAATGTTGGTGTTTACTCTTGCCATCTCTTGTTTGACCACTTTCAATTTACTTTGATTCATGGAAGTAAAATTTAAGGTTCCTATACAGTATTGTTCTTTACAACATGGGACTTTACTTCCATCACCAGTCACATCCACAATTGGGCGTCATTTTTGCTTTGGCTCTGTATTTTCATTCCTTCTGCAGTTATTTCTTCACTCTTCTCCAGTAGCATATTGGGCACCTAACGACCTGGGGAGTTCATCTTTCAGTATCGTATCTTTTTGCCTTTTCAGACAGTTCATGGAGTTCTCAGGACAGGAATTCTGAAGAGGTTTGCCATTCCCTTCAAAAGTGGACCACATTTTGTCAGAAATCTCCACCATGACCCTAACCGAGAACTTCCAGATGTTCAAGTTGGATTTAGAAAAGCCAGAGGAAGCAGAGATCAAATAATCAATGGATTCTGGATAATAAAAAAAGCAAGAGAGTTCCAGAAAAACTTCTACTTCTGTTTTATTGACTATACCACAGGCTTTGACTGTGTGGGTCACAAAAAACCATGGAAAATTCTTAAAGAGATGGAAATACCAGAGGATCATACCTACCTCCTGAAAAATAAGTATGCAGGTAAACAAGCAATAGTTAGAACTGGACATAGAAAAACAGACTGATTCGAAATCAGGAAGGAATATGTCAAGGCTGTAAACTATCACCCCGTTAATTTAACGTATATGCAGATTTCAGTCAGTTCAGTTCAGTCATTCAGTCGTGTCCAACTCTGCCACCCCATGGACCACAGCATGTGAAGCATCCCTGTCTATCACCAACTCCTGGACCCTAATCAAACTCATGTGCGTTGATGGTGATGCCATCCAACCATCTCATCCTTCACTGTCCGCTTCTTTTCCCGCCTTCAATATTTCCCAGTATCAGGGTCTTTTCCAGTTCTTCACATCAGGTGGCCAAAATATTGGCATTTCGGCTTCATCTCAGTCCTTCCAATGAATATTCAGGACTGATTTCCCTTAGGATGGACTGGTTGAATCTCCTTGCTGTCCAAGGAACTCTCAAGAGTATTCTCCAACACCACAGTTCAAAAGCATCAATTTTCAGCAATCAGCTTTCTTTATAATCCAACTCTCATACCCATACATGACTATTGGAAAAACCAAAGCTTTGACTAGATGGACCTTTGTTGGCAAAGTAATGTCTCTGCTTTTTAATACGCTGTCTAGATTGGTCATAACTCTTCTAAAGAGTAAGCGTCTTTCAATGTCATGGCTGCAGTCACCATTTGTAGTGATTTTGGAGCCCCCCCAAAAAATAAAGTCTCTCACTGTTTCTATTGTCATCTATTTGATATGAAGTGATAGGGAAATAGATGGGGAAACAGTGTCAGACTTTATTTTTGGGGGATCCAAAATCACTGCAGATGGTGACTGCAGCCATGAAATTAAAAGACACTTACTCCTTGGAAGGAAAGTTATGACCAACCTAGATAACATATTCAAAAGCAGAGACATTACTTTGCCAGCAAAGGTCCGTCTAGTCAAGGCTATGGTTTTTCCAGTGGTCATGTATGGATGTGAGAGTTGGACTGTGAAGAAAGCTGAGCGCCGAAGAATTGATGCTTTTGAACTGTGGTGTTGGAGAAGACTCTTGAGAGTCCCTTGGACTGCAAGGAGATCCAACCAGTCCATTCTAAGGGAGATCAGTCCTGGGTGTTCTTTGGAAGGATTGATGCTAAAGCTGAAACTCCAAAACTTTGGCCACCTCATGTGAAGAGTTGACTCATTGGAAAAGACCCTGATGCTGGGAGGGATTGGAGGCAGGAGGAGAAGGGGACGACAGAGGATGAGATGGCTGGATGGCATCACCGACTCAACGAACATGAGTTTGAGAGAATTCCATGAGTTGGTGATGGACAGGGAGGCCTGGCGTGCTGTGATTCATGGGGTCACAAAGAGCCAGACAGGACTGAGCAACTGAACTGAACTGAACTGAACTGAACTGATGGGACCAGATGGCATGATCTTAGTTTTCTGAATGTTGAGTTTTAAGCCAAATTTTTCACTCTCCTCTTTCACGTTCATCAAGAAACTCCTTAGTTCTTTTTTGCTTTCTACCGTAAGTGTGGTGTCATCTGCATATCTGAGGTTATTGAGATTTCTCCCAGTAGTCTTCATTCCAACTTGTGTTTCATCCAGCCCAGCGTTTTTCATGATGTACTCTGCATATAAGTTAAATAAGCAAGGTGACAATATACAGCCTTGACGTATTCCTTTCCCGATTTGGAACCAGTCTGTTGTTCCATGTCCAGTTCTAAATGTTGTTTCTTGACCTGCATACAGATTTCTCAGGAGGACAATCAGGTGGTCTCGTACTCCCATCTCTTTAAGGATTTCCACAGTTTGCTGGGATCCACACAGTCAAAGGCTTTGGTATAGTCAATTAAGCAGAAGTAGATGTTTTTTAGCAACTCTCTCATTTTTTTGATGATTCGACAAACGTTGGCAAATTGCTCTCTGGTTCCTCTGGCTTTTCTAAATCCAGCTTGAACATCTGGGAGTTGATAGTTCACATACTCTTGATGCCTGGCTTGGAGAATTTTGAACATTACTTCCATAGCATCTGAGATGAGTGCAACTGTACTGTAGTTTGAGCATTCTTTGGGATTGCCTTTCTTTGGGATTGGAATGAAAACTGACCTTTTCCAGTCCTGTGGCCACTGCGGAGTTTTCCAAATTTGCTAGCATATTGCATGCAGCACTCTCACAGCATCATCTTTCAGGATTTGAAATAGCTCAAATGGAATTCCATCCCCTCCATTAGGTTTGTTCATAGTGATGTTTCCTAAGGCCCACTATGCTGACTATGCCATGTGAAATGTTGGGCTGGATGAAGCACAAGCTGGAAGCAAGATTGCCAGGATAAATATCAATAACCTCAGATATGCAGATGACACGATCTTTATGGCAGAAAGTGAAGAGGAACTAAAAAGCCTCTTGATGAAAGTGAAAGAGGAGAGTTTAAAGTTGGCTTAAAATTCAACATTCAGAAAATTAATATCATGGCATCTGTTCCCATCTCTTCATGGCAGATAGATAGGGTAACAGTGGAAACAGTGAGAAACTTTATTTTGGGGGGCTCCAAAATCCCTGAAGATAGTAACTGCAGCCATGACTTTAAAAGACACTTGCTCCTTGGAAGCAAAGCTATGACCAACCTAGACAGCATATTTAAAAAGCAGAGATATTATTTTGCCAACATAAGTCCATCTAGTCAAAGCTATGAACTTTCCAGAAGTCATGTATGGATGTGAGAAAAGTGAAATGTAAGTGCACTTGCTCAGTCATGTCCAATTCTTTGTGGTTGCATGGAGTTTACTAGGCTCCTCAATCCATGGGATTTTCCAAGCAAGAATAGTGGACTGTGTTGTCATTTCCTTCTCCAGGGAATCTTCCCAATCCAGGGATCGAACCCGGGTCTGCTGCATTGTAGGCAGATGCTTTACCTTCTGACCCACCAGGGATGCCCTTCCCTGGATGTGAAAAGTTGGATGTGAGTTGTGAGACGGATGTGAGAGCTGGAGTATAAAGAAAGTTGAGTGCCAAAACATTGATGATTTTGAACTGTGGTATTGGAGAAGACTCTTGAGTCCCTTGGACTGCAAGGAGATTCAACCTGTCAATTCTAAAGGAAATTAGTCCTGAATATTCACTGAAAGGACTCATGTGGAAGCTGAAACTCCAATGCTTTGGCCACCTAATTCGAACAACTGACTCATTGGTAAAGAACCTGATGCTGGGAAAAATTGAAGGCAGGAGGAGAAGGGGACAACAGAGGACATGATGTTTGGATGGCAATACTGACTAAAGGACATGAGTTTGAGCAATCTCCGGGAGTTGGTGATGAATCAAGGAACCTGGCATGCTGCCATCCATGGGGTCGCAAAAATTAGAACAGGACTGAGCAACTGTACTGAACAGAACTGAATATATATGTGTATACACACACACACACACACACACACACACACACACACACATATATACAGAATCAGCCAGCTTCAAAATGCAAATTCTCTCAACTGAAAATATTAATGAGATAGCAAGAATAATCTCTCCCAAAAGACACAGGTGGTCACACACACTCACACACACAAATAGCATAAAAATTCTTTAATAAAGAGTTTTTGATTGTATAGTGTGCTACAGAATCTGAAGTTCTGATAAAATGGGTAATATGTTTTTAAAAAAGTCACAATATAAAGCAATTTCTAAGAATTATAATTCAACACAATTCTCTAAATGTTAAAGCTCTGCTGAATGTAATTTTGGTCTTCTCTATTTCAGAAAGCAATTTAAAACCTTACAAGGCATTAGAAATATTTCTTATATTTGTAGCCCATTAAATTTTATAAGGTATTCTCATATACATTGTCTTTTGATTTTCATGCAAACCTCTTGAAAGGCAAAGCATTATCATACCCAGTTAGCATAACTCATGGCATATAACAGGCCATTGTTGATAAATATTTGTTATTAGAACAAGTGAATTAAATCATGTATAACTTATAAGAAAGGTGAACTTAAAATAGTCGACTGTTTAGCTCAAGGTGACAGATTCTGCAGACAGAACTTCAGACTTAATGTTAAATCTTCTTTCTCTTCATCATGAATATGACCACCTTTAAAAATTATCATGCTCAAATTATACTTAAAAATAGAAGGGTGTAAATAATTTATGGGGCTTCTCTAGTAGCTCAGACAGTAAAGCATCCAGTTGCAATGCAGGAAACCTGGGTTTGATCCCTGGGTCAGGAAGATTCCCTGGAAAAGTAAATGGCAACCCACTCCAGTATTCCTGCCTGGAGAATTCCATGGACAGAGGCACTTGGTGGGCTACAGTCCATGTGGTCTCAAAGAGTCAGACAGGACTGAACGACTAACATACACACAAATAATTTATTAAAGTGTAAATTGGCCATAAGATCTCAAATATTTAGTTTTATGTAAAACCAAAAATGTAATAAAATTTTACATTTAATAAATTTAATAAAAAATGATGTTGTCTTTAAACGTAATATATGTAAATTCATTTATGCACATATTTAAATATATTTATTTGAAAGCTTACAGAACTTTGGGTTCAGTGTTGCTGGTGTGTAAAGCAGTGGGAACCACAGTCTCTGGATCGCACATTTTGTGGTATAGATGGCTTGGCAGGATACTGATGCAAAGGACCCTTTTCAGAAAGACATTTTTAAGTGTATAAAATAAACTATGTAAATTATAGAGAAAAGCTGTTTTATTTAACTATAGTCCAATCCACTTTGAGACTCACCACATGGATAGTTAAATGAGGGTTATTTTAATTTTTGATCATTATCAATGATCTTTAGTGTTTTACGCCCTATTAGAATGAGAAGGGAACTACTCTTCTTTGTATAGCATACATGTATTTGTTCAAAGACGAAACAAAGGCAAAAATGTAAATTTCACTTCACAAAATACTAACAGCAACACATAACTAAATTAAACATTATGGTATCAAAAGTCATGATTAGGTAAGAATTATGGATCTTATTCCAAACGCTTCTGGGTAAACCTGACTTAATCATTTAGTATATTATCTCTACCTCTCAAAGAGAGAAAGTAACATACACCCAATGCTATTTCATGAATTGTTGTGAAGATAAAACATACCAATACATGAAAAGAAACTTTGAAATGTGTGTAACACTTAAAATGCAAGGTAGAATTTTATGAAATAAGCAATAAAGGGTGACATTAAAAAATACACAAGGCCATAATGCCTGAAGTTAGGTAACAGGATATAAATAGTAGAATAGCTCAAAAAAACAATGAAGAATATCATATATCATCAAGTTAATGTTTAATTGTCCAGTGCATGGTGTAGACATCTATGATAGCTGGTGATTGTAGTTTAATAAATCACCATGGTCTGAGATGGTAAAGAAATGCTAATTTAAGTAGGGAGTATTTTTGGAAGGAAGGAATAATGTAAAGATAGATGGAATGAAGCAAAAATATGAGAGATGGAGAGAAGAAGGAAAAACTTTAAAAAATATCTCTGTCACAGAATTCTTAAGAAAATTAACAATAACAAATCTAAAAATACTGACATATACTCAGCATTTAGTATGTGATAGCTATTATTGTAATTTTACCTCAGGCAGACTTTGCAAGAGAGAACCTTTAGATTGCAACACCGATTATGAGAAATAGATGTCTATATATGTTTTACAATAAAAGACTTAATAACAAAATCCTTAAATATCAGTCATTTTG
The DNA here is from genome assembly GCF_032452875.1 of Bos javanicus. NCBI lineage: Eukaryota > Metazoa > Chordata > Mammalia > Artiodactyla > Bovidae > Bos > Bos javanicus. The sequence goes on from NC_083878.1 coordinate 53,020,341, forward strand.
GTGCAAGTGCTTGGTTTCTACTCTAACCAGCTAAAGCCACAAAGCTGATTTATTTAAAGAATTAAGAGTATCTGATGAAACTTAAGACCCCACAAGAAACTACAGGCATAGAAAAGTCATCTGCAAAAATCACAAGGACTCAAGTCTCCTTGACAAAAAGCGTTCACATCATAACTAGCAAATAATTAGAAATCTGACAGAGGAGATACATGTATGCTATCCAGTTTGTAAAATATTCTAGTTGGTATTCACTGAGAATACATCTATATCCCTCTTGAGATTAGTGTATTCATGGTTTTAGAAATAAAAACTACTATTTTTCCCCCGATTTAGTCAAAGTTCAGTTCAGTTCAGTCACTCAGTCGTGTCCGACTCTTTGCGACCCCATGAATCGCAGCACGCCAGGCCTCCCTGTCCATCACCAACTCCCGGAGTTCACTCAGACTCATGTCCATCAGGTCAGTGATGCCATCCAGCCATCTCATCCTCTGTCGTCCCCTTCTCTTCCTGCCCCCAATCCCTCCCAGCATCAGAGTCTTTTCCAATGAGTCAACTCTTCTCATGAGGTGGCCAAAGTACTGGAGTTTCAGCTTTAGCATCATTCCTTCCAAAGAAATTCCAGAGCTGATCTCCTTCAAAATGGAATGGTGGATCTCCTTGCAGTCCAAGGGACTCTCAAGAGTCTTCTCCAACACCGCATTCAAAAGCATCACTTCTTTGGCGCTCAGCCTTCTTCACAGTCCAACTCACATCCATATATGACCACAGGAAAAACCATAGCCTTGACTAGACAAACCTTTGTTGGCAAAGTAATGTCTCTGCTTTTGTATATGCTATCTAGGTTGGTCATAACTTTCCTTCCAAGGAGTAATCATCTTTTAATTTCATGGCTGCAGTGTCAAAAGGTCACTGCAAATTACAGAAGCCAGAAAAAAGGTGGACATCAAACCAGAGGATTATGCATGCATAAACACACATGTGTACCTGTGTTTGCTTGTGTATATTTATTTAGACTTATGTAAAAGGACTTCCCTGATGGCTCACTGGTAAAGAATCTGGCTGTCAATGCAGGAGACTTGGGTTTGATCCCTGGGTCAGGAAGATCCCCTGGAGAAGGAAATGGCAACCTACTCCAGTATTCTTACCTAGAGAATCCTACAGACAGAGGAGCCTGGTGGGCTATAGTTCATGGGGTCGCAAAGAGTTGGACATGACTTAGTAACTAAACAAAAACATTATGTAAAAATTTTGTGAAACGTATAGAAAAAAACATAATTCACACACACATGCACACACATGTACACCCACCCTACCTTAAAGAATTATGTCCTAAATCTCCCATTTATTAGAATCCAAAAATAGTCAGTGCTATCTCAATTGTGCCCTTATCAATGTATATCTGCTTTGTTTTATTTTTCCAGTCTTAAGAAGATGATACACAGTGCTACACAAATTGATTTACAAAATCACTCTGTCTTACATATCTTTTGAAAACAATATACTTGAAAATCATTCCTTTTAAGTCTCCCTATTTCACGTTCTGGCTCTACTATACACTAACATATTCATATTGAATGCATTTAGATTTTCTTCAGTTTATTTGCCACTGGATATTAAGTAAATTAACACACACATACACATTACCAACATAACTGGAGAAAAGTCAGTTTATTTATTCTCTTCAACCATAAAGAATTTCAGTAAACATTTTACTCCATTTATTGTTCATTTATATTTCTTCTTCTGGGGTTAACCTGTTCATGTTCACAGGTATCACGGAATCCTCAAGTAACATTGGAAAAGCTAGCACATGGGAGCTGTTTTTCAAGATGCACAAAAACAAAACAACATCAGTATGGGCTATCAAAAATGAAGGGTAAACTCATTATCAGCCTGTCAATCCTACCACACACAACTGTAAGAGATTTCTAAAACCGGCCAGAGTTAAATTTGAGTTGACCCTCAGACCAGCTTCTGTTTTCCTTTGTCCTCATAAATTGACTAAGTTTAGACACTTATTTCATTTCTACTTAATGAAATGAGAAGAAAAAGTAGATTGAGTTAAATGGTCATGTAACTGAATCAACAGTTTATAGACTACCATTGTTTTGCTTTGCTTTGGTTATATTGTTGTTTGGTTCCATAGAAAATGTGTCAACCATGACGATGTGATGAAGAAATGACATTCCGGAATCACTGATAAAGAAAGCAAAAGTAATGAAAAAAAGATAGCAGACCTGTGAGACAAAGCCTCTTCCTCACTTTTTGTTTTCCTCTTTTTTTTTTTTTTTTTTTTTTTTAATTTTTGGTTAAGAATGAGAAAAAAGTTGCTCCCATGGGTCATAGAAAAAGATGAAAAAGATGCCTAAACAATAAACAACATTGTATCATGTTTCCTAACATTGTGTTTCCTTTTTTCTTAATCAACTATACAAGTTACCCATTTTGACTATTCAAATTCATTTGTGAGGAAAAACAAAGCAACTCCAGAGTAAGTCTTTGGTCACACTTCACATTATGAAGGACAAATAACAGGCCAGGGTGAGAGGAGGGTGTTGTTAAATCTAATTGATCCCTGCATTTTCTTTATGAACCTTGCCAGAACACCCCAAAGGAAAACATCCTTGATGTAGATTGTCTCCCTTATCCTTATTTTCATTCTGTCTGACAACAGTAAATCATGTATCTTCCTCTTACATTCTGCAAATGTGTATTTGAACATCTGGTCCTTTCTCATGTCAACTACTTGGCTGAATGTCATCTATTAAGTGTTGTCATTGTCTCCCAGTATCATAAATGCTCTTTCATTATCTGCAGCTTGGTCCCTTCCAGGCACTTTACATTAGCGTTGTCTGGTTTATGGGCCTCCGTAGTTTGATCACATTTTTACTAATTTCTCTATCAAGCAGCCTTTCTATCTGCTAAGTACACACACTACCATATGTAAAATAGATAGCTAACGGGAATTTGCTGTATGACTCAGGGAACTCAAACAGGGGCTTTGTAACAATCTAGAGGGGTTAGAAGGGGTAGGAGGGAGGCACAAGAGGGAGGGGACATACATATACCTATGGCTAAATCATGTTGATGTATGGCAGAAACCAACAAATGTTTCAAAGCAATTATCCTTCAATTAAAAAATTAGTAAATTAAAAAAGATGTTAGAATATGAAAAAAAGGTCTCCCAATTAAAGTTCCACAATATTCTAGTTTGAATAAAAATCAAAAGGCTATGATTTAAATACATTCAATTTAATTACATAGTAATTGATTTATTGATGATCTTGTAAATGTCATTATTTACTCATGTAATTCCTTAAAGGATGAGACCATAAGCGAGGTGATTTTCTCATTTCATTAAGATTTGATCAACAACCTTGATATAAAGTAATTCACTGCTCACGTATTTTTATCCTTCCTTGGGAATATTCTCTGTTTAAGAACCATAGATTTACTATATGCAATATGATAGTAAATTTTTTAATAAATGTGATCCTGCTTCTTGAACAGCACTGAAATTGATGATAAATGACTTGTGCTAACATAAATATGAAGGCAGTAATATTGGGAAAGTGGCTGCTTTGGTTTTCTGTCAAACCTTTTGACTGATGTTGGCATACACTAGACCTTTTCCTTCCTAACTTTACTTTTTAAGGGCATGAAAAAAAATCACTTAGCTTACTTCAGAAACTGTCATATATTTACTTTTGTTTAACTTTTTTTTTGCTTCTACTTTGATCTCATATGTGTATCTTCTCTCCCTTGGCAATTATATTATATATATTCTTAATGTCTTGATGAAACAATTGGCCACTTTTATTGACTCAAAATTTCCCATTAACCTTCTGCCTAAAATCATTTCATTCTTAACCTGGATTTTACCACTTTCTACTCTAGATAGATTCTTTCTCTTTATCCCATAAAACTAAAAGTTTGCCCAGAAAATACGGCCACATTTTAATTCCAGGGTCACACACAGATAGACCATTTTAAATAAATGTCTCACCATAGTGTTATCCCTTATAAACTGGAAAAATGCCCTGACCCATCCTCAGTGGCAGGTATAAATGCAAGTGTCATATCCCAGTTATGAAAGAGTTCCCTGGGTCCTTCCTGTCTATATAAAAGAATTAATCACAGGAATGTTGTCATTGTTCAGTTGCCCAGTGGTATCTGACTCTTTCTTTGCAACCCCATGGACTGCAGCATGCCAGGCCTGCCTGTCCCTCACCACCTCCTGGAATTTGCCCAGGTTCATGTCCACTGCATTGGTGATGCCATCTAATCATATTATCTTCTGACACTCTCTTCTCCTTCACAGGAGAACACAGTGTTAAAAGTGCCAAGATCTCGAGGGTGTTACAGAAGAGATTCTGAAGGATAAGAAAACATTTGGTGCATATGGATTGGGATATCCAGGTTGATGACAGTCAAGATTCTAAGCAGGTTTGGTGATTAGTGTGTAATTGACAATATAAAGTGATGAATAAAAACATGGTCTCTAGAGCCAGCTTGTGCATGCTAAGTTGCTTTAGTCGTGTCCAACTACTTGCCACTACATGCATTATAGCCCACCAGGCTTCTCTGTTGATAGGATTCTCCAGGCAAGAATATTGCAGTGGTTTGCCATTCCCTTCTCCAGGGGATCTTCCTGACCCAGGGATTGAACTCGGGTCTCCCGCATTGCACGCAGATTCTTTACCATCTGAACCAGTTATCATTTTAGTCACTCAGTTGTGTCTGATTTTTTGTGACCCCATGGACTGCAGCATGCCAGGCTTCCTTGTCCATCATGGACTCCCGGCATTTATTCAAATTCATGTTCATTGAGTCGGTGATGCCATCCAACCATCTCATCCTCTGTTATCCCCTTCTCCTCCCACCTTCAATCTTCCCCAGCATAAGAGTCTTTTCTAGTGAGTCAGTTCTTCTCATCAGGTGGCCATAATATTGGAGTTTCAGTTTTAGCATCAGTCCTTCCAATGAATATTCAGGACTGATTAGAATTGACTGGTTGAATCTCCTTGCAGTTCAAGGGACTCTCAAGGGTCTTCTCCAATACCACAGTTCAAAAGCATCAATTATTTGGTGATCAGCTTTCTTTATAGTCCAACTCTCACATCTGTACATGACTACTGGAAAAACCAAAGCTTCGACCAAACTGATCTTTGTTGGCAAAGTAATATCTTTGCTTTTTAATATGCTTTCTAGGTTGGTCATAACTCTTCTTCCAAGGAGAGCAAGCATCTTTTAATTCATGGCTGCAGTTACCATCTACAGTGATTTCAGAGCCCCCCCAAATGAAGTGTGTCACTGTTTCCCCATTTGTTTGCCATGACATGATGGGACCATATGTCATGATCTTAGTTTTCTGAACGTTGAGTTTTAAGCCAAATTTTTCACTCTCCTCTTTCACTTTCATCAAGAGGCTCTTCAGTTCTTCTTTGTTTTCTGCCATGAGGATGGTGTCATCTGCATATCTGAGGTTATCAATATTTCTCCTGGCAATCATGATTCCAGCTTGTACTTCATCCAGCCCAGCACTGGCCTAGTAAACAAAGCAGAAGTAGATGTTTTTCTGGAACTTTATCAATTATTCAGTGGATCTTGGCAATTTGTTTTCTGGTTCCTCTGCCTTTTCTAAAACCATCTTGGTGTATATGGATTGGGAACCAGCTTGCCTGGGGCTAAATGTCAGCTGGAACTAACCAAGTGATATTGGATAAATTGCTTAGATTCTTAATATCCTGGTAACTGTTTCTCTCTTAGCAATTGAAGTACTTAGCACTACTTAGCAGTAGTAGTACTTATCCCATTATATTTTTGTATGATTAAACATGTGATATTCATGTGCAATAGAGCTTCCCTGGTGGCTCATTGGTAAAGAAACCACCTTCCAATGCAGAAAGCGGGTTTAATCCCTGGGTTGGGAAGATCTTCTGGAGGAGGAAAAGGCAACACATTCTAGTATTCTTACGGGAAATCCCATGACAGAGGAGCCTGACAGGTTACTGTCCATGGGGTCCCAAAAGAGTCAGACACAACTTAGCTACTAAGCAGACAAAACTAATAACACACAATACTATGTTAACAAATAGGATTTAACAAACAATGCACTTAGAACAATGCTTAGAATATAATGAATACCAGATGGTGCTAGAAGTAAAGAATCCATCTGCCAATGCAGGTCAGATTTAACAGATGCTGGTTCCATACCTGGGTAGGGAATTTTTCCTGGAGGAGGAAATGGGAACCCACTCCAGTATTCTTGCCTGGAGAAACCCATGGACATAGGAGCCTGGTGGGCTACAGTCTATGGGGTCGCACAGAGTCAGACACGATTGGGCGACTAACACAAACACACATATACATTTAGATATTATTATCTAAACTCATATGACCGCTTTATAAATCTAAATTTGGCTATGATAGTATCTTGCAAATCTTGGGATGTTTATTCTTTAGAACTAAGTCAAACCACCTATAACTGAACATCTTATAGGCAATGGTTAAAAATTCAGAACTTTGTACCCTCTAGGTGTCTAAATTTTTCATAAGCATTTACAAAATTTTGATGTACTCTAGAGTTGGAAACTATGGACTATAATTCAGACAGGGTGAAGATGGTCTTGGATAGGATCAGGTTTTATAATGTTTGTGGTATTTATTTGAATCTAAAGGTTCAAGCATGCCTGCTAAGTCACTTCAGCCCTGTCTGGCTCTGCAAACCTAGGGACTGTAACCCACCAGGTTTCTCTGTCCATGAAATTCAACAGACAAGAATAAAGGAGTAGGTTGCTATGGCTTCCTCCAGCAGATCTTCCTGACCCAGAGGTTGAACCCACATCTTCTGTGGCTCCTGCATTGCAGGCAGATTCTTTACCCCTGGGTCACCATTAAAGCCCCAGCACAGTGGTAAAGAATCTGCCTGCTAATGCAGGAAACACAAAAGATGAAAGCTTGATTCCTTGGTCAAGAAGATCACCTGGAATAGGAAATGGCAACCCCATCCAGCATTCTCAGCTGGAAAATTCCATGGGTAGAGTAGATTGGTAGGCTACAGTACATGGGATGGCAAAGAGTTGGACATGACTGAACACACACACACACACACACACATAATAGAAATTGAAGACTGCAAGACTAGTATCTGTGGTGTTTTTATGCAGGGTTCTTTCTCTTTATTGTAGATGTTTAATTAGAAATTGTACAGAGAGGATCAAGAACATAGAACAATTTCTCTGATTTTTTTTTTCTTTCTTGAATTCAAGCTGAGACAGTCCTCCCCAGCCTCCTAAAAGAGTGACAGAAACTAATTTCTTCACCATATTCCTGATTTAAGTGAAAGGGTTTAGCTCATGAGATGATCCAATTATTTCTAGTTATGGTCTAAGGTCAGCCACTCTCCAAATCTCTGGAAACCCATATCATTCAGACTTTGAATGATAATATAGGAGCTTAAAGAAAAACACATAGCAATGTTTATTAAAACATTTTCTCAGTAGTCTGAGGAGACTAAGAGAAAATTTGGGACTGGGAAAATATGGTTTACTTTTTACTACTTGACAGAAAAGAGTTAACAAATTACAAACATGAAAATATTCTTGAGATAGTAATTTTCAATAATCTGTTTTATAAGCTAGTCTGCTTAGTTAAGACAAAGGATATTTCATTAATAAATAGTTTGAATTAAGGCCAGGAAAGGATCACCTGGCAGCCTGAACTTTCAAAAGATGTCATAACATCATAGACTGTGTTTTCCCAGGAACAAATATTCAGCTTCACACGAGGAATCAATATTGCTGGAAATGTTATTTCCTCTAAACTATTAAAGATATACTAGAATATGCATTTCATTATATTAAAACATTCCAATGTGACTTAAGGCCAGAATTCCAGATAAGCAATAGTTATAGAAAAGAAAGCCTGGGAAGGGTAGAATGAAATAATTGCTTTGAGAGTTGAACCATTGTTTCTTAGAGAATGAAATCTCTCTTAACTTTTCAAAAATTTGCAATGATGCACACACAGGCAAGAACTATAACTCTGATCTCATTGATAAGCTGCCAACCCATGTTCAAAATCTAAATCAAGCAACTCAAAACTTCTTTGAGGAAAAGGTAAATTTTATTTCCTTGAAAGTAGAGGAAAGGAGTTAAAGCATGACACAGGAAAAAGATGAAATTGCCATTTGGGAAGAACTGAAAGGAAACAGCATTGACCACAAATATGAGGCAAACATCTTAATTATGGCTATAACTATAACAAAGAAAAAAAAAGAATACTCTATTTTTGTAACAATTTATCTTTTCTTATTTTCAGACTTAGGGAGTTGCTCTAAATAATTAACTAATAAGAGGAGATCTGTTGATTAGATGGATATTTTAAGGGAAAAACATGATATAGGTAATGGATCTTCATATGGTTATAAAATAGTCTTAATTGTGATATTTCACTATAAGAAGGTGATAAATATAAATATCTTCTAATCTAATAATTTTGCATGCCTTAAGTAAGGGACTGATTGGGAAAAAAAAAGTCTTAAGGATCTGCATGGAAAGAAAGGGCAAGAAGAGAAAGATGGCAATTTGCCTAGTAATTCCCCCCTTCTTTTCCAAGTATCAATACATTCTAAGACTAAGGGATAGATTTAGGAAGGCATACATGCTATGTTTTGGGCGATGGAATGGGAGCCTGTGAAAACACTGGGAATCCCAAGAAAACTGGGAGTTTTTGTGATCTCAAGAGAAACAAATGTACCTCGGTGTTTTTTGTATGTTGGCCCATCAGTTGAGTTCAGTTGCTCAGTCATGTTTGACTCTTTGTGACCCCATGAGTTGCAGCATTCCAGGCTTCCCTGTCCATCACCAGCTCCTGGAGTTTACTCAAACTCATGTTCATTGAGTCGGTGATGCCATCCAACCATCTCATCCCTCATTGTCCCCTTCTCCTCCCACCTTCAATCTTTCCCAGCATGAGGGTCTTTAAAATGAGTCAGTTCTTCACATCAGGTGGCCAAAGTATTGGAGCTTCAGCTTCAGCATCAGTCCTTCCAGTGAATATTCAAGACTTATTTCCTTTAGGATGGACTGCCTTCTTCAGCCCACGTTGGTCTATAAAAGGGCAGTAATATCAGTGACAGTAGAGAGCAGGAATAGATTTTTTTTTAATTTTATTTTATTTTTAAACTTTACAATATTATATTAGTTTTGCCAAACATCAAAATGAATCCGCCACAGGTATACCTGTGCTCCCCATCCTGAACCCTCCTCCCTCCTCCCTCCCCATACCCTCCCTCTGGGTCATCCCAGTGCACCAGCCCCAAGCATCCAGTATTGTGCATCAAACCTGGACTGGCGACTCGTTTCATACATGATATTATACATGTTTCAATGCCATTCTCCCAAATCTCCCCATCCACTCCCTCTCCCTCTCCCACAGAGTCCAGAAGACTGATCTATACATCAGTGTCTCTTTTGATGTCTCATATACAGGGTTATTGTTACCATCTTTCTAAATTCCATATATATGTGTTAGTATACTATATTGGTGTTTTTCTTTCTGGCTTACTTCACTTTGTATAATAGGTTCCAGTTTCATCCACCTCATTAGAACTGATTCAAATGTATTCTTTTTAATGGCTAAGTAATACTCCATTGTGTATATGTACCACTGCTTTCTTATCCATTCATCTGCTGATGGGCATCTAGGTTGCTTCCATGTCCTGGCTATTATAAACAGTGCTGCGATGAACATTGGGGTACATGTGTCTCTTTCCCTTCTGGTTTCCTCAGTGTGTATGCCCAGCAGTGGGATTGCTGGATCATAAGGCAGTTCTATTTCCAGTTTTTTAAGGAATCTCCACATTGTTCTCCATAGTGGCTGTACTAGTTTGCATTCCCACCAACAGTGTAAGAGAGTTCCCTTTTGTCCACACCCTCTCCAGCATTTATTGCTTGTAGACTTTTGGATCACAACCATTCTGACTGGCATGAAATGGTACCTCATAGTGGTTTTGATTTGCATTTCTCTGATAATGAGTGATGTTGAACATCTTTTCATGTGTTTGTTAGCCATCTGTATGTCTTCTTTGGAGAAATGTCTATTTAGTTCTTTGGCCCATTTTTTGATTGGGTCATTTATTTTTCTGGAGTTGAGCTGTAGGAGTTGCTTGTATATTTTTGAGACTAGTTGTTTGTCAGTTGCTTCATTTGCTATTATTTTCTCCCATTCTGAAGGCTGTCTTTTCACCTTGCTAATAGTTTCCTTTGTTGTGCAGAAGCTTTTAATTAGGTCCCATTTGTTTATTTTTGCTTTTATTTCCAATATTCTGGGAGGTGGGTCATAGAGGATCCTGCTGTGATGTATGTCGGAGAGTGTTTTGCCTATGTTCTCCTCTAGGTGTTTTATAGTTTCTGGTCTTACGTTGAGTTCTTTAATCCATTTTGAGTTTATTTTTGTGTATGGTGTTAGAAAGTGTTCTAGTTTCATTCTTTTACAGGTGGTTGACCAGTTTTCCCAGCACCACTTATTAAAGAGATTGTCTTTAATCCATTGTATATTCTTGCCTCCTTTGTCAAAGATAAGGTGTCCATATGTGCGTGGATTTATCTCTGGGCTTTCTATTTTGTTCCATTGATCAATATTTCTGTCTTTGTGCCAGTACCATACTGTCTTGATAACTGTGGCTTTGTAGTAGAGCCTGAAGTCAGGTAGGTTGATTCCTCCAGTTCCCTTCTTCTTTCTCAAGATAGCCTTGGCTATTCGAGGTTTTTTGTATTTCCATACAAATTGTGAAATTATTTGTTCTAGCTCTGTGAAGAATACCATTGGTAGCTTGATGGGGATTGCATTGAATCTATAAATTTCTTTGGGTAGTATACTCATTTTCACTATATTGATTCTTCCAATCCATGAACATGGTATATTTCTCCATCTATTAGTGTCCTCTTTGATTTCTTTCACCAGTGTTTTATAGTTTTCCATATATAGGTCTTTAGATTCTTTAGGTAGATATATTCCTAAGTATTTTATTCTTTCCATTGCAATGGTGAATGGAATTGTTTCCTTAATTTCTCTTTCTGTTTTCTCATTGTTAGTGTATAGGAATGCAAGGGATTTCTGTGTGTTGATTTTATATCCTGCAACTTTACTATAATCATTGATTAGTTCTAGTAATTTTCTGGTGGAGTCTTTAGGGTTTTCTATGTAGAGGATCATGTCATCTGCAAACAGTGAGAGTTTTACTTCTTCTTTTCCAATTTGGATTCCTTTTATTTCTTTTTCTGCCCTGATTGCTGTGGCCAAAACTTCCAAAACTATGTTGAATAGTAAAGGTGAAAGTGGGCACCCTTGTCTTGTTCCTGACTTTAGAGGGAAATGCTTTCAATTTTTCACCATTGAGGATAATGTTTGCTGTGGGTTTGTCATATATAGCTTTTATTATGTTGAGGTATGTCCCTTCTATTCCTGCTTTCTGGAGAGTTTTTTTTTTTATCATAAATGAATGTTGATTTTGTCAAAGGCTTTCTCTGCATCTATTGAGATAATCATATGGTTTTTATTTTCAATTTGTTAATGTGGTGTATTACATTGATTGATTTGTGGATATTGAAGAATCCTTGCGTCCCTGGGATAAAGCCCACTTGGTCATGTTGTATGATCTTTTTAATGTGTTGTTGGATTCTGATTGCTAAAATTTTGTTAAGGATTTTTGCATCTATGATCATCAGTGATATTGGCCTGTAGTTTTCTTTTTTTGTTGGATCTTTGTCAGGGGTGGTATTAGGGTGATGGTGGCCTCATAGAATGAGTTTGGAAGTTTACCTTCCTCTGCAATTTTCTGGAACAGTTTGAGCAGGATAGGTGTTAGCTCTTCTCTAAGTTTTTGGTAGAATTCAGCTGTGAAGCCATCTGGAACCGGGCTTTTGTTTGCTGGAAGATTTTTGATTACAGTTTCAATTTCCGTGCTTGTGATGGGTCTGTTAAGATTTTCTATTTCTTCCTGGTCGAGTTTTGGAAAGTTGTGCTTTTCTAAGAATTTGTCTATTTCTTCCACGTTGTCCATTTTATTGGCATATAATTGTTGATAGTAGTCTCTTATGATCCTTTATATTTCTGTGTTGTCTGTTGTGATCTCTCCATTTTCATTTCTAATTTTATTGATTTGATTTTTCTCCCTTTGTTTCTTGATGAGTCAGACTAATGGTTTGTCAATTCTATTTATCCTTTCAAAGAACCAGCTATTGGCTTTGTTGATTTTTGCTATAGTCTCTTTTGTTTCTTTTGCATTTATTTCTGCCCTAATTTTTAAGATTTCTTTCCTTCTACTAACCCTGGGGTTCTTCACTTCTTCCTTTTCTAGTTGCTTTAGGTGTATGGTTAGGTTATTTATTTGACTTTTTTCTTGTTTCTTGAGGTATGCCTGTATTGCTATGAATTTTCCCCTTAGGACTGCTTTTAAAGTGTCCCATAGGTTTTGGGTTTGTTGTGTTTTCATTTTCATTTGTTTCTATGCAAATTTTGATTTCTTTTTTGATTTCTTCTGTGATTTGTTTATTATTCAGCAGCATGTTTTTCAGCCTCCATATGTTGGAATTTTTAATAGTTTTTCTCCTGTAATTGAGATCTAATCTTACTGCATTGTGGTCAGAAAAGATGCTTGGAATGATTTCTATTTTTTTGAATTTACCAAGGCTAGATTTATGGCCTAGGATGTGATCTATCCTGGAGAAGGTTCCATGTGCGCTTGAGAAAAAGGTGAAATTCATTGTTTTGGGATGAAATGTCCTATAGATATCAATTAGGTTTAACTGGTCTATTGTATCGTTTAAAGTTTGTGTGTCCTTGTTAATTTTCTGTTTAGTTGATCTATCCATAGGTGTGAGTGGGGTATTAAAGTCTCCCCCTATTATTGTGTTATTGTTAATTTCTCCTTTCATACTTGTTAGCATTTGTCTTACATATTGTGGCGCTCCCGTGTTGGGTGCATATATATTTATAATTGTTATATCTTCTTCTTGGGTTGATCCTTTGATCATTATGTAGTGACCATCTTTGTCTCTTTTCACAGCCTTTGTTTTAAAGTCTACTTTACCTGATATAAGTATTGCTAGTCCTGCTTTCTTCTGGTCCCTATAGGAATAGATTTTAAATATGATAACATCCTTCAAAGTCAAAGTGGAATCTATGCCTATCAGCTTCATACATGCATAATCTCCAAGTTATTGATTATGTTTATCTAAGATAATCAGAAATTTCTAGAAGTTCTGGCATAATATATTTTATAATTATTTCAAAAGAGAATTTAACTAAATGTTCTTATAAAATATGCAAAAATAAATTGAATTGGATGAAAAACTGTTCTTCAAATAAAGATTTTAAAATTACAGTTTGGCTACAAGCAATAGAACCAAGAGTTCAAGTGAAGACGTTTTAATTTTTCTTGTGTTATTGTAACAAATAAGTACAAAATCAGTACCTTAAAACCACACCAATTTAACTGGAACTCAGTATACCAAAAAAAAAAAAAAAAAGAGAGAGAGAGAGACAGTGGACCACAGACGTAAATGTAAAATATAAAAACTATAAAAATCCTAGAAGGTAACATATAGGAGGAAAGTTACATGACCTTGGGTATGGCATTGAGCTTTTGATACAAACAAAAGGTATAATACATGAAACAAATAATTGACGTTAGATTTTTTAATTATTAAAAACTTTTTCTCCTAAAAAGACAATTTTGAGAGAATGAGAAAACATGCCACACACTGGGAGGAAATATTTGTAAAAAACACATCTGATAAAGAACTGTTACCCAAAATTGTCACATTATTCCTAAATATAAAAAATAATAAACAACCCACTTAAAATGGTCCATAAACATTAACAGATGTCTCAACAACAAAGATACATGTAACAAAAAAGCATGTAAAAATTTACTCACATGAAATATTATCAGGGAAGTGCAAATTAAGCAACAATTAGATTCCAGTGCATACCTGTTAAGATTGTCAAATCCAGGACACTGACATAGTAAATACTGGCAAGAATGCAAAGCTATCAGAACTCTCATCAATTTGCTGGAAATGCAAAACAGTGCAGTCACTTTGGAAGAAAATAAGATTTCTTACAAAATTAGACATACCCTTATCATTTGATCTAGCAATGATGCTCCTTGTCATTTACCCAAATGAGCTGAAAATGCATGTCCACATAAAAACCTGCTCATAGATATTTATGTTGTTGTTTCTCAGTCACTAAATCATGACTGAATTTTTGCAACCCCATGGACTGTAGCATGCCAGGCTCCTCTGTTTTCCACTGTCTCCCAGAGTTTGCTCAAATTCATACCCATTGAATAGCTGACGGTATCTTGCCATCTCATCCTCTGCCATCCCTTCTGCTTTTAGCTTCAATCTCTCATCAGGGATTCTTTCCAATTAATCAAATGTTTATAGCAGCTTTATTTACAATTACCAAAATTCAAAAGTAACCAAGATGTCTTTCTGTAGGTGAATGGATAAATAAATGGTGGAATATTATTTAGTACTAAAAGAAATGAGCAATCAAGCCTCATGGCAGAAAGTGAAGAAGAGCCTCTCAATGAAAGTGAAAGAGGAGAACGAAAAAGCAAATGAAGCAATGGACAAACAACTAATCTCAAAAATATACAAGCAACTCCTACAGCTCAACTCCAGAAAAATAAATGACCCAATCAAAAAATGGGCCAAAGAACTAAATAGACATTTCTCCAAAGAAGACATACAGATGGCTAACAAACACATGAAAAGATGCTCAACATCACTCATTATCAGAGAAATGCAAATCAAAACCACTATGAAGTACCATTTCATGCCAGTCAGAATGGCTGCTATCCAAAAGTCTATAAGCAATAAATGCTGGAGAGGATGTGGAGAAAAGGGAACTCTCTTACACTGTTGGTGGGAATGCAAACTAGTACAGCCACTATGGAGAACAGTGTGGAGATTCCTTAAAAAACTGGAAATAGAACTGCCTTATGATCCAGCAATCCCACTGCTGGGCATACACACTGAGGAAACCAGAAGGGAAAGAGACACGTGTACCCCAATGTTCATCACAGCACTGTTTATAATAGCCAGGACATGGAAGCAACCTAGATGCCCATCAGCAGATGAATGGATAAAGAAAGCAGTGGTACATATACACAATGGAGTATTACTCAGCCATTAAAAAGAATACATTTGAATCAGTTCTAATGAGATGGATAAAACTGGAACCTATTATACAGAGTGAAGTAAACCAGAAAGAAAAACACCAATACAGTATACTAATACATATATATGGAATTTAGAAAGATGCTAACAATAACCCTGTGTACAAGACAGCAAAAGAGACACCGATGTATAAATCAGTCTTATGGACTCTGTGGGAGAGGGAGTGGATGGGGAGATTTGGGAGAACAGCATTGAAACATGTATAATATCATGTATGAAACGAGTCGCCAGTCCAGGTTCGATGCACGGTACTGGATGCTTGGGGCTGGTGCACTGGGATGACCCAGAGGGAGGGTAGGGGAGGGAGGAGGGAGGAGGGTTCAGGATGGGGAACACATGTATACCTGTGGCGGATTCATTTCGATATTTGGCAAAACTAATATAATATTGTAAAGTTTTAAAATAAAATAAAATTAAAAAAAAAAACTCAATATTCAAAAAACTAAGATCATGCCATCCTGTCCTATCACTTCATGGCAAATACATGGGGAAGCAATAGAAACAATTACAGACTTTATTTTCTTGGGCTCCAAAGTCTCTGAAGTTGGTGACTGCAGCCATGAAATTAAAAGATGCTTGCTATTTGGAAGAAAAGCTACGACCAACCTAGATAACATATTCAAAAGTAGAGACATTACTTTGCCAACAAAGGACCATCTAGTCAAAACTATGGTCTTTCCATTAATCATATATGGATTTGAGAATTGGACCATAAATAAAGCTGAGTGTGAATAACTGATGCTTTTGAACTGTGGTGTTAGAGAAGACTCTTGAGAGTACCATAGACTGTAAGGAGATCCAACCAGTACATCCTAAAAGAGATCAGTCCTGGGTGTTCATTGGAAGGACTGATGTTGAAGCTGAAACTCCAGTACTTTGTCCACCTGATGCAAAGACTCATTGGAAAAGACCCTCATGCTGGGAAAGATTGAGGGCAGGAAGAGAAGGGGATGACAGAGGATGAGATGGTTGGATGGCATCACCAACCCAATGAACATGAATTTGAACAAGCTCTGGGAGTTGGTGATGGACAGGGAGGCCTGGTGTACTGCAGTCCATGGGGTCACAAAGAGTTGGACATGACTGAGTGACTGACTTGAACTGAACTGAGCGAATGAACAACATCAAGCCAGGATAAGATATGGAGGAAACTTAACTACATATTTCTAAAGGAAGTAAAATGTAATTGTAAAAGGCTACATACTTTATGATTTCAATTATACAACATTCTGTAAGAAGCAAAACTATGGAGACAATAAAAAATAAGGGGTTGTTGGAGGGAGGGATGAATAGGTGGTACACAGAAAATTTTTAGAAAAAAGAAAAATATTTAGGGTGATGTTATAATGGTCAATACATTCCACTTTAAATTTGCCCAAACCCATGTAATGTACAGCAACAATAATGAATTTTAATGCTAACTAGAAACCTATATGCAGGTCAGGATGCAACAGTTAGAACTGGACATGGAACAACAGACTGGTTCCAAGTGGAAAAAGGAGTACGTCAAGGCTGTATATTGTCACCCTTCTTATTTAACTTATATGCAGAGAACATCATGAGAAATGCTGGGCTGGAAGAAGCACAAGCTGGAATCAAGATTGCCAGGAGAAGTATCAATAACCTCAGATATGCAGATGACACCACCCTTATGACAGAAAGTGAAGAGGAACTAAAAACCCTCTTGACGAAAGTGAAAGAGGAGAGTGAAAAAGTTGGCTTAAAGCTCAACATTCAGAAAACTAAGATCATGGCATCTGGTCCTATCACTTCATGGGAAATAGATGGGGAAACAGTGGAAACAGTGTAAGAATTTATTTTGGGGGGCTCCAAAATCACTGCAGATGGTGATTGCAGCCATGAAATTAAAAGGCACTTATTCCTTGGAAGGAAAGTTATGACCAACCTAGATAGCATATTCAAAAGCAGAGATATTACTTTGCCAGCAAAGGTCCATCTAGTCAAGGCTATGGTTTCTCCAGTGGTCATCTATGGATGTGAGAGTTGGATTGTGGAGAAAGCTGAGCACCAAAGAATTTATGCTTTTGAACTGTGGTGTTGGAGAAGACTCTTGAGAATCCCTTGGACTGCAAGGAGATCCAACCAGTCCATTCTAAAGGAATTTAGTCCTGGGTGTTCATTGGAAGGACTGATGCTAAAGCTGAAACTCCAATACTTTATCCACCTTATGCGAAGAGTTGATTCATTGGAAAACACCCTGATTCTAGATGGGATTGGGGGCAAGAGGAGAAGGGGATGATAGAGGATGAGATGGCTGGATGGCATCACCGACTCAGTGGACGTTAGTTTGAGTGAACTCTGGGAGTTGATGATGGACAGGGAGGTCTGGCATTCTGCAATTCGTGGGGTCTCAAAGAGTCGGACACGACTGAGCGACTGAATTGAACTGAACTAAGAAGCAGATATTCTTATAAACTAGACATTATATGGCACATTTTTTTGTGCCTAGGCCTGTCTATGTCTTTGCTCAGTTGACTAGATAACATAGGCACATATACATTTTTGATCTAAGGATAAATCTAGATCTTCGGTAGATACTATAAACTTTATTTGTGAGTCCTCTGCCATCAGAACTGAATAAATTTACTTTCATTCTTCTATGTCTACATTCATCTACATTCATCTTCATCATCTTCACTTATATCAATAAGCTGTCATTCTTGTGGTTTACAATATCAAACCTTCAGTTACTTCTTCAACAGACGTAGCTTGGGGATCCAGTACAATTTAGCCTCAAAGTCTAACAATTAGCATCTTTATTGTGATTTCCTGCTATAGATTATTAGTTTATGGAGCAAGAACAAAAATAAAACTGGCTTTTAATGAAATATTAAAAAGGTAAAATTGTGTTTATTGATACGTTTATGTGTTTATTTTAAAAAAGAAATCATTCTAACAATGTATTTGAAATAGATTAAAACAACTTATATACTTCTCAGTTTATCTTTTTCTCCATTTAAAGTCCCTAATGTTGAGTGAGCACATCTTTAACTCTCTGAGGTGTGTCTCATATCCCACATTTTTTGTTCCGTCCCTTAAAACTGACCCAAGTCCATCAGGAACTTTGGCTGAATAGTTCAGTCTGTATGCCAGCATATACTTAAAGAATATGCATGATCTCTTCTCAGTCAAATTTCCTTTTGACCAAAGCCAGATGCTCTCTTTCATTTACATTTTTCAACTATTCCTATAAACATGGCTGAGTTTTCTTAAATTAAGTAGGACAAAAATAAATTAATCAAAAAGGCAAGATTTTATCCTTTTGTAGACTTGAATTTAGTGTAATAAAATTAACAAATTAATTTTCAGAATATGGTTAGAAAGCACCCTGTGAATCCTGATCACTGTGATACCTAAATATTGGAGTTTGTATCATTGCTTTTTTTACATATTAATAATTGTATGGTTGATAACAGAAGGGCTAACTGCTATTTGAGAAGCAAACAAAAAACATCAGCTTGGTTGACATTAGAGGAAATTTGAGACCCATAGTTCTTACCATTTGAGATGTTTACACTCTTATTCTGGGAAATCTGAGGCTGTTTGTCTGTCTAGTGAATAGATGACCTCATAGGTTGGATTCTCCAGGAAGCTGACTGTGAGATAAGATTAACGTACCTGGGAAATAATAAGGAATACCTTTGGGATCAACACTGGTAAGGGGAAGGAAAGAAGCAGAAACGGACAGGGGAAGAAGTTGCACTTAATGTAGTCTCTGAAGGTCTTAGAGTGATCTTTGAATTGGGATGTCCTGGGCTTCCCAGGTGGCATTAGTGGTCAAGAATTTGTCTGCCAATTCAGGAAACATAATGAGACCTGGGTCTGATCCCTAGGTCAGGAAGATCCCCTGGAGGAGGGCATGGAAACCCACTCCAGTATTACTGCTTGGAGATGCCCATAGACAGAGGAGCCTGGAGGGCTAAAGTCCATGGGGTCACAAAGAGTCAGACATGACTGAAGTGACATAGCATGCATGCATGCAGAGTTTTCATGAGTTGGAGCAAAAGGCCTGGACTTAACATCTCCATATCAACCAGATATTTGATGCAGGCTGCCCAAAAAAGTGGTTTCACAAGGGGCAGTGCACTTCATCTGAGGCAATTCAGAAGAGGCTGAATAGTTAAAGACTGACAACTAGCAGTCAGTCCATAGACTTGAGGAACAAATCTTTCCACTTGAAGGAGGTCTAGAAAGCACATGATAGCGTGGACTACAGATACACTGGCAAAACAAGCTGAGAAAGTTTGGGAGACTCAGTGCAGCTTCTCTGATTCATCATTAAAGTCTAGAATTCTTCCATTAGGTATTATCCTCTCACTGTTTCCCTTTTGAAATAAAACTGTCTACATCAAACACATTAAATCACTTGTATTTATGAACTAAATACATCTGTTTTGTCACTCTGTAAAGAATGTGCTCTTAATGGGCATCTTTTTGAAAGGAACTTTTTGGAGGGGGTAATGTTCAAGTTGCTAGGTGGAAAAGAGTCCTTTCAAATAGATATTTACATAGCTATCTGTAACTAAATCAATGAGGAAATCTTGGGTAAGTTACTGATAATTAATCATAGGATAGGTGTAATATAAGGGACTCAAAAATAGTCTTCATAAATACCATCATTTGATGCTTGTGTAAATAAAATTTCCATCATTTGCATCTTATCTGTACTTTAAAATACCATTATCAGAGAAAGTACAGTGCATATTTAGATAACTGATTCTTTCACCTGACCATCCATCTATTAAACACACGTTTTCTGAGAACCTTTTATATGCCTCTACCTGTACTAAAAGCTTGGGACACAAACTTATTAGTCACTAGAACAAGTAGTTTACTGTTCAGCAATGGAGAAAAACAAATAAAATATAAAACATACAGGGATGACAATAGAGATGTGCACAAATTTTAGTGATGACTAGAAGAAAGCTTTGTGGGAAAGTAGAAAGATTGGCACTAGAAATGAATCTTTAATAATGTGTAGATTTTCTTTTTTTTCCACAGAAAACAAAAGAGTGTTTGAGACAAAAGATATAGGTTGTAAAAAACCCTCTCTCTTCCACCTAAGTTATAACTGTTACTTAAAAGTTTGTTTTCACATTAAGCATATTAAAGTATTATCTGTTTCTTAGTCTTCCTACACATGGGACAAAATACAGTCCGAAGGGTGCATTTTAGTAGAGATCTCCATGCAGAATAACTGGGAGGATTGCTACAAAATGACAGCACTTTAAATTTATTGAAAGCTGTTGTATAGAATCCTTCTCAGTTATATTTCATTCACCACTCTCACCACCAAGCCTAAGGTTTCCTCATCTCAAAAGTGAGTTTGTTTGAGTGAAGTGAGTGGTTCCTTTGAAATTCAATGTTTTATGCATTCACTTGAAATCCACCTAAGAGACATCTTATATTTTCCTTTTTATCATAAAGTCTGCATCTTTGGCCTTTCCAAATTACTCCAAGCCAACAGTATAACTGGAATAATGCAAAAACATTGATCAAAAAGTTCTTTAGGATATATTTAGGTACATGTCATTTGTGCAAAAGACAAACACAACTATTTTAAAACTGAAGTTACTTGGTGAAGACAACAAAACAGTCTAAATTTATATTCAGTGGTCCTATTCTCTACTTTTGTTTTCCATCTGCTGCAATGGCAATTTTATGTTATTGAATTTCATTGCAATTATGTCCCCCCAAATTTTTCTTTGCATTTATAAAAATGATGAAAATAGTAAATTTTATATATCAACATCCTACATAATTCACTTAATGACCTATGGAAGGAAGGAAGGAAGGATGAAAGAAATAAGGAAGGAAGGAAGAGCAAATAGACAAGTGAGTTTAGTCAACATTGAAGAAATCATTTCTGGACATTTGGATAAGCTCACCCTCATGTACTTTAGACTTTGCCATAAGATATGTTAAAATATTTAAGTATTATTCAACAGAATAACTTTATCAATGCCTCCTTTTACTATATCCTAAGTTTAACCACTAATTCATATATTTGAAAGCTGTTTACAAATTTGTTGCAGCTACATGTCTAATATTAGAATTAATAATTTGAATCATTCTTACATTTTTGGATGGGAAAACCTCTCTATAAACTAACAGGTTTTAAGCAAAATTGTAACATTTATGCATATTTTTGTTTATTTTCAATAAAGCTACAGTCAGTAGAATTCAGAGATCTAGTACATGTGTATCATTTTGATTTGTAATAGACTGTTTAATTAGACAGTAGTGTAGCTTCTAATATGATCTTTTAATTCAATTAACTTTCACATGATTCATTGTTAAATATCTGAAAGATAAGGGAGAAATACTAAGAAAAACTTTAGGTTGAATTGGAATGACAATAGAGATGTGAAGATTCATAGAAGAACAAAAATTTTTCACCTGCTAGGCAAATATCATTTAAAGAGTTATCAATTCTTGATTAGGCAACATCACTGCCAAAGATACATACCTATTTGCTCAGTTGTAACAAGGCAAGCACTCTGTTTTAATTCTTATGTTTAGCACTTGCAATTTTTAAACCAATCATGGATCCAGTCCTATCACTTCACGGGAAATAGATGGGGAAACAGTGGAAACAGTGTCAGACTTTATTTTTCTGGGCTCCAAAATCACTACAGATGGTGACTGCAGCCATGAAATTAAAAGACAATTTCTCCTTGGAAGAAAAGTTATGACCAACCTAGATAGCATATTCAAAAGCAGAGACAGTACTTTGCCAACAAAGGTCTGTCTAGTCAAGGCTATGGTTTTTCCTGTGGTCAGGTATGGATATGAGAGTTGGACTGTGAAGAAGGCTGAGTGCCGAAGAATTGATGCTTTTGAACTGTGGTGTTGGAGAAGACTCTTGAGAGTCCCTTGGACTGCAAGGAGATCCAACCAGTCCATTCTGAAGGAGATCAGCCTTGGGATTTCTTTGGAAGGAATGATGCTAAAGCTGAAGCTCCAGTACTTTGGCCACCTCATGAGAAGAGTTGACTCATTGGAAAAGACTCTGATACTGGGAGGGATTGGGGGCAAGAGGAGAAGGGGACGACAGAGGATGAGATGGCTGGATGGCATCACTGACTCGATGGATGTGAGTTTGAGTGAACTCCGGGAGTTGGTGATGGACAGGGAGGCCTGGTGTTCTGCGATTCATGGGCTCGCAAAGAGTCAAACAGGACTGAGCGACTGATCTGATGTGATTTGAATGGTCTAGTGGTTTTCCCTACTTTCTTCAATTTATGTCTCAATTTGGTAATAAGGAGTTCATGATCTGAGCCACAGTCAGCTCCTGGTCTTGTTTTTGCTGACTGTATAGAGCTTCTCCATCTTTGGCTGCAAAGAATATAATCAATCTGATTTCGGTGTTGACCATTTGGTGATGTCCATGTGTAGAGTCTTCTCTTGTGTTGTTTAAGAGGGTGTTTGTTATGACCAGTGCATTTTCTTGGCAAAACTGTATTAGTCTTTGCCCTGCTTCATTCCGTATTCCAAGGCCAAATTTGCCTGTTACTCCAGGTGTTTCTTGACTTCCTACTTTTGCATTCCAGTCCCCTGTAATGAAAAGGACATCTTTTTTGGGTGTTAGTTCTAAAAGGTCTTGTAGGTCTTCTAGAACCGTTCAACTTCAGCTTCTTCAGCGTTACTGGTTGGGGCATAGAATTGGATTACTGTGATATTGAATGGTTTGCCTTGGAGACGAACAGAGGTCATTCTGTCATTTTTGAGATTGCATCCAAGTACTGCACTTCGGACTCTTTTGTTGACCATGATAGCTACTCCATTTCTTCTGAGGGATTCCTGCCCACAGTAGTAGTTATAATGGTCATCTGAGTTAAATTCACCTATTCCAGTCCATTTTAGTTCGCTGATTCCTAGAATGTCGACATTCACTCTTGCCATCTCTTGTTTGACCACTTCCAATTTGCCTTGATTCATGGACCTGACATTCCAGGTTCCTATGCAATATTGCTCTTTACAGCATTGGGCCTTGCTTCTATCACCAGTCACATCCACAACTGGGTATTGTTTTTGCTTTGGCTCCATCCCTTCATTCTTTCTGGAGTTATTTCTCCACTGATCTCCAGTAGCATATTGGGCACCTACTGACTTGGAGAGTTCCTCTTTCAGTATCCTATCATTTTGCCTTTTCATACTGTTCATGGGGTTCTCAAAGCAAGAATACTGAAGTGGTTTGCCATTCCCTTCTCCAGTGGACCACATTCTTTCAGATCTCTCCACCATGACCCGCCCGTCTTGGGTTGCCCCATGGGCATGGCTTAGTTTCATTGAGTTAGACAAGGCTGTGGTCCTAGTGTGATTAGATTGACTAGTTTCCTGTGAGTATGGTTTCAGTGTGTCTGCCCTCTAATGCCCTCTTGCAACACCTACCATCTTACTTGGTTTTCTCTTACCTTGGGCGTGGGATATCTCTTCATGGCTGCTCTAGCAAAGCGCAGCCACTGCTCTTTACCTTGGACGAGGGGTATCTCTTTATCACCGCCCTTCTTGACCTTCAACGTGGGATAGCTCCTCTAGGCCCTCCTGCGCCTGTGCAGCCACCGCTCCTTGGACATGGGGTTGGTCCTCCTGGCCGCCGCACTTATTTATAATAAATGTATATGAAGATGTTCATTGGTTAATGGACACGATCTATGCAGTTGCTCTAAATTTTTTAAGAGAAATACACACACGCATCCCATGAAAGAGAGAGCAAAAGAGATAGATGGAGAATGAGAGAGAAATGTAAAAGCAAATGGGACAAAATGTTAGCAATAGGCAAGCTTGGGTAAAGCATATCAGAGCTCTTTGTACTATTCTTATTCTTACATATTTCTGTAACTTAAAAATAATTTTATTTTATTTTTAAACTTTACAATATTGTATTAGTTTTGCCAAATATCGAAATGAATCTGCCACAGGAATACCCGCGTTCCCCATCCTGAACCCTCCTCACTCTTCCCTCCCCTACCCTCCCTCTGGGTCGTCCCAGTGCACCAGCCCCAAGCATCCAGTACCGTGCATCGAACCTGGACTGGCGACTCGTTTCATACATGATATTATACATGTTTCAATGCTATTCTCCCAAATCTCCCCTCCCTCTCCCTCTCCCACAGAGACCATAAGACTGATCTATACATTGGTGTCTCTTTTGCTGTCTCATACATATGGTTATTGTTATCATCTTTCTAAATTCCATATATATGTGTTAGTATACTGTATTGGTGTTTTTCTTTCTGGCTTACTTCACTCCGTATACTAGGCTCCAGTTTCATCCACCTCATTAGAACTGATTCAAATGTATTCTTTTTAATGGCTGAGTAATACTCCATTGTGTATATGTACCACTGCTTTCTTATCCATTCATCTGCTGATGGGCATCTAGGTTGCTTCCATGTCCTGGCTATTATAAACAGTGCGGCGATGGACATTGGGGTACATGTGTCTCTTTCCCTTCTGGTTTCCTCAGTGTGTATGCTGAGCAGTGGGATTGCTGGATCATAAGGCAGTTCTATTTCCAGTTTTTTAAGGAATCTCCACACTCTTCTCCATAGTGGCTGTACTAGATTGCATTCCCACCAACAGTGTAAGAGGGTTCCCTTTTCTCCACACCCTCTCCAACATTTATTGCTTGTAGACTTTTGGATTGCAGCCATTCTGACTGGCGTGAAATGGTACTTCATAGTGGTTTTGATTTGCATTTCTCTGATAATGAGTGATGTTGAACATCTTTTCATGTGTTTGTTAGCCATCTGTATGTCTTCTTTGGAGAAATGTCTATTTAGTTCTTTGGCCCATTTTTTGATTGGGTCATTTATTTTTCTGGAGTTGAGCTGTAGGAGTTGCTTGTATATTTTTGAGATTAGTTGTTTGTCCGTTGCTTCATTTGCTATTATTTTCTCCCATTCTGAAGGCTGCCTTTTCACCTTGCTAATAGTTTCCTTTGTTGTGCAGAAGTTTTTAAGGTTAATTACGTCCCATTTGTTTATTTTTGCTTTTATTTCCAATATTCTGGGAGGTGGATCATAGTGGATCCTGCTGTGATGTACGTCAGAGAGTGTTTTGCCTATGTTCTCCTCTAGGAGTTTTATAGTTTCTGGTCTTATGTTTAGATCTTTAATCCATTTTGAGTTTATTTTTGTGTAAGGTGTTAGAAAGTGTTCTAGTTTCATTCTTTTACAAGTGGTTGACCAGTTTTCCCAGCACCACTTGTTAAAGAGATTGTCTTTAATCCATTGTATATTCTTGCCTCCTTTGTCAAAGATAAGGTGTCCATATGTGCGTGGATTTATCTCTGGGCTTTCTATTTTGTTCCATTGATCAATATTTCTGTCTTTGTGCCAGTACCATACTGTCTTGATAACTGTGGCTTTGTAATAGAGCCTGAAGTCAGGTAGGTTGATTCCTCCAGTTCCATTCTTCTTTCTCAAGATAGCTTTGGCTAATACCAAAACCTGACAAAGATCCCACAAAAAAAGAAAACTACAGGCCAATATCACTGATGAATATAGATGCAAAAATCCTTAACAAAATTCTAGCAATAAGAATCCAATAACACATTAAAAAGATCATACACCATGACCAAGTGGGCTTTATCCCAGGGATGCAAGGATTCTTCAATATCCACAAATCAATGTTATATACCACATTAACAAATTGAAAAATAAAAACCATATGATTATCTCAATAGATGCAGAGAAAGCCTTTGACAAAATTCAACATCCATTTATGATAAAACTCTCCAGAAAGCAGGAATAGAAGGAACATACCTGAACATAATAAAAGCTATATATGACAAACCCACAGCAAACATTATTCTCAATGGTGAAAAATTGAAAGCATTTCCTCTAAAGTCAGGAACAAGACAAGGGTGCCCACTTTCACCATTACTATTCAACATAGTTTGGGAAGTTTTGGCCACAGCAATCAGAGCAGAAAAAGAAATAAAAGGAATCCAAATTGGAAAAGAAGAAATAAAACTCTCACTGTTTGCAGATGACATGATCCTCTACATAGAAAACCCTAAAGACTCCACCAGAAAATTACTAAAAATAATTTTAATAAAAATCTTAAAAAATTGAAAATAAAACAAAGCATATTTTTTGAAAAATGTACATATAGTACTTTGCTGATTTTTAAAATAATTAAAAGGAAAAAGAACAATGAATTGTAGGAACAGAGCTCAGAATTATGAAACGAGATGCTCTACATATTTGATGTCACCATTCAATGAGTATCTAATGTATGTCAAATGTAATGATTGTACTTTCCTCATCAGCATCCCCAACCCAATAAACCTGTTGAACAGCCATTATTAACTGTCACAGATGAAGAAGGTGAGACATGGGAAGTTTACCTAACTTTTACAACTATGTAGAGTTGCAGATCAAAGTTTAAAGGCAGAAATACAGATTGTATTCATTATATTTTCATTATATCAAAACTGCTATTTATCTGGTCCACATTTTCACTGTACAAACAAGAAATGTAAGGTCTTAAAGATATTAAATGACTTAACTCACAAACATGACTCACTGGCGGTCTAGACTGCTACTGTGACTGATCAATTAACTGATCATGGATAGAAAAACAGTGTAAGTGAGGTTGACCAAGATACCCAATACCATCTGAATGGCCAAGGCATACTGATTCGGTTACCATGAGAAACTAGCTAAAGTATATATGCCTAGATTATTGTTAAACATCCTTGATTCTTTTAACACTTATTAATTCATTATTTATACATTTTGAATGATTTTTCTTAATTAAATTATAGCATATTTATATTAATTAATATTAATTATAGCATACATATATTATACATACATATAGCATACATAGCATAGTACATATTTATATACATAAAAGTGGGCAACTCACAAGTTTAAATCTCATTTATTTTTTATAAAGTGAGCAAAGCTTAATACTGTTTTCCAGATTGAAGAACAGATGAAAGACTAGCACACAAAGCACCCGAGAAGCCCCCAATTTCTCCCTCCATAGAAGGAAACTTCTACTGTGACCTCAGTCACTGAAATTACTTTGGCCTGTCTTGGAACATTTTATAATTGTGTCATGAAACAAACATTTGTGTTTGTCTCCTTTTATACAACACTTGTGTAATGTAATCAGGTTTCCATTGAAGTAATTTATTCATTTTCATTATTGTGTAGTATTTCTTTGTGACTATACTACCACATAATTGTTGACTTTACTGTTGATGAATACTTGAAAAATAATGAGTAATACTGATCTGTACATCCTTGTACTGGAGAAAGAAATGACAACTCACTCCAGCATTCTTGCCTGGAAAATCCCATAGATAGACAAGCCTGGAGGCAACACTTCATGGGGATCACAAAGAGTTGGACATGACTGAGTGACTGAGAACTTCCTTGTATATGCTTTTTGTTAGCAAAAATATGCATTTCTGTTACAATTATGCCTAGGACAAGTTTAGCTGAGATATTATTAAGATTTAATAGATATTGCCCCACAACTTTCCAAAGGGCATGTGTCAATTCATACTCCTTAATATAGTATAGGGAGAGTTCCAGTTATTCCAAATTCTTGCCTTTGCTGACTCTTAGAATAGTCTTTGTTTTTAATTTTATTTTAGTTATTTGATAGGTATATAGTAGAGTCACATTGTGATTTTATTCAAAGTCTTCTAATGACTCTTCACATATTAATTGGTTGTTTGGCTTTCCTGCTCATGGAGTGCCTGTTCCTGTTTTTATCCATATATTATTTAATCTTTTTCTTATTGAGTAATAAGAGTAGGACTCATTATGTATAAGAATCTTTCCTAGTTATATGTATTCCAAATATCTTCTATTGTATGGTTTTCCCTTTCTCCATTTTAATGACATATTTTGATGAGCACATTAATGAATTAACTCCAATATATCCATATTTTCATTATGGCTACTGAATTTGTATCCTATTGTGTTCCAAATATCATGGAATCTCTCCGTTTTGTTTTTTTTTTTTTAGTTTTTTCCTAGAGTTGTTCCTCTTTACCTTTTAGGTCTACAGATCAAATGACTTGGGGACTAGGCTTCACAATGATTTCACAATGACTTCTACTGAATTTACTGTTAGAACCCTACCTGATTTCTCCTCTGAATAAATTTGCCCTATTACATACTTCTATGAAGCCTGGGTCATAGCACAGCCCAGGTCAAACTTATCAAACTTTCTGGAATACCAAGGGATAGAAAATATGAATCTTAGGAAAATGATACCTCCCTGTCTATGTGTGGAGTACCGAGGGAAAATGTTCTAGCATCTGGGTTGAGGTAATATTTCCTCCAAGAAAAAATTAAACTTTGTGCATAAAGTTAGTTTGAGCCAATCAGTAAAAATATACACAGGAGCTGAATATTAAGGTCAGAAAGTGGTTTGCTACAACACGATTATAAATTCAAGAAATGCAGACTATTTGAAGTGCGCACTTCAGGCCCTCTTATGATTTTTGTGTAGAGTTTAATTTGACATAGTTATTTTTCATCCAAGCATGGGTGTTACTATGATATGGTTGATTAGACTTGCAATCAGACAAATTTCTGGGCTGAAATGGACATTTGTTGTCCTCTTCTCTTTATTGAAAAATTTGCAGTCTGTTCATTTACTTCGCACTTACACAGCATGCCTTCATCTAATAATTGATAATATCAGTTTAAAATGTTGCTTTCTTAATGTGATTAACATTAGATTGTTCCCTTCTTATTCAAATAACCCAAGTTCTTTATGCATGGACACAACATCTATTTATCTTTTGGTTTAATATATAGTCCCCATAGACTTCAAGTTCATAATTAACAAGAGTTTTATTTTTTTTTAATTTTATTTTATTTTTAAACTTTACATAATTGTATTAGTTTTGCCAAATATAAGTAACAGCATGACCATAGGTAAATAAAGCTGCCTTTACCATTTTTGCTCCCCTAAGCTCAAAGCAAGATTTTTTTTTTTTTTTTTACCTTTTTAACCACTTGAGTAATTTTTCTATGTGGTCTCTACATTAAGTATTTTACATCCTTGGAGGACATTTTACTGCTTCTTGATAGCCAAGTCAAGCTCATAATCACATTAATTCTTTGGGGTGTGGTATCATTAAGTACCTACAACCCAATTTTTATTTCAAATTGTTTAAACCAATGAACTTTTTCTGGAGATACTAAAATGCTAAGGTATAAAATAGAGTAAGACCTGTATCAAAGTGTAAATTTAGTTGAAATTCAGTTTGAACTTCAAACTGAAACCTAAGCTATGAAAAGATTTCTACCTTTGTCAGCATGACGGGCTTCCCTGGAGGAAGCCCTCCAGCCCTTCTCTGGAGGCTCACAGCCTTTCTCTGATGGCTCAGATGATAAAGAATCTACCTACAATCGAACCTGCATGAGACCTGGGTTCTATTTGTGGGTCCAGAAGATCCCTTGGAGAAAGAAATTGCAACCCACTCCAGTATTCTTACCTGGAGAATCCCATGGACAAAGGAGTCAGGGGAGCTACAGTCCATGGGGTCCCAAAGAGTCAGACACAATAAGCGACTAACACTGGAGTTATTTAGTTTATTTAGCAAATACTATGTAGCACACAGTAGCCAGATTTTCACTAGGCATTGTGCAAATTAATGAATCTCCCTAACACACCTATGATATAGCTACTTTATGATTCACACTTCACAAATAAGAAAAGGGAAGTGATACAAAGTTAAATAATCGAGTAACTTGCCCATGGTTGCACAACTGGAAAATAGTATTCCACCAGAGAGTCTGCCTCCATAGTTCATGCTCTTAAATTGCTTTACTAATTTTAAAGAGGTCTCTATTGAAGATTAAGTGACTAACACTCCAAGCAGACTTGATCCTTTCCTGACTTGAAACTTTGATGCCAGTTCTCATATGGAGGGGTTCATTTTTGTTTCAAAAGCTTTTTCCCTGCCTTGCTCCTTATTTGAATTTTCTGACCTGTTTTACATAATGTTCTAGAAATGAAGTCTTACACTATTTTGTTTTGTTTTGTTTTCCTTCTTTCTACTGTGTTCTAGAGAGAATGAAATCTTATCTTTGGTCTCTGACTGTGTCTGCTATATCTGAGGTCCTGCTTCCTGGTATCAAACCTCCCTGATGAAGTCTTTGCACCTATATCGGGCCTAAACATACCCTTTTGTCCAGCTGCATTTTCAGGACACCTAAATCTGTGACTTTCTGTGCTACATTCAGTCTAACTCTTTACCTGGGATATTGCCAGCTATCTGCCACCTGTTGAAGAATATCCATTTAGACATTATCCTCTGTCTAGCTAAGCAAACTTCCTCTTCTTTAAAAAATAAATTTTTGGAGCATAGTTAATAACAATGTTGAATTAGTTTCTACCATACAGTAAAGTTGTTATATGTATACATATACATATATCCAGGTTTCCATGGTAAAAAATCTGCCTTCCAATCTGCCAGGAGACATGGTATTGATACCTGAGTCTGGAAGATTCCCTGCAGAAGGAAATGATAACCCACTGCAGTATTCTTGCCTGGGAAATTCCATGGACAGAGGATCCTGGTGGATTATAGTCCATGAGGTCACAGTTGGACACAACTTAGTGACTAAACAACAATAATGTATATATCCACTCTTCATAAATTATTTTCCCACATAGGTCATTACAGAATATTGAGTAGAATTCCTAGTGCTATACAGTAGGTCTTTATTAGTTATCTATTTCATATATAATACAATAGTGTGTATATGGCAGTTCCCATCTCTGTTTATCTCTCCCCCATTTCCCCACTGGTATCCATCACCAACTCAATGGACATGAGTTTGGATAAACTCCAGGAGTTGGTGATGGACAGGGAGGCTTGGCGTGCTGCAGTCCATGGGGTCGCAGAGTCAGACACGACTAAGTGACTGAACTGAACTGAGCCATAAGTTTCTTTAACGGGTTTCCTCTTTAGCACTGAAGAGAGGTGAATAAGAGATTTTTTAATTCAAATGTTTGACTTACTATTTCATGAATGCCCTTTGCTTAGGTCTTTGATCTAAATTATCATAACCTTGTCTTGTCAATTTATAAAATCCATATAAAAGTTTATGTGTATGAACTGAAATTCTCTTCCAGTGTTTGGCATATAATTTTACCATTTCTGGGTTTGTCAACTTCAAGTTCCTTCCAGCATCTGAAATAAAATCTATAATAAAGATCTTGTTAGGAATGATGTTGGTATCTCAGTTTTTGCCTGTAATATTGAAATTAAAGTACATTATCCAACAGTAGCTTGTTTATGCACTTTATGGCCTTCTTCTCTTTACAATGAGAATTTAGGAAATTACTGTTAGAGTAAAACCAAAGAAAAACTATGTGGAATTGAAACAATAAAATGTAGTTCTGTTCCAAAGAGGAAATTTTAAATTGTCTATTTTCATGACAGAAACATTCAATATAATTAAAAACTAAGAATATTCATAAGAATCTGAAAAATGTATAACCAGTATGATTGATATCCAGTAATTCTTCAACAAATATTTGATTATCTTTTAAGTCCAACACGGGCTTCGCTGGTGGCTCAGAGGGTAAAGTGTCTGCCTGCAATGTGGGAGACCTTAGTTTGATCCCTGGGTCAGAAAGATCCCCTGGAGAAGGAAATGGCACCCCACTCCAGTATTTTTGCCTGGAGAATCCCATGGATGGAGGAGCCTGATAGGCTACAGTCCATGGGATCCCAAAGAGTCGGATATGACTGACTGACTTCACCTTCCTTCCTTCTAAGTACAGCATAATCTATTTGGGGGATACTGTTTTGAACAAAATGGGGATTTTTCTTTCTTGCTTGCAACTTATAGTTTAATGAGCAAGCAAAGACTTAAAATAAGTAAATCAATGAAGGTGTGAAATTTTTTCATCACTACTATCATGGACAAGGTTGGAAAGATCCCCTGGAGAAAGGAAAGGCTACCCACTCCAGTATTGTGGCCTGGAGAATTCCATGGGCTATATAGTCCATGGGGTCACATACAGTAGGACACGACTGAGTGGCTTTCAATTTCACTTTTATCATGGACAAAAGCAGGATACTAAATTAAGATGATCTCTGTTTGGACAGGCTGATCAGGAAAAGTGTCATATTTAAACTCCAAAGTAGGAGAGGGAAAGATCAAACCATTCAAAGGGATAAGAGGAAAAGCAATTAAGTTTTCATCTTATTAACAACATTTGGTGCAATCTTTTGCTTCCTACTTCACAAAACATTTTCCTTTTTTTTTTTTTTTTACTTTTCCCTTATTTTTTATTTTATTTTTATTTATTTATTTATTTTTACTTTACAATATTGTATTGCTTTTGCCATACATCAACATTGGCTTCTGGGATACCACACAATCCTGGTCTTCCTAACATGTTGGTCATGCTTATTGAACTGTTTAACTGGTGTCTCCTCTTTTGAGCATCTAAATATTGGAGTGTCTACAAATAGGTAATTGGTATTCTTCTCTATACTCATTTTCTGTATCTTATCATCTATAAAAATATCATTAACTGCCCTCTATTTTCTTTTGGGATTCCCTGGTGGCTTAGTGGTAAAGAATCTATCTGCCATTGCAGGAGACATGGATTCAATCCCTGTGTTGGAAAGATCCCCTGGAGAAGGAAATGACAAAACACTCCAGTATTCTTACCTGGGAAACCCCATACACATAGGAGACCAGCAGGCTACAGTCCACAGGGTCACAGAGTCAGAAACAACTTAGAAACTGAACAAGAGCAGAAAATTTCCTTTGACTCTCAAATTTGTAACTTTACTTGAAGCTTTCCATCTGACCTCTAGGCTCTTCAGTTCAGTTCAGTTCAGTTCAGTAGCTCAATCTCGTCCAACTCTGCAACCCCATGAACCGCAGCATGCCAGGCCTCCTTGTCCATCACCAAGTCCCAGAGTTTACCCAAACTCATGTCCATCGAGTCGCTGATGCTATCCAACCATCTCATCTGCTGTCGTCCCCTTCTCCTCCTGCCCTCAATCTTTCCCAGAATCAGGGTCTTTTCAAATTAGTCACCTCTTCACATTAGGTGGCCAAAGTATTGGAGTTTCATCTTCAGTATCAGTCCTTCCAATGAACACCCAGGACTGATTTCCCTTAGGATGGAGTGGTTAGATATCCTTGCAGTCCAAGGGACTCTCAAGAGTCTTCTCCAATACCACAGTTCAAAACCATCAATTCTTCTGTGCTCAGCCCTTTTTATAGTTCAACTCTCATATCCATACATGACTATTGGATAAACCATAGCCTTGACTAGATGGATCTTTGTTCACAAAATAATGTCTCTGCTTTTTAATCTGTACTTTAGATTGGTCATAACTTTACTTCCAAGGAGTAAGCATGCAGTCACCATCTGCAGTGATTTTGGAACCCAAAAAAATAAAGTCAGCCACTGTTTCCACTGTTTCCACATTTATTTGCCATGAAGTGATGGGACCTGATGCCATGATCTTAGTTTTCTGAATGTTGAACCTTAAGCCAACTTTTTCACTCTCCTCTTTCACCTTCATCAAGAGGCTCTTTAGTTCTTCACTTTCTGCCATAAAGGTGGTGTCATCTGCATATCTGCGGTTATTTATATTTCTCCTGACAATCTTGATTCCAGCTTGTGCTTCTTCCAGCTCAACATTTCCCATGATGTATTCTGCATATAAGTTAAATAAGCAGGGTGATGATATACAGCCTTGACATACTCTTTTTCCTATTTGGATCCAGTCTGTTGTTCAATATCCAGTTCTAACTGTTGCTTCCTGACCTGCATATAGGTTTCTCAAGAGGCAGATCAGGTGGTCTGGTATGCCCATCTATTTCAGAATTTTCCACAGTTTATTGGAATCCACACAGTCAAGGGCTTTGGCAAAGTCAATAAGCCAGAAATAGATGTTTTTCTGGAACTCTCTTGCTTTTTCGATGATCCAGCCGATGCTGTCAATTTGATCTCTGGTTCCTCTGCCTTTTCTAAAACCAGTTTGAACATCTGGAAGTTCAGTTTACATATTGCTGAAGCCTGGCTTGGAGAATTTTAAGCATTACTTTACTAGTGTGTGAGATGAGTGCAATTGTGCATTAATTTGAGCATTCTTTGGCATTGCCTTTCTTTGAGATTAGAATGAAAACTGACATTTTCCAGTTCTATTGCCTCTGCTGAGTTTTCCAAATTTGCTGACGTATTGAGTGCAACTATTTCACAGCATTATGTTTTAAGATTTGAAATAGCTCAACTGGAATTCCATCACCTCCACTAGCTTTGTTCGTATTGATGATTCCTAATGCCCACTTGACTTCACATTCCAGGATGTCTGCTCTAGGTGAGTGATCACATCATAGTGATTATCTGGGTTGTAAAGATCTTTTTTGTACAGTTCTTCTGTGTATTCTTTCCACCTCTTCTTAATATCTTCTGCTTCTGTTAAGTCCATACCATTTCTGTCCTTTATTGAGCCCATCTTTGTATGAAATATCCCCTTGGTACCTCTAATTTTCTTGAAGTGACCTCTAGTCTTTCCCATTCTATTGTTTTTTTTGTTGTTGTTTGTTTGTTTTTTAAATTTTATTTTATTTTTAAACTTTACAAAATTGTATTAGTTTTGCCAAATATCAAAATGAATCCATCACAGGTATACATGTGCTCCCCATCCTGAACCCTTCTCCCTCCTCCCTCCCCATACCATCCCTCTGGGTCGTCCCAGTGCACTAGCCCCAAGCATCCAGTATCGTGCATTGAACCTGGACTGGCATCTCGTTTCATACATGATATTTTACATGTTTCAATGCCATTCCTCTATTTCTTTGCATTGATTGCTGAGGAATGCGTTCTTATCTGTCCTTGCTATTCTTTGGAACTCTGCATTCAAATGGGTATATCTTTCCTTTTCTCCTTTGCTTTTCACTTCTCTTCTTTTCACAGCTGTTTGTAAGGCCTATTGAGACAGCCATTTTCCTTTTTTACATTTCTTTTTCTTGGGGATGATCTTGATCCTGGTCTCTTGTATATGTCACGAGACGCTGTAGAGGACCCACCAACTCCATTTCTCCCCTTGGAAAACATCTCAAATTTAAGGTCCCGAGATGATCAATAAATATGGATGAATATTTAAACTTACAACCACAAAAATATATTTTAAAACCAATTCCACACCTATTATAATGGGAAGCTTTTTTTTTTTCACGTGTGATGAAATTGTTATAGAGATAGTGCAAAGGGAATTTTATAGTCTGGTGTAGACACTTGAAAGACACTTTTGTAGTTTTATTAGACCACCAGGTGCTCTCTTCTCAGTATAAACTAAAGAGTGTTACCATTTATTTATTAAATACTAAGAAAATATCTTCAGATATATTCCTTTGAATATGTTACTGGAATTGTAAATCCAGAAGAAATGTAATTAAAAAAAATGTAAATCCAGGAGAAATAATACCAGAATTACCTATGGTGTGTTATAAAACAGAATAATATGTAGCAGTCAAAATGAATCTACTAGAGCCATATATTTCAAAATGTAACCATATTGCTGTGCTTTGTGGTTCGGTTTGTGTCCAACTTTTTGTGACTCCATGGACTGCACCACACCAGGCTCCTCTGTCCATGGGGTTTTTCCAGGCAAGAATACTAGAGTGGGTTGCCATGCCCAACTCCAAGGGATCTTCCCAACCCAGGGATCAAAATCAGGTGTCCCCCATTGCATATTAAATCACCAGAAATCAAATTTTATAATAATAAATACAGTAGGGAAAAACAAATATATATGCATACAATTTTTAAGTCTGAAAGACTACATTTGTTTGTATATGAATAAGTCACATATATGAAAATCTCTACAGAAATGTTAATATCAATTTCAGCAAAATAGGTAAGTCTGAGAAAGAAAGAGTAAATACAAATGGGATCATATATATGGTAAAGAGTTGGCTGTAACCTTATCTGAAAAATGTATTATGAAAAAAAAAACTGAAGGAAATATGAAAGGAAAATGATTTGATGAATACAATGCTATTCACTATAGTTTTTCCTATGAATTTTCACACATTGGTAATATATCTTTTAAAAACTCAATATATTCAGATAAGAGACTTTATTGCCTCACTACCTGAGTCTTTCACTAAGTGTCACTACATTCACTCTGTCTTTTAAATCAAGACATAACAATCATTAACTCCTCTTACCTGTATATAATATGAATATAGTCCATTAGTAGAACCTATCATGGAGTCACAAAAGTTGGACACGACTCAGCAACTAAGTACATCATCTCTACATAGGGATAATCATTTCTACAACTTTGGTTTAAGCTTCCTTTCTCTCTCATCTGAATTTCTGTAGAACAAGCGACTTCTCTATTTCCACAATTCCCCCTACAGTTAGTTCTTCCTACAGAGTTCATAGTGAAATTTTTAAAATATGAATTAGATCACAATGCTTCTTTATAACGTTTCCACTACCTTTTCAACACATTCCAAATATGATCAAAGTCTTTACACAGCAAGTAAGTCTGACCAAGACATCTTAACATTCCTCTCAGCTTGACTAAACTTTAGTGTCATTGAGCCTGGAAGTGGGGTAGGTAAATTTGATTTATGTATATAGATAATTCTTATTTCTTCTCCTCTTCTCCACAAAATCCTAGCTCTGAACCTTATGTTAATGTATTACATCACCCACTACCCCTGAATGTTGTTATTAAATAATAACAAGCAAGTAATTTATTTTAATTTATTG
The DNA here is from genome assembly GCF_032452875.1 of Bos javanicus. Lineage (NCBI taxonomy): Eukaryota > Metazoa > Chordata > Mammalia > Artiodactyla > Bovidae > Bos > Bos javanicus. Next base: position 53,057,375 of record NC_083878.1, read on the forward strand.
AAAATTATATCCTTTGGTTCACCAAGACTGGCATCTTAGTTAATTCCTGGAAGCTTCTAATCACACTTAGGTGATCCTTCCTATGTTTGTGCTTCTCGTATTTGAGCTTATCTCTTCCAATAATCATATCCTCCACACAATTTCAGGCCTAGGTTATACTTGTCATTATCAATTCTAACAATGAATTCATCATCTTAATATATGTGTTATATTCTGTGGTTAGTATCTTTTTAAAAAAAATGTTTTAACCTTCCCCTACTTAGAATCTAGATTACAACAATTCATGAAAACTTACATATGATTTTCATAGTCCCTCACATCCTTGATATCTTCTGTTTCTTCCTTTATTGGCTCAAAAATCCAAGATAAATCATATTAATCACTCCATTACCTACACCTTGAGCATTTTTCCTTTTCATCCAACTTCTTACCCAAACCACATTGCTGATTCAACCAATGAAGTTTTATACTCTACTCTTGTACCCAGAAAGTTTCAAAGGCATGGAGAAAAAATACAATCATTTGAATGTCTCACTTTAGTTCAAGACCACAAGTCACAGATGGTGCTTTAATGTTGCTAGGCATTCATACTGTAGGAACTCAATCCATTCACTCTCCCATCTATATATATGTTGCATATATGTGTTTTTGACTTGACAAAAGGTTCAAGATAAACTGTTAAATGAAGAAAACATAGCACAAAACTGATCATACTTTATGGGGTGCCAATTTTATTTATAAGAAATAAAGTTATCTTGCCCTTTGCTCTTGAATATCATTTTATTTAAAATCTGAACAAAGATAAATTGATAATATGTACACACAGCTGTGTGTATTTAATAAGTATCCAAATATTTCAAACGGCTGATAATAAAATAGCTAAAGAAAGTTACACAAAGATTATTGCTTTTAGAAATTGAATGACGAGAGAAATAAAAAATTCAGTAGAATATTACAAATCATTTATTTAAAAGATACATAAACTCTACATGGGAGTATTTATTTACTAAGGATCAGCTGACACCTCTTCAGTTCAGTTCAGTTCAGTTCAGTCACTCAGTTGTGTCAGACTCTTTTCTACCCCATGAATCACAGCAAGCCAGGCCTCCCTGTCCATCACCAACTCCCGGAGTTCACTCAGACTCATGTCCATCGAGTCGGTGATTCCCTTCAGCCATCTCATCCTCTCATGCCCTTCTCCTCCTGCCCACAATCCCTCCCAGCATTGGGGTCTTTTCCAATGAGTCAACTCTTGGCATGAGGTGGCCAAAGTACTGGAGTTTCAGCTTTAGCTTCATTCCTTCCAAAGAAATCCCAGGGCTGATCTCCTTCAGAATGGACTGGTTGGATCTCCTTGCAGTCCAGGGGACTCTCAAGAGTCTTCTCCAACACCACAGTTCAAAAGCATCAATTCTTTGGCACTCAGCCTTCTTCACATTCCAACTCTCACATCCATACATGACTACTGGAAAAACCATAGCATTGACTAGATGGAACTTTGTTGGCAAACTAAAATCTCTGCTTTTTAATATGCTGTCTAGGTTGGTCATAACATTCCTTTCAAGGAGTAAACATCTTTTAATTTCATGGCTGCAATCACCATCTGCAGTGATTTTGGAGCCCCCAAAAATAAAGTCAGCCACTTTTTCCACTGTTTCCCCATCTATTTCCCATGAAGTGATGGGACCAGATGCCATAATCTTAGATACTATGAAAACACTGCAGTTAATAGCATCATGCATCTCTGTTCTACTTTCTACAATGAATCGTGTTCTTGATGACTAGAATTAGGAATTTTTGATAGAGTTAATTACGTTAATGTTACTGTCATCCACAAAATGCAAAAAGAACATGTAAAAAGAGGATTAAAGAGACATCTTCTGACAATGAACTCTTACCCTGTCTTCTTGACTTTAAGTCCCCCAAATTTCTTTGAATATCTCTCGATCAATAAATCCTGTATATGTATCAAAATTTATGAATGTGTTCATGTCCAGTAGGGAGGAATATTTTTCTTTTAAAATGTCTCTTCAAATTTTATCAAAAATTTGCACTGACTGTCTTTATCATGTTTCCTTTTTCCTCTCCATCTCCTTTATAGATTCTCAGCATTCTAAAAACACTAATAATGATTTTGTGTTGTTTTCTTGCCTCAGAGAAATTGATCCTGTAGCTTTACATGCACACTAAAACACTGGAGTCTTAATATTATGTTTTAGAAATATTTGAATTTTTTAAAAGCTACAGACTGAAAATTCTGAAATGAGGAAGAATTCTTGAAACTTTAGTTATTTATAAACAAAGCTTTCTTTCAAACATAAGTTAATGATCTGAGCAGTTTGTTTCTTAATGTAAATAAGAGAGTAAGGAACTTAGATTTTTGATAAGTCAGAAATTATTTTTTACTTATTTTTAACTGGAGGATGTGAAGTGAAAGTTACTCAGTCATGCCTGACTCTTTGTGACCCCATGGACTGTACAGTCCGTGGTATTCTCCAAGCCAGAATACTGGAGCAGATAGCCTTTCCCTTCTCCAGGGGATCTTCCCAACCCAGGGATCAAACCGATGTCTCCCTCATTGCAGGTGGATTCTTTACCAGCTGAGCCACAAGGGAAGCCCATAGTTGCTTTAAAATATTTTGTTGGTTTTTGCCATATATCAACATGAATCAGCCATAGGTATACATATGTCCACTCCCTCAGAAACCCCCTCCCATCTTCCACCCTATTCACTTCTCTAGATTGTCACAGAGCACTGAGTTTGAACTCCCTGTGTCATACAGCAAATTCTGATTGGTTATCTGCTTTATATATGGTAATGCATATGTTTCTATGCTACTCTTTCAACTGGTCCCACTCTCTCCTTCCTACACTGCGTCCACAAATCTGTTTTCTATGTCTGTATCTCCACTGTGCCCTGGATATAGGTTCATCAATACCATCTTTCAAGATTCCATAGATATGTTTTAGTATATGATATTTAATTACTCTTTATCTAATGCTCTTTTTTTAAATTTCATTGTAGAATAAGCATAGTCAAAGGCATTATATCTTTTTTGTGAATTGTCAACAATTTGAACCAAGTGAACTTGAAATCTTCACACATCATTTTTAGGACATATTCCATTTGGAATCTGATTCTTACTTACCTCTTCTAATATTATATCTCAAGTTGAAATTTCAATGCTAAAGCAGGAGAATGCTCAGGCAACAGGGACCATCCCAGGTAAACTAGGGCAAATTGGTAACCTTAATTCAGAGCTTAGAATTTTATGTCTGAACATAGGCCTATGGACTGTAAAGGCCTAAGAAAGACATAATTTAAAAAAGAGAACAAAAATGCAGGCAATTCCACTCCAAGCTAAAGACACAGAGCCCAACAAAGAGTGCTCTTATATGGTCTTTTTCTACAGTCACCTTGTTTCGCACAAAGTTTATCTCAGAAGTTTGGAATGGTGGTTTTCCATATCCCTAATTGCCTGCTCTACATTTTTCTTTGAGGATTTACACAAAACCTTTCTGAATCTGTTTATACTTTAATTATACATATATTTTAATAATGACAGTAATGCAAATAATACCAATATTGGCATGACAAAATAAACAAAGTCAAGAGCCTAAGCTTTGCAGACACACAGCCATAAGTGATTGGTGTTGTTCAGTTGCTAAGCCATGTCTGACTCTTTTCAACTGTGTGGACTACAGCACACCAGGCTTCCCTGTCCTTTTACTATCTCCCAGAGTTTGCTCAAATTCATGTCCACTGAGTCAATGATGCTATCTAACCATGTCATCCTCTGCTGCCTCGGACAGCCCTTTTGTCATTTATGATTCTTGACAAGAGGCTCCATTTAACTAAAATTTAGGTCATTCACCTTGTAATGTGCTTTTCTGTAAGGAAGCAGAAAAACACATAAAGTTCCTAAAACATAAAGTGTATGTGTGCATGCCTAGTCATGTCCAACCCTTTGCAGCCTCTTGGACTGTAGTCTGCCAGGCTCTTCTGTCTGTGGAATTTTCCAACTAAAAAATACTGGAGGGGGTTGTCATTTTCTATTCCAGGGGATATTCTCAGCCCTGGAATAAACACACATTTCCTATGTCTCCTTCACTGACAGGTGGATTCTTTACCACTGTGCCACCTGGGAAGCCCCAAAACACAAAGGGATCTTAGTAAATAGCCATTTTTATTGCAAATTGGGTTTTATTGTATAAATTAAGAACTTAAAAATTTAATGGCTCAAGATTATATATTTACGGCTTCAAGATATGCACATAACAATTCATCAAATTTAATGAGGAATCAGGCTTTGCCACTTTAATATAAAAAGACTTAGGCCTCAAAGGTCTACACCTGTGACAAAGTAGCAGACTTGTCATCCATAAGCTTTATGAAGTAGCTATCCTTGAAGAGTTTTGTGTAATTATCTGGGTCAGACATTTCCAGGGTCATGAAGTTGCTTTAAAAAATTATGAGTCACCTGTGCAAAAATGATTCCAGATGGTAGATAACATTGGAAGAAATATTTCCCCAACCTTAAAGTATATCACTCTTACCCTCTTTTTACTTGTTTTATATATTTTCTTCTCTGTAATTCCTCTAATTTGACCCATTGATTGATCTGCTTCCTTGAATTTCAAACTTTATTCCTCACTTAATTCATTTCCCCTCCTGGCCCAGTATTGCTTTGACAACATGATAATGAATTACCCTAGTGAGAGCTAAATGCCTCATCTCTCTCTCTCTAGCTCTCTCTCACACATACACCCACATGCCCACACATCTTTTAGTGCCATTACTGATAATACTGTCCAAGATTGGCCTGGTCCCCAAGCTATTCAGGGACAAAGTTACTCTGATGTTTTCTTCATTTCAGCTTTTTTAATGACATTGTATAGATGTATATCTTATTGTTATATTCCCACTTCACTATTTTATGGCAATTTACTCCAATAATAACGTATATCACATTTGGACTGCTATTAAAGGTAGTATTTATAATATTAATTCACTGCATTGTTAGTTACTTCTTTACTCCTATAAATGTTTATAGTGTTGAAGATTCTACACTGTATAGGCTACAGTTGCTTTGAAAGACAATTTATAATCATGGTCTTTCATGATCAAAAACACTAAAACTTTGTAGGATATCTTTACAACTTAAAAGATTAATTATTTTATGATCAATTTTAATCACAGAAGAAGAAACTCATCATGCTCATTTTGTGACCTGAAATCCTCATGATGAAGCAGTTCTTAAGACTGTCCTGAAGCAACTCATTCGTTTTCCAATATGATGCTCTTAGTTGTTGAAAATAATGTGTTGCAGAAGATGTGCAATGGTCTGCTCTTCAACTGACTCTTCAATTTTGCTTTTGAAAATAATTCACTTTTGGTGCTGAGGTGTTTTGTGTGACAGAGTCCTCAATTGCTCACTTAACAGACACTCTTAGCAAATTTAGCCCTGAGAACTTTTCAATAAATTCATAATTCCTTAAATGCTCAAATCCTTTGCCTACATTTAGAAGGGTAATTGTGACTATGACTATGTTAGGATCACATGTTTCTTTATTACAAGATAGCAATTTTCAAATCACCAACCTTCCTTGTTTCTCATAATTATCTATTAAAAATTAGGTTTATTAATGATTTGGAACAATCATTTCACAAATAATCTTTACTTGTTTCAACTTATTGTTATAATAATCTGTAAAGTATCTTTCTTAAGAAATGTGGCCATTATATAACAATTGCCATTACTTAAGTAGAGCCATGTCTATACAGGAAACAGTTTAGGAATAAATGAATGAGAAAGGAAAATGAATAATTATTGCATCAAAATTCAGTTATGTAAAATATATCTGTGAAACTCTTAGGGTAAAATAATGAGTAGCAAGGCTGTTGCCTACCCATTCTCTCCTATTTAGGGTGTATTCCTAAAGCCATAATAGAGCTAATATAAATGTCAACCTTTTGATTTTATAATGCAAGTTCATGGGCTTTCTGAATCTTGGAATCATTTAGATTAACTCAAAGGTCTCTCATAAGCTATATACAAGACAATCTCACAGTATATCGGAAACATTTTTATTTTTATCTGTTCTACTTTCCTTTGTAAATTTGTGTGAAATTCTGTATGAAAATTTTGTGAAATTTGTAGTTGTTTTAGTGCAACCTTAATGCAGGTAACACAGATAATTTTTTTTCAATATTTAAATTGTATTCTCCCTCATTTCTCTATTACTGAGTTTTCCTTGTGGCTCAGATAGCAAAGAATCTGCCTGCAATGCAGGAGACCCAGGATCGATCCCTGGGTTGGCAAGATCCCCTGGAGAAGAGGATGGCTACACACTCCAGTAATCTTACCTGGAAACTTCTATAGACAGAGGAGACTGGAGGGCTATAGTCCATGGTGTCACAAAGAGTCACACATGATTGAGTGACTGACACTTTCACTTTTCACTTCTCTGTTAGTGTGGAGGGATAATTTGTTGTTGGGACTCTTTTGTCCTTCATGGTAACAACTGTTCCTTTTGACTAACAAAAGCTTCACAAGATTAGCAGGAACTTTCTGGAAAATATGTGCTTGATTGCATGTATTTCCCCTTCACCAAAATCACATATATATTGTTCTCCCGTCCTACCTGTTTGGCACAGATTCTCAGAGCAGTCTGAGGTGATATGTCCCAGACTGGCCTTCATTTTGCCCCAAATAAAACTGAACTTGCAACACTTATTTTATGTCTTTTTTTTTTAAGTTGACAATAGCTATGAGTTTAATACAAAGTTTGGAAAATTAATTAAGAAAAAAGACAAAAGAAACACAATAGAAAAAGAGGGGAAAACATAAATAGGCAGTCAGCAAAGTGCAGAGGAAAAACAGTCACTAAAAGCTCTTTAACTTCTCTAAAAGCTAAGGAAATGCAACCTGAATAAAAAATGAGATACTATCTTCCATCTTCTGTTGCACACAAAACAAGCAACAATAAAAGGAATGATAAATCCATTGCTTCTAGAGATTCCAGAGTTGAAAAAAATGACATTTTCATTCATTGCCAGTAAAATGTGCATTTATGCATAGCTTAAAAATTATTTGGTTTGCTTTATGGAATGATTATTAAAATCATTTCCATTGTTACAAATTTATTCCATAGAAATAAGAAGAAAGTATGTAGACTATAGCATGGTATAAGAGGAAAAAAATTTCTGTAAGGAATCTGATGTTAATCATCAATAGAGAAAACAATACATTCTGTTATAATCAAACATGGATTATTATGTAATCATTAAAAACAGTGAGTTAGAGTTTTAGTAGTTAAATTGAAAGAATTTTTAGTATCATGCCTGAACCCCAAAACTATGTTTTTTATTATTTCACAATATGGAAATGGTTAATAATAAATCTAACATGGAGAATCATGTTTTACCTCTGAAGTGTGTGGGATGTGGGAGGTGAAAGGACAACAGAGATGAAAGAGGAATGGGATCACTAATGAATAAAAATTATTAAAAAAAAGGGGTGCTTGAAATAAAAACATCACGCATATGATGAACTTATTTATGCAAAGTTATCCATTTGGCTATCTATTTGTTAGTCTACATTAAAGAAGGAATGCATTTATTCCTTTTTTTTCCCCCTTCACTGCCTTGGATTTTGATGATGATAATAATGATGATTAACTCACATCATTACACAATCAGGAAAAATGAACTATTTTAATTTTATAAAAATATGACTTCAACGACAAAACTTTTTAAAAATAACTTGATCATGTCTCATTGAATTAATTATAAAATTAGGAAATACAACTACGTTGAATTGAAAACTCTCTGTCAAAATCTGAGGGTCAAACTCATGTTCATCTTTTATTGCTTTTGTTTATGAGAAAGAAGTGGTGAGTGTACCCCAGGATAAAGGGCAAGCTATTTCCATTTAACTTCTCTCCTCTTAAAGAACTACTTAAATTGATACTTGATGTTCTGAGCAATATGTATGGCTGTGTAGCTCTTTGTATTAAATTTGTATACACTTTTCTTTGTACATTAAGATAAAGATAACTGAATAATTTGGCCAAATCCAAGGAGATGATTTAGTTCATTCACATTTGTAAGTTTTCTCTGTCCATGGCTGGAGTGTAAATTACTGAGAATAGTAAACAGGTCTCACACAGTGTCTCAGGAAAATGCCTTTTTCAAGACCACAAATAGCAGTCTGAAGAGTCAGTCCATCTTTTCAGAAGGCTCTTAGAGGACCAAAGAAGTGATTAGTCAGAAGAATAATGAGTAAGCAAAAATGTCAAGACAGCTACTGCAATTTTCCTTGGAAGAAAGGCCATGACAAACATAGTACATTAAAAGGCAGAGACATCACTTTGCCAACAAAGGTCCATATAGTCAAAGCTTTGTTTTTTCCAGTAGTCATGTACTGATGTGAGAGTTGAGCCATAAAGAAGTTTGAGCAATAAAGAATTGATGCTTTCAAACTGAGGTGATGGAGAAGACTCTTGAGAGTCCCTTGGACAGCAAGGATATCAAACCAGTCAATCCTAAAGGAGTTTAACCCAGAATATTCATTGAAAGGACTGATGCTGAAGCTGAAGCTCCAATACTTTGGCCACCTGATGCATAGTGCTGACTCATTTGAAAAGACCCTGAGGCTGGGAAAGATTAAGGATAGGAGGAGAAGGGTGCGACTGAGGATGAGATGGTTGGATGGCATCACTGACTTAATGGACATGAGTTTGAGCAAATTGTAGGAGATAATGAAGAACAAGGAAGCCTGGCATGCTGCAATTCATGGGGTTGCAAAGAGTCGGATGAGACTTAGCAACTGAACAACAACAAAATTAAGTCATTATTTTTCTTTTCTTAATGGTGAGAAGTCATTTATTGTGATAGATATTAAATACACATATATCATATGAAATTATTTAGCTGAATTAATGCTTTCTTTCTGTAAGTTCTGTAATTTTAAAGTATACATGGGTTTCTATTTCTGATTATTTTGTAAATTTTCATCAATTTGATCACTGGGTTTAAATCAGGTATGCATAATACACAGCAGAATTGTGTGTTGGTAAATGAATATGAAAATTTGAATGAAGCACATAGGCATGTCATTGTCTTCCATCATCAAATAAGATATATTTAGTATATTCTTTGGAGAAGGCAATGGCACCCTACTCCAGTACTCTTGCCTGGAAAATCCCATGGACGGAGGGGCCTGGTGGGCTGCCGTCCATGGGGTCGCGAAGAGTCGGACACGACTGAATGACTTCACTTTATTTTTTCACTTTCATGCATTGGAGAAGGAAATGGAAACCCACTCCAGAATTCTTGCCTGGAGAATCCCAGGGACAGGGGAACCTGGTGGGCTGCCGTCTGTGGGGTCGCACAGAGTTGGACATGACTGAAGCGACTTAGCAGCAGCAGCAGTACATTGTTAGGCACTAGCACAATCATTTTTAATATGCATGACAAATTTAAACAAATGAAACTTTTGATATTAAAAGGTGACAGAATATATTAACATCATCCCAAAATATGCCACTCTGGCATATTGACTACTTTGAGTTAAAGTTGCATAACAAGCAGTAGGAGCCATAGCTTCTATCCCTGGGTTGAGAAGATCCCTTGGAGAAGGAAATGGAAATCCACTTCACTATTCTTGCCCAGGAAATTCCATAGACAGAGGACCATAACAGTCTAGAGTGCATGGTATTACAGAAGAGTTAGACATGACATAGCAACTAAACAACAACAAACAGCAAATAGTACATAGAAGAAAAACACTCTGACCTTCCTTTTTTTCTTAAAAGAGATGCATTCCCATGTGAAAGATGCCCTTCCTGTACTAGAATGAAAGTATCATTCTTATCACTAAGAATAAGAAGTTGAGACGGAGCCAATTCTGTGCAAATAGACCTTGGTAAAATAATTTATGTCTTCCTTTAGCTTCCTCTCATAATTTAGCTACTTTCCACAATTGCTGGTCTTTACAGGTTCATCTTTTCTTGGAGTCTTCATTTCCTTTTGAGGACTCGTGTCATGAAAAACTTACTTAAATGTTTGTGCTTCCTTGTTAATCTGTCTTATGTCAGTTTAATTCTCAGATTCAGTTGAAAAATCCAAAGAGCATTGAGGTAATATTTTTCCTCCCCTACAATATCAAATGGAAATTTCAATAGCTTGTATTTAAATCCAGCTACTTAGTTCTGGAAAATATCTTATGAAATAGGTGTGCCAATCTTCTACTTTTGAAAATAAATGGATACATATTAATTCACTAGCATTTTTGTTATCTAAATAATTTTGTGCAGGAGCAACTTCAATTCCCAAAGTCAACCAATTATCTTTTCTAAGGCTTTAATAAAGATGTTAAAACACGCCAGACTTCACAACAACCCTATTTCAGCCTCATATTCTTTGACATTTTATCATAGTGATTGATTTCCTCATTGCCCTCCAGTATTTTTCGATAGTGTGGCAAATTATTTTCCTCTCTTCTAGAATGTATTCCAAACTAAGTGCTTTCAAATTAACTTGTAGAAATCAAATTTCATGCAACACTTTTACTAAAGGTCATGCAACACTTTTACTAAAGGTCATATAAATAAAATATTCTAGAATTTCTTCTTCAATAATTTGTATTTCTATTGGGAAGAACTGGGTTAGAATGATTTCTGCATAAAACAAACATGTGGCATAGCTCTCACACTTATACCTTTAGCTAGGTTCTATTTTACTATATTTCAGATATACCAAAAGTTAACTTTGAAATGTCATATCATCGGAATTCTATGAAAATTTCCCTTATATTTACTTCATCACCTGTGATACCCATAATGAATGTAATTTTTTTTTCAAATATATTTGGAAACTTGCCTAATAAATATTTTCAATTACAATGGAAAAGAGTAGGTCATCCCTAAAGTAGGTAACATTTAATAAACCTGTCATTGCAGTTGGAGGGCATTGTTTGTTTGTTTTGAATTCATTTGCCCTAATAACCCCAGAGCAATGTACCCCAGTGCCCAAAGTTATGGATGATTGTCATTAATTGGATGACCATATCTATCTAGTTTCTAGGACTTGAAGGAATATTATACCAGCCTCATTAAATGTGTCAATTCCTTGCATTAAAAATAATAATAATCTGAAGGCCAACATTAGGTAATATGTGTAAAATACATATTATATGGAAGGGAAAGTTCTTAGAGGGATTTAAGCACCCTGTGCTTAACTTATTTTTCCCACTCATTAATGCAAACTTACCAGAGTCTAATGCTCAATTATATAAGAATTCAGAAAGTCCTCAGTGTGATGAAACCAGGTTTGTTTTCAGAAGCAAGAGATTCATTCTGGATATGAAAGTCAAGGACATTGGCAATTTTGATGAAAGGTAGATGTGAGTTAGAGAATTGTTCAGGCTGTCCTAGGCAGCCAGAAGACAGTTGAACTTCAATAGACAAATAACACAGACTTGGAGGTGGAGGGTAGGTGGTTACTTTGTAGTTTTCCCTATGATTGGTCAGAGCTTGTTCTATAAATAATAAAAGAGAGGCCAAATAGAGCATCAGAAAATGCAGTAAATGGTTGTAAAAATACAGATTTTAATATCAAAGGACATAATTTGATCCCCAAATTTACCAGTTATATTGGTTATGACACTTAGCCATTCTGAGCTTCACTTCCTCAAAAGGAAAATAGAGTAAAATATAATTTACAAGGTGAGAATGAAGATTAAATTGGACAGTGCACATGGAAGTTCCCTATATTAAATGCCAGTTCATTATAACAAATGCAAATGTTCATTATAATTATATTTTACTGAAAGAAAACATAATTAAAGAAGAAAGCATAATTAATTTTTTGAAGATTTAGAATTAACCTCCTCTTGAAAGATCTTGATAGATATATGGATGAATAGAGAGATGTATATATTCATTTTTTTCTCCATTCAAATATAAACTATATGACAGGTAAAGATTAACTTTGAGATTTACATACAGTTTTCTTTAACCTCCTTTTTATATCTTTGTCAGAAGTCTAAATCCTTTCCTTGGATTTCTGCAAATCCTCATAAGTTTACATTCTCTTGCTTTCATTTCTCTTTTCTTGTTGACCTCCCATTCACTGTTGAGTTTTACATCTAAAGCCTGGGTGGAGATTTGGACCATAATCCCTCAAAAACTCCCACTTAACAAGGTATATGTTTGTTAAGCTGTATTTAAATGCTACTTTCAAAGTTTGATATTAGATGTATGTGTCCTCCAAAATCTTTTAATCACTCCCAAGGTGGTAATTTCTTTTTGACAAATTTTTTTTTTTTCTAGCAAACTTCAACTCATCAGTGCTCAACCATGTTGCTTGAGTCCCTTCTCTCTCTCTTGAAGCTCTAACTCAACATTCATGTTAACTTATGAGTTGCATCTGTGTTTTGTCCTTCAATCCAAACCATGACTTAGGATTTCATGTTTTCCGTTGAAAGTGGCCTGTCAGCATTTTTTGAGGAAAAAAAAATAAAGTTGCATCAGGAAATGTTATATGAGTTCCTCGAGGCTGATGACATTTTAGTTAGTCTTGAATATAAATAGCTTTTATATAACTTCGTTACTCAAATATTTATGAAGCACATGGTCTATTCACAAGACTGATAATGCTCATTTTACCTCTTCTTTTCTTTTAACAGGTTTGTTAATTTTTGAGGAGTAGAATATTAATCATGCTATTTTCACTATATATTTGCTTATTTGCTTTGCTTATTTGCTTTGAATGCTTATTTGCTTTTAATATTCCCAATATTCAAAGTGACCTCCAAAGATAAAGATGGGTGTCCTTTCTATAGTTAGTCAAAAGAATAGGTCTTACTTATTGTATAAAATCCCCAAGTAATTCTTCAAAGATGTTAAAAGTAAGTTCAACAATTTCATGTAGCAATAAATTAAAACCATCTTATACAAATAAGCATTTGTTTTATTTTTATTAGTGTGTTTGATGCTCAAAGTTAACTTATAATCTATGGTCATCATTCAATTACAAGGAACTTTTTCATGAAATTCTTTCATCAGTATATATTTATTGTCTTGCATCTTGCTTTTCTTTTGCTAAAATTGTTTTGTTGTGTTCTGCAACTCTTTTTCTGCATCTATATTTATAAAGTTGATATCTGCCATGACTTTGCTTTTTTAGCATATTAATATCATAACTTGATCTATTTTATCTATCTCTATATTTATATATTTGCTATAAACTGAGCACAAACATTAAATCCTTATCACAAACTTTAATAATAAGTTGGTGTGCATGCATGCAGTTGCTTCAGTTGTGTCTGACTCTTTGCAACTCCATGGACTGTAGCCCACCAGGCTCCTCTGTCCATGGAATTTTGCCGAAGAGAATACTAGAGTGGATTGTCATGCCCTCCTCCATGGGATCTTCCAGACCCAGGGATTGAATGTGGGTCCCTTGCATTTCAAATGTATTCTTTTCTGCTGGGCCACTAGGGAAGCCCAGCATGTAGGTGTGTTTATACATATATATTTATATGATAGTACTGCTATGTGTTCAAAAGTATGTTTCATCTGTATTCACTTGAATTAACACCCTTCTTTGCAAATTAATGTAATTAGCAAAAAGAATCCTACCTCAAATCCTGCTTCAGTCACTCACAGCAGTATAAATTTTGACAATTCACATAATTTGCCAAAGCTCAAATATCATAATATCTACATTTGGGAATTTGGAGTTATGGTGTTGCTTCTGCTTATTACAAGTCAGTTCCCTTTGCACTCTTTCTTAACCATCTTTTTTACTTTCTTTTTGGCTTCATTTTTTTTTTTTTATCAATTATTCAACCTTTGTTAATTTTCTCAAGTCCCGTTCCCTCTATAAAGCCTCCCTTGATCAACCAAAATATTTACCTTATGAAAAGTGTCTTCTGGAACTTGAATTCTCCCCAGTTCTTGATTTTAAAGTGAATTTAATTTCTTCATTTAGTCATGTATGTGCATTCTTTCCTCACATTAACATTTTATGCTCACTAAAGTCAGAAAAATGTTTAAGTAGGGCTTATCAAAGATGTCTTTATATAATTCTCCCTATGGGAAGGGAAATACATTGCATATTGGAAATACAAATTAATTTTGATCATTGTTGTTTGTATTTACCTTGAAAATATGCCATGATGGCATCAGCCAGTGTTGCACAATTGGTCTCATTAATAGTGCCCACTATTCATCAGTTTCATTCTCACATGTATATGGGCCTTTTCCTATGCCTGAGACAGCTTTACAAACACATTTGATTTTGTTTATCAGACTACCTTGAGAAAGTTAAATACATTTCCTTGTGCATTGAGATACACTCTTCCAAACTAAAACATCAGCTTAATATACTGTTTTGGCTTCCCAAGGAGAGCTAGTAATAAGGAATCCACCTGTCAATGCAGGAAACATAAGAGATGCGAGCTCGCTGCCTGAGTTGGGAAGACCCCCTGGAGTAGGGAATGACAAACCACTATAGTATTCTTGCCTGCAGCATCCCAAGGACAGAGGAGCCATGAGGGCTACAGTCCAAAGAGTCACAAAGAGTTGGACATGACTGAGCATCTGAACAGGGTATACTAGTTAACTAATAGTCATGATTTTAGTGAAAGTTAAAATATTGTACTGTCCCTTGAAATTATGAATGTCTGACCACAATTTAACTGTAAAATCCGTAATAAACCTTTTATTGGGTTATGTTTCCATATATAAGTATGAGCATTAAAATTATTAATTCAACAGTTCTCTTACACAAAATTACACAGAATTACTATTTCCAAAAAGGAACTTGTCAAACCTGACTTATTAACTTTGAATACTTAAATGGGACAGTTTTCCTGTGCAAGTGAAAAAATGGTAAATTATAATCATTAATAGTATAAGTTATCTTGAATACCTAATATTTCCTCCCCACTCACTTAATAACAATAATAATAATAAAATGAGTGAATTAAAAAAATAATAGTATTATTTTAAACTGACACCGGTTGAAATTTACTAAAGCACAACGTGGATTATGTTCAAACTTTATGGGGAATGGTATGCTTTTCAAATAAACAATCAATAACTAACCCCTAGAGTTAGTTATTTCCAAATTTATTTGTGTGTTTCATTTATAAACTTAATTCCTTATCTTAATTCAAGTCAAATAGTCTGCTCTGAATACTCACAGCATTCAGTGACCCTTTTTCCCCTATTTTAAACCACACAGTGTCCTGTTTTTTTTAGGTCTGCATGAGTCATTTCCTTTATTAAATAGTCATTCCTCAGAGCTTATATTATTCAAGGCAATTGCCAAGAGGACGCCTTACACAAAGCAAGTCCAGTTGCGGTTCAGGCTTTAGCCTAATTAGTCTTTAATTCACAGATTATCAGATGTTTCTAGGCTCATAAGGAGCTATTTGCTTTTTTGTGTGCATGGACGGTTGGGGCTCAATCATGTCCAACTCTTTGCAACCCCATGGACTGTAGCCTCCCATGTTACTCTGTCCATGGAATTTTCCAGGGAAAAATACTGGAATGCGTAGTCATTTCCTTCTCCAGGGGATCTTCCTGACCGAGGGATCGAACCTGTCTCCTGCGTTGGCATGCTTCTTTACCATTGGACCTCCTGGGAAGACCTTATTTGCTTTTACTGATAAGTAATGGGATTTATTGTTGCTGTTTTGTGCTTATTGCTTGACAGGTGGAATGATTGTACTAAAGTATACTTGCTTTGATGGAAAGAGTAGAATTGACCAGATAAAGGAAGAATATGAAAAGCAACTTGTGAGACTAGAGAGCAATTATTCATAGCACAAGAATTGCACCAACTTGAGATGAAATTACTGCCTATTTACTGGGACCTGATCTTCAGTGTTGTTAGTTAGAGAAAAAGTCCGCAGATAGCTCTATGGATGCTGCCTCTATAAGCATAAGAAGTGTTCATTGGGAACCTGGATTTCATTTACTTTAAAATGATTGTTTTCCCAAATAGTTCAGTTCAGTTCAATTCAGTCACTCAGTCATGTCCAACTCTTTGCGAACCCATGAACTGCAGCACTCCAGGCCTCCCTGTCCATCACCAACTCCCAGAGTTTACCCAAACTCATGTCCATCAAGTCGGTGATGCCATCCAGCCATCTCATCCTCTGTTGTCCCCTTTTCCTCCTGCCCCCAATGCCTCCCAGCATCAGAGTCTTTTCCAATGAGTCAACTCTTCACATGAGGTGGCCAAAGTACTGGAGTTTTAGTTTCAGTATCATTCCTTCCAAAGAAATCCCAGGGCTGATCTCCTTTAGAATGGACTGGTTGGATCTCCTTGCAGTCCAAGGGACTCTCAAGAGTCTTCTCCAACACCACAGTTCAAAAGCATCAATTCTTTGGAACTCAGCTTTCATCACAGTCCAACTCACATCCATACGCGACCACAGGAAAAACCATAGCCTTGACTAGATGGATCTTTGTTGGCAAAGTAATATCTTTGCTTTTTAATATGCTATCAAGGATGGTCATAACTTTCCTTCCAAGGTGTAAGCGTCTTTTAATTTCATGGCTGCAGTCACCATCTGTAGTGATCTTGGAGCCCCCAAAAATAAAGTGTAACACTGTTTCCACTGTTTCCCCATCTATTTCCCATGAAGTGATGGGACTGGATGCCATCATCTTCGTTTTCTGAATGTTGAGCTTTAAGCCAACTTTTTCACTCTTCTCTTTCACTTTCATCAAGAGGCTTTTGAGTTCCTCTTCACTTTCTGCCATAAGGGTGGTGTCATCTGCATATCTGAGGTTATTAGTATTTCTTCTGGCAATCTTGATTCCAGCTTGTGCTTCCTCCAGTCCAGCATTTCTCATGATGTTCTCTGCATAGAAGTTAAATAAGCAGGGTGACAATATACAGCCTTGACATACTCCTTTTCCTATTTGGAATCAGTCTGTTGTCCCATGTCCAGTTCTAACTATTGCTTCCTGACCTGCATACAGGTTTCTCAAGAGGCAGGTCACATGGTTTGGTATGGAATACCAAAATTCTTTCAGAATTTTTCACAGTTTATTGTGATGCACACAGTCAAAGGCTTTGGCATAGTCAATAAAGCAGAAATAGATGTTTTTCTGGAACTCTCTTGCTTTTTCAAGGATCTGGTGGATGTTGGCATTTTGATCTCTGGTTTATCTGTGTTTTCTAAAACCAGTTTGAACATCTGGAAGGTCACGGTTCATGTATTGCTGAAGCTTGGCTTGGAGAATTTTGAGCATTACTTTACTAGCGTGTGAGATAAGTTTGAACGTTCTTTGGCATTGCCTTCCTTTAGGATTGGAATAAACCTGATCTTTTCCAGTCCTGTGGCCAGTGCTGAGCTTTCCAAATTTGCTGGCATATTGAGTACAGAAATTTCACAGCATCATCTTTTAGGATTTGATAAAGCTCAACTGGAATTCCTTTACCTCCATCAACTTTTTCATAGTGATTCTTCCTAAGGCCCACTTGACTTCACATTCCACGATGTCTGGCTCTAGGTGAGTGATCATATCTTCATGATTATCTGGGTCATGAAGATTTTTGTTTGTATAGTTCTTCAATGATTCATATTCACTTTTATTTATTTTGAAAGTCTCACATTTAAAAACAATGTAGAAGTTAAACAAACAAAAAAACTACCATGTCCAGAAATGGTCAAGTTGCTAGTATGTATGCAATTAATCCTCAAAACAACATAGATAGGTGATCAGACCATATTTTTAGATACATGAGATTTGGAAAGTTTAAATACTTTCTCAGGTATTCACACTTAGTAGGAAGCCCAGCTGGAAGCCCAACATCAGTCTGAACATAATTTCTGTGCTTTGAGTGATAGAATCATTCTCTTGGTCAATAAGGAGTGCAACCTTGAATCTTTTAGTACTACTATTTAATAGTATTATATCCATGAAAATGTAAGAAAATATAATAAAATAATAATAATAGACTGCAATTTGCAGTCTACTATTATTATTAATTTATTATATTTGCAGTCTACTATTATTATTACTTTATTATATTTTCTTACATTTTTATGGATATATTACTATTAAATAGTAGTACAAAAAGATTCAAGGTTGCACTCCTTATTGACTAAGAGAATGATCGCATCACTCAAAGCACAGAAATTATTTTCAGACTGATGTTGTGCTTACAGCTGGGCTTCCTACTAAGTGTGAATACCTGAGCAAGTATTTAAAATTTACAAATCTCATGTGTCTAAGAATATGGTCTGATCACCTATTTATACATGGCTAACCACTTGCCAGACCTTCTTTTACACAGTTTGCATATATTCATTCATTTAATCCTCACAATATTCAATAGAGCAGCTTCCATTACTGTCTCCTGAGAAGGAAACTAAATCAACTTAAAGTAGATCACAGCCAGGAAGTGTAAAACCACATCACATATCCACAAGTAACACACTTGCCAGATGGTCTTATTGGAAAGCTTTAAAAATATACTGGGCTTCTCTGGTAGCTCAGATTGTAAAGAAACTGCTTGCAATCTAGGAGATCAAGGTTCAATTCCTAGGTCAGGAAGATCCCCTGGAAAACAGAATGACAACCCACTCCAGTATTCTTGCCTGGAGAATTTCATGGACAGAGGAGCCTAATGGGCTAAACAGTTTGTGGTGTTGCAAAGAGATGGACACGGCTGAGTGGCTAACTCATACACACACAAATATCGTAGGGAATATAAAGTTGTGTAAATAAGCAGTAGTGGTGTTAGTTCACTTTACAACCACAGAAATAAAGGATAAGAGTAGTTACAGAAACAGCTTTGCCTCTAGTAAAATTACTTTTCCCCCTGAAAAGAGGATTCTTCTGACACACATATCCATTGGACTGACTGTAAAAATAAATGTAAAAGTGGGTTTGGCACTCAAGCTTAGCTTCATGTCCATAAACATTCAAATCATGTAATGAATCCTCTTGCTTAGATTCTGTGTTTATCTGGCAAGTTTTAATTACACTGTATTTTCCAACTCAGATTTCTCAGCACTGTGAAACTGTGATGTTGAGAGATTAAATGCATCTTCACAGAAATTCCATTTATAACTTCAGATTTAAAAATTAACATTGGTGTGGTATAATGGTAATGTCAGATGGTTAATGTGATTCTCACTAATTTTATGTTGTCAAGTTGAACTTTGATATTTCAATGACAGAGGTTGACCGATGGTGATTTATGAAAGGCAGTTCACCAACAGCCCTGTTTAACAGTGTGAGAAACTCCACTGGATGCTGTACAATACAGTATTTATTTTCCTAACTACTACATCTGTGCTTTGTTTATTCTTCTTTAGAAATATCCCCTGCTTCCGCTGCTTCTGATATTCCATTGTCATTTTTATAACTTAGACCATCAATAATTAGTATCATAGGTGTTATGGTAAGATCACGTCTCTCCTAAAATCAGGCTTTATTTCATTCATCTCACCACTTTGAAATTAGACTCCTTAAAATGCTGATTGTCTCCTTATCCTTTAAAAACTCCTCATTTTCATTATGATAAAATCATGAAACACAATCAGATGCAATCACTGCTCTTAACAAAACTTATAGTGCCCAGATAAAAGAGAACAAGTAAGCTGGAATATTTTGATCATTTTCTTGGTTAAATTAAAAAAAAAGAGAGAGAGAGAGAGAGAAACTGTATAAGTAAACATCTTTTGTGTTTCTATAACTCAAGGAAAAGAATTCTACTTTTTGAATGACTTTTAACTTTTTATCTTATTAATACTGTGTATTTCTCTCTTGGCAATTCTATCTTCAGACCCATTATGAATTCATCTTAGGTTGTGAATTTTTATAGATTACTTTATATATTAAATATATTACAATTTTCCCCATATATGTGACATTATTTTTACCAGAATAACATTCTCTTTTTTCAAGTGTTTATATATTTTATATAAGTTTATGTTAAATTATATTTTTATATATTATATATATTACATATATTTTTTAAATTTTAAGATTGTGAGATATGGAGATAAAATCTCAAAATCTGTTCAAATTCTGACTTCTCTATATGTTAACTGAATATTCTTAACCATCAATGTCTATTTTAGAAAAATTATACGAGTTAATATATGCAAAATTGCACTAATTTCCCATATTAGCAAAGTAATGCTCAAAATTCTTAAAGCTAGGCTTCAACAGTACTTGAACCAAGAAATCCCAGATGTTCAAGCTGGATTTAGAAAAGGCAGAGGAACCAGAGATCAAACTGATCCTAAACAGAGCAAGAGAATTCCAGAAAAACATCTACTTCTGCTTCATTGACTGCACTAAAGCCTTTGCCTATATGGATCACAAAAAACTGTGGAAAATTCTTAGAGAGATGGGAATACCAGATCACTTTAACTGCCTCCTGGGAAACCTGTATGCAGGTCAGGAAGCAACAGTTAGAACTGGGCATGGAACAACAGACGGGTTCCAAATAGGGAAAGGAGTATGTCAAGGCTGTACATTGTCTCCCTGTTAATTTAACTTGTATTCAGAGTACATCATGAGAAATGCCAGGCTGGATAAAGCCCATTCTGGAATCAAGATTGCCAGGAGAAATATCAATAACCTCAGATATGCAGATGACAACACCATTATGGCAGAAAGTGAAGAGGAACCTTTCGATCAAGGTGAAAGAGGAGAGTGAAATAGCTTTCTTAAAACTCAACATTCAAAAACTAAGATTATAGCATCTGGTACCATCACTTCATGGCAAATAGATGAGGAAAAAAATGGACAGACTTCATTTTCTTAGGCTCCAAAAATCACTGCAGATGGTGACTGCAGCCATGAAATGAAAAAAATGCTTGCTTCTTGAAATAAAAGCTATGACAAACCTAGACAGAGCGTTAAAAAGCAGAGACATTACTTTGCCAACAGAGGTCCTTCTAATTAAAACTATGGTTTTTCCAGCAGTCTTGTATGGATGTGAGAGTTGGACCATAAAGAAGGCTGAGTGCTGAAGAATTGATGCTTTTGAACTGTGGTGTGGAGAAAACTCTTAAGAGTCCCTTGGACTGCAAGGAGATCCAACCAGTCCATCCTAAAGGAAATCAGTCCTGAATACTTATTGGAAGGACTGCTGTTGAAGTTGAAACTCCAATACTTTGGCCACCTGATGTGAATAATGGACTCATTAGAAAAGCCCCCTGGTGCTGGAAAACAATGAAGGCAGGAGGAGAAGGGGGCAAAAGAGGAAGAGAAGGTTGGATATCATCACCGATTAAATGCAGTTGAATTCGAGCAGTTCAAATTTGAGTTTGAGCAAGCTCCAGGAGATGGTGAAAGACAAGGAAGCCTGGCAAGTGGCAGTCCATGGGGTTGTGAAGAGTAGGACATGACTGAGTGACTGAGCAACAAATAAAATATATGTTAAATATTACAAAATTTAAAGATTCAGTTATTATCCTTGCTATCATGATAATAATATGATAATAACATTTTATAATGACAATAACATGATAATGATTATAATAGTGACAATTGAAGATACTCTGGAGAAGGAAATGGCAACTCATTCCAGTATTCTTGCCTAGAAAATCCCATGGATGGAGGAACCTGGCAGGCTACAGTCCATGGGGTCACAAAGAGTTGGACACGACTGAGTCACTTCATATTAGTGATAATGGAAACTAAGTGGTCATGATGATCATGACAATGGGGATGATAGTGATAATGAAATTCTAAAATTTAATATCCTTTTTATTGTAACTTAACTTCAAAAATTCTAAAGTCAATAGGTTTTTCTCTGCAATGTGACATTTATGTTACTTGGGTGCAGGTCACTAAATTTCTTCTACATAATAGATAATTGTAGTAATACTAATAAAAATATCTTTAATAACCTATAGCCTATATATATATATATATATATATATATATAAACTGAGTTACGTTGCTGTACCCCTGTACCTAACAAAACTAGGTAAATCTACTAGAATTCAGTTTTTAGAAAATTGCCTGATATGTACAAATCTTTGAGCAAATGATAAAAAGTGATCCAGAAATAGTGATAAAAAGAATACATTTATTGACATATTATGTATGCGTCATTATTTTAAGTGTTTTGTACATCATTCAGTTCAGTACAGTCGCTCAGTCATGTAACCATTTCCCGGTATGGTATCTTTGGGGGGACTTTATTTATTTTCATCAGAACGGACCAAAAAATTAAGATGGTGAAATGTCTGTCTGAGATAAAATTCTTGTCCCATCTCTACCCTGCCCCCAGTTCCTCACAGAATGGATCATGTGGCCCCTATGTTGTCACGACCACTTTTTTGCTCTCCTGCATCCCTTAAATAAAGGAAAAAGTATCTTTTGCTGCTGATTTAGCCATACGAAACACAACATCCTTTTTTCTGGGAAAGCCGTTTCATTTCATCAAGTTAGTGCTGGAGAAATCTAGAATAACTTATGTACAAAATAGTTTTTAAATTTTATATTATTTTGAAGTTTTGTTTCTTTGGGATTGGGGCACAGTGGGCACCCCATTTGGCTGTGAGAGCTCTCTATAGTCTATGGGCTGGCGGTGCACTTATCTTGTAAAGTTTCTTCCCCTACCCAATCCCCCCTTTTTGGTGAGGTCCCAGTAAGGTCTGGTAAGTGTGAATCTTGAAGCTCAGTTGGCTGAGAACCTTCTCTCCTTTGGTGTGATCTCTTTGGGGGCCAACTAGGAGAAAGAAAAACCAATAGTGTAACTGTTTTGGATACTGAAAATTCATGTGTCTTTTTTTGAAATAAAGAACCAGTCCCTCAAAAAAAAATTAAAACCCCAAGTTGAAAATATTGGTTAATTTTTCAGTACTAGTAAGTGGCAAAACACTTGCCTCTAAGTAATTAACCAGAATGATACTATCTTTTCATAATGAATAGTAGAGAAACTTTCAGTAGTGTTTAGTTATTTTGTAGCATAGCATCTTTTTCTATTGATATGGATGACTCTTAAAATATAGAGTAACACAGACACACAAGTAATATTGTTTATTATTTTAACATTTCTAATATGTTAAATGAATTATCTTACTTTTCTGCAAGCTATAGCTTATAAGAAAAATAAATATCTTTTAGTACCACAAATGGAGAAGGCAATGGCACCCCACTCCAGTACTCTTTCTTGCCTGGAAAATCCCATGGATTTTCCTGAACCTGGTAGGCTGCAGTCCATGGGGTTTCTAAGAGTCGGACATGATTGAGCAACTTCACTTTCACTTGTCACTTTCATGCATTGGAGAAGGAAATGGCAACCCACTCCAGTGTTCTTGCCTGGAGAATCCCAGGGACAGGGGAGCCTGGTGGGCTGCCGTCTATGGGGTCACACAGAGTTGGACACGACTGAAGTGACTTAGCAGCAGCAGCAGGAGTACCACAAAATGCTTTTCTGCTTCTGTCAAATGAACATAAATCTAAAACTTTCAAAGAGAAAAATAGAAAAGATCATCAGTAATTGAGTGATCTGATGATTACTTAAAGACCCTTGTGATCCAAATATAGAGCTTTCAATCCAGTTTTGATGTTTGTTTTGTTTTTTCCTTTCTAACTAAAGAAGCATATCTGAACCTACCATTGAGGCAGCTTGCCTTAGATGTATGGCAAAACCAATACAATATTGTAAAGTAATTAGCCTCCAATTAAAATAAATAAATTTAAATTAAAAAAAGAATATTAAGAGTTCTTAAGTATATGTAGAAATATAATAAAATATGTCATATAATAAAAAAAGAAACGTTAGCATTCCACTTGATAGATATTGTAGAGATGAGTGCCATTAACTTTTCAGTGAGTAGAAAGAAAGACCAAGTAATTGTTTCATCAATTTACACAGCAGTGTTTTCAAAACAAATTCTCTTTTGAGGATTTTGCTGCCTGAATTGTTCTAAATGCTCTGCCGCTATACACAGGGTATATAAACTCCACTTATCCTTTCATAGTTCCTCAGTCTTTCATGAAGCTTTATATAACCACTGCTAACCATACCTACACTAATGCTCTTTGCATTAGTGATATTTTTCTACTACTTTTTTTTTTATTGCTTGTTGATAATTCAGAAAAGCTTTCTAGTTCATTATTAAGATGTTTTAATCATTCAATCAAATGATTTGTATATTAATATTGAGCACATATTCTCCAGATCCAAGTTTTATATCTTCCCCCATGTCATTTTTCTTTGTTATTCTGTTCATGTGATGATTAACGTTAATTGATTATCAAATATTAAGCCAACCCTGAAAGTCTGGATAAATCCTACTTGGTCACGGTATATACATATATATATATATATTTATACATTGTTGGATTCATTTGACTAAATTTGTTAAGAATTTTTGGATCTCTGTTCATGTGATATATTAGTTTGTAGTTTTCTTGTACTGTCCTTGTCTAGTTTTCATACTAGGGTAAGTAAGGCTGGCCTCAAAGAATGAGTTAAAAAGTATTCCCCTCATTTCAGTCCTTTTGTAGAGAATTGGCGCAATTTCTTCCTTACATGTTTCTTAGAATTCATCTGTGTCTAGTGACTTCTTTTTTGGAAGATTATTAATTATTGATTCAATTTCTTTAATAAATACAGGCTTATTCAGATTATCCATGTCTTCTTTTGTTAGATTTGGTAGAGTGGGTCTTTCAATTAACTAGCTGAATCTATTTTGTAAATTTTTTTTCCTAATGGAGAATATTCAAAAGAGATGTTTGAAGATATATATGCAACATTCTTACCCTAACATATTACATATTTTACCTCAAAAAGAACATACTATATCTAAATTGGATCTAATTTGAGCCACAACCTGCATGATTTTTCAAACTTCTCTTACAATGAGTTCTGTAACTTTAAATACATTTTCTACAATTCAAATTATTCTCTGCACCACAGCATATATGAGTATTTCATTTTTCAGGGCCATTACAAAACAAAAAAGAAATTTGGGAACAGATAAAAGTAGCCCAGGAAATTCTCTTGAAGCTCAGTGGTTAGAAATCTGTGCATTCAATTTTGGTTTCCTTAGGCTATTTGCCCAGTAGTGGGATTGCTGGATCTTTTGGTAGTTCTATTCTGGCAGATGAGTGGATAACAAGGTTGTGGTACATATACACAAAGGAATATTACTCAGCTGTAAAAAGGCACATATTTGAGTCAATTCTAATGAAGTGGATGAACCTAGAGACTGTTATACAGAGTGAAGTAAGTCAGAAAGAGAAAGACAAATACTGTATATTAATGCATATATATGGAATCTAGAAAGATGGCACTGACAGTCTTATGTACAGGGCAGTAAAGGAGATACAGACATAAAGAACAGACTTCTGGAGTCAGTGGAAGAAGGAAAGAGTAGGATGATATGAGAGAATAGCATTAAACCATATATATTACCATATGTAACATAGATAATCAGTGCAAGTTTAATGCATGAAGCAGGGCACACAAAGCTGATGTTCTGTGACAACCGAGAGGGTTCAGATGGGGAGGAAGTTGAGAAGGGGAATTCAGGATTGAGGTGACACATGTTTACCTATGGCCAGTTCATACTTATGTATGGGAAGAAACATCACAGTATTGTAAAATAATTATTCTCCAATTCTCCAATAAAGAAAAAGAAAAGGAAAAGAAATCTATGCTATCACAGTCATCGGCCTGAGTTCAGTCCTGACTGGGGAACTAAGATTCAACAATCTATGCAGTGCAGCAAAAAATAATAATAATAATAATAATAATTTCTATGTGGGGACTAAGAATTTTTTTATTTTCTAAATTTATTTTCTATTCAAATTGAGGCTTAATATTTCTCTTTAAATGAAACTCCTTTTTTTCTGAAATAAAAATTCATAAGTCAAAAATTGGCCCTCTGAAAAGTATCAGAGTCTCAAATGCAGGTATATGAACATAAACCTAATACCAGTTCTTAGACAACTAAATGTATACTTTTACCAAGATATTCATATAGGTTTGCTGAATATTATGGAAATATTTTGGCACTCTTTCAAAGCTTGGTCTGGTAGCAAGCGATAAAATGTGTACTATGGAGATCATCAGATAGACAAGTAAAATAGCTTCTCGGTGCCTAACTAATGTATCTTTCTTAAGAGATCTGAAAAATTTGATGACATCTTAATATATATCATTTGGTCTGGCTCTTTTCCAGCTTTATTTTTGTAATTGGCTTGGTACAGAGACTGACTTTCATGACAGATTCTCAAACATTATTTCTGTGTTGACAGAAAAAAGATTTTCTAGGTAGATTCTGATAGAGTTTGTGATAGATTTCTGGATGCCTGGGCTGTTGTGCCTATTTCTATCTAAACCATCACTATCTAAAGCAAACAATGAATCCGTTTACTCCCAAATCACCTGCCTTAATACAGAAATTACTGTCAAAGGAAACAGTGGAACAGAATAGAAAGTGTATATAAACTCAAAAGTTTGTTTGTATGTTTTAGCCAAATAGCAAAATAATTGTAGCTAGGTATTGGATGCACAATAAATGTAAGAAAAAACCACAAAGAGAAATATTAAGGATATGCATTTTATTAGTAGCATTGTTAAGAACTATAATATCTAGTAATAATCCAGGATCTTATAAGAGAGGAAAATAAATAACTACTTAATCATAAAACAAAAGCATGTAGAATAAAGCATACATTGTGTGATTTGGTTGTCTTGGATCTTATTGCAAGGATATTTGTAGAAAGCTGTCTACTACATACTTTTATCTCCTCAAACTAGAGGATTTTGGTAAAAGCTTCTTCATCATGCTAAACAATTCTGAGATTTCTCAACTCTTAATCTCCAGTTTCCATGATAGTTGTTAATAATGCTTAGTTATATCTCTTTCTTTGACATTTCATAGCTGTAGCAAAATTTTGTGTGTTAAAGAGATTCTAAGGCAGTAAAAATGTTCTGTATGATGCATATATGTCATTTTATGTTTGTCCAAAACCACAGAATATACAACATCATGAGTGAATCTTATTGTAAACTATAGACTTGGAATTATTATGACATATCAAAAGTGCTGTTATGTCTGACCCTTTGTGGCCCATTGGACTGTAGCCAGCCAGGCTCTTCTGGCAAGAATACTGGAGTGGGGAGGCATTTCCTATTCCAGGGGATTTTCCTGACCCAAAGATTGAACCTATGTCTCTTGCATCTCCTGCATTGGCATGCATGCCAATTCTTTACCACTAGCACCACCTAGGAAGCCCAAAGTTTCATCAGTTATAACATATATACCACTCTAGTGGGAATACTGATTATGGGAGAGGCTATGTATGTGTGGGGGTAGAGATATACATGACATCTCTATACTTTTTTCTGTTTTTCTCTGAACTTAAAATTGAATTCTTTAAAACAAGTCCTTAAACAAATCTGGTATGTTTTATAAAACTCTGGTGTTAGGTCATGCAAGTGTGAGTCATTTAGAAAGATGTTGAGTTCAATATGTTGCTAATGATATGATTGCATGTAATACTTCAGCATTTGGCAATGTCTACCTGCAATAAGGCAGAGACTAAAACTCAAAGGTGAAATTCCTAGATATTGGTCAATTTGCTATTAAATCATAAAGGGAAAGTTGGTGAATCTCAGAAGAAAATCAATCTTTTTGTCACTAAAGTGAATATCAAAATTATAAAAGTGTAAGTGTCTGTGAGAGCTTTGTTAACTTTAGTTTTAGAACTCCATTTTTTTTTTTCTTTCCTGGATGTTTGTTATGGTATGAAAATTAAAGAGTTTGAGTAAGTGAGAGGATTTTTCAAGGCTCCTTTATGCTCTTTTGGTAAAATACTTGTTCCTGTCATTGAAGAGATAAATTGGGGGTTCTCTAACTGAGAATGAAAACTAAAAGTACCTTCTGCTACTGTTAAAACCATGGCTCTCTGTAAAATAAATGCTGCAAGTCACCTTGAGAATAAGCAAATAATGATAAGACCATATACAGAAACCATCATGGGGGGTAAATGTGTGAATACTATTTAGAGGTAAAAAGTGCACTCTGAGGTGTGGGCTTGTGTTGTGTCTTACTGTGAGAGCTCCCAGTATAAAACTTGTTACAGGAGAGATAAGCATCAGGAAAATCTCAGAAATTTTAGAAAATTTTCCACTATAAATTTTGATCCAGTACAATGACTCTTTTTCCTTGCAGTGGTAGTGTAAAATCTTTACAAGTTTCCATTTGAGGTCCCTTGAAATTAACATGCAGCCATGATGAAAACATCAAAGATTTTCCTTCTGTAATTTTCAGACCCATTTTATCACTTTTCTGACTATGATGTCAGTTGTTAGGATTCTATAAAAGCCTCATTTAACCTCACCAAAGATTTCTGCATTTGAGTTGTCATCATAGGGCTTGTATCCCAGAAATTGCCTATCTGGCATATGATCAACCAGAGCATGTACTTAAGTCTTCGTGTTATCATTTTGTCCTAGCCTTGCTATATGTAGCAATAACCTACTTAAGAAATAGTTGAGAACTTAAAAGTTCTTTAATCTGTTGATCATTGTTAATTGTGTATTCTACTATGGTGAAAATAATTGTTTCCCAAAAACGTAAAAACCAAGGCTTCCCTGGTGGTCCAGTGGGTAAGATTTTGAGCTTTTAAGGCATGGGCCCTTGGTTTGATTATTGGTCAAGGAATTTGATCCCACATGTCACAATTATGAGTTTGAATGTCACAACTAAAAGATTCTGCATGCTGTGATAAAGATTGAAGATCCTATGTACCACAATTAAGACCCAAAGCAACCAAATAATAAATAAATAAACATTTTTTTTAAGTAAAAATCCATGGACTACCTCCAAAATATACTGGCTAACTGCATATATTGATCCTCTGGTTAATCACAAATTTAGGTATAATTTAAATTTAAATGTAACGATTTCTTCCATCTGGCAAGTGTTCATGTACTAGGGGTAGCTGAGTACTTATTATGCCATTTTTTAAAATATTTTCTTGTTTAATAAACATAAACCAACTAAATTAAATATGAATTTTCTAATGGTATTCTGTACAAATATGTTTAGTGTATAAATCATTCTTGGGAAAAGACTAGGTAACTGGATAGTCACTTCTGGAAATAAAAGAGTTGCTGTTGTTTTGCAGTTGCTGAATCATGTCCAACTCTTTGCAACCTCATGGACTGCAGGGTTCCAGTCTTTCCTAAGTTTGCTCAAACTCATGGCCATTGAGTCAGTTGATGTTATTCAACTATCTCATCCTCTGTCATCCTCTTCTCCTGCCCTCAATCTTTCCAGCATTAGGGTCTTTTTCTATGAATCGGCTCTTTGCATCAGGTGGCCAAAGTAGTCGAGCTTCAGCATCAGTCCTTTCAATGAATATTCAGTGTTGATTAACTTTAGCATTGACTGGTTTAATCTCTTTACTCTCCAAGTGACTCTCAAGAGTCTTCTCCAGCACCACAATTCAAACAGAACCAATTCTTTGGTGCTTAGCCTTCTTTATGGTTCAACTCTCATATCCATGACTACTAGAAAAACTTTGACTATACAGACCTTTGTCAGCAAAGTGATGTCTCTGCTTTTTAATATACTGTTTAGGTTTGTCATAGCTTTTCTTTCAAGGAGCTAGCATTTTTTAACAGAAGAGTGCCACAATTTAAAATAATACTCCTATGAATTGAAATGTGGGTGGTAATAGGATTCCAAGGATGAAAGCTTG
Organism: Bos javanicus; assembly: GCF_032452875.1. Classification (NCBI taxonomy): domain Eukaryota; kingdom Metazoa; phylum Chordata; class Mammalia; order Artiodactyla; family Bovidae; genus Bos; species Bos javanicus. The sequence goes on from NC_083878.1 coordinate 53,087,105, forward strand.
TGTGCTGAGAAATGTATATTTTTGGTGAGTGACAAGGTTTTCTCAATTTAATTATTTTTAATTGGAGGATAATTGCTTTACAATATTGTGTTGGTTTCTGCCATATACCAACATGAATCAGCCATAGATATACATATGGAACGACAAGGTTTGAACAACATGAAGGAAAATTAACTCTTTCAAACCAAGTTGGCAAGGGTTTCCAAAGTCTAGTAGAATAATGGTTTACCTTCCTTTTCCCTGAGAAAAGGTGAGTTTTGAAATTAGGTCAATAAAAAGTGGTAATAAACTACTAGTCTCTGATGACTTTTAGGTGCTGAGTAGAGACACCAAAGGTTTGCAAAGAATTTCTTAAAAATGAATAGGTAGAAAGGTTTTGGATTATGTATAATACTTGACACATGAGAAGCTGCATCCTTGGGATAAATCAAGGCCTACATCATGAAATTAGTCTTAACAAAATTAATACATTTCTTGAAAGACAATGTATTTTCTGAGTTAGAACAATGAATGAATAGTTAAACCTCATTGATAGCAAGTTGTTGTTCAGTTGCTCAGTCACATCTGATTCTTTGTGACCCCATGGACTGCAGCACTCCAGGCTCCCCTGTCCTTCACCATCCCCCAAAGTTTGCTCAAACTCATGTCCTTTGAGTCAGTGATGCCATCCAAACATCCCATCCTCTGTCATCCGCTCCTCCTGTCTTCAAACTTTCCCAGCATCAAGGGATTTTCTAATGAGTCAGTTCTTAACATCAGATGGCCAAAGTATGGAACTTCAAATTCAGTGTCAGTTCTTCTAATGAATTTTCAGGATTGATCTCCTTGGATAGACAGGTTTGATCTCCTTGAAGACCAAAGGACTCTCAAAAATTTTCTCCAACATCACAGCTCAAAAGCATTGACTCTTCAGTGTTCAACCTTCTTTGTGGTCCAACTCTCACATCCATACATGACTACTAGAGAAACTATAGTTTTGACTATACAGACCTTTGTCAGGAAAGTAATAATGTCTGTTTTTTAATACACTGTCTAGGTTGGTCATAGCTTTTCTTCCAAGGAGCAAGCATCTTTTAATTGTGTGCCTGCATTTACCATCTGAAGTGATTTTGGAGCCCAAGAAAATAAAGTCTGTCACTGTTTCTATTGCTTCCCCAACTATGTCCCGTGAAGTGATGGGACTGATGCCATGGTTTTCATTTTTTGAATGTTGAGTTTTAAGCCAACTTTTTCACTCTCCTCTTTCACCTTCATCAAGAGGCTTTTTAGTTCCTCCTAACTTTCTGTCATAAGGGTGGTGTCATCTGCATATCGGACGTTATTGATATTAAAATTAAGAGAATATTTCAATTTTAGAACATAGTCATAATTCATCCACATATTGGGCATGAGTAGAATCACAGGAAAACTTTAGTCCTTTCAGTTCAGTTCAGTCACACAGTCATGTCCAACTCTTTGCGACCCCATGAATCGCAGCACGCCAGGCCTCCCTGTCCATCACCGACTCCCGGAGTTCACCCAGACTCACGTCCATCAAGTCAGTGATGCCATCCAGCCATCTCATCCTCTGTCATCCCCTTCTCCTCCTGCCCCCAATCCCTCCCAGCATCACAGTCTTTTCCAATGAGTCAACTCTTCGCATGAGGTGGCCAAATACTGGAGTTTCACCTTTAACATCATTCCTTCCAAAGAAATACCAGGGCTCATCTCCTTCAGAATGGACTGGTTGGATCTCCTTGCAGTCCAAGGGACTCTCAAGAGTCTTCTTCAACACCACAGTTCAAAAGCATCAATTCTTTGGCGCTCAGCTTTCTTCACAGTCCAACTCTCACATCCATACATGACCACTGGAAAAACCATAGCTTTGACTAGACGGACCTTTGTTGGCAAAATAATGTCTCTGCTTTTCAATATGCTGTCTAGGTTGGTCATAACTGTCTTCCAAGGAGTAAGTGTCTTTTAATGTCATGGCTGCAGTCACAATCTGTAGTGATTTTGGAGCCCAAAAAAATAAAGTCTGACACTGTTTCCACTGTTTCCCCATCTATTAGTCCTTTAGGTCCTGGTTAAAGGCATATAAAACAATTGGTAGAGGTTTTAATAAATCCCAGGGGAATAACTGTCTGATATATGGTTGAAATTTAAAGGGAAGGATAGAATTAACTATCTTTAACTAAAAGGATACAAATGAGGTAGAACACAGACTTTCATTGCAAATTATGCAGAGTCAGATTATACTGAGGGTAGATACTATTCAGGTATGGTTCCCCAGGAAAGAAGAACATACTTATTTTATTTATGGCCCTGAAATTATAAAGTATCTATATTCTTTCCCATCGAATGAAAGTTTGAGTATTACAATGGTTTCCAGTTTCAGAGAATATTGTGCAAATTTGGCTAAATATTTAATTTGCTTGATCTAATTCTTGAGAAGTCCTGGTACAGTAATTGAGCATAGCAATAGAATTTTTCTTTTATTATAACGCTGACACCGCATATTGAACTTAAACATACTCTTAGTTTAAAAGCAAATAATATGAATAGGTAACAATTCAAAAGAGCTAGTTCTTGATTTTAAATAGTAGAGATTTTAGGAATTTTAAGGAAAAGGACATCAAGAAATCACTTAATTAGACAACTTTATTGTCCATGTAAAATCTTTAAGTTCTTGAGCAGATATCATATAGCAGGGAAGAATGCTCTTTAAATATTTGTGAGGGACAGCTACGTGCTAAGATCTGGAGAATGCAAAGCATTTAGAGATAGCCATACAGCATTTTTTGTTTATTCTCTGGTATAAATTGTGCAATGATGGAGGGCTTTATAAATTGGAATTATAAAGGGTGCAACAAAGATTTATAAGCTTGTCTTTTTTAGTGATATTTTTTCTTGTGAGTTTAACAGTAAGATGAAAAAAGGCTGTGATATTGTCACTACAGAAACCCAGTTGAACTCTTGCCTTTTTCCTCCCCACTTCAGTTCTTTGGGTAATGCTGGAAAATGTTTTTATAATACACTTCCAGCTTGTAGTTGGTTCAATATCTCTGAGAAGTTCACATCTCTCCAGGACCTAAAATATGACCTCATTTACAAATAAGATCTTATAGATATAAGAGAAAGGAGAGGGAGAGTTGGACACTGAGGCACACAGAGAGAAAGGTCATATGAAAACAGAGGCAGAGATGGGAATTAATGTCGCCACAAGCCAATGAGCTCCAATGATTGTCAGAAAAAGAAAAGAAAAAAGAAAAAAAAAATTGAATTCTCCCTCAAAAACTTCAGAAGAAGCCAAGCCTGCTGACACCTTAATTTGGAGTTCTAGTCTCTAGAACTGAGAGAGTACATTTGTGTTAAGTACATCTGTGGTAATTTGTGATGGCAATACTGATGGAAACTTATACACCACATGCAATTTTACATATCCTTTTATGAAAACATCTCCATCTTAGATTTAATAACTGGGAAGATTGCACCTAGTTGTCTTAACTTTAAGGCCATTGCTTTTTTGTTTTTTGTTTCTGAATCTTAGTTGACTTTTCTTTTATTGCTCTTTTGAAATGTTTAAACAAATGATCTGACAATGGAGATATTTCTCATCTGATTTATTTTTTCTTTGCATTTTAATTCACCTATTAACTTAAATCTAGCTAAAAGCTATTCATAAAATGTGAGGTACGGAACTGTTGTCATAACTGCTACTTCTGAATATCCTTTTAAAGAACTAAGGAGCCTAACCACAAATTTTTAAACAAATCCAAAATTTTTGGGTCTCATAACTAGATTAAAACCCAGTCAATTTTCACAAGAAATATTTTGGAAATAAGTGCTAAAACTTCTTATCTAACATCTATAATTTTTTGAAACCTCTGACTTCTACAAGTATATGGTTTCTTAAGTCTTCCAGGTCTGTGTTTTTTTTTTTTTTTTCCATTATTTTTTTCCCATTGATGGTCCTTCTAACATATGAATCTATAACATTGATTGGATCCCTTAGATTTTGTGCTGCCAGAAATATTCTAAACTCTTATGCTTGTTTCTAATTGTATAGTCACTAGAACATTTTTTGAAAGTGACTCTGAGTACACATAAAAACTATGGCTACAAATCAGCCATGAATAACTTTTTTCTCTTATAACCAGGGTGTATCATTAAAACACAGAGAGAAATCAGGATTTTTCATTAACTATAAGGGGAGAGAAGAAGGACAAGAACAGACATATTGGAGGATATGTTACAGAAGAAGAAAAATCATGAAACAAATACATTGAGATCCAGGCTGTAGTTTGAGATGACCTGAAAGAGAAACAGTTTTAGTTACTGAGATTGTTTATTTGCCTTGGGTAAGCCAAAGAACTGATGCTTTTGAACTGTGTTGTTGGAGAAGACTCTTGAGAGTCCTTTGGACTGCAAGGAGATTCAACCAGTCCATCCTAAAGGAAATCAGTCCTGAATATTCATTGGAAGGACTGCTGTTGAAGCTGAAACTCCAATACTTTGGCCATCTGATGCAAAGAGCTGACTCATTTGAAAAGACCCTGATGCTGGAAAAGATTGAAGGCAGGAAAAGGGGACAACAGAGGATAACATGGTTGGATGGCATCACCAACTCAATGGACATGAGTTTGGTTAAACTTTGGGCGTTGGTGATGGACAGGGAGGCCTGGCATGCTGCAGTCCATGGGTTTGCAAAGAGTCGGACATGACTGAGTGACTGAACTGAACTAAACTGAAGGACTTTACTAAATAATAAATTCTCAGTTTTTTGGAAGCATCTTTATTCCAATAAAAATGTAGATATTAAATATTTGAAATTTTACTATTTTCATTTTAATGAGCTTCATATATAATTTTATGCATATCACAATCTCCATAAATAACTATTCTAATTTTGAATTATTATCATAAAATGAAAAAAGATAAGCATATGAATTAAATTTTGAGCACAAAAGCATTTAAGTTACAGGAGACTGGTCAGACTGGAGCATGGACCTAGACCAAGATGAATCGAAAAGCAATAAATAATCTTTTAAATAAATTACTACATTGCTTAGATCCCTACATTAACAGACAGTTATTTCCATTTGCACACTTTTAAATTTTGCAATCCTCCTCCAAAACAAACTTTGGAAAGATCTCTTTATGTATAATATTCTTATGGACAAAATGAGATAACTGAGGAATTCCTAATTCCCATAAAATCTTGATAGATGATCCAAGACAAAGCTTGTCCTATAAAGATGCCAGTTTGATGAGAACTTCTAATCTTGTCACTTTTCAGGGCCAGCTCCCACAGAGCTATGTTCTAACATCTGATCTATGTTCACTTTCTTTGTTTATATATATATATATATATATATATATATATATATTTGCAACAAAGAGTAACAAAGACCAACAGAGAAATAAACAGCAGTCCTGTTAGTAACAAGGCAGTTTTCCATGAAGGATTAGAGTTTTCAAATCTGATAAGATATTCAAAAGATAGATAAAATTGTCCCTTTATTCTTAAAAGAGAAAATAAAATTATCATTTTAGAGTTTGATGAAAAGAAATTGGATCTCAGATCTAATATAGCCCTTACTTAACTCTTATATTTGAACAGACTTCTGGAGCATGAGGCTCAGGAACACATGAGCTCTTCCACATCAAGAGTATTGAACTACAGCAGCCAAATTGTCTTAACAGGATGTTGGTTGAACCTTGAGGTTCAGAATTATCAAACATCAACTCACTAAAACATTACCAGAAAGTCCCATTTGGCCAAGCAAAGATGATCTTATTAGGCCTTTACAGAATCTTAATAGATCTCATAAGGAGAAAGTCAGGGAAGTCATAGTAGTTTTAGACCCTGGGCTGGATGAATTTAAGTCAGGTCTTGCATAGTGAGGAGCTGGCTAGAATTGGGCAAGTTTTGTGATATAATAACTGGATTGGTGAGAATCTTCAGAGAAGCCATGAGTCTTCAGAAAAACCATGATGGATAAACTGCTATTTTTAATAATCAGCTCAATTGTTTTTGGTTCACAGCCTTAACTTCAATTAGCAAGTATTCCCTGGATCAAGTGTGTCTAAGTTCTTTTTGATTTTCCTATGTAGTATTTAACAGAGAATCAGAAAAACATTCTGGTCCCAGAACTGTTAGATTTAGGGATGGTAAGAAATGTTGCTTTCTGTTCTCACACATGTCTATCTCTTCTTCATTTATTTGGCAGTTAGTATTCTAAACAAAACATATTCATATATATGGAATTTAGAAAGATGGTAACAATAACCCGGTGTATGAGACAGCAAAAGAGACACTGATGTATAGAACAGTCTTATGGACTCTGTGGGAGAGGGAGAGGGTGGGAAGATTTGGGAGAATGACATTGAAACATGTAAAATATCATGTAAGAAACGAGTTGCCAGTCCAGGTTCGATGCAGGATACTGGATGCTTGGGGCTAGTGCACTGGGACGACCCAGAGGGATGGTATGGGGAGGGAGGAGGGGGGAGGGTTCAGGATGGGGAACACATGTATACCTGTGGCGGATTCATTTTGATATTTGGCAAAACTAATACAATTATGTAAAGTTTAAAAATAAAATAAAATTAAAAAAAAAAAAAAACATATTCAACTTTCTGCTAAGTAATATTATTTTCCTTAAGGTAAACTCATTTTTATTCTATAACTTAAAAAAATAAATAAAGAAAAAATTACCCTATTTTCCTAATGGAACAGTACACCCAGTGATTGGGAAATCTTTGTATGATATTTGGAGATGGGGAGAAATTTAGTATAAGTTATATATCCTGACCCAATTTAGTGCAAACTTTTTGAACTAAATTAGGACATGAGTTTGAGTGAACTCTGGGAGTTGGTGATGGACAGGGAGGCCTGGCGTGCTGCAGTTCATGGGGTTGCAAAGAGTCAGACACGACTGAGTGTCTGAACTGAACTGAACTGAAGGCACTATTATACTCAATGTTACTACTAGAGATTGTAGTGTGAGAATAGCCTGTAGTAAGTTTATGGTGTTTTTCATTGATATGATTATTGTTACTGTAGTGGTAGTTTTGTTTGTTTTTTTGTGTTTATTTTTTGATAAGAGTGGAGAGAGGGTGATGTTTGGAACCTTGCAAAGATGTCATATATCCAAAGTAATATATTTCTCTAGCTCTCAATGCATGGTATCTAAATTACCAGAGAGTAGCAAGTCAGTTAGTTTTGTATTAGTACATGGCAAGACGACTGTTGTTCACAGGACAAGAACACATTATCCACACTCACAAAAATGTCAAGTTTAGAAACTAATTAATTCTAATAAATACCTGTGATGTATACTTTTATATTTTTATCATCTTCTGTCTAAATGTAGAATTTTCTTTATGCAAAACCACCATTCATATTTCAGAACAAATATTGCTTAATCTTCTTGAAGGAATTCAATACATACATCCATTAAGGGAATGCTTTTTTGCTCCATGCTTCAGTGGCATTATATGTTGCTTGTTTAAAGAGAACAAACCATTTGTACACACTGAGTTCAATAAATTCTTCTTAACACTTCATCAAATAAAGATAAGAGAAGAGATTTCTGGAAATGAGCTAGGATTATTTTTCATCTTCTCAGCTCCTTGACTACTTTAACTGCTTTGCATAAGTGATAAATGATTTGTAAAGGAGAATTAGACTAATGGTGAAAATTCCTTGCCTTGAAATTGATCACTGGAATTCACCAGCAGCTGTGGTTAGGTGAAACCATTACTTTTGAAATATCTTATTCTGTGTAAAAGAGTTATATAGAAATTTATTCTTTTTTTAACATATAATTATTAAAATAGCATAATATTTCATATATATATATATATAATATTTCCATAAACATTTAAAGGGATTCCCAGATGGCTCAGTTGGTAAAGAATCCAACTGCAATGCAGGGGACCCTGGTTCAATTCCTGGGTCAGGAATACATTTAAAAGCATAACTATCTCAATTTTTACTCAAACTTAGGTTCAAATATTAGAGGTGTTGTAGGTTATTGCATAGATTATCAAGTTTCATGGAACTGCATGCAAGACCAAAAAAAAAGGAGTATTTCTTTTCAGGCATTTTCTTCTTTTGAATAACTGAACTCCTGAATATTGAGTGGGAAATTTGCTTTCTAACTTCATGATTCATTTACACATAAACCTTTGTGAGTGGCTTCATCTAAAAGATAGCAGAATGCTTGAAATGACAAAAAATAGCACCTCCAAAATGAGTTGTATTCAACAACAAAGTCATCAGTCACAGCATGGTTTTAAAATAGTTTCAAAATATTATTGAAAAAAGAATATAAAAAGATGTGAACTAGTCAAAATTTTGAAACTTTACAAGCATGATATTAGGCCATGTTTATATCTCTTTAGTGAAAATGAGGTACAACTTTCATTTCTCTCATTTTAGCTGTAACTTTCTTAGTAAGCATTACATCCATACTGCAGTAGAGTCATTATAGCTAGTTACATACTGAAATATTTTATCTCTGGGAAAATATGGGATATCTCTTGCATCTATGATCTCTGGGCCATCAGAATTATATATTAGAAAAAGAATCAAGATCTGTGATAGAAATGGAACTAAGATAAAATTATCAATGAATTGAATTAACTTGCTATAAAAATGATTTTCTAATGTTCTCCGACTCCATTATGGAAGAGCTAAAGGTTTAAACTGAAATTGTTAATTAATAGGTAACTGTAAACTCTTTTTCTAAATTTAATACTATGGGACTGAAAGTTCAGAGGAACGTCTTGATTTACAGAGCAAAGATATTGTAAGAAGGAATTTGGATAAGCAAGATGTAGGAAAAAGTCTCTCGAGTTGTGTAGCTTCCACTAATAATTCTGTGATATCATTGGTAAAATATAACATTAAAGTAATTTCAGTTACTAGTTGAGCCTTAACTCACATCTTAAACCAGCTGGTGTTTCTGAACTCTAAACCAGGTACATTTTACAAAAATGTAGGGGATGGCAAATAAGGAGTATCGTTGGTGTACCTTCTCCTGTCTAATCCTTGTTAATCTTAGATTTTTCAAGATCGACATAGAGTGGAGGAAAAATCATTTTCTCCAAAATGAGAAGAGGCTTCTCCCAGTTATCTTTAGTAAAGGTGAGAGAGATGAGAGAGAGAGAGAGAGAGAAAGAGCAAAAGCAAGAGTAGAAGTAGTCCTTCCCCAAATGTGAAGCAGAAGCTCACTCTAATTACCAGGGGAGTTCACATGGGAAGAAGTAGGTCCAAGTGTACACCATCTCTTCTGTACACTACCAGGAACTTAGTCCCCTTGTTGTACATAATAAAAAGTCCCAGTTTCTGTTATGGGTGTCTATTCAAATATCTTTAATCTGACCAATTAATTTGGTAGGAGGAGGAATTGGTGAAATTTCTCCTAGCAATAGAGATTGTCAGTTCCATCCATATTAGACATGGCCTTATAGACTTGTAGAATTCCCTCTTGCCCATTAGGACTATGTGCTTTCCCACTCACCAGCTGGCTGGCACCAGTCTTGGGACCTCTCAGGCCAAGTGGATGTCCTTACAAGGTCCCAGTCCCACCAAACAGTGAGCAGGTACTAGCTGAGGTCTCCCCTGCCCCTCTAACTATCTTCTTAGGGATCTTGAACCAACCACTAAAAGCCAGCTACTTTCACACAAAGCAGTTCCTGACAGCCAACTGTGTCAGGGGCCAGTCTTGCCTCAGTTCAGGTCAGTCACTCAGTCGTGTTTGACTCTTTGCAACTCCATGAACTGCAGCATGCCAGGCCTCTCTGTCCATCACCAACTCCCGGAGTTCACTCAAACTCCATTTAGTTGGTGATGCCATCCAGCCATCTCATGCTCGGTCATCCCCTTCTCCTCCTGCCCCCAATCCCCCCAGCATCAGAGTCTTTTCCAATGAGTCAACCCTTCGCATGAGGTGGCCAAAGTACTGGAGTTTCAGCTTTAGCATCCTTCCTTCCAAAGAACACCCAGAACTGATCTCCTTTAGAATGGACAGGTTGGATCTCCTTGCAGTCCAAGGGACTCTCAAGAGTCTTCTCCAACACCACAGTTCAAAAGCATCAATTCTTTGATGCTCAGCTTTCTTCACAGTCCAACTCTACATCCATACGTGACTGCTGGAAAAACCATAGCCTTGACTAGATGGACCTTTACTAGTGCACAAATAGTAGTCAGCCCTACTACAACACAGTGGCACATACAGGCTACATAGGGAGTACCTCTAAAGCAATACCTCTGGTGATCAATCAGGAATGTGCTGCTGAGCCCGATTTAAACACTCTTACATAAGGCAACCTCTGTAAAGCCAGGAAATATAACTGTCTTACCTAATATATAGAAATAAAGACACAATAAGCAAGATGAGGTAGTATAGAAATATGTTACAAATAACGAGATAAAATAAACCCCACCATAAGAATTAAACATAATGGAGGTAAGCAATATACCAATAAAGAATTCAATCAAATAATCATCAAGATGCCCAAGAAACATGGGAGAAGAGTACAAAAACACCAAAAGAGGTTTAACAGTGAGTTGAAATGTATAAAGGAGAATGAAACATAGCTGAAAAATATGACAATTAAAATACAAATACAGTAAAAGGAATCAACAGTACATTAGATGAGTAGTTCCCTGGTGGATCAGTGGTTAAGAATATGCCTTCCAATGAAGGTGACATGGATTTGATCCCTGGTTCAGAAAGATTCCACATGTTTCAGGGCAACTACACCTGTGCACCACAACCAAGTCTGTGTACCCTAGAGTCTGTGCTCCACAACAAGAGAAACCACCACAATGTGAGTCCCGTACACTGCAACTAGAGAGCTGCCCCACTCCATGCTACTAGAGAAAGCCCATGTGCAGCAAGGAAGACCCAATACAGCAAAAAAAAAAAAAAAAAAAAGCATAATAAAATAAATAAATTTTTGAAAACCGGTAGATTAGATGATACAGAGGAATGGATCAGTGAACTGTAAGCCAGAGTAATGGAAATCTATCCAGGCAAAAGAGTTTTAAAACAACTTTAAAAATGAGAAATTTCCTGGACAACATAAAGCATGATAACATTTGCGTTATGGGTGGGAGTTTCTCAGGAGGAAAAAAGACACATTACTTGAATACATGATAGCTGAAATTTTCATAACTCAGTAAAGGAAACAGGCATGGAATACTGGAAGCACAGAGTCTCAAATATAATCAACCCAAAGAAGTCCACACCAAAACATATTGTAACCAAGAAAAAATCAATAAATAAAAAGATATTTTAAAATAGCAAAGGAATAGTAATTAGTTACATACAAGATAATTCCATTAGCTTATAAAACAACTTCTCAGTGGAAGCACCACAAGCAAGAAGGAACGGGAAAATAAATTTAAAAATGAGAAGAAAAATATATAGCTAAGATTATTCTACCCAGTAATACTCTCATTTAGATTTGAAGGAGAGATAAAGAGATTTGCAAACAGGTCGTCAGTACCGCTTCAAGCTTTATAATGAATGTTAAGGGGAAATCCCTAAACAGAAATAGAAATATAAAAATTACAGAGGAAAAATCTCAATAGTAAAGGTAAAAATGCAGTAAAGTTAGTGGAAGTGGATCAAAAACTTACAAAGCTAGTAGGATCGTTAAAAGATAAAATTTAAAAAAAAAATCATCTTTACCCATAACAGGTATTTAAAGGATATACAAAACAAAAAGATTCAACATGTAGCATCAAAACTATTAAAAATGTGGAAGGACTACAATACAGAGTTGTTACAATAAATTCAAACTTAAAATATCAACTTAAAACAACCATTGTTGTTGTTGTTGCTGTTTAGTTTCTAAGTAATTTCTGACCTTTTATGACCCCATGGAATGCATCATGCTAGCTTCCCTTTCTTTCACTATCTCTCAAAGTTTGCCCAAACCCATGTCCATTGAGAGAGCGATGTCATCCTACCATAATGCTTTGTCACCCCTTTCTCTGTGTACCCTCAATCTTTCCCAGTATCAGGATCTTTTCCAATGAGTCAGCTAAACACATCAAGTGGCCAAAGTATTGACACTTCAGCTTTAGCATGAGTCCTTCCAATGAACATTCAAGTCTGATTTCCTTTAGGATTGACTGGTTTGATCTTGCTGTTCAAGGGACTTTCAAGAGTCTTCTCCAGCACCACAGTTCAAAAGCATCAATTTTTTGGCACTCAGGCTCATTTATGATCCAGGTATCACATCAGTACATGACTACAGGAAAAACCATACCTTTGACGATATGGACCTTTGTTGGCAAAATGATGTCTCTGCTTTTTAATATGTTGTCTAGGTTAGTCATAGCTTTTCTTCCAAGGAGCAAATATTTCTTAATTTTTTGGCTGTAGTCACCATCTGCAGTGATTTGGGGGCCTAATAAAAGAAAATTTGTCACTGTTTCCACTTTTATCCCATCTATCTGCCATGAAGTAATGCGACCATATGCCATGGTTTTAGTTTTTTTTATGATGAGTTTTAAACCAGATTTTGACTCTCTTCTTTCACCTTCATCAAGAGGCTCTTTAGTTCCTCTTTGCTTTCCGCCATTAGAGTGGTATCAGCTGCATATCTGTGGTTGTTGAAACCTCTCCTGGCAATCTTGATTCCAGCTTGGAATTCATCCAGCCCAGCATTTCACATGATGTTCTCTGCATATAAGTTAAATAAGCAAGGAACCTTGACATATTCCTTTCCCAACCTGAACCAGTCTGTTGCTCCAGGTCCAGTTCTAACTCTTACTTCTTGACCTACACACAGGTTTCTCAGGAGACAGGTAAGGTGTCAATTTTTCCATTTCTTTAAGTATTTTCCACATTTTATTGTGATTCACACAGTCAAAGGCTTTAGCATAATCAATAAAGCATATGTAGATTTTTTTTCCTGGAATTCCTTTGCTTTCTCTATGATCTAACAGATGTTGGCCATTTGATCTCTGGTTCCTCTGCCTTTTCTAAATCCAGCTTGCACATCTGAAAGTTCTTGATTCACAAACTGATGAAGACTAGCTTGAAGGACTTTCAACATTACTTTGGTAGTATGTGAAATGAACACAATTATATCATAGGTTGAACATTCTTTGGCATTAACTTTCTTTGGGATTGGGATGAAAACTGACATTTTCTAGTTATAGAAGATAGATAAATCATATGTATATCTATATCTATGTCTACCTCATGATAACCATAAACCAAAATCTGTAATAGATATACACAAAAGGAAGAGAAAGAAATATAAACAACATTTCAACTAATCATGAAATCACAAAAGAGAGCAAAAGAAGAAAGAGGAAAGCAAAGAACCACAAAAGTAATTTCAAAGAAAGTGACAAAATGGCAATAATACATACCTATCAATAAACACTGTAAATTAAAATGTATAAATAAACACTACTATCCAAATGTATAGTGACTGAATGGATTAAAAAAATAATATCCGTATACATGCTGCCTACAAGAGATTCATTTCAGATCTAGACACACACACACACACACACACACTGGAAAGAAGTTGATAGAAAAAAGTATTCCACGCAAATAAAAAGAAAGCAGGGGTAGCAGTATTTATATCAGACTGAATAGACTTTAAACAAAGATTGTAACATGAGACAAACAGGGACTTTACATAATAATAGAGAAACTGATCCAAGAAGCCAGAACAATTGTAAATATGTCATCCCTCAACAAGGAACTCTTGAATACATCATGCAAATATTAACAAATAAAGACAGTAACTTACAGTAACACAATAATAGTAGGAGACTTTAACAGTTCATTTATATAAATGGACAGATCATAAAGACAAAAAAATCAAGAACACAATGATATTAAATTATTAATTAGACCAAATGGAGATAGATATAGAATAGGGAATATTCTCTAGGGTAGATCACATGCCCAGTCAAAAAACAAGTCTCAATAAATTTAAGAATATTGAAATCATATCAACCATATCTTCTGACAGTGATGTTATAAGAGTAAAAATCAACTATAAGAAAAAAAGCTGCAAAACACACAAACACATAGAAGCTAAGCAATATGTTATCAAACAACCAATGGGTCACCAAAGAGATCAAAGAAGAAATAAAAAAACTTCCTTGACAAAAGTGAAAATTGAAGCACCATAATGCAAGATCTATGGGATATGGGGAAAGAAATTTTAAGATGAAAGTTTAGGTCTATACAAGCCTATCTCAATAAAAAAGAAAAATATCATGAAAACTACCTAAACCAGCAACTAAAGAAACTGGAAAAAGAAGAAAAAACAATACCCACAGTTAGTATGTGAAAAGAAAAAAAAAGTAGAAAAAAAAATGAAAATAAAAGCTACATCTTTAAAAAGATAAAATACTTAAAACTCATCAAGAAAAAAGAGAGCTGAAAAAAAATAACATTACAAATTAAAAAAGAAAAGAACCAAACTAAGAACATAGACATACAAAGAATTATGATTCCTATAGGCATCCACTAATAAAATGAATAAATTAGAAGAAATGGATATGTTTCTAGACATGTAACATATCTCAAAATTACATTAGAAAGATATAGACTATATAAACAGATCAATTACCACCAATAAAACCGAATCTGTAGTAAAACAAAGAAAAAAAGATCTTGACCAATGAAAGTCTGTCATCAGAAAACCTCACAGTTGAATTTTATGACACATTTAAAGAAATTATTTTACAGAGTGAAGTAAGCCAGAAAGAAGAACACCAATACAGTATACTAACGCATATATATGGAATTTAGAAAGATGGTAACAATAACCCTGTATACGAGACAGCAAAAGAGACACTGATGTATAGAACAGTCTTTTGGACTCTGTGGGAGAGGGAGAGGGTGGGATGATTTGGGATAATGGCATTAAAACATGTATAATATCATATATGAAACGAGTCGCCAGTCCAGGTTCGATGCACGATACTGGATGCTTGGGGCTGGTGCACTGGGACGACCCAGAGGGATGGTATGGGGAGGGAGGAGGGAGAAGGGTTCAGGATGGGGAACACATGTATACCTGTGGTGGACTCATTTTGATTTATGGCAAAACCAATACAATATTGTAAAGTTAAAGAAGTTACCACATATTCTCAAAGTATTTCAAAACACTGAACACGAAGGAATACTTCTGAACTATTCCTGTGAGGTTGGCATCACTCTCAGACCAAGACCAGATGAAAAACTCAAGAAAAAAGGAAAATTAAAGTTCAGTATCACTGATGAACATAGATGCACAATTATGCAAAAAAACTGGATTCAACAATGTATTCACATTAACAGGATCACATGCCATGATTGTGCCATTTATTCCATGGATATAAGAGTGATTGGCAAAACTAATACAATTATGTAAAGTTTAAAAATAAAATAAAATTGGAAGAATAAAAAAAAAAAAAGAGTGATTCAACATATCCAAATCAAATGTGACAGGTCACATTAACAAATTGAAGAATATGAAGAATAAAAATTATATGATCATCTCAGTAGATGTATTGGTGATTATTTTTTAATACATAGAAATATGGAATCACTATGCTGTGCACCTGGGACTAACATACTGCTGGGTCAATTATAATTCAATGAAAATTATTTTTTACAATATATATAACCATATTCCAAGACTACAAAATTTAACATATTTTCAGCAAATTTAAAATAGAAAAATTAAACATTATTTTACATATAGTTTCCCCAGTTATTTTATTCTAAAATATATAAATAATATGTTAAAAGTCAAAATATAAATTATTATTAATGTGCATACAATTTTCAAATAACTTCTTTAAATAACAGTGAATTTTGAATTCATTTTTTGAAGGTTAAGTCTTATTAGATATTTTCATAAAACTAAAATATCCACCTGTGGACTTTTAGTGTATTATACTAAGTAAAATTAATCAGAAGAAGATAAGAATATGCTATGATCTCACGTATATGTAGAATCTGAAAAACAGAACTAAAATATTGCAAAATATAAACCTCACAGATACAGAGATCAGACTGATAGATGCCAAAGTCAGGAGTTTGGGGATTAATTAAATGAGTGAATGTGCTCACAAGGTACAAATTTTGAGTTAAAAAACAAGTTTTCGAAATGCAGTACACAACGTTGTGACTGTAGTTAATAATACTGTATTGTATATTTGAAAGTTACTAATAAGGAGAAGGAAATGGCAACCCACTCCAGTGTTCTTGCCTGGAGAATCTCAGGGACGGGGGAGCTTGGTAGGCTGCCATCTATGGGGTCTCACAGAGTCAGACATGATTGAAGTAACTTAGCAGCAGCAGCATGCAATAGACTAAGTAGATCTCAAAAAAAAATATTTTGTAACTACGCATGGCAATGCATGCTAAGTAGACTTACTGGTGTGATCATTTTGCACCAATATGGAATCATTACATTGTGCACCTTAAATATAATGTATGTGTGTATGTGTTAAACTGCTTCTGTCGTGTCCAACTCTTTGTGACCCCATGGACTGTAGCCTGCCAGGCTCCTCTGTCCATGGGATTCTCCAGGCAAGAATACTGGAGTCAGTTGCCGTTTCCACCTCCAGGGGATCTTCCCAACCCAGAGACTGAACCCACGTCTCCTGGCTCATGCATTGCAGGCAGATTCTTTATCCCTGAGCCACCAGGGAAGCATTATATGTCAGCTATATCTCAATTTAAAATTTTTTCACAAAGAAAGAGAGTAATGTAAATGTCAGTTGTTTTCTATATTTTGTTTAGCTGGCATTTTTAGAATAGAATTTATGTGAAACTTTTAGTGAAAACATTTTACTCACTTTTGCTTAGCATCCTTTTTTGGCTCATTCAATTTCCAGTAAAATGCAACATAAAAAATATATCATTTTAAATGTGGCTATTGCAAGCACTGTTGTGGTTCAGTGGTAAAGAATCCACCTGGAATGCAGAGGACACAGAAGATGCGAGTTCAATCACTGTGTTGTGAAAATTCCCTGGAGGAGGGCATGGCAATTCACTGAAGTATTCTTGCCTGGAGAATCCCATGGACAGAGGAGCCTGGTGGGCTACAATCCATAACATCGCAAAGAATCGGACACACCTGACGTGACTGAGCATGCATATTGCACACACATGATATAATTTTCCTTAAATCACTTGTGAAAACTGCATCAATTGTGCATCCATTCATAAGGAAAACCAAACATCAGCCCCACACTATACACGGTAAACTATTTACAAAAGGAGATACATCAAGTACCAAATTCCTCAAAAACAGAAGACTTAAAACATCTCCACACGGTGCCAGGACATCCTAACTATTGGTAAACTAGTTCACATCCAAAGGGCAAAGCCTAGAGGTATAGAATAATATTCAAATAGATGCAAAGAAAATGCTGCCAGTAGAGTCTTCTAAGGTCTATCAAGATGAAAATTTTCTAAGTAGATCAATGAAAATAGAACTAGTACCTTATGTTATAAGGAAACTGAACACTGAGTTAAATTGTCAATATGCAAATATACATATTAGAGCCTCAAAATAGTAATAGGTTCTATAAGTGAGAGTTGATGAATAGGGAGGAAAGAAAGTTTTCGTTTACTTATTTTTTCACCTGAGTATGTATTTTATGCAGATTTTTTTTCCCCTTCATAAATTGTGAAACTTGTGGTGGTTCAAGAATAAGAACTAACAGATTCAAAAATCAAACGTTTTTCTTTCCTCTCAATGTGTGCATGCTTGAGCATGCTAAGTTGCGTCAGACTCTTTGTAACCTCATGGACTGTAGCCCACCCGGCTCCTCTGTTCATAGAATTTTCCAGGCAGGAATACTGGAGTGGGTTACCACATCTTACTCCAGGGGATCTTTCCAACCCAGAGATTGTACCCGTATCTCCTGCATTAGCAGGCAGATTCTTCCTCACTGTGCCACCTGAAACACCCCCTTTCCAAATAGTTTGGAAAGAGAGCAATCCAAAGCTATGTGTCTCCCTGTGTCCTAAGGGAATCTGGTGTGAGTTTTGGCAAGTTTGAAGAAGATAAGAAATGACCATCTAGACCTCAGTTACCTGGAATCCAAATGTATGAAATGTTATCTCAGTGAAGTGTTATGAGAACAGTTACTGCCTGCCTCGGTCTCCATGGTAATGATGACAGAGAAAAAGGATTTCTTATGTAACTGGAAACCAAAGAAGAATGAGATTTCTAGGTTAATATTCCATTAATCAGAATTGACTTTGTAAGAAAAATAAATGCTGGAGAATAGGTGGATTATAAAAATTAAGATTTATGGCATTTAGCTAGCATACTCTTTCACAAAAATTTTTCTATGCTGCCCTAAAATATATCTGCTCCTTTTTACACTGTAGCTTGGCAAGGAACTCGAAATTCTCATTGTCAGATATTTATTCAGTTTATTTTATATTTGGAGCCTCTGAAAATCTGCATTAGGTATTATCTTCCCTTTACTTGTTAGCATGAAGTACATTGTCAGAAAAATTATCAATAACCAATTAATGCATTGAGATAAAGTGAATTTCAATGTGAATTTAAATCAAAGTTCAGTTTCTAACATGACAGTTAATCAGGTAGATACTTGTTACTGGGCAAGAGAAGATAAAGAGTAGGTCCAGGTAATAATGTCCTACCAGGAAAAAGGCTTCTTGGTAGGTATCAAGGTACCTACCTCAAGGCAGCTTGAGGCTCAAGGTAGCTTGAGGCCCAAGGTACATGATGTGGGCCTATTAGGAAGGAAGGGTTGCATATAGGTGTGCTAAAGGAGATTCATCTCAACACACAGTATAATAAAAGGAGAGAGCTGAAGATGAATTACCCACCAAGTGGATGTACTAATTGATTTATACTGATTTGAGGCTTTCCAGGTGGCTCAGTGGTAAAGAATCCATCTGTCAATGCAGGAGACACAAGAGAGGCAGGTTCTATCCCTGGGTCAGGATGATTTAGCCACTGAGCATGCACACACAAGCACACACACATTTTTTGAATTCATAATTTGTCCCCCCTCAAAGAAGGAAGCAGCTATCTATAGCAAATACAACTATTTCTTTTATAAAATCTCCATTTTATTCTGACCCTTGAATTTGAGTCTGATAAATATCACCTCGATTCCTTTGATCTTGAAAATAATGTAAATTATATAATATTGAGAATACTCTGCAGCAGAATTCTACAGCCTCAAGACTCTTTGAAGGGAAAGCAATAGGAATGTAAGGCTTCCAACACTACCCCAATTCCTGCCCTTGATTTCGACAGATATTTACATTTTCAACAAAGAAAAAAGAGAGAGGTTATAGGAAATTTGAAATGATTAAAGTACTAGTGCTGTTTATTTGGGTTTCCCAGGTAGCTGAAATGATAAAGAATCTGCCTGCAATTTGGGAGACCTGGGTTCACTCCCTGGGTCTGGAAGATCCCCGAGAGAAGGTCATGCCTACAAACTCCATTATTCTTGCCTAAAGAATTCCTTGGACAGAAGAACCTGTTGAGCTACAGTCCATGGTGTGGCAGAGAGTCGGACATGACTGAGTGACTAACACACACACACACACACACACAGTTTATTTAGATCAGAGTGTGGATTTTATATACCTCCCTGAATGAAATACAAATGCATTTTGGGGGTTTACCAATTACACCTGGATGTAATATATTAATATACACACACTCCAATCCAAGTGATGTATTTTTAATCTAAATATTTCTTATCACATAAACATAAAATATATTTTATTTTATAGAATTTGGAAACTGCAGAAATGTGAACATATGTGAAATATGCTGAAGAAATGAGAGATGTGTTTAGCAGAAACAATACCTTTTAATCTGCTTGTATTCTAGGTGATGTTCAAAGGTGTTTTGCAAGCTTCTTTATATTTTCCTAGATAATTACTTTTTCGATAATGACTAGTAGTTGACTGTGTACTTGTTGTTTGTTGTTCAGTCCCTAAGTCACATGTTCCACTATTTTGCAACCCCATGGACTATATAGCCCGTTAGGCTCATCTGTCTACGGTATTTCCCAAGCAAGGATATTACAGTGGGTTGCCATTTCCATCTTCATGGATGTACACTTACAACTTGCAAAATGGATTGCTACTTTAATTTCTTTGAAGTCAAGTCATTTTTAAATGGGAAGAAAATACTCTCCTGCAAACAGAATGGGTCTTCAGGGAGTTAGACTCTGAGAGACTATTAATGACTGGCTTAGGCAGATAGCTTTCATTTCTGTGAGGGAGGAAAGTGAGATGCTTAATGGAGACTATAAATTAACATGTTTATTAGCATGCCCTTTCATACTTATAATCTATCATACTAGGCCTTTCTGCTTAGATTAATTCCTTTTTGGCTTTCTCTTGCAAGCCACCACTTCACTGACTGATTAGATACTGTCAGTATAAGTGAAGTATCAAGACGCCACCATCAAAACATTAGGACTATTTAGACACATCAAGGTGTATAAATAAGGAGTAAATATATGTGCGCATGTGCTCAGTCACTTCAGTCATGTCCAACTCTTTTGTGACCCCATGGAAAATAGCCCTCCAGGTTCCTCTATCCATGGAATTCTCTCAGCAAGAATACTGGAATGGGTTGCAATGACCTCCTCCAGGGAATCTTCCCAATCCAGGGATTGAACCCATGTCTACTGCATCTCCTGCATTGCAGGCAGATTCTTTACCAACAAGCCACCAATGGGGAAACCCAAGGAGCAATATAGGTATAAACTTTAAAAGGTATTACTGTGACAAGGAATGAACCACTTAGAAAGAGATTGTTCTATAACATTAGTTCTGCTCAACTGCATGTATATATAGCATTTATGATGTCCTGAGAAAAGTCATGAGTCTAAAAATTTTACACACAATCCAGGTTATGTCATTAAAATAACACTTCAACTCCATTCCACCACTCTTATCCAGTTTACAATTCAGTAAACTGAGGCATGAAGAGATGACTTCATTCAAAACACAGCTGGTAACAAAAGAGTGAGAATTCAAACTTAGGGAGTCTGGCTCTAAAACCTAGTCTTAATTTCCATGCTACATAGCATGACTACCTTGGATGATATTAAGCTCTTTCACGTGAAGAAGCTACGTTACTGTCTATTGGAAGCTGGGGCTTTCAGTTAATTCACTGAAGAAATACACATTTCCTGTTTCATAATTTCAGACCCTGTATCAGCTCCTTGAAAGAAAGGACAAATAAGATGCAAGTTTATCTTTTAAGGGTTTAGAATTTAGCTAGGTAATATTCACTAAAATGCTAGAAGGAAATTTTAGTGTCTGAGGGGATGGCAGAGAACTCAGAGGAAGTGAACACTGAGAAAGACTATAGCATCTTATTATTCAGAGAATTGAGAGAGGTAAAATTCTTTATGAAATAGATAACCTACACCTAACAAAAACAACAAAAACAAAAAAGGTAATTGAAAATATTGGAGAAGAATCGGGTTGGAAAGTCAGAGAGAGTGAATAGAGGTTGTGGATGAAAGAAATTTGGAGAATGAGACCTGGTGGGAAAGTTAGAGTAAGGTAATAAAAATATTTTATACTGGGGGAGGGAAACACCAGAAAATTTTAACCTGAAATAATTCTGAAAAATAATATGAACTTTTTACCCCATGCTATGCTATGCTAAGTCACTTCAGTCGTGTCCAACTCTGCGCGACCCCGTAGACGGCAGCCCACTATGCTCCCCTGTCCCTGGGATTCTCCAGGAAAGAACACTGGAGTGGGTTGCCATTTCCTTCTCCAATGCATGAAAGTGAAAAGTGAAAGTGAAGTCACTCAGTTGTGTCCGATTCTTCGTGACCCCATGGACTGCAGCCTACCAGGTTCCTCCGTCCATGGGAGTTTCCAGGCAAGAGTACTGGAGTGCGGTGCCATTGCCTTCTCCGTTTTACCCCATGGTCATATATGAAACAAACGTGTGATGACCTAAAATGTTGTGGTGTCCTGCAGTGTGTTGGTGCCAGATCTGTTCTCCATCCATGGGCTCTGCTGGAAGAAGGCACATTCTTATTTTTCTATCTGTACATGTTCCCTGAGATCAAGTGGAGATTAGATGGCCTCCTCCCTCAGAGGTTCTTGATGATAGTAAATTCAAATGCATTAGTAAAAATGTTACATTACAGGGGCAAACATTCTATTTTAGGTTAGTTTTATACTGGGCTCTTTCATTTTTGATAGGTTTGATTCTTATTTTTCTCTTTAGGCTGTGTGACCAATTTCAAATGACTTTATGGGGAAGCACAATTACAGGACATTTTGAGGAGACTGAGGGTCTATTTACTCTTAACCCCTCATCCTTCTAAAAGACTCATTAAATATTCCTTTACTAGGAACCTAGTAAGCAGTCTTCTCAGGTCAGTAATTTCACCTTCTTTTTATGAAGAGAAGTGATATTTCAGTGTGCTTGAAGTGTCCTTTCAAACAAAACGGAGTACTCTTCCGGAAATGAAAGATTTTATGTCATTAGCCTTTTTATTATATATAAAGGAGTTGATGAATGTAATCCATAAGAAAAGATAAGTGAACAGGATAATTTTGGGGGAAAAGATAACAGAAATATAATATCATATATAATATGCTATGATATATTATAAGCTTAGATTCTGTCCCATAACCCCAGTAAGATACTCTCTTACTGTTTTGTAAGCAACTGACAATTTGCTGTATGCAGCATTGGAACAGTTCCCTAGTGTTCTTAATTCATCACTGTTATCTCCCTTTAATACTTGAAAGGCCTTTATTAAAGATCAGTTTTCTCCCATAACAACATTTATCTTAAGTGCTCTCTATTAAAATGCTGCTGCATGCAAAATAGGTAACTGTGTTAACGCTTTAGCAGCCATTAATACCATGAAAACTTGCACTCAAACAGCAAATTATATGTTTCTCAGATATTAATGGACTCAAAACTATCTTATTGCTGCGTTTTTATTTGTCTTGCTGTCCCCTAATGAATAAGGTAGAAGAGAAACATCTCCACTGTGCTCCCAATTAGAGGTACTATCTAGGCAGGGTTGCACCTTTAAGATAACACAAATTCAAACCTGCAAAGTAGAAGGAAATCTATAGCATTGCCCTTTCCCAGACAGTAAGAAAGGAAAGACATTATACAAGCTGCCTAAGGAACAATTATTTGATCACCTAGATTGTTATTTCATCAAAATTCTCCAGAATCTAACAATTTTTAGCTCTGCCATAGCCTATAAAAACCTGCCAACATTGGAAACTTTGGTTTATTTCAAAGACACAGGAATAGTGATAGTGATATGATGGCCAGATGGCTTGGCAGGATGGGAAGAAAGGAAAACAAAGAAGAAAACATAGCAAGAAAAAACCTAGTAACATACATCTTTATTTATTTATTTAGTATACTTTGCTGTTAAAAATATATATGTCTTGGGACAGGGATGAACACTGAAGCATATTTTAATTTTACCTCATGGTAGCATCATTTCTGTTAGTTAACTGGTGGATCTCTAGCCTTAAATGAAGGACAGCTGCCCATCTTGTGTGTCAGGAACCTAACAATGATTGAGCATTTGGCTTTCAATAAAACTGTTTCTGTTTGTATAGAACATTAATAAAGTTTAGAAAATAAAGTAGCAAGAAATAGTTTTGGAAGATCCAAATTAAAAAATATTTCTTTAGTATAGAACTTCCCAGAGGTGTCAATATTTCACTATGGCTCATTGTGAATCTCCAAAAGAGCATGTAGGAGAGAAGAGCTAATATATTTAGCCACGGATATCTTTTTTTTTTTTTTTTCCAGAGACATCATAAAAATAACGTACCACAGGTTCTCAGGCTAACGGCCTCCAATCATGGCATACCTGAAGTCTTCTGCTTTTTCCACTAGAAAGCTTTCCTGTTTCTCTGTCTGCCCTTGTTGTTGCTGTTTAGTTGCTCAGTCATGTTCTACTCTGTGTGACCCCATGGATTGCAGCATGCCAGGTTTCCCTGTCCTTCACCATCTCCCAGAGCTTGCTCAAACTCATGTCTGTTGAGTCAGTGATACCATCCAATCATCTCCTCCTCTGTCATCTCCTTCTCTTCTGCCCTCAATCTTTCCCAATATCAAGGTCTTTTCCAGTGAGTCAGCTCTTCACATCAGGTGGCCAAAGTATTGGAGCTTCAACTTCAAATCAGTCCTTCCAGTGAATATTCAGGGTTGATTTCCTTTAGGATTGACAGTTTTGATCTCCTTGCTGTCCATGGGACTCTCAAGAATCTTCTGCAGCACCACAGTTTGAAACTATCAATTCTTCGGCACTCAGCCTTCAAGTCTCTGCCAAAATACCAGTGATGGTGGCTGACCCTGTCATTATTATAAGCTCTGCTCTCATTTTGGTGCTCTTCATTTATCTCCATCCCTACAGTAGTCACAGAGATTGACAGTGCACCATCCATGCCTCAGATCCCAGCCTTTAACCATTAATTACACTCACACATGCCATGTGTGCCTTGCTGGTCCTGACTTGTGGAGCCTGAAATTAGTTGCTTAAGTCAGCATGTAGTCTGAGCTCTGCTTTCTTTTCATTCAGTGCCTTAGCTCTTTATTTCCAGGTTAGTATGCAGGTTTTGTTACTGGTTTCCATTTCCCGTCGTCCTTGGTGACATCAAGCTCCTTTCCATCCTTCCCCAGTTTCTTTTGTGTTACTGTTAAAAGTGTGTTTATTAGAAGAAGGAGAATCATAGACACAGGCAAAGGTCTTATACTTCTATTGTATGAACTGGCCTCAGAGACTCATGAATCTGACGTTCTCACCACACAGACATGAACTATACAAACTTTTCTGTGGGTTATCAATTAAAACAACATAAAGGTTTCTTTTTTTTTAACCTCATTTTTTGTTTTGAGACCTTGGATTTGATCCAGAGTGAAAATTCAGATTTTCACCTGCCAAGAGTTGAGAACTTTTGCGTTTGTTTGGAGGTGGCCAACCATCAAATTAAAGACTTTGATACATTAAATCCATGATTATTGCATCCTCACTGATGTTGCTAGGTTTTGTTGGGCTATCAAAATATAAACTTTCTACTCTTCCACGAAACACTCTGCTTCTCGTGTGTACTCTCATTAGAATTCTAGTTATTGATCCTATGTTTTTAAGTGACATCACTTCATTAAGGATAACTTGGAACTTCACTGGTCACTCTGAGGAACATTTCATTTACACATTATCATTCATTTCACAAGCACCTTAAAAAAGTTCAGGAATAAGCTTTCTTAGACCCCAATGCAAAACAGTTTTGATTAATATGTTAAGTAATTCATGTGAAAATTTGAATCAAAAACCCCTTCACTAAAAGATACTTTGGCCAAACAGGTACAAGAAAAGATGCCAAACATCATGAATCAGCAGAGAAATGCAAATAAAAACCACAATATGATATAATGCCAAGCCTTTCAGAATGGCTATCATCAAAATATATAAAAATAACAGATCCTGGTAATGACATAGATAAAAGAGAATACTTTCACTCTGTTTGTGAGAATATAGATTAGTGCAACCACTGTTGACAATATGGAGGATTCCCAAAAAACTAAAAATAGAACTATCATATTACCCAGTAGTTCCACTGCTGGGTATATATATGAAAACAAAACAAACAAACAAAAAATTCAAAAGGATACATGTACCCTAATTTCCACTGCAGTATTATTTAAAATTGCCAAGACATGGGAACTACCCAACTGTTCAATACATGAATGGATTAAAAACGATGCTGTATGTACATAATACAGTGGAATAATACTCAGCCAAAAAAAAAAATGATCTTTTGTCATGGCAGCAACATGGGTGAATTTGGAGGATATTATGCTAAATAAAAGATGCCAGGCAGAGAAAGATAAACACTGTATGATATCATTTATATGTGGAATCTAAAAAAAATACAACAAACTAGCAAATATAGCATAAAAGAATCAGACTCACAGATGTAGAAAGAAATTAGTGGTTACCAGTGGGGATGAAGTGGGAAATACAGACTAGTAGATGCAAAATAGGCTCAAGAATGTATTGTGTATTGTGCCAATATTTTTTTAATAACAGTAAATGGAAAGTACTCTTGAAACACTTATAAAATAGAAAATTAAAAACTGCTCTTTGGGCAAAATAAATGGGCAATTTAACAAGCTAAAGCAAGAACAAACTAGATTTATTCTCCTAGTAAATCATTCCTCCACAGAGGTCCATCTAGTCAAAGCTATGGTTTTTCCAGTAGTCATGCATGGATGTGAGAGCTGGACTATAAAGAAAGCTGAGTGCTGAAGAATTGATGCTTTTGAACTGTGGTGTTGGAGAAGACTCTTGAGAGCCCCTTGGACTTCGTGGATATCAAACCAGTCAATCCTAAAGGAAATCGGTCCTGAATATTCATTGGAAGGACTGATGCTGAAGCTGAAATTCCAGTACTTTGCCCATGTGATGCAAAGAACCGACTCATTGGAGAAGACCCTGGTTCTGAGAATGATTGAAGGTGGAAGGAGAAGGGGACAACAGTGAGTGAGATGGTTGGATGGCATCATTGACTCGATGGACATGAGTTTGAGCAAGCTCCAGGAGTTTATGGTGGACAGGGAAGCCTGGATGCTTCAGTTCATGGGGTCGCAAAGAGTCGGACACAACTGAGGGACTGAACTGAACTCCCTCCCTTCAATTGCCTCCTTATGTCCAGTTCTCTCTCTTCCCCTAATCCTTCTGATTTCTATTAGGTAGAACTCTGTCTGCCTCTCCCTTCTCTTCCTCTTGTTCAGATATCCTACATTATTTGAACAACTTTCCTAGAATACCATAATTCAAGTTGCAATTAAAAATGAATCCATCTCATGATTTATGTATATAAATTACTGCAGAATTTAAACCATGGATTGAAGTTAAATTAAGAGCTATGGTTAAAATTTTCCTAAACCATGAAAAGATAAAACAATATTGATGGAAATATTTAGAACTCTTTTGAGTGTTGATTGCCTGCATTGCAGGAGATTCAGGATTCAATCTCTGGGTCAGGAAGATCCCCTGGAGAACACAATGGCTACCCACTCCAGTATTCTTGCCTGGAGAATCCCATGGAGAGAGGAGCCTGGTGAGCTACAGTCTACTGGGCCACAAAAAAGTCATACATGACTGAGCAACTAAGCATGCATAGTAACTCCGAGAGTTAAAAAAAAAAAAAAAGGACCCACAGATTTTCCCTCTCTCCCAGCCCTTAACCATAATCATTAAACCAATGACCAAAATGCCCTATTCTGCAAAGTTAATTGGAAGAGACTTACTCTGCAAATGTAACTAATATAAAAGGCATACCTGAGGAATGCAATACAACTGAAAATGCACTAGTACTTTATACAGAAGAGAGGATGAAGTCCTTGTTGATGTTTACTACTCCCTTTGTACTTTGTAACTTAAACACTTGGACTTCGTGGATATCAAACCAGTCAATCCTAAAGGAAATCGGTCCTGAATATTCATCGGAAGGACTGATGCTGAAGCTGAAATTCCAGTACTTTGCCCATGTGATGCCAAGAACCGACTCATTGGAGAAGACCCTGGTTCTGAGAATGATTGAAGGTGGAAGGAGAAGGGGACAACAGTGAGTGAGATGGTTGGATGGCATCATTGACTCGATGCCAAGGTAATGCAAAATTAACAATACTTAAACACTATAATATAAAGTAAATATATAAAAATGGATGAGGAGAAAAACTATATATGTGTGTATGTGTGTGTGTATCACACCAACATCATAATAATGAAATAAGGAGTATGGTCATAAATACTTATGACCATTACAGTCCTTGTTGCTGTAACTAGTCACGTTGTTGTAGCTGTCACATATAACTACTTTCTTCCACTAGTATCCTCTTTGCCTTCAACAAGCATCTCAGTTGCTAGGGTGAGACAAATCTTCATATGTCATTAGCAGTCTACTTTGAATTGGGCTATTATAGTTTTCCACTGGTATTCATCACAAGGCATGATAATACTGAGGTAGGGGATAGATGGGCCCTTGGACTGGACAGCTGGTGATATCAAGCAAAGTTAAATAGAAACTTCATTTTCTGTAGATGCTCCAAGGACAAAGCTAGTTGCAGAAGCTGAGCTCTGCTGAGGTAAGAGATAAGATGATCACTCCTGAGGTCAAGGAAAACTTCCCTATATATATACATGCATAGGAAGACTCATTAGGAGTCAAAACAGGAGCGGGTACCACCCCATAATAAGTATGGACATATACGCACAGGCATTTGCAGTGAAATCCATCTTAACAAGGGGCTTTCCCAGTGGTATTAAAGAACCCACCTGTCAATCAATGTAGGAGACATAAGAGACACAGGTTAAATCCCTGGGTTGGGAAAGGTTCCCTGGAGGAGGGCATGGCAATCACTACACTATTGTTGTCTGGAGAATCGCATGGGCAGAGGAGACTGACAGGCTACAGACCATGCGGTTGCAAAGGGTCGACAAGACTGAGTGACTAAGCATGCATGCATACATGCTATCTTAGCAAAATGTTATGTAGGCATGTATGAGAGGATCCTAGGACTGGTTAGTTGTGAAAAAAGAAACAAGATGATTGACCAAAGGTAAATAAAGACCCAGAAGGACCATCCTATATAAATGATTTAACCACCTCTTTATTGGCCCTCTCCTCATTATGGGGGATGCCCAAGCCCTTAACTCTCTTGATGTGTATTTCTGCCTTGCTTCTGTCTTAAAGAAACTGTTTTTCGCTGTGCTCCCTCACTATTGTGCTGTGTCTGTAAAAGAAACTTTATACTTGTTTTTAAAGTTTTAACCTCCTTTATAAATGCATTTTTCAATGGGGCTAAGAGTTGGGAGAACTGTGCTTCTAGCCCCTAGCCTCTGGTGGACTAGTTTTTGGGATTCCTGGTTTTCAGCCAGGCTGCCCAGATTCAATTCCTGGGTAGGGAACTACTGTCTGTCTTCAGAAACACTCTCTATTCTCTCTCTCAGATCAATACTAAGAGATACCCTAAGGAATCTTTATTGTGGAGTAGCAGTCCAATTTCTCCTTGAAGTCAGGACAATCATCCCAGCTAGCACAATACCTCTATTCTTTTTCCTGAAGTTTTAGGAGTCCAAAGTGGCTGGACAGCAATTTTAACCTTCTGTTCAATTGAATCATTGTTTTGTCTCCTGGTGGAAATATTTCTCCATGTAGAACTAAGACTTCCAGACCAGTAGACTTAAGGTAACAAAGACAGTAAGCAAACTTTTTGCTAGTGGGTCACTGAGGAGAATAATAAGTGGTTCAAGTCCCATTTCCATCCACTGATTTCTAGCTCCACCTCGGAAGCCCCAGGTGAATTCTGGTGATGGGAGGAAAAGCACCATATATCAGAGATATTCTATAAATCCATGGATAGTAGCTTTGGCAGGCACATTGTGGGCAGAAAAGGCAAATCTGTATGCAAAGTATATGTCTAGTCCAGTAAAAACAAAATGCTGTTCCTTCCATGATTGAAACAGTCCAATGTAATCAACCTATCACCAGTTATCTGGCTAAACATCCTGAGGAATGAATGGTATCATGTCAGGGATTCAGTGCTGGCCTCTGCTGCTGGCAGACGGGGCACTCAGTATTGGCCTTAGTCAAGTCAGTTTGGGTGAGAGAACATCCATGCTACTTATTTCAGACAAAAAGTCAATCCCTGCCACTATGGCTACTTTATACATAAACCCATTAGGCAATGATGGGCTGTCTAGGAAAGGAAACTGACTGGTATTTCCAGAATGGATCATTCTTTCCAGTTAATTATTCAAATCCTCTTTTGCCGAGATAAACATTTGACCAAAAGACAAAAGGATAGAACAGGGAAGACTGGAGTGTGATAGTCCATGGGGTCGCACAGAGTTGGACAGGAATCAGAGACTGAACAGTAACAGAGGGACACAAATATCTTCATATTGTGTGCCCATACAGAGGTCTAACCCCATGCCCCTGCCCCAAATTTTCTTGTATCAATTTTCTAATTTGTTCCAGTCATGTTTCTGACTGTCTGGCCAAACCTTTGGGTACATAAATCAATATACACACATCTGGCCATTTCTCCTTCCAAGCAAAATGAACAACCAGGTGCACTGCTTGAAGTTCTATTAGTTGGGAAAATTTTTCTTCACCACTGTCCTGCAGAGGTGTCCCCAAAATGGACTATAGTGCTAGTGCTGTAGTTGTTCACTTTGGGATGATAGCTGTATATGAAGAACCATTTGTCAACAAGGTCAAGGTTTCTCTTCCCCTGTGAACTGATCATAGGGAATTCCAGAAGAGGCCAAAGGTACAGACTGGGAGAAAAAAGTAGCATGCCAGGACTGGGGATGGTGGCATTTGGATCACTTCTTCACAGAACTAACTTGTGCTTTCAGAGTCTGCTCAGGCTTGATTATATATATATAGTACTCTTGCCTGGAAAATCCCATGGACAGGGGAGCCTGGTAGGCTGCAGTCCATGGGGTCATGAACAGTCGGACATGACTGAGTGACTTCACTTTCACTTTTCACGTTCTTGCCTGGAGAATCTCAGGGGCAGGGGAGCCTGGTGGGCTGCCGTCTATGGGGTCGCACAGAGTCGGACATGACTGAAGCTACTTAGCAGCAGCAGCAGCAATAGTAAGCCAAAATCTTTCTTAAAGGAGAACAGTTATCTGCAGAAAATGGCAGGGTTTTGCTCAAATATTCCAAGGGCCTGCTCTATGATTTGCCAATAGGAATCTTTCAAAGGCTCCAAACAGCATCTCTAACAAATGACACTTCAAACATCAATAGATCTGCTGGATCATATAGCCCAAGAAGCAGAGCAGCCTGCCTGGTAGCCTGAACCTGTCAAAGCTAGCAGCTCTGGGGCCAACTGCTAAATGAGGCAGAATAACATACCTACAAGAGGAATATATTATCTCCATAATCCAGAAAGGCCTACAAGATATTTTCCTTTCTTTGGCTTCAGCAAGAACCAGAAATAATACCTTACCCTTCACTTCAAAAGGGATACTGTCCAGGTCCCACACATTGAAATGTCACCAATGTAGAAGACCGTTGAACTTTTTGCCAGATTTATTTCTTACCCCTTGACATGTAAATATCTCACCAGTAAATTTAGAGTAGTCACTATCTCTCACTCAAAAGGTCCAATCAGCATAATGTATCATTATACTGGATGGTATAATAGTCTGTAGAAAGGAAAGCAAATCAAGATTTCCACAAACTGAATTATGACATACAGCTGAAAAGTTGCTATACTTCTAAGATAGGACAGTGAAGGTATATTGCTGGCCTTATCATTTGAAAGCAATATGCTTCTTCTGGTCTTTATTAAAAAGTATGAAGAAAAAAAATATTTTCTAGATAGCTGTGTTAATTAGCCCAAGCAATGAAATCACATCTGGTACAGCAGCTGTGATTGGAGTCACCACCTAGTTAAACTGGTGATAATCCACTCTCATTCTTCAAACTCTGTCTTCTGCACAGGTCAAGTAGTTGAGCTGATAGGATTTGATAGATATCACCAGGTGGCGCAATGGTAAAGAATTCACCTGCCAGTGCAGGAGATTCAAGAGATGCAGGTTTGATCCCTGGGTCAGGAAGATCCCCTGGAAATGACAAGCCACTCCAGAATTTTTGCCTGGAAAATTCCATGGATAGAGAAGCTACAGTCCATGGGTCCCACAGAGTCGGACACACCTGAGCACACATATGCACACACATCACCCCTGTTCCTTTCAAGTCCACATGGTGGCACTAATCTCTGCAATTCCTCCAGGAATGCAGTATTGTTTTGGTTTTCTATGTTCCTAGGCATAGGCACTTCTTGTGGTTTCCATATGATCTTTCTATAATGATGACACTCATTGCACAGCTTAAGGAATCAATATTGGAATTCTACCAACTGCTGATAGTGTTGTTTCAAATGCATTCCTGGAGAACAGTTATAGGATGAGTTTAGCGATCTAGTAGGCCCATATTGACATAGATCTGAGATAAAACTAATTTGATCACCTGACATCTTTAAGCCCCATACTTTGATGAATATAGCAATGTGTTATTTGGGGTGTCCTGGTGTTAGTGACAGTTCAGAGTCAGTGTTCAGTGCTCCTGAAAGTTTTAATTATTTCCTTTTTCCCAGTGCACAGTACCCTTGTAAAAGGTCATAAGTCCCTTTGAAGAAGACTGGGATAAAAGTTAACAGTTTGATTTTTGGCAGTGTAACAGAGTCCCTCCTCAAGAGAAACTATCGTCCCTTCATTCAAAAGATTCTGGATCTGGAGATTTCCCTGGCTGTCTAGTGCTTAAGAATCTGTGATTCCACTGCAGGGGGTATAGGTTCAAACCCTGGTTGGGGAAATAAGATCCCACATACTGGCTAGCAAAACAATAAAAAAAAAAAGCACCTTACAAATATTATTAATTAAATCTGTGAATTTTCAATATGATAAGGGCAGGGGAAAAAAGACTTTATAAAAAAGAGAGAGACTTTAGATCTGTAAACTTCTTCAAGTCTGGGGTTGATTGTTTTTGTTATTCAATTTTTACTTTTGTTCAACTGACCTAGAACTTTTGCTTTAACTGCTCACATAGGATACTCTACTTCTATATAGTCTGTCTTCAGCTTCCTCATGTTAATAATCTGTAGTCAGACCTACAGCTGTTCAGTCTTTTTTTTTTTTTTTGCTACAAATCTTTCCTCCACCTCTATCTTCTAATATCTGCCAAAATGCAAGAGGTGGTGGCTTGCCCCTTCACTTTAGCAAGTTCTGAATAAATAGTCTTTGCTTCTTCTCATTAGTGGGCTCTTCATTCATTTTCACAGCACTCAATGATTGATTTTTGAATTAATTAATCAATCAATTCATCTATTGGGTACCATATTTTGGTAGTATTATTTGTTCCATTAAGTTTGAAGGATTCTTTTAGGTGGCGTCTTGAGGCATTATGGTACTGCAGAATTAACAAGGAATAGCTCAGAAGGCTTGAATTGCAGTATTGCTGCCCATGGCATATATCAGTTTGTCTCTGCAGGGCTTTGGCTCTATAGACTTTGCATTATAAGTGCAGTGAGAACATTAGAATGACCAGTCTCTAAGAATATTTCATCCCTGGGGAGGTCCAATTGCAACTGTAACCACCCTTGATTTCCTGATTTAAGGCCCTCCCTTCTTTCTTTCTCTCTCTCTCTCACACATGCATGTATATTTTTTCTAGTTTATCTACAGTAATTCACAACATGTCCAGATAAGTATGCAATTAATAAATTTTAAAACCTACAATTACTATCAATTAGCATTTAGAAACTGCTTGAATATGCATCCTTTTAATTAATTTGTTTGACCTCAAATGTCCCTTTTAACCCTACATGCCAAATTACATGATAAAGAATAAGTGTTCATAAATAACGTGTGGATTGTTATCAAAGGTTAACTTGCCTTATGTGATTAATTTGTTCTCTTTTCACTGAGAAACTTGAAGCAAAGCATTTTTTGTTTCTTTGCTTTAATGATTTCCTAATCTCTTGCCGAAGAGCTCTGGTTTATTCTGAAATACCAAAAATTAACTTGGCTGGATCTATTGTCAAATTGTTTAATTCTTCATATTTCTGAATTATAGAAATCTAAGCCAGAGTAAGATGGTCAGAAGATGCATGTGACATAGGCCAGTGTTTTTAAAACATTGTAGGGCTGTCAATCTAGGAGAGTGTCTTTTGTAGTAAAAACACTACCAAGCCAGAGGCCAAAACTCTCGAGCTTGAGTTTTGAGTCTACTGCTTCTTGCCTGGCTGACCTTGAGTAAATCAATTTATATTTCTGAGTATCAATATTCTAACAAAAAAGATAAGATAAAGAATGACTAATAATAACTACCATTTTTGCTTCGGAGCATTCCTTGAAGCTGATTTAAGATAAAATGGTACATGGAAGATGTAATTTTCTCTAAGTGATGTGAATGTTAAGTGGTTGTTTCATTATCATTTTAACACAAAAAAAGGTAAATTAGATTATTTCTACCATCCTAGTGATAGTTTCACATTTTATATGAAACAATTCAATTGATGATGCAAAATTAGACATTTGAGTGAGTTTGAAGACCTGATCTAGCAAAGACAAAGCTACAGAATTATATCCCAGGGCAAATTAATTGCAAATTTTTATCTATTACAAACTCCTGATGAAAGGTTGGTCAGCATTTACTAATAGAATATTGTGTTCTAGTCATGAAGTCCATCATGATTTCACATTATAAACTTAGGAATGAAAAAAGCCTATTAAAGTTTTAATGATATTTAACTGAGAAAAGGTATATGAATCTAAAAACAGTTCACAAACAAACAAGCAAAAAAAAAAAAGGATTATAATCAATAACCATGGGCTGCACAATTTTTATATCAATGTTGCAAGCCTAAAGGAGAGAGAACATGTATGAACACAGATAATAGGAGCAATTAGGAAGGTCTGAGGATGGATTAATTTTAAGAACATCAGTTATAAACAGTTGCTGCTACTGCTAAGTCACTGCAGTCATGTCCGACTCTGTACGACTCCATAGACGGCAGCCAACCAGGATCCCCTGTCCCTGGGATTCTCCAGGCAAGAACACTGGAGTGGGTTGCCATTTCCTTCTGCAATGCATGAAAGTGAAGAGTGAAAGTGAAGTCGCTCAGTCATGTCCGACTCAGGGACCCCATAGACTGCAGCCTACGAGACTCCTCCATCTATGGGATTTTCCAGGCAAGAGTACTGGAGTGGGGTGCCATTAAATACCCTCAATAGCCAAAAAATGCATGATTTTCATAATAAGAATCAGTTTGCATGTTATGTGTGTGTCTTCTATTTTCTTAGCAGCTATTATGCCATCATAATTAAGTATAATTTAACTGAAATTCAGAGTGGAGAACACTTTTTCGGAACAGTGTATGAAATCCAAAACACAAAGTTGAATGATCCAATAGTAATTAAATGGAAGTAGAGAAAAAGATTACAAAGAATATACTTAATATTAAGAAAATATGTTCAATTTTATTTCTTTTGTGGTTAAAATAAAACCTTTTTCTTTCTAAAATAATATTTGGAATGTTTGTTTTCAGTTTTTATTGTTTTCTAATAATTTGGTTGCATTTTTGCCTATGTCAGAGACAGCAGTAACATAGCATAACTGACATTTATTTTGGCTTTTCACACTTTTTAATCAGTTATTTACACATATTTCAGTAAGTCATTAACTATTATCCGTTTATCATGTGATCGAAAAGGGATATACAATGTCATAAAATGTATATGTGTGTGTGTGTGTGTGTGTGTGTGTGTGAGCCATGAGCCATACGTCTTGAGTTTGAAACCAATTCTCCTATGTCAAATGACTTTGAGAATTTTGTGAGATGCCTTGGACCACTAATTCAGTTTCCACTATGTGTCATGAAAGCATAGCAATTTGTTCCAAAAAGGCAAATTTATGAAGCATTTCTTATGCTGGCTTCTTCAAGAGATATGGAAAAATTGAGACATAAGTAGGGTCCCCAGACCACAGCTCTTTTATTTCATGGCTGTCCAATTTTCCTAGCATAACTCACAAAATTCTTGGTAGATACAAATGATAAATTTTCAGAAGGTGCACCAGTTTAGTTCAGTTTTTATCAGGACCAAGGGCACAGTTCCCTTCCTGCTTTCATTGTAAGCACACATCTTAGTTGCAGAAAATAAATACCTAAAAGAGTCAAAGAAAATAGGTTCCTTCTTTCCAGAATGAAAACTCAACTTCTCTGGAACACAGATATGCCCAGGTTATTATTATTTTTTAATGATGTCAAAATAGGAGAGAATATATTTTTGGATAAAAAGTCAGGAAGTGTTTTTGTTTTTTACTTTTGTGGTTGTAATTTCAAAGTAAAAAAAAAAAAAAGCACATTACTATATAGAATATAGATAATCAACAAGGACTTACTTACTGTATAGCACAGAAAACTATACTCAGTATTCTGTAACAACCTATATGGGAAAGGAATTTGCATAAGAATGGATATATGTATATGTATAATGAAATCACTTTGTTATAATCTGAAACTAGCACAACATTGAAAGTCAACTCTACTCCAATATAAAATTAAAGTTAAATTTAAAATTATAAAAACATAAAATAGCAATCTCCCAAAATATATTCATTCAGGTATGAAATATATCATTCAAAGCCCAAGACTGAATTTATTTCAGGTGAAAAAAATAAAAGTGCTCTCAATTTGTCTGCATCTTCGAAGACTATGGATCACTTTTTTGTAAATAGACTTAAGTAGAGAACCGTCATCAATAGGCAGGATGCTTTTATGAAGTAATGCCATTTGTTATTCATTTCTTGAAAGATTTGTTTGCTTTTGTAAAGCTGATATTTGAATGGTTTAAACCAGTTTTAATAACAGACCACTTTTCTAGGTGTCGAATGGAATCTCTTCACTTCTCTTGCAGCCATTAAATGGGTAGTAAATTAACAATTATCTGAACTGACCATGTCTGAACATAGAAATGTCTGTTGCATGCAGACTGTTTTTGGGTGTGCCATCTCTCATATACATCCCTATGAGAGTCCCTTGGACTTTATGCATGTATTCAGGTCCTTCCATTGTCAGAGTCTTGTCACAGAAAGATGAATTCTGCTCCATTCTTCACTCACCTAACTGAAATCTATAGTCTCACTTAGATATTATCAGTTTTTAGATCTCAAAGTAATTGTTCCCTATTTGTTCTTGATTATAGAAATATTATAGATGGAAATAATGCATTTCTACTCAGATTCAAGGATTAGATGATTTCTTCCAGTCTCCATTGCCAAAGTCTTTGTCAAAACTACAAATTTGTTGATAAAGCATTGTCCTTATCATTCTCATCATGCAATTTCTCCTTAGGCCTGAATGAGTGACTGAATGAGAGTGTGAATGAACAAACACAGAACCTAACATGTGCCAAGTATTGTGCTAGACACTTTCATGGGTTAGAACATTTTGTGATTTCAGGGATATTTTCTTCTGTATAAGAGTTGTTCACACAGTGTTAAGTGTTTGCCAGTGTGATCCATGTTGCAAAATCCTTGATTTTATATTTCATTTAAATTAAAGAGGAAAAGAAATGGCTTATATTTTAAATGATGTGTTTCTGTATAATACTAACAGCTATAGCTGTAGTTAATAACAAAGCCTCTTGAAAAACGTCAAAGAAATATTTGATTTCTGATGCAACTTTAACAAAAATATCTAATTTAGAAATTTAAAAAATCTTATTTTTCTATTATCATTTTATATAATTAAAAGTAAATCTTTTGTAAAAGAAAGACATAAAAGTGTTTCTCTTAAGATTTGGTTTCAGATAGTTGATTCCTTAACTAAACTCTATTTCTGATCCTAGCCCTTCCCTCTCTTTACTAGCTTACCTCCTACTCTTCCTGGAGTATACTCCACTGAGTTTTCTTATACATTTTGCCTAAAGTGGGGCAACATTCTGGCAGCTGCTAATATCTTAGATTTAGGCAGTCACACAATTTCTATTCATCTGATACTTATCTTTCTTCTTCTATGTTTTATAGCCTGTAAATTGAGTAGAGAAGATAGAGTATGAAACCTATTAAAGTTTGAAATGATTATTATATAAGTTATGTGTTAGTCTCTTAGTCATATTCGAAATTTTTTCAACCCCATGGACTGTAGCCTTTGCCATGGATTTCTTCAGGCAAGAATATAGTAATGGGTTAAATATGAATATTATATAACTATTTCTGAAATGTAGAGTAAATAGAGAGCAGTACAGCATAATGATTAAACATGTGCCCTCTAGCACAAAGCCACTGGAGTTTAAATTTGATTTCAATCCCATCAGTCTCTTAACCCAGGATCAGATATTTTATACTAAATTTAATGAGATTAGCAAATAAGATCTTAAGAATAATAAATAATAATAGTAATAATATCACAGACATCTTATATTTATGCATTCATTTTTCACACAATATTTTCATCAATTACCGTTAAACTGTTTCAGAGGGTCCATGTTCAAGTATAGTCTCACCATTAGTTGACCAGTGAACATCAAGCAGAGGCCAATATTTTAAAATGGATCAGAATTTAATCAAAAAATATTATCTATTCTTGTCTCAATTTATAGGAAATACAGAAAATATAAGGACTTGTTGAACTTCACCACATGGCTAAAGTCATTGAAATCCAACTTCAAACATATTCACATGACAATCCTCTTTCCTCTAAAAAGAAATTACGAGTAAAGAAGACAGCAAGAGGAGAGAGAGAGAGAGAATTCTATACCCACAAACACTTCTTGAATCTACTACTAGAAGATAAGGTTTATCAATCAAAATAAGTACTGAGGTCACTTCAGTTGTGTCCGACTGTTTGAGACCCATGGACTACAGTCTGCCAGGCTCCTCTGTCCGTGGAATTCTCTAGGCAAGAATACCGCAGCAGGTTGTCATGTCCTCCTCCAGGGCATCTTCCCAACCCTGTGACTTCCCAACCCCGCATCTCTTATGTCTCCTGCATTGTAGGCAGATTCTTTACCATCTGAGCAACCAGGGAAGCCCTATATGGAATAAACACATATGTTTATACACTATAATGCTTTATATTTCAAATTTTAAGTTAACTCAGGAACAATTAACATTTCTCTATCTGGCTTATCAACTTTTATGAATATCATTTAACACCCTCTAAATAATGACCTTATAGTTCATTATACTGGAAATAGTATATATGTTGTGCTAAGTCACTTCAGTTGTGTCTGACTCTTTGTGACCCTATGAAATGTAGCCTGCCAGGTGCACCTGTCCTTGGAGATTCTCCAGGCAAGAATACTGGCGTAGGTAGCCTTTCCCTTTTCCAGGGGGTCTTCCCAACTGAGGGATTGAACCCAGGTCTCCTGAATTACAGGCAGATTCTTTACCAGCTGAGCCACAAAGGAAGCAAAGGAATACTGGAGTGGGTACCCTATCCCTTCTCCACCAGATCTTCCTGACTGAGGAATTGAACTGGGTTCTCCTGAATTGCAGGAAGATTCTTTACAACTGAGCTATTTGGGAAGTCCCAATAGTATATATGCATGTATGTATATACCATATAGGGCCTTTCTGATAGCTCAGACAGTGAAGAATCTGCCTGAAATGTAGGACAGCTGTACTTGATCCTTGGGTCAAGAAATTCCTTGGAGAAAAGAATGGCTACCCGCTTCAGTATTCTTGCCTGGAGAATTCCATGAAAAGAGGAGCCTGGTGGGTTACAGTTCATGTAGCCGCAAAGAGTCAGACGGGACTGAGTAACTAACATTATCACTCCACTTTCATATACTATGTACTCATATGTGTACTCATTTTCATATACATATATACATATATATATATATATATATATATATATATATGCATCTTGCAGAAGAGGAACTATAGGAAAAAAACCTAAATCCATATAATTGTAACATGAAACATATCAATATATGCAAATTAATTTCACTCACTCATTTTAAAAATTCGTTTTCAGCAAGTCTCACAAAAGAAGTTTCTACCACATGCTGTATATAAGATAAATATTTAAAACATGGTGAGTTAAAAAAAAATTTTTTTTCCAAGAATATAGAAGCAAAGAGAGGAGAGCAAGGCTGATTTTAAACATAATA
Source organism: Bos javanicus (assembly GCF_032452875.1). Classification (NCBI taxonomy): domain Eukaryota; kingdom Metazoa; phylum Chordata; class Mammalia; order Artiodactyla; family Bovidae; genus Bos; species Bos javanicus. The sequence goes on from NC_083878.1 coordinate 53,126,811, forward strand.
GAAGTTTAGCCCCAAAGCAGTGAATGTGAAAGAACACTTTTCATTAGAAAATCTACAGTACAAAATGTAGCTACAATTTTTATATATTCATGCATGCAATAACCTACTGCCTTTGTAAGCAAAAACTGTACGATAGGTAAGTAGACATCAAATCACATTAATGATAGAATGCATTAATATTGCAATCTCATTACAAGAGAGTTCAGAAGGACAATAAAAGACAATGGAAGTGGTAGAAAATACAGAAGCTAGATCATATGGATATATTGCAAACTCTATATGTACTACTTAAGTGCCCATGGTAAGGACCCCCAAATTTGATTATGTGTTATGTAACAAATAAAACATCAAGAATATCCATAACATATAAATATTACAAAGAACACTCCTGGACATAATGCAGTAAAACTGGAAATTACTAATAAAAACAAAAGGGACAAAAGCCCTCCACCTGGAAATTGAATTTTTTTCTAAACTGTCCTTGAGTTAAAGAGAAAATATGAACTTAAATACCAGAATTGAAAAAAATAAAAAGCATAGTGGCAATAGAAATACTTCATATTAGAGTCTACAAGATATAGCTAAAGCAGTGTGCTTGCATGCTAAGTCACTTGTCGTGTACGACTCTTTGCATCCCTATGGACTGTGGCTCACTAGGCTCTTCTGTCCATGGAATTCTCTAGGCAAGAATACTGAAGTGTGTTTCCATGCCCTCCTCTAATTAGCATTAAGCATTTTTATCAGAATAAATGAAAGAATAAAAATAAATTACTTACATTTCCAGTTCAGGAAACTAGACCAAAAAAGTAAATAAAAAGAATATACACAAAAATAAATGATGAGAGAAAAGCAGAAATATATAAGATATACAGTATTTTTAAAGTGCAGGATATTAATTAATTATACACATATTCTCTGTGATAAAGTAATGAACAATCTACTCACTACACTGATAAAGTAAAAAGAAAAGAAGAAGAACTTACAAATTGGCATCCAGTCCCAACACTTCATTGCAAATAGGTGGAGATTTTATTTTCTTGGGTTCCAAAATCACTGTGGACAGTGACCACAGCCATGAACCTAAAACACTCTTGGTCCTTGGAAGGAAAAAAATGAAAAACCTAGATAGTAAATTAAAAGGTAGAGACATCACTTTGCCCACAAAGGTCTGTATAGTCAAAGCTATGATTTTTCTGTAGTCATGTTCAGATGTGAGAGTTAGAACATAAAGAAGGATGAGTGCCAAAGAACTGATGCTTTCAGAATGTGGTGCTGGAGAAGACTCTTGAGTACCTTAGACAGCAAGAAGATCAAACCAGTCAATCCTGAAGGAAATCAACCCTTAATATTTCTAGGAAGGACTGATGCTAAAGCTGCAACTCTAATAGTTTGGCCACCCGATGAGATGAGCTGATTCATTGGAAAAGATCTGGATGCTGGGGAAATTGAGGGTAGGAGGAGCCAGAGGTTAAGATGGTTGGATGTGATCACCAACTCAATGGACGTGAGTTTTAACAAATTCCAAGAGATAGTGAAGGAGAGGGAAGCCTGGTGTGCTGCAGTCCATGGGGTTGCAAGGAGTCAGACATGATTTAGCAACTGAAAAACAGCAAATGTACATGGTAAAAAATGAAAACAAACTAACAACAGAAATAAAAGATATTTTTTAAAACCATAAGGCAAATTGACATACTTCTATGCAAAAAAATTTGGAAAGATAAATATGTATAATTGACAAGGTATATACAGATTTCCAAAATTGACCCCATTAGAGTTGGTAAGTTTATATGGAACTATATATATATATATATATATATATATATATATATGAAAAGGAGTCTCTTTTGTTACAAAAAACACAAGCCCCAAAAAAGGATGTCTACCAAACTTCCACGACTAGACAGTATGCTATCCAGTATAACATATAGATACTAGTATAGGTAGATAGATAGATAGATAGTATATATCTATAATATATAGATACTAGTATAAAGTACTCCAGGGAAGTGATAAAGAATGCATTTATTTATGTTCCAATACATATAGGAATGATAGTGTGGCTACTGATGAAGTCTGTTACCAACATGAACAAAACAGAGAAGAAAAATCATCCAGTATGTGCGGCGGCACAAAACAGAACTTAAACTGTGACAATGAACCCAACCAATGTAGCGAGTAGACCCTTCATTACTTTTTCACAGAAAATATTAATATAATTAATTAACATACTGTGTTTTTAAAATGATATATATCTTGCATTTTATGTGTTCAGTAGGATTGAAAGAATACATAAATTATAATGAGAGCCATTTCTCAGATTTGGACAAAAATAAGTATGGATAAAAGAATGAAGGATGACTAAATTAAATCTGTAGTTTTGTTTTGCAATCAGAGGTATCAGAATGAACTCATGGTTTTCACTATATATATATATATATATATATATATATATATATATAAATCAATATAAAGGTGTTTATGTGTGATTGGTATATATGAAGATATAGTAAAAATATATATTCTACCTTTGTCCATGGAAGGGTAGGATATAAACAAGTGGTGAGCATACCTGCAGTTAGTTGGATCTTGGTTTCTGAACACCATTTCTCATTAAAAGAGACCAGAGCTCCTAGAAGAACTGGGGTTGGAAAAAAAAAAGAGATGAACCTAAAATAACTTGTTGTGTCAGAAAGTAAAGAGATACTGAAAAATGGATGAGAGCAAGTCAAAACAATACAGAGAAAAAATCTGAAGATGTGCCAAATACTTAAAGCTGCAATGATTTGGCAATTAAATAATGAATGAACTATTGGGCTAGAATCCTTAAAGTAAAATGAATATTCATAAGTCACTGCTGATACAAATAAATAATTGAATGAAAAACATAATAAAGGCTAAAGGGGAAGCTGTTTTTTGTAGAAAAGTTTCAATTAATTAAAAAAAAAAGTGAAGAAAACAAACTCCCCATTAAGCCAATAACACAGTTGATAATTTTTGCAGAAAAGATCCTTATTTACTAATGAATGAAAAAAATAGTAGATAGGAACTTGAAGGTTTCAAAGTATCTGTCCCCATGATATTGATTAATTCAAAAGGGAAAAATCCTTGAGAACTGGCTGGTGGTTCAGTGGTTAGGACTTTGCAGTGGACTGGGGTTCAATCCCTGGTCAGAGAACTAAGAACCTGAAGGGTGCAGCAAAAAAATTCAGACAAAGGGGGGAAATTGTAATCTTACTGTGTATGCAACCAGGCAAACATCAACATAAGTGATGAAAGTTAACATCAGTCCAGTAATAAGACATATCCACATCATCACCTGTCTCTGACATGATTCTGAACCCCCAGGAATGTAATATTTTGTTTTTTCCCAGAAAGGAAAGAATTTAATAGTCACATACTTCCCTGGTGGCTCAGCTGGTAAAGTGTCTTTCTGCAATGTGGGATACCCGGGTTCAAGCCCTGGGTTGGGAAGATCCCCTGGAAAAGGAAATGGCAATCCACTCAGTACTATTGCCTGGAAAATCCCATGGACAGAAGAGCCTGGTAAGCTACAGTCTATGGGGTCGCAAAGAGTCAGACACGACTGAGCTACTTCACTTTCACTTTCACAAATTAAGAAGTATGGGAAGGCCAGTCTAGACTGGAGTGGCAGCTAAACTTGTCCTCCAGCTCTACTATCCTCATCATGGGGCTTTTGGGCTCAAAGTACCTGTAGACATCAGGTCTTCAATCAGAAAGAAGAAACTAAAGGCTGAAATGTCCTACAAGTCTTGTTTTCCCAGAAGATCTTCCATCAGTGCTTGATTCTCTAACTGAAAATGCATCAGAATGAGGAGTTATTGATATTTTCATGTAGGCAAGTTACCCTCAACAAAGACAGGATGCCAAGAGCAGTCCTCAGAACCAAAGTATACACCCAAGCCATCTTCGTCCTCTGGAGACTGAAGACAGTGACTGGACTGGTCACTCGCTCAGGTCTGGTATGTGTGAGATGGAAAGTGTTGGGGAAGTCATGGCCCCTTTTCCCCAGAACCTGCCCCTGTCCTTTGTCTTCACTGTGCCCACACTTAGTCATGCTTTGGAGAATTCAGGTTGCAAGAGGGTGCTTTCTGGGTACCATGTGAACATGCCTAGTGCCTTTAAAAAAGAAGAAAGTATCAAGTTCTCTTTGAAATTACTGTAAATTGGTTCCCTTTGGACTTGTCATCCCATGTGTGGGATATCACCCTGCAGATGGGTCCTGAGCACACCCACAGTGCACCCCATCTGGCAAGTGTGAATCATGGCAGCCTGACAGACCAGTTCACAGAGTAGGCAACCTATACAATCACCCAGCACAGCTGCAGCCCTTGGAAGACAAAACAAACTACATGAACAATTTGCTGGAGCTGCAATTCAGTGGGAAATTTAAGCATGCATAACTCTTAGAATCTCATAGATCAGAGGATTTGTGTAACACAATTATTTAAATGGTGCAACATGTGTGAGTCTGTGCCCCTTCCTCTGCCTCAATATCAACTGCTTAGAGTAGCTGGCATTAACCATGTGCCAAGTGTATTTTGTTGGGGTCTTGTTTGTGCTAAGATACCAAAACAAAAGTTGGATACAACTGGAATTAGCAGTTTTAAAGAGAAATCTGTTAAGTGAATAGAGAAGAATGGAAATGCAGAGGGAAAGGAAAGAAGAAACACTAAGTGAAAGAGTACTTGAATAAGGCATTTAAGAAATGTCAAATATGAATTTATAGATTGTCTAACTCTAGAGTTTTTTTATTCAAATTCCTCCTCCTATTCCTCTAGCAAATTGATAAAGTCTTCTATGTCTTGGGCTTCCCTGGTGGATCAGATGGTAAAGCGTCTGCCTGCAATGTGGGAGACCTGGGTTTGATCCCTGGGTCGGAAAGATCCCTGGAGAAGGAAATGGCAACCCACTCCAATATTCTCACCTAGAAAATTTCATCGATTGAGGAGCCTGGTGGGCTACAGTCCACGGGGTTGCAGAGTCAGACACGACTGAGCGACTTCCCTTTCGCTTCCGCTTTCTATGTCTTACTACTTAACTGAGTACTTCCTTTTTTTCCCCCCTTTATTTTATTTATTTATTTATTTATTATTATTATTCTTTTTTTTACCTTACAATATTGTATTGGTTTTGCCATATGTCAACATGAATCCACCATGGGTGTAGATGTGTTCCCCATCCTGAACCCTCCTCTCACATCCCTCCCCATAAATGATGTACAAGATACTTGACCTAAGTATCCCATAAGATAATAAATTTTGTGCAAATTTTAGAAGTCCAAAGGAGTATAGGGACTTCTTTATACCATAGAATTAAGATGTGGAACAGACTTACCTAGACTGTATGGGACAAGAAAATAGCAGATGACCTTCTTCTTCCACATATAGTTAAAAGTTTATATATATAAATGCACACTTGCACTTATGTATGCATATGATTGGTGTCTGTGTATGTGTGATTACATGTATAAATGAACGTATGGCTGTGGACCATTAACATTTCAATGACGAGAATCCTTACCCTTGTCAAACATCCATCAGACCTGTGGAAATAAATGAGGATCACCCAGATGAGGACAAACAAAACTATTTTTTTTTTCAAAATTAAAGATGTGAGAAAGCTTACTAGTGGAAAAAAGAGAAGGCTTTGGATAAATATTATTTTATTGGACACTGTTGGCATGGGAAAATTGAAGGGCTAACTATTTAGTTAGAGAAACACTTTTGGATTTGTCTGGCTGATAGTAGTTGAAAGTGTGAAAGGGGCTGCAAAATTGTAAAAGCTGTTAGTTATTGATCAAGTTTTGGCTATTTTGGAGGATCATTATAGAAATTGTTGGTTAAGGTTCTATTTTTTTTACTATGACGTGGCCACGTCTAAGTGTATATTCAGTCATTCAAATTGTTAAAAAAAAAAGTCTATACACTTTGAACAGATGAAATGTAGACTAAACTCTATGCGTGATGTATTAATTAAAGAATATATACATGAATACAGAAAAGTAAACAATAGACACATCACCCCTAAAAATATTAAACACACACAAATGCCTTTGAGATTAGTCACCCAACAGAAAAAAAAGAGAATTGGTATAATAATACAAATATTTAACTCAAAAATAAAGTAAAAAATACCATACCTATCTTAAAAATGAATTTAATGCTCAATTATAAAGATGATGTACAATATCAGAGAAAGGAAAAATTGATATAAATGAACTCATAAATAAATACATAAAATAGCAAAATAACAGCAGCATATGGGTAAAATAAAACTATTCTGATTTTTAATAAACTAATAATATATATTCATTGCAACACTAACCAAGAATAACAGAATAAATTAAAATAAACATATTCAGGAGGAGGGTGACTATAAAAATACTATTACATTCCAGTGGATATTGAATAAAAATGCAATTCCTATTGAGTAAATAATTACAATGTATGGAAGAAGCACAAGCTGGAATCAAGATTGCTGGGAGAAAAATCAATAACCTCAGATATGCAGATGACACCACCCTTATGGCAGAAAGTGAAGAGGAACTAAAAAGCCTCTTAATGAAAGTCAAAGAGGAGAGTGAAAAATTTGTCTTAAATGAAACATTCACAAAACTGAGATCATGGCATCCGGTCCCATCACTTCATGAGAAATAGATGGGGAAACAGTGGAAACAGTGTCAGACTTTTATTTTTCTGGGCTCCAAAATCACTGAAGATGGTGATTGCAGCCATGAAATTAAAAGACATTTACTCCCTGGAAGGAAAGTTATGACCAACCTAGAGAGCATATTATTTTTTTGTTTTGTTTTTATATTTTATATTATTTTATTTTATTTTTTATTTTATTTTTTAACTTTACAATATAGTATTGGTTTTGCCATATATCAAAATGAATCCACCACAGGTAAAGAGTATATTAAAATGAAGAGACATTACTTTGCCAACAAAGGTCCGTCTAGTCAAGGCTTTTCTAGTCATGGTTTTGCTAGTAGTCATGTATGGATGTGAGAGTTGAACTGTGAAGAAAGCTGAGGGCCAAAGAATTGATGCTTTTAAACTGTGGTGTTGGAGAGGACTCTTGAGAGTCCCTTGGACAGCAAGAAGATCCAACCAGTCCATTATAAAGGAGATCAGTCCCGGGATTTCTTTGGAAGGACTGATGCTAAAGCTGAAACTCCAGTACTTTGGCCACCTCATGTGAAGAGTTGACTCAGTGGAAAAGACTCTGATGCTGGGAGGGATTGGGGGCAGGAGGAGAAGGGGACGACAGAGGATGAGATGGCTGGATGGCATCACCGACTCGATGGACGTGAATTTGAGTGAACTCCAGGAATTGATGATGGACAGGGAGGTCTGGCATGCTGCAATTCATGGGGTCGCAAATAGTTTGACACGACTGAGGGACTTAACTGAACTGAACTGATGAAAAAAATATCCATGTGAAAATCACTTTTTAGAGAAAAATATTAATAAATACCCAAATTAAAAATATAAATCTTCCAATGATTAATAAACATGGAAAGCAAGAAGTATTGAAATTATAACTTTTAAAATTGCCCCTGGCTACATGGATTAATTTTTAAGAACTGTGGAGAATTCAGTTAAGAAAAGAATTATAATATTATTCAGTATGTATTTTATAATAGAAACATTGTTCTAAATTTTTTGACATAATTATATTAGTACAACATAGCCTAACACCAAACATGTTAACAAATATAGATGCACACAGATGTGTACAAATACACAAAAAATCTATAGACCAAGATTGGCAAACTACAGCCAGAGAACCTGTCCAATTTTTTTCCTATTTTAATAAGTCAGGTCTTCTTGAAAATTGGTCACACCTATTTATCTTAAATGGCTGTTGGCAGTTGACTACTTGCATTTCAGATTTCTGGAGTAGAAAAGACTAAAGTATTTATTATTTGGCCTTTTTTGATTAAAAAAAATGTAGATCTCTGCTATATACCAATCTCTCATGGAATCAGATATATAAGTATAATCAAGCAATATATCAATACAATACAACTCACATTACATTAAAAATGAAATGATTCTGGTCAAATAAAATTAATTATATGAATGCAAAGATATTTAAATATTTCACTATTTGAAGATGAGACATAATTGTATCTTTCCCTTCTGTCTTTGCTATAGAAAGATTCATTTTAATAGCAGTTTTGTGGATTGACATAGATGTTATGACTTGACCCAGAATTAAGTTATTCTCTCTAATCTGCAACCCTCTTACACCTTATTCCCACAACCACTACATCACCTCCACCATTCTACTAGGGATGAAGTTTGCACAGATAAACTCAGCTCGTGCAGAAACAGTATATTTGCTTGAGAATAAAGTTCTTCAAAAGAGACTAAATAAGAGGCTCACTCATTCATGCCCAGGACTTTCTCCCAGTTTTTGAAATCTTATAATTTAATATCTTTCAATTGCATAAAACTGAAGAATCTAGGGATGAGAAAGTTCCTACTTACAAAGCAGGATCAAATGACTAGCGTAAAAGAATGGTTCCTCTTTATGTAATAATACAATGATATACTATTCAGCCTTTGCTGCTGCTGCTAAGTCGCTTCAGTCGTGTCCGACTCTGTGTGATCCCAGAAAGGGCAGCCCATCAGGCTCTGCAGTCCCTGGGATTCTCCAGGCAAGAACACTGGAGTGGGTTGCCATTTCCTTCTACAATGCATGAAAGTGAAAAGTGAAAGTGAAGTTGCTCAGTCGTGCTCAACTCTTAGCGACCACATGGACTACAGCCTACCAGGCTCCTCCGTCCATGGGATTTTCCAGGCAAGAGTACTGGAGTGGGGTGCCATTCAGCCTTTAGAAGGGAGGAAATCCTGTCACATGCTTCAACATGAATGAATTTAGAGGATATTATGCTAAGTGAAATAACCAACTACCAAAGAACAAATATGGTATGATTCCACTAACAAAGTATCCAAGAAGTCGAACTCATAGAAACAGAAACTAAAACAGTGGTTGTCAGTAGCTATGAGAATCGGGACCTGGGGAAATGATCATTCATTTCAGTTCACTGGCTCAGTCGTGTCCGACTCTTCGAGACCCCATGAATCACAGCATGCCAGGCCTCCCTGTCCATCACCAACTCCCGGAGTTCACCCAACTCATGTCCATCGATTCAGTGATGCCATCCAGCCATCTCATCCTCTGTTGACCTCTTCTCCTCCTGCTCCCAATCCCTCCCAGAATCCGGGTCTTTTCCAATGGGTCAACTCTTCGCATGAGGTGGACAAAGTACTGGAGTTTCAGCTTTAGCATCATTCCTTCCAAGGAAATCCCAGGGCTGATCTCCTTCAGAATGGACTGGTTGGATCTCCTTGCAGTCCAAGGGACTCTCAAGAGTCTTCTCCAACACCACAGTTCAAAGGCATCAATTCTTCGGCACTCAGCCTTCTTCACAGTCCAACACTCACATCCATACATGACCACAGGAAAAACCATAGCCTTGACTAGACGAACTTTTGTTGGCAAAGTAATATCTCTGCTTTTGAGTACGCTATCTAGGTTGGTCATAACCTTCCTTCCAAGGAGTAAGCATCTTTTAATTTCATGGCTGCAGTCACCATCTGCAGTGATTTTGGAGCCCTCAAAAATAAAGTCTGACATTGTTTCCACTGTTTCCCCATCTATTTCCTTTCAAGTGATGGGACCAGATGCCATGATCTTCGTTTTCTGAATGTTGAGCTTTAAGCCAACTTTTTCACTCTCCACTTTCACTTTCATCAAGAGGCTTTTTAGTTCCTCTTCAGTTTCTGCCATAAGGGTGGTGTCATCTGCATATCTGAGCTTATTGATATTTCTCCCGGAAATCTTGATTCCACCTTGTGCTTCTTCCAGTCCAGCATTTCTCATGATGTTCTCTGCATATAAGTTAAATAAGCTGGGTGACAACATACAGCCTTGACATTCTCCTTTTCCTATTTGGAACCAGTCTGCTGTTCCATGTCCAGTTCTAACTGTTGCTTCCTGAACTGCATACAAATTTCTCAAGAGGCAGATCAAGTGGTCTGGTATCCCGTCTCTTTCAGAATTTTCCACAGTTTATTGGGATCCACACAGTCAAAGGCTTTGGCATAGTCAATAAAGCAGAAATAGATGTTTTTCTGTAACTCTCTTGCTTTTTCCATGATCCAGCGGATGTTGGAAATTTGATCTCTGGTTCCTCTGCCTTTTCTAAATCCAGCTTGAACACCAGGAAGTTCACGTTTCACATATTGCTGAAGTCTGGCTTGGAGAATTTTAAGCATTACTTTACTAGCGTGTGAGATGAGTCCAATTGTGCGGTAGTTTGAGCATTCTTTGGCATTGCCTTTCTTTGGGATTGGAATGAAAACTGACCTTTTCCAGTCCTGTGGCCACTGCTGAGTTTTCAAAATTTGCTGGGGTATTGAGTGCGGCACTTTCACAGCATCATCTTTCAGGATTTGAAATAGCTCAACTGGAATTCTATCATCTCCACTAGCTTCGTTTGTAGTGATGCTTTCTAAGGCCCACTTGACTTCACATTCCAGGATGTCTGGCTGTAGGTCAGTGATCACACCATTGTGATTATCTGGGTCGTGAAGATCTTTTTTGTACAGTTCTTCTGTGTATTCTTGCCATCTCTTAATATCTTCTGCATCTGTTAGTTCCATACCATTTCTGTCCTTTATCGAGCCCATCTTTGCATGAAATGTTCCCTTGGTATCTCTAATTTTCTTGAAGAGATCTCTAGTCTTTCCCATTCTGTTGTTTTCCTCTATTTCTTTGCATTGATTTGCATTGAGGAAGGCTTTCTTATCTCTTCTTGCTGTTCTTTGGAAATCTGCATTCAGTTGCTTATATCTTTACTTTTCTTCTTTCCTTTGTGCTTCTCTTCTTTTCACAGCTATTTGTATGGCCTCCCCAGACAGCCATTTTGCTTTTTTGCATTTCTTTTCCATGGGGATGGTCTTGATCCCTGTCTCCTGTACAATGTCACAAACCTCATTCCATGGTTCATCAGGCACTCTGTCTATCAGATCTAGGCCCTTAAATCTATTTCTTACTTCCACTGTATAATCATAAGAGATTTGATTTAGGTCATACCTGTATGGTCTAGTAGTTTTCCCTACTTTCTTCAATTTAAGTCTGAATTTGGAAATAAGGAGTTCATGATCTGAGCCCCAGTCCGCTCCTGGTCTTGTTTTTGATCATTAATGGTTATTAAGACTGAATTTTACAAAATGACAACAATTCTGGAAGCTGGAAAACAGTGTGAATATCCTTAGCATTACTGAAATAATACACTTAAAAATCATTAAGATGGTAAATTTTATATAGTGTGCTTTATTACAATTTTTTAAAACAAGGGATAATAAACAATCCACAAAAAAAGAAGTATACAGTGCAATTTTATTTAATATTTAAAAGGTATTCTGAATATGTCAATCAAGTACAAATAAAGTTAATGAAAATTTAGCACACTTTCTTAAATTAAAAAATATTTTTTAATAATGTAGAAAAAATAAAAGTAAAATCAGCAAATATTAACTATTAAAATCTGTAAAGGTTAACTGTAACATTCTTGAGTAGTATTTATCAGAATATGTTTTAGGGACAAAAAAAAAAAAAAACACAACAGTCCGTGAAGACCAAATTTAAATGTATTCTTTTTCTCAAGTAAGTTTTAAAAAGACTCTGAACTGTGTGTAGTGCTTATGTTTTTCCAATGTACTTTAGTCATATATTCATTAAATGTTTTTTTATTCTCATATACTTTTATTTTTTAAATTATTATTGTTATTTTTTTACTTTACAATATTGTATTGGTTTTGCCATACATCAACATGAATCAATCTACCATGGTTGTACACGTGTTCCTAATCCTGAACCCCCCTCCCACGTCCCTCCGCATACCATCCCTCTGGGTCATCCCAGTGCATCAGCCACTTAGAAATTCCCATACATATTTGAACAAGATGTATTTTCATTCACTATTCATTATCCTACTGTTGAAATCCTGGAAAAAAAAAAAAACAGTTTTTAAAGGAAAGCATTGATCTTTGATTAATAAAAAGCACATTGTGTATAAGTATGTGCCTGCTCAGTCCCTCAGTCCTGTCGGACTCTTTGTGACCCCAGAAACTGTAGCACCCCCTGGCCTCATTTGTCTATGGGATTTTGTAGGTAGGAATACTAGAACAGGTTGTCATTTTCTTCTCCAGGGGATCTTCTTGACTCTCTGTGATCAAATCCATGTCTCTTGCATCTCCTGCATTGGCAGGCAGATTCTTTACCACTGCACCACTTGGAAAGATATATATGAATATACCACTGTATATAAAGAAACTAAATAAAGTAACATATAAACACTGTAAGTAAAAATGTGAAGGACCTCTGAAAAAAATCTGCACATTTCTTCAGATATGCCCTGAGAGAATACTTAATATAAAGTTGAAATATTCTATTTTCACAGATAGGAATATGTTATACTAAATCTGTCAATAGTGTCCAAGTTTATCCATATACTATTTGTTTCAGAAGAAATTAATAATTTAACAATTAAGATTTTATCAGATTGATTAGAAATTTTCTCTGGAAAAAAGCTAACACATGAAAATTTTCAAGATTTGCAACATGAAGGAGAAAGATAGGAGCACTTTAAAAAATTAACATCCAAGAGGCCTGATCAGAGTAGTCTCAGTTTTAGCTGTATACAAACCTTGAAAACATCTTGGTTTTCAACTCTTTCTTGAATTCTATGAGCCAATAAACACAATAATTTATAATGCTATTTCAAACTGCAGTTTTATTAGTTACAACCAATATCATCTATATTAGTTATTTACTTATGCAAAGCAAATGACTCGAAACCTTAACAACTAGAAACATCAATTTTTATCTTACTTTCCGCAGGTCAGGAGTTCAGGATCCGCTGACCTGGGTGCCTATGCTTCAACGTCCTTCACAAGGCAGCCTTCAAGGTGTGAACCAGGGATGAAGTCATCTCAAGGCTGGACTGGGAGAGGATCATTTCCAAGGTCCTTCATAAAACTGCTGGAAGCTGGGTTTGGTGGGATATAGGTAACAAGAAAATATAAGGTAGATTTTTAACTACTATGCAGATTATGGGACAATACAAAAGACTTTAGCTCCCATAGTGGCCATAAAATAAACTGAGGCAAAATCAAACACAGATTTTTTAAAATAGAACCAAAAGCACTTGATGAAAGGAAATCTTAAATGAATTGAATGCCATAGAGATTTTGCCCCCAGTGTTTGAGGAGACAGTGTTGACAGCAGCTATAACTGAGAAGGGGCTTCTCCTCTGGGTTCTGGAAGCCTCCTCTAGGGGACTTTGCTAACAAAGTAATGTCAAGTATCCCAGGCCAGTGACAGAAGTGTAGGTTGGTATGACAGTTTGGAGTGTGGAAGTGCCCTAAAGAAAAGTTTGATTGGATGGCATGGCATTTCCCCCATGTATCCTCCCTCAGATTTGCCCCAAAACAAAGCACCAGTGGAGGAAAATCTATCAAAGAGAAAATTCAAAAAGATCTAAAACTATTTAATCTGAAATACTGACAAAAGTCATAAAGGCATTGTCTAGATCTCCTGAGGGTCAACTTGTGTGCTCAGTGGTTTCAGTTATTCCCAACTCTCTGTGACCCTTTGATCTGTATATTCCCCCAGGCTCCTCTGTTTATGAGATTCTCCAGGCAAGAATACTGAAGTAGGCTACTACACCCTCTTCCACAGGATCTTTCTGACTGATCAAACTCACATCTTGTGCATCTTCTGCACTGCAGGCAGATTCTTTATAGCTGAGCCACCAGGGAAGCCCGAGGGTTAGCTTAATCACAGGTCAATTTAATCTAATAAAGTTGATTCAACCTCAAGTTAATAATATAGTAAAGTGTGACCCAGTTTCAGATTAACTTAATTCTAGAAGGAAGTAACCTCTCCTCCTAAACACCAAATTCAAGAAAATGATGTCAACTAAGCTAAACAAAACAAAAGCTTTCACAGTACTCTAAATATGTAGAAAACTGTAAGAGAATCTAGAAGCTTTAATTCTTTTCTAAAGAAAACAATGCAAATAAAACTAGATTAACAAATGACTCCAACTTTGGAATTAACAGATAGAAGCTTTAAAACTATTTTATAGACATTAAATAATTCATAGGAAAAGAGTTTAATAAGAGAAGGCATAAGATAGTTCAGGAGAGATGTGGAAATCCTAAAATTAAAGGTAGTAATTGGAAATTTGATAATCGGAAATAAATTTTCTTTAATTTAAAATAAGCATGAAATGGACTTAACAGTAGGATGAACATTACTGAAAATTTAAAACGTAAATTGAAGGAATGGATAAGCACAAATTATTTAAAATGAAGAAAGATATTTTGGAGAAAAAAAGAACTATAACCTTAGTAACTTTGGGGATAATATCATATATTCTAAAATAAACATTATTGTAAAATTAGATGGAAAAGAAAGTGGGAATAGACCAAAAATCATGGAGGATATCAGCCAATATATTTCTAATATGCATAATCTTAATTTATAGGCTGAAGATTATTAACAATCCCTAAGCAGTAAAAGGAAAAATCAGATTTTAATGAGTGAGCAAGACTGAGAACAAGGGAGAGTTGGAGAGTTAGAGATAATACATGCTTAATTATATCAAAGATAAACTGCTAAACAATAATAAAGATAAATCTGTTATTTGACCAAAGAGGAGGAAACCACATACAATTTTACCTATAGGAAAACAAATTAAATACAACTGTTTTTTAATGAAACAGACGTATGCAGAAAATAGTCGCTAGACAACTGTAGATGCTGATAGAAAAAAAAAAAAATGATATAAACATGTCAGTCTATAAAGTTGATATCCAGAACAATCATCCTTTAAAAATGAAGGCAAGCAAAAATTTTTCAGAAAAATAAAAGATGCTGGTTTTGTTAACACAGATACATTCTAGTAGAAATGCATAAGAATATACTTCTATAGGTAAATGATACTGATTAAAAACTCAGATCTATAGCGACTACAATTAAGAGTAAATATAAAAGTAAATACAAGGGGCTTCCCTGGCAGCTCAGTGGTAAAGAATCTGCCTGCCAAGACAGGTTCGATACCTGGGTAGGGAAGATCCCTTGGAGAAGGAAATGGCAGCCCACTCTAGTATTCTTGCCTGGCAAATTCAATGGACAGAGGAGCCCAGTGGGCTACACTCCATGGGGTTGCGAAAGAGTCAAACATGGCTGAGCAACAAACAGTATACATACACACACACAGATACATTTGCTGAATGACTCTAGTGAGATCAACTTAGGAAGTGACCTGAGCTAATAATTATTTTTGTTAAGAAAGAAAGTGTGGGAGGAGGAAGAAAGGAAGGAATGGAAGAATAAAATAAAGCAGGAAGGGAGAAATCTGATATTAGAAAGTGTTGCATTAAATATACAAGTCTCTGATTTATAAAAGTGAAAATGTCATAAATTTCCCTTGCTAAAGCTGAACTTTGGAAACTTGCACAATTTGGGTCAGACAGCACTTGTCCCATGTTGTGAGGAAGGATTGCAGGGTCATGTGAGAAGTTCAACAAGGGTTTGTTTTGTGCCAAGGATTGACTATCCATAAAATTATTAGTAAAGCCTGATGTTGGTGCAATTGCTTAATTTGACTGGGTGTGATTTGACAATTCAACTATTTAAGATACCACAACTACATAAAGCAAAATAACAATCAGATCTATATCATGTAGAAGTGAAGTATTTGATGAAAATCACAAAATGAATGAAGGGTGGTAAATTGAACATACTGTTAGTAGCTCTTTTCATCATATGTAAAGTAATATTAATTCAAAATAGATAGGAATCTTTAAGGTAATACAAATGCCACAAGCAAAAATGAAACAGAGGAATAGTTAGAGGAGATAAATTCAAATACTAAAAAAATTATCACTTAATTTAAAAGAAGATAAGAAAAGACAAAGAAAATATAAAACAGAAGGGTCAAATAAAAAATAATCAAAGAACATATTTAAATAATAATATAAGCTAAACATTTTAAAGCAGAGCTTGTCAAGTTGGATATAAAAAAATAATCCAACCATGTGCCTTATAGAAGACACACAATGTAGATGTAAAGAAACAGAGAGTTTTATGGCCACATAATTTTTTATGTTGTAAATCCAAAAAATCAATGAGAGGACAAAAACAAACATTGATGACTACATTTGCAAATTGACTACAATATATTCAATACAAAAATTAAGATATATGTTATGGACATACTGGTAATGAACAATTGGAAAACTGCAATATAAATATCAGTTACAATAGTATAAGAAATTAGGAGCAAGAAATCTTTACCACATATAATTATATAACATACTGTGTATGAAATATTGTATGTATTGTATAAAATACATTTGAGAGAAATAAAAGAAGCTACAAGTAAGGAGATTTAAGTCTCTTGGTTTAGAAGAATTTACAATATTTGAAAAATCCATTATTCCCATATTGATCTTTAGAGTCACAAAACCCCACATAACCAATATGGAGCTTTTGTTGTTTAATATATAAATTAATGTATAACATATATGTTACATGCTGATTCTAAGACTGATATGGGAATACAAACACTTAGTGAAAACAATCTTGCAGTAAAACAAATTCAAAGATCTTAGACTATTTAATTTTGTGGTTTATTCTAATGTCACATTAATCAAGAAAATGTATTTTTGATTTAGATGGGAAAATATCAATAAAATAGAATAAAGAGGTCAGAAATAGAATGATACTTAGTAAGTCAATTGACTTTTGACAGAGACTTGAAACAGTTCAATGAGAAAATGACAAGCTCTTTTCCAAATACTGCTAGATTAACCAAATAACCATATAGGAGAAACTGAGGTCAAATCCCACGTCACACTAGCTCTATGAAGTCTGAATAGCCAACTCAACAGTTCATATGTATGGTTCAAGCTGAGAGAATACTTCTCTATCACCTTCTCGGTCTTCCCTTTTTCCTTCCTCTTCTTCCTACCTCCTTTTGCTGACTTTCTTCTCCCATTTGTGTTTTTTAATTTTTTCCTTCTTTCTTTCTTCTCATCCTTTCCCATTCTATCCTTCTGCTTCTTTCCTATCTTCTCTCTCCCTTCCATTCTTGCATTCTGCATCTATGACTTTTATGACCTTTTGCAGTGACCATGAATTACCTTATATGATCAAAACAAATTAACTTATCTTATGTTTTACACTGATATTAAAAATTATTGTAGAGCTAAAACATTCCTAAACTTAAAAAGCTATGGTTTTTCCAGTAGTTGTGTCTGAATGTGAGAGTTAGACTATAAAGAAAGCTGAGAGCCAAAGAATTGCTGCTTTTGAACTGTGGTGTTGGAGAAAAAACTCTTGAGAGACTCTTGGACTGCAAGGAGATCCAATTAGTCCATCATAAAGAAAACCAGTCCTGAATATTCATTGGAAGGACTGATGCTGAAGCTGAAACTCCAATACTTTGGCCACCTGATGTGAGGAACTGACTCATTAGAAAAGACCCTGATGCTGGGAAAGATCCAAGGCAGGAGGAGAAGGGAACAACAGAGGATGAGATGGTTGGATGGAATCACCAGCTCAATGGACATGAGTATGAGTAAACTCCAGGAGTTGGTGATGAACAAACAGGGAGGCCTAGCGTGCTGCAGTCCATGGGATCGCAAAAAGTCGGACATGACTGAGCAACTGAACTGAACTGAACTGAAAGCATCCTTGGTGGCTCAGATGCTAAAGAATCTTCTGGCAAGGAGAAAGACCCAGTTTGATCCCTGGGTCAGGAAGATCCCCTGCAGAAGGGAATGATTACCCACTCCAGTGTTCTGCCTGGAGAATTCCATGGACAGAGGAGGCTGGCAAGCTATAGTTCACAGGGTCAGATAGAGTCAGACATGACTGAGTGATTAACACTTTCAAAGCAATCACAGGGCTATAAGAGATTTACTAGGGGAACAGTATACTATTATTGTTTTTCTGCTTGTTTGGTTGTGAACCAACTTTTCATCTAGGATAAGTTTTGAAGATGGTCAAACATAGTAAGTGATATTTATTGAATTGCACTATTGTTTTTACAAGTCCAAACAGATAATTTGATTGATAGCTATTACTTTGCAAAGCCTGAAATAAAGAATATTAACATAACTATGTACAGGTTGTGAATTAGAGTAATACTGCTGCTTAAAACTAAGAGACAATTTAACAACTAGAGTTGTTTTACTGGCATAACATGGAATAATGCATATTTTATGGCTTTATTTTATTTTGATTTTACCCGCCCTTAAGCTTATTACCTGGCTAACTAAATCATCTTTATTATTTGTTATATTTTATACTATTTGATTGAAGATTAAAAATATTTAACTAACCATGGAATATATAAGAAAATACTAATCTGTTTATTTCTCCTTTCCTTTTATACTTAAATAAAGCTTTGCAGTCTGGGCACAAACACATTTCAGGTAACTTATCAATTTAAATCTATGTTATATTGGCTCCAAGGAAGCAGTTGGAATTTAGATATCACTTCAAAATATTATGAATTTGCAAGATCATTGCCAAACCAAAACAAACAAATCAACAACAAAAAATCATTCTTTCTCTCTTCATGTTCCCTGCTTAGTTCACATCCCTGAATTTTAAATGGCTTTTCTTTTTTTAGACTTCATGGCCCTCTCTGGTAAAAATCAATAATCTGATTCCCAAATGAGTCTGATGTGCTAACTATAGGAGTAGTGCAAGTTTTTCAAATCAAACCCTTTATAAAGATCATTTCTCACAGAAGGATGACATTTGACTTTCAGAGATTAGAATAAAAAAAAGGATATATTAGCTATTAAAGTGATCCATCTCTGCTGCCAATGAAAAACAAAATCATGCTTATCAGCATGCCTCTTATGCTTGTTTTGATATAGACAAGCATATTTTTTACATAGGACAAAGCACAGAAAACATCCTCATTCAAGTTCAGTAACAGACTGTGACCCTCAATTCTGTTGAACTTTGTTTCCTTAAAATGGAATCACTATCTTATTAAAAGTACATGGATTCATTGTGGTTATTTAGTCGCTAGTGATAGTCAATCGGTCAGGTCCAACTCTTTGCAACCCCATGGATGGTAGCCCGCCAGGCTACCATGAAATTCTCCAGGCAAGAATACTGGAGTGGGTAGGCATTCCTTTCTCCAGGGGATCTCCCCTACCCAGTGATCGAACCCAGGTCCCTGCAATGAAGGCTGATTCTTTACCATCTGAGCCAGCAGGGAAGCTCATTTATTTGCTAAGTCTTGCCAACTCTTTGCAACTCCATGGGCACAACAAGCCAGGCTCCTCTGTCCTTCACTACCTCCTGGAGTTTTCTCAAACTCATGTGCATCAAGCTGGTGATGCTATCCAACCATTTCATTGTTTGTCACTCCCTTCTCCTCATGCCCTCAATCTTTCCCAGAATCAGAATCTTTTCCAATGAGTCAGCTCTTTTGATCTGGTGGCCAAAGTGTTGGAGCTTCAGCTTCAGCATCAATCCTTCCAATGAGCATTGAGGGTTGATTTCCTTTAGGACTGATGTGTATATTTAATATTAAATGAAATCTCATATCCTGTCAAGGCATCTTTTGGTTTTAAAAATATTTCTCAATAATAAGACTGAGTATTAGCACTATCACTGCAACTTCATCTTACCTGGAACAAACTCAGCTCCACCCCAGAGCAGGCCCAGGAGCTGGTCAAGAAGAATTTAGGTACAAGAACCACATATTCCATTTTAAGGACTCAGTACTATTGTATGCATATACTCCTGATTTTGTCTTTGTTTTCTACATGTGAGCTTTATAGCTTTCCCTAGAGATCTAGAATTATCCTTAAAGTCTGATTTAATCAACTATATAGAGCTTATTCTGATGCTAGGCATATGCTTGCATTGCCTACATTCTGTTCAATGCACCAGTTTCAATAAAATGTTGGTTTTATTTTTTATTGGCTATTCCTTACCAGAAACTGGATTGCTTGTCCTGAAACTCAATCCACTGGCTAGATCTTCACAACATGATGATCTGCTTTCCTGATGCATACTGCCTTAGCTGTTTTTATCTTTTCCGTTGAGTGGCCCAATTTTGTTTTATGACAGGTACAGTATCACAGGTAAAAGCCATCCGTATTTCCAATGCGTTTTTGAAACAACAAAGCTGTTGCACTATTTTAGCTGATCTTTCCAGAAAATTGCCATTTCCTCTATACCTCCAGTACTTACTTCACTTCAATTTAAGTCAAGGTACTTTTGAGTCTGCCTTTCCAAAAGTAGTTACCCCCTAATACAAAATGGAGCTCTCTATGTGGCTCAGTGGTAAAGAATATGACTGACAATGCAGGACATGCAGGTTCAATCCCTAGATTGGAAAGACCCCCAGGAGAAGAAAATGGCAACCCACTACAGTATTCTTGACTGGACAATCCCATGGACAGAGGAATCAGGCAGTCTACAGTCCATGGCATAACAGAGTTGGACATGACTGAGCACGCACACAAAAGTGTCTTTCTCTGTCCTAAGATACAAAAATCAGTGAATGAGAAAGGTTTTATTTTAGCTAGAGTGTCTTTTTTATAAAAGAAGAGATAGTCATGTAAATTGAGTATGTATTTGAACTTCTTGCCTGGAGCATAACTGCTCTTCAGTTCAGTTCAGTTCAGTCACTCAGTTGTGTCCGACTCTTTGTGACCCCATGAATTCCAGCACGCCAGGCTTCCCTGTCCATCACCAACTCCCGGAGTTCACTCAAACTCATGTCCATCAGGTCGGTGATGCCATCCAGCCATCTCATCCTCTGTTGTCTCCTTCTCCTCCTTCCCCCAATTCCTCCCAGCATCAGAGCTCTTAGGGTATCTATTTTTTGCTACAGCACTGCTAGGTCTTTTCGAGAAGGCAATGGCAACCCACTCCAGTACTCTTGCCTGGAAAATTCCGTGGACAGAGGAGCCTAATAGGGTGCTGTTCACGGGGTTGCTAGGAGTCCGACATGACTGAATGACTTCACTTTCACTTTTCACTTTCATGCTTTGGAGGAGGAAATGGCAACCCACTCCATTATTCTTGCTTGGAGACTCCTAGGGACAGGGGAGCCTGGTGGGCTGCTGTCTGTGGGGTCTCACAGAGTTGGACATGACTGAAGCGACTTACCAGAAGCAGCAACAGCAGCTAGGTCTTTTACTTATATTCTTTTTTTTTTTTTTTGTAATTAATTTATTTACTTTAGTTGAAGGCTAATTACTTTACAATATTGTATTGTAGTGGTTTTTGCCATACATTTACATGAATCAGCCATGGGTCTTTTCTCCCCCTGTAACCCTGCTATAAAGGTTTCCTATATTCAGTTTTCTTATGATGAAATTGAGCTGCAGAAAGATTAAGGTCACTCATCTTGTAAGTGGGGAAACCAAGATTTGAAAGTTAGTCATCTTTCTACTTAATGATGTTGCCTCTAAGCAGAAAGAATAAAAGGCCTCTGCCTCCCTCACCACCTCCAGGTAATTGCTTCTGAATTTTTCAACTTAAAAGAGCTCTCTTCTCCATCATTTTCCTGTAAATTACCACATGCCCTTTCTTCCACTATGATATTTAGTCAGATATTTCCTTGGGTTGATGACCATTTTAAATATATATATATATATTTTACTATTATATATTATATATATATATTAAATTTATTATATTATAAATATAATAATATATTATATTTTTATATTTATTATTATTATATTATATATTATTATTATATAATATAATAATATAATATATTATATATAATATACATATAATATATAATATACATATAATATATAATAATAATATATAATAATATATTATATATATTATATAATATATATATAATATATAATAATACATATTTATATATAATTATATAATAATATGTAATATTATATTATAATATATATAATAATAATATATAATAATATATTATATATATTATTTAATAATATATAATATATATAATATATAATAATATAATATAATTATATATAATAATATTATATATAATATATAATTTTATAAAATATAATTATAATATAATTATAATATTATAATATAATAATATATTATATTATTATTATATATATATTTAATTTATCTATAATTCTATTCTAAGCTCTGTGAGGGCAAATACACTATCTTTACTTTTACACTCTATGTGGCAACTAGCACAATGCAACAGATGCATCCAGTAAATTTCTACTGAACTGTATGTTGTAAAAAATATAAATGTGGTTGTGTTCTCCGGGGGAAAATCTTTATGCAAATAAAAGCAGTTTTATAAATATTTAGCACTTATTTTCAATGTGAATGTCAGGAACTTCTTGTACTCCTTGATAATGGCAGGATGAAATCAGACAACATAATTTTTGCTTTTTCTTTCTCCTGTTTGCCTTCCTTCCTTTCTTTCTCTTACTGTGATTAAACATTGAATTCAATTTATGAAGAAGTCTTAATTTATTTTAAACTTTTGTAGCTCTATCCATTTATTCAAAATATAGAATATAGGAAGCAACTGCTTTAATCACAATAGCAAATAAATCAAAGAGAAAACATGGTTCTAGTTGAATTCTTAACTTTAGTTTCTTTTTTTTTTTTCTAAAATAAAAAATGTGCATCACATTTTAACTAGAATAGTTTACCCACAAGCCATGGAATGTATTATTCAATAAAATTCACAAATTATCTAAAACTTCATGGGTAAATCTTTTCATAGCAATCATTTCACTCTTCCAAAATAATAAAATAAGCTTCTGGTATAATTTCCTTAAAATTCTAGTATTTACATAATTATGGATGAAAATAGGAGTCAGTATATGAAACACAGGAAAACAATTGAGCTAAATCATACTTTTAGTTATTAAGAGCTCCTAGAATCAGCTAAGGTACCAGTGAGAGTAATATGAAGAAACTGGATCAAAAATAACTGGATCAAAGTGAATACTGTACACTCATGGTTATAGTATTAATAATTTTAGCAACCTCCCTAACTTATATGCAGAGTACATCATGAGAAACGCTGGACTGGAAGAAACACAAGCTGGAATCAAGATTGCCGGGAGAAATATCAATAACCTCAGATATGCAGATGACACCACCCTTATGGCAGAAAGTGAAGAGGAACTAAAAAGCCTCTTGATGAAAGTGAAAGTGGGGAGTGAGAAAGTTGGCTTAAAGCTCAACATTCAGAAAACGAAGATCATGGCATCTGGTCCCACCACGTCATGGGAAATAGATGGGGAAACAGTGGAAACAGTGTCAGACTTTATTTTTCTGGGCTCCAAAATCACTACAGATGGTGACTGCAGCCGTGAAATTAAAAGACGCTTACTCCTTGGAAGGAAACTTATGACCAACCTAGATAGCATATTCAAAAGCAGAGACATTACTTTGCCAACAAAGGTTCGCCTAGTCAAGGCTATGGTTTTTCCTGTGGTCATGTATGGATGTGAGAGTTGGACTGTGAAGAAAGCTGAGCGCCAAAGAATTGATGCTTTTGAACTGTGGTGTTGGAGAAGACTCTTGAGAGTCCCTTGGACTGCAGGGAGATCCAACCAGTCCATTCTGAAGGAGATCAGCCCTGGGATTTCTTTGGAAGGAATGATGCTAAAGCTGAAACTCCAGTACTTTGGCCACCTCATGTGAAGCGTTGACTCATTGGAAAGACCCTGATGCTGGGAGGGATTGGGGGCAGGAGGAGAAGGGGACGACAGAGGATGAGATGGCTGGATGGCATCACTGACTCGATGGACGTGAGTCTGAGTGAACTCCGGGAGTTGGTGATGGACAGGGAGGCCTGGTGTGCTGTGATTCATGGGGTCGCAAAGAATCGGACATGACTGAGCGACTGATCTGATTGGATCTGGTATTTCAATTGTTAAGATTGTGAGCTTCCACTGCAATGGGCCTGGGTTCAATCCCTGGTCAGGGTACTATGATCTCACATGCCGTGCAATGTGGCCAAATAGAAAAAACAAACAAGCAAACAAATACATGAAAATCTCAAACAAACAAACAAAATCTCAGAAGACTGGGCGTAAACCAAACTACCAGACATGTTTGAGAAAATCATAAAACCTGTTTCTCAAACTTCTGTACCTTTCCACACTCTTGGTTTTCTGACAATGTCAGAGTGTTACAAGAGTTAAATGAAACTTAACTTTCTTTCTAACATGAGCTCTGAGTAATGGAAAAGACAACAAAACACTTAGTCTAATTTCTTAGCTAAATTTAATAAATTGGAAGGCAGTCTTGAGTAGCCTGAGGGATGTTCCAGTTTTACTTGCTGCCCTTTGGTTTTTAACTTTGATTGTAATTAAAATTTAGATATGTCATCTTCAATTTAAATCACAAGAGATGGGTGTTGTTTCAAGATTGCCAGCTTTTGCCTCATCATCCATTAATAATTAGGCATGTTTGACTGGTTAGTATTCTTTCTATATTCCCTTTGAATATATATTGACAGGTGCTTTACAGAGGATAACCACTTTCCCCTTGGACTTAGGAACCTGTGAATAAACCCAGCTAGAAAGCTGATTAATGTGTGAAATGAGTTTGACAGATTTGATCCAAAAAAATGTAAATTCTGTCAATTTCTTTACAGGATCAATAATGTTTTCTATACACTTTTCTCTAGTTGTACTGTTAGTAGATAGGGAGAGTTGTAGATGACCCTTCTTCACGGGCCTTGGATCTTAGTAAAAACACAAAGAAGAATCTGAGGTCTTAAGTTCAGTCACTCAGTCATGTCCGACTCTTTGAGACCTCACGGACTGCAGCACACCAGGCCTCCCTGTCTATCACCAACTCCTGGAGGTTACCTAAACTCATGTCCATTGAATCATTGATGCCATCCGAACATCTCATCCTCTGTCATCCCCATCTTTAAACGCCTTCAATCTTTCCCAGCATCAGGGTCTTTTCCAATGAGTCAGCTCTTTGCATCAGATGGCCAAAGTATTGGAGTTTCAGCTTGAACATCAGTCCTTCCAATGAACATCCAGGACTGATCTCCTTTAGGATGGACTGGTTGGATCTCCTTGCAGTCCAATGGACTCTCAAGAGTCTTCTCCAATACCACAGGTCGAAAGTATCAATTATTCAGTGCTCAGCTTTCTTTATAGTCCAACTCTCACATCCATGCATGACTACTGGAAAAACCATAGCCTTGACTAGACAGACCTTTGTTGGCAAAGTAATGTCTCTGAATTTTAGCTTGCTAGGCTAGTCATAACTTTCCTTCCAAGGAGTAAGCATCTTTTAATTCATGGCTGTAGTTACCATCTGCAGTGATTTTGGAGCCCCCCCAAAAAATGTCTGCCACTGTTTCCACATCTATTTGCCATGAAGTGATGGGACTGGATGCCATGGTCTTAGTTTTCTGAATGTTGAGCTTTAAGCCAACTTTTTCACTCTCCTCTTTCACTTTCATCAAGAGGTTCTTTAGTTCTTCTTCACTTTCTGCCATAAGGGTGGTGTCATCTGCAGATCTGAAGTTATTGATATTTCTCCTGGCAATCTTGATTCCAGCCTGTGCTTCATCCAGCCCAGCCTTTCTCATGATGTACCCTGCATATAAGTTAAATTAACAGGGTGACAATATACAGCCTGACGTACTCCTTTTCCTATTTGGAACCAGTCTGTTGTTCCATGTCCATTTCTAACTGTTGCTTCCTGATCTGCATGCAGATTTCTCATGCGGCAGGTAAGGTGGTCTGGTATTCCCATCTCTTTCAGAATTCTCCACTGTTTGTTTTGATCCACACAGTCAAAGGCATTAGCATAGTCAATAAAGCAGAAATAGATGTGTTTTCTGGAACTCTTGCTTTTGTGATGATCCAGCAGAAGCTGGCAATTTGATCTCTGGTTCCTCTGCCTTTTCTAAAACCAGTTTGAACATCTGGATGTTCTTGGTTCACATATTGTTGAAGTCTGGCTTGGAGAATTTTGAACATTACTTTACTAGCGTGTGATGAGTGCAATTGTGCGGTAGTTTGAGCATTCTTTGGCACTGCATTTCCTAGAGATTGGAAAATAAAAACTGTATTGAAGAAAGAGCAGAAAGAACACCTCAAGGGAGAGGTGGGACTGACACTGGAATGATGAAGTATGAAGATTTTCAAGAAAGGGCTTTTATGTATTGATCTAGGTGGGTGTGGACTGACAGTATTGATTGACATGTACAAGTTACATAGCAACCAGCTCTATTGAACATATCTTTCCCATAATTCAGTCTGTTATAATCATATATATGTATAGAATATTTATGAACCCTTAAGGGGCTCCTGGCTGCCTAAGGGAACTTGAGGACAACAGCTGTGCCTCAAGGGTGCGTGTGGCATGTGCCAGAGTTGGAGAAGTCCCTGTGGTTAGTGTGTATTGGCTATTGACTAGAGTGCAGGTGTTGAATTTGAAAAGTCTTTGTTATTATTTTGTAGCATATCTATGAGCTCTCCTGGGATGCACTGGGGTATGTTTGGGTGGAGTTTAGAGATCAGCTTCGGAGAAGGCAATTGCACCCCACTCTTGCCTGGAAAATCCCATGGGCAGAGGAGCCTGGTAGGCTGCAGTCCATGGTGTCGCAAAGAGTCAGACACTACTGAGCGACTTCACTTTCACTTTTCACTTTCATGCATTGGAGAAGGAAATGGCAACACACTCCAGTGTTCTTGCCTGGAGAATCCCAGGGATAGGGGAGACTGGTAGGCTGCCATCTATGGGGTCGCACAGAGTCGGACACAACTGAAGCGACTTAGCAGCAGCGGCAGCAGCAGCAGCAGCAGAGATCAGCTTGAACCATTTTTAGCTAGGCCACCCTCATTGCTCATGCCTAACTTCCTACCTAACAGCAGTGGTGGAGGCATTAAAATGAGAGTTCATCTTTGTCTTTAAGCTCGTAGAGGGACTTCCCTGGAGATCTTCTGGTTAAGACTTCTCCTTCCAGTGAGGGGATGTAGTTTCAATCCCTGGTTGGGGAGTTAAGATCCATGTGTCTCACAGACAAAAACCAAGAAAACAAAATATAAAACAGAAGCAGTATTGTAACAAATTCATTAAATATTTTTAAAATGGTCTACATTTTTTAAAAAATCTAAAAAAAATTTAAAATCTCAGAGAGTAAGAGAGTCCAGTGTTTCAGTTCATATGAAAATTAGTCACAGAGAGAAAATAACTTTACACAAAAAAACCAAAGAGATTTTTAAAAATCTTAATTATAAAATATTTATTCCCTTTCTCTAATTTTTAATCAATCCCCATCACAATAGAAAGAAAATGAAATGCTAGTCCTTAATGAAAATCTTGAGTCTACAAGACTCTGTTATCTGGTCCTTGGCTCTTTTTCTGACCTCACTTCCTACCCACTCCACTTTTCAAATTCAATTTTATCCACATTGACTGTCTTGATAATTCTTGAATAAAATAAGTACATTCCAGGCTTTGCAAGTTTTGCTTACTGTTTTCTGCTACTATATTGCCTCATAGATTCTTGTGGCTGGCTTCTGAAGGACCTGATCTACAGAAGGCATTATCACTAACAACAATAACAAATAGCAGAATATTTTCTGCTAACACAGCCTCCTATAAGCTAGTATTGCACTTGAACATAGACACTCTCCAATGGACATGTGCTCACCTTAATCACCATGGCTCAGCTGGTGGGAAGATCCCCTGGAGAAGGGAAAGGCTACCCAATCCAGTATTCTGGCCTAGAGAATTTCATGGACTGAAACATGGATGGTTACTGAAACTGAATGGTTACAATGTGCTCTTTACATTTTACAGTCATTTAAAACAAAGATCATGGCATCTGGTCCCATCACTTCATGGGAAATACATGGGGAAACAGTGGAAACAGTGTCAGACTTTATTTTTGGGGCTTCAAAATCACTGCAGATGGTGACTGCAGCCATGAAATTAAAAGACACTTATTCCTTGGAAGGAAACTTATGACCAACCTAAATAGCATATTCAAAAGCAGAGACATTACTTTGCCAACAAAGGTTTTCCAGTCAAGGCTATGGTTTTTCCTGTGGTCATGTATGGATGTGAGAATTGGACTGTGAAGAAGGCTGAGCACCGAAGAATTGATGCTTTTGAATTGTGATGTTGGAGAAGACTCTTGAGAGTCCCTTGGACTGCAAGGAGATCCAACCAGTCCATTCTAAAGGAGATCAGCCCTGGGGTTTCTTTGGAAGGAATGATGCTAAAGCTGAAATTCCAGTACTTTGGCCACCTCATGCGATGAGTTGACTCATTGGAAAAGACTCTGATGCTGGGAGGGATTGGGGGCAGGAGGAGAAGGGGACGACAGAGGATGAGATGGCTGGATGGCATCACTGACTCGATGGACGTGAGTCTGAGTGAACTCCGGGAGTTGGTGATGGACAGGGAGGCCTGGCGTGCTGCGATTCATGGGGTTGCAAAGAGTCGGACACAACTGAGTGACTGAACTGAACTGAACTGAACAGGACTCTTTACAGGGCCAGTTCTGTAGTGAACTCAGTCTTCATATTTCTGTGGATTTAGGTGTATAATCTCCTTTGACCCTCATGCAGTCCTTAGAAGATGGTGATCCTCCTTGTAGTAGATGACAATACAGACGTTAACATACCTTGAACTTGTACCGATTATCCTATAAGGAAGGAGTAAAACCAAGAATGAGACAAAATTAAGATTAAAATCCAAAACACTGTGCTCTTACTACTATATTATAATCTGGCAAAATTAAGTGTCTGAAGGGTTAGTAAATGTTATAGGGTATCATTAGCAAAATGTTGTAAAATTAGTATGATGCTGTGGGCAAAACTTACTGTGGGTGTATTTGGAGTTCATCTTGACATTTTATCTTTAAGGCTGCATAAAGTAGTAGCATGCAGCTACCAAGGAATGTGAACTGTGAAGCTGCACAGGGCTTTCATAGCAATTATTCTTTGTCTGAATTGTTTGTTCCTGTTCAGATTCTATTTCTGAATGTGTCCTTATAATATATTTTGATTCCACTTTCTCATTTTTATACCCTGATTCTTCTCTAGACACAGAAGTATATTTAAGTATTGGATTTCCATATGTTAATGCTGTTTTCCTAGGAAGACTCAATTCAAACAAGTTGATTAACTCCTTGCACAAAAATGTATATAATAAATAAATAAAAATGTAACTGACAATATTAATATCAATTGAAGAAATATCTTCTATCAAAGACAGCCCCTCTGGATCCATTTTTGTGACTGCCTTTTGCATTGACCAGGCCAACAGCATGGAGCTGGAAGGTAAAGAGGTGGCCTACACCCTCCAATTTATTAGAAAATTAGCTTTCCATTGACACTCTGCTTTTTTTTTTTTTTTTTACCCATAGCTAAAATACACTGTCATCACTCTGTCAGTAGATTAAAATGCCTTCATTCAGTAGAATGACTTTCAAGAAAACTATAAGGCTGATGCTGAACATGGGTAAAATATAAGCGTATATGGAAGATAGGATCTGACAACATCTTTCCTCACCAATTTATCACTCATTTTAAAACATGTATACCTGTGGCAGATTCATTTTGATATATGGCAAAACCAATACAATATTGTAAAGTTAAATAAAATAAAATTTTAGAAAATTTCTTCATAAATTTGAGAGTATAATAAATATTTACATCTGAAATTTAAAAAAAGTCCTTTGAGGATAAAGCATTATCTTTTCAGAAAGAGAGGAAGAAGAGCTAAGCAGGTGTTCATTTATTTCATTCAAGATTTTTAGGAGGAAAATTGCGAGTGAACAGAGTGTTAGGGTTCATATGACTGAATTGGTGAATTGAAATCAAAGAGCTCAGGGCATAAGTAGCTTTGTGGTTCCAGAAAAAAATACTAACTCACGATTCTTAAATAGTATGAACTTCAAAGGGTATTAATTACAAATCATATATATGATAAATAGAACATGATAGGTTGTAACATGATACGGAATTTGAAATAAAAGGATACATCAAGAAAAATGAGTCATTTTTTTTACTATTATTATTTTTAAAAAATCAATAAGCTAGCAAAAACTTGATAAGGCAGATGCATTAAAAGCTAGGGGCTTCCCTAATGGCTCAGTTGGTAAAAAATCTGCCTGCAATGCAGGAGACCAAGGCTTGATTCTTGAGTCAGGAAGATCTGCTGGAGAAGGGATAGGTTACCCATTCCAGTATTCTTGGGCTTCATTTATGGCTTAGCTGGTAAAGAATCCATCTGCAATGCAGGAGACCTGGGTTCGGTCCCTGGGTTGGGAAGATCCCCTGGAGAAGGAAAAGGCTACCCACTCCAGTATTCTGGCCTGGAGATTTCCATGGACTGTATAGTCCATGGGGTCACAAAGAGTTGGACACGACTGAGCAACTTTCACCTTAAAAACTAGAAAAGTAGATGGCATTGTGGTGGTTAGCTTTATCTGTTAACCTGGCTAGGCTATTGCATTAGGTTCCCAGGATTGCTGTAACAAACTAACACAAATTGTGTGATTGAAAGCAGTGTAGATTTATTATCTCATTGTTATGGAAGCAAAATATTCAAATTCAAGGTGTCAGAAAAGTATTGTTCACTCTAAAACCTGAATGGGAGGATCTCTTCCAGCTTCTGGCAGCCCAGGCATTTGGCAATAAGCATAAATCCAATCCCTGTCTCCATCCTCACGTAACAATCTTTACTCTGTGTCTCTGTGTACCTCTAGCTTCGTGTCTAAATTTCCCCTCTTCTATAACAATGACAGTCATGTTTGATTTAGGGCCCACCCTAACCCATTCCTAATCCATTATGGGTTTATAATAAATTGATTATGTATGTAAAAGACTATTTTCAAATAAGATCACATTCACAGATTCTGAGAGGACTTGAAATTTGGAGAGACGTGAGCACAGTAACCTTGTAGAGTTACAGTACTCAGGGATTTTATCAAATGTGAATCTAGGTACTACATTAAAATGTTTTATGGATATGATTAACATTTATCATCATTGAATGATAAATGTTTTATCATTGAAAAAAGCTTTTATCATTGAAAAAATCTTTTCAATAAAGTCAGTTACCTTCCACATTGTGTGGGCCTCATTCTATCAATTGAAATCTTATTAACACCAAGCAAAAGCTGAGGTTTCTACAGAAAAAAAAAAAAAATCTGTCTCAATACTGCATCAGCAAATCCTATGTGAGGGACACAGAAAAGGGGATATTATACGTATTATGCATTATATGTGTTAGTAATATACAATATGGGGCATCTCAGGTGGCACAAGTGGTAAAGAATCCCCCTGCCAGTGCAGAAGACATAAAAAACATGGGTTTGATCCCTGGGTTGGAAAGATCGCTTGGAGAAAAGCATGGCAACCCACTTCAGTAATCTTGCCTGGAGAATCCCATGGACAGAGGAGCCTTGCCGGGTACAGTCCCTAAGTGACAGAGTCAGACACCACTGAAGCAACTTAGCACACAATATATAATATACATCTGTATATACATCCAATATGTATATAATGGAATATACAAGTACTATATACACATTTCATATGTTATACATGTATATGTGTAAAAATATATATATAAAGAAATATATATTTATTGATTCCCATTGTTTCTTTTTCTCTGGAAAACTCTGACTAATGCAAGGACATAGACAAAAAGGAAGAAACAGGAGTATTTAAGAGAAACAAGAATAGGATCTTAAATTTAGACCACTGAGGATTTTTAACTAGGATTGTACTCTGTATTTTTTTTTAAATAAAGTTTTATTTGCCTTCACTTATGCTTTCTTTGACCTCTTTCTTCAAATAGAACTGAGTTTTACTTTCCTTCTCTTTAGAGAACTCTTTTTAAACATCTTTTGCAAGACATGTCTACTGACAGTGAATTTCCTCAATTTTTGCATATCTGATAAAATATTTCTCTTTAAGTTTTGAGAGATAATATCACATACAGAATTTTGGACTGGTGACTATTTCTTTCTTCCCATATTTTAACTATTTGACTCCACTTTCTTTTTGCTTGTGTGCAGAAGTCAGATGTAATTCTTATCTGTGTTTCTCTTTAGATAAAGCATTTTTCCATCTGATTTCTTTCAGGACTTTCATTTTTTTTTATCTTTAATATCCTGTAAAATTTATATGGGCTTCCCAGGTGGCACTATTGGTAAAGAACCCTCCTGCCAATTCAGGAGATGTGAGAGATACAGGTTTCACCCCTTGGTTGGGAAGATTCCCTGGAGTAGGAAATAGCAATCCACTCCAGTATTCAATATACTTAGGTATAGCTTTTCTGGCACTGTCAGCTTCCTGGATCTGTGATATGGTGTCTGACATTAAATTGGGAAATTTCTCAGTCACTGTCTATTGCTTCAAATATTTTTTTATTTTCTGTTCTCTTTCTTCCCTTTCTGGTAGTCTCATAACACATGTCATACTTCTTGTAGTTGCCTTGTAGTGCTTAACTATTCTGTTCTTTTCTTTCTTTCTTTTTTTTGCATATATTTTGTTTCAGCTTTGAAAGTTTTTGCTGAAGTATGCTGATGCTCAGAGATTCTTTCTGCATTCATGTTCAATCTACTAATCAACCCATTAGATATTCCCTCTCATTTCTGTCACAGTGTTTTTGATCTCTATCATTTCTTTTCAGTTTTTTTTTTTTTTGTAAGAATTGCCATTGCTCTGCTTACATGGTTCAACCATTCTTACATGTTGTCTATTTTATCCAAGAAATATCAACATATTAGTCGTGTTAGCCATGCTGTGCGACAGGTGGAATCTTAGCTACCAGACCAGAGACCAGAGATGGAATCTGTGCCCCCTGTAGTGGAAGCTCAAAGTCTTAACCACTGGATAGCCAGGGAAGTCCCTAGTCATAATTTTAAATTCTTGGTTTGATAATGCCAATAACCCTGATGTGTTTGGTATTGATGCTTGTTTTGCCTCTACAAATTGCATTTTTGTTTTTGTGGGTTTTGTTTGTCTGTCTGTTTTTGCCTTTTAGAATGCCTTTTAATTTTTCTTGGTAGCCAGATATGTACTGAATGAAAAGAATAGCCATAAATAGGCCTTCAGTAATGTTTTGAGGTGTGTAGGGATGTAGGCATGGGAAAGCATTCCATAGTTCGGACCAAGTTTGTTTTTACAGAATCTGTGCCACTGGACTATGAGCTTCTCCAGTATTTCTCAATATTTTTCTGCCCTCTTAGATGAGACAGAATAGAAAGCATTTACTGGAGTTGGCTATTTACTTTCTCCCAAGTGGAATGCTAGAGGAGGCTAAAAGTTGGATATAACCCTCCCCTCGCCCCCTCAGGTCATTTAGGTTTATATAATACTCCAGTAAGTTAGGCTCTGTTCAACTATTAATAGTTTCTCTTAAGGGAAATATTTGTTAAGAAAAACTGCTCTACTGAATTTCAAAAGTTCTCCTTTGCATTTTCAGAAGCATGAGGGGATTTTTGTTTTCTGATATTTACTGTGTAAACTTGATCAAGTCTAAATATATTGTTGGGGTGGGGGCGGTTCCCTGATGGCTGGGTTTTCCTGAAGTTTTAATCTCAAAATTTTTCATTTTAAGCCTCCAGCAGTTTGTCGATTATAGCTTACGTTTTCTTTCCCTGGTTCTTATTCCCAGGGCTATTTCTACTCCTGATTCTCTGCTCTGAAAAACCCTTGCTCTCTGCATTCACCTATCAATCTCCCCAATATAAGGGGCATGGATTTGCCCTGAGTCCTCCCCTCTTCTATGGACTAAAGAGTAGTTGTTGATTTTCCAGTCTGTTCAGCTTTTTGCTTATTGTTATACAGTGGTAACTTCCAAACTCCTTACAGATGTAAGGACTACAAAAACAGAATTTTATTTGCTTCCCACCCTTCCCCCAAGGTATTACCTCTGTTTTCCAGTTTGGGTTAATTTTATATTATTTTATTAAGTCCTTTGTATCTATCATCTACATATCCACTTTATAATTTATCATATGCCAATAGTAATTATGCTATTTTTAGTCCCATATAGTTTCCTCATAGTTTGTTGCCCCAGGCAAGGTGTATCAAGGTGCAGGCATTGCAACACTGCAGCAAAGGTTTCCATCCTGTCTCAATATTAGAATGCATCTTGGAGCAAGGTTAAATGACTCTTGATGAAGAAGAGTGACACAGTCCCCTGACAAATACCCCTAGGCTGCTCACGTGTCTCTAAGTGGGGTAGAAAAGCCTCAAGCCCGCTGAGGTTAAGAAGCTTCCCAGACTGAGCCACTTTTGATAATGATGCCACTTTGCTGTTTCTACCAGTTACCAAACTTGCCGTGATTGACTCCCCTTTTCTTCTTGCTTGTCCTGATTTTTCTGAGGACAGGAGAAACATCTAAAAGTCTTCCTTCCCCAAGCCACTTGCTGTAGCTGCAGCTCTTGTAGTGGTTCTGTTTAGCCACCTCAGTTCACTTGTGAAAAAGGGGAGTCTCAGGCTTGGCCAAGAATGAAAGTGCTTCCCCTGTCTGCTTATTTTTGAAAGGCTTTCAATCTATTTCTCTTACCTGGTGTTAATCTCATCTAATGCTTTCAGGGGGCATTCCATTCAATCCATGGCAAGGAATGAATGTACCTGTGTTACTTTTCTATTGCTTGGTTTAAAGTCAGGAAATGTTGGGTCTGAGTGGCCATCCTCTATTCGGTGAGGTGGATACAAGATACCTTCTCAGGGTCCCAAATCAGTTCTCCTTCTAATCACATTTCAAGGTTTTTCCTCAGTTGTCAAGTTCTCCATTCTCAGGGCTTATACATGCATTAATGGGAAGAGATATAGAGAAATGGGTCTATGCCACATTTCCTGGACTAAAAGTCATCAGTGGAATTCTTTCTGAAGTGTAAATATGATGGTTCTTAACAATTTTATTGAATGAAAATCTCAAGACACAGTTTGC
Organism: Bos javanicus; assembly: GCF_032452875.1. Classification (NCBI taxonomy): domain Eukaryota; kingdom Metazoa; phylum Chordata; class Mammalia; order Artiodactyla; family Bovidae; genus Bos; species Bos javanicus. Next base: position 53,161,849 of record NC_083878.1, read on the forward strand.
AAATCTAAATATTTAAGAAAATCCCTAGTGATTCTGATCAGGAAATAAAGTAACTATGCAGATAAAGTGCAAAATTTGACACATGTAATTTCTAAAGATGGCATCATTATCTAACCTGAATTATTTTTAAAATATGTTGCATTTTGGTAAATTTGACTTGCTCATGTAGTTTTTGCTACAGGCTTTAAAGAAAAAAAACATGCCAATAGTAATTATGCTATTCCCAGTAATTTATTAATTCCTTAGAGCTAGATATTTCTAAATGTATCCCTATAAATTTCAAAGCAATTAAGCTTTGGTGATAAGATGTCCCACTGAGGTTAGTTTCATTAAATAATGGCTGAAAAGGGAAGAGCATGAACAAACTTTAGATTTAAATTATCAAGTTAGCAGAACCAGACTTGAGATTTAACCAGGTTCTTTATAGAAGGCTGTGAAGACATTTTATCTTGATTATGAGTAATAAATTAACAGAACTATGGTCCTGAGCTTAATGGAGATAACCAAAAGCTGTGTAATTTGTCTCCTTAGGGAATTTCTCTGGTCTGATATGGTGAGTTTTTTGCTAATTTTTAGATGCTAAAATTAACATGGAAACATATCTCAATGCCTTGTATCCTTGATTAATAAGAATTTTAAGGTATTATAATTACTCTGAAAGAATTCAGAATTGTACTCATTTTTGCCCGTGCTTTTATTCTGCATGCCTGCATATTTCATTGGGAATAAAATAAAAATCAGTTCTCTTCTTTTTCTAACAAAAGAATATTTTGTAGGAAGTAGCAATAATTGCCCTCTAAGAAAATGAAGGGGGAATAAAGCTTTAATTCAGATGAAGAAATAGTAACCTGCTTGTTATTTTCTATTCCATTCCTCAGTATGGTTTTCTTAATTGTAGATACGATCACCATGTAAACATTCAGAGACCAGCACCCCTTTTCTCATCCCTCTTGATTTTCTCTTGTTTTCAAAGTTAAGTGATAACAGAATTTTTTACATTAATTACATTAATAAAACTTACTTTTTATAAAATAGTAAATCATCCCTCTTCCATCAAAAATTTCAATGTAGATTATGGGGCAATTTTTTAAAGACATATTGCCGGGAGCCAGCATGAGGAACTCCACCTGCGGCAAAGGTCATGAAGAAGGGGCTCGGCATACGCAAAGGCGGGATCAAGCCTCAGGAGTTCCCCTGGAAATTCTCGAGCATCTACTGCCAAAACCAGAGTCTGCCTACTTTTTGCTTTGTGCTTTCACCTATACCTCTGACTTTACTGGGGGCTGTCCCCCACTACCTCTCTCTGAAAAAAGAGTTAACTTACAGCTCCACTATCACACCAAGGAACTTTGTGTTTCAACCTACAAACTCCTTTGGAAGTCCTCTAGCCTGCTTGAATAGGTTCTTCCAGCCACAAGTGATTGTTCAGAGCCTCCCAACTGTGAGAGGCATGAGATGTTCTAAACTGTCTAAATACAGATTCCTTTGAGCAGTTAAAAAATTGATTTGAAATTGTATTGGTGAAGGGTTTTTCACTTCTTGGGCCAATGTTTGCTGCTGAGTTTCCATATCCCTTACCTACTGTGTACCTGGCAGTGTATTGATTAATATAATTGGTGTATAGAAATGTAAATAGTAGCTTTAATGTTTGTAACCTTGGACCCTTGAGTTAATTATTTTTCTTGTTATAGCCCACCACACCTTTGCCCTATAGGAATGCAACTTTATCTAATACTTTTGGCAGGTGGCGCCTGACTAATCACCTTCAGAGAAAAATAAGTTTTCTGAAGAAAGGGTCTTAAAATGTTAACAGGCCTCCGGGCCAGAAGATGATGTCAATCACCTAAACTTTTGCATATGATAAGTTTGCCGGAAGAAAGCCTGGCTTACTGCTGACTCTACCCCTTCCCCCATTATCCCCTATGCACAACTTAAGGTATAAAAACTACTTTGGAAAATAAAGTGTGGGCCTTGTTCACCAAAGCTTGGTCTCCCCATGTCATTCTTTCTCTCACCTTCTGGCTGAATTATTCAGCCTCTTTTCTCCACTGAATTTCCTGCTGAGCTATCCTTATTTAACCACTCTTTATATCCTTAATTAACGTTTAATTAAGCAATTGTTTCCTAATCCTCGCTGACGCCATCCCTGCTTCAAATTCCCTGGATCCACCGGGGCTGGACCCTGGCAACATATCAGTCAGTTCAGTTCAGTTCAGTCGCTCAGTCGTGTCCAACTCTTTGCGACCCCATGAATTGCAGCATGCCAGGCCTCCCTGTCCATCACCAACTCCCGGAGTTTACTCAGACTCACGTCCATCTAGTCAGTGATACCATCCAGCCATCTCATCCTCTGTTGTCCCTTTCTCCTCCTCCCCCCAATCCCTCCCAGCATCAGAGTCTTTTCCAATGAGTCAGCTTTTCGCATGATGTGGCCAAAGTACTGGAGTTTCAGCTTTAGCATCATTCCTTCCAAAGAACACCCAGGGCTGATCTCCTTCAGAATGCAATGGTTGGATCTCCCTGCAGTCCAAGGGACTCTCAAGAGTCTTCTCCAACACCACAGTTCAAAAGCATCAATTCTTCACCGCTCAGCTTTCTTCACAGTCCAACTCTTATATCCATACATGACCACTGGAAAAAATATAAATAAGCAAATCATGGAAAGATACTTTAAGACAATTTAAAAGTAAAGGGAAAAACAAAGCAAAACAGAGTTTAGTTAATGACTTAGTATTTAAGTAGAAAACAACACAAGTCTCACCATGAACTTGTAAAACAGTATTGAAACAAACTTCAAACACTGAGCATTGTTTTCGATCCAAAAACCCAAAGTAATTCTTTCCTGACTTGGGTCAGGCATCTTGCAAATGTATATCAAAAATTATTATACCCACACTGTATACATTTGGCCATTACAAAATAATATGACTTATATGTGATACTTCTTATCTTTCTACCCTGATTAGCATTATTCTGATTAACAATTTATAACCATATTCTGTCTAACTTTTCTCTCCAACACACTACACATCATTTCAATACTCATTAAATGGGGAATCATAGACCTAGAATTGGACACTATGAGAAACCCTTGAGAAGATACTCACTGTGCTCCCTATTCATCCTGGTTCCACATGCCCAGTAAAGCTCCTATTCACCCCAGGGTGAAGATTAAAGATGTGAGCCAAAAGAAAACATCCATCTTCCTTGAAAAGGTTAAATCTTTTTTAAGAATCTAGTATAGATCTGATTCAAATAATTCACTTTGTTTTCTTATGTCTCAAAGATAGACAAGTTTCCATTTCTTTTAACACCAAAGACAAACGGAGACAGGCAGGAAGAGAGAGAAATTTTAGCTTGGTTGGATTTAACTATTAGGATTATTTGTTGTTCAGTTGCTTAGTCATGCCTGACTCCTTGAGACCCCATAGATGGGAGCATGGAAGCTTCCTATTCCTTCACTGTCTCTCAGAGTTTGCTCAAACTCATGTCCATTGAGTCAATGATGCCATCCAACTACCTCAACCTCTGTTGCCCACTTCTCCTCCTGCCCTCAATCTTTCTCAGGATCAGAGTGTTTTTCAATGGGTCAGCTGTTTGCATCAGGTAGCCAAAATATTGGAGCTTCAGCATCACCATCAGTCCTTCCCAAGTGTATTCAGGGTTGATTTCTGTTTTGATTGACTCGTTTGATCTCCTTGCAGTCCAAGGAATGCAAGAGTCTTCTATAGCACCACAGTTTAAAAGCATCAATTCTTTGGTGCCCAGCCTCCTTTATGGTTCAAAACTCACATCTGTACATGTGAGTCACATCTGTACATGACTACTGGAAAAAACATAGTTTTGACTATATGGACCTTTGTCAGGAAAGTCATGACTCTGCTTTTTAATACACTGTCTAGGTTAGGATTATAAAACTGGTTAAACTAACTTCAAAAACCAACTTTTATGGCAACTTATAAACAACTGTGTCAGAGATTTGCTTTCTCCCTTTACTCATTCACTCTTTTAATATATATTTACTCAGATCTTTTAGATATATTTTCCATATTAGTTGGTAACATGCTATAACCACCAACAACAAAACACATCAAAACTAAAACCATGAGAAACAAAACTCCTTGGATCTGTTCTTCATGAAAATTTCAATCTAGCACAGGATGACTATGTTAAATAATCAGTATCAGTTCAGTCACTTAGTCATGTCCAACTCTTTGTGACCTATGGACTGCAGCATGCCAGGATATCCTATCCATCAACTCCCAGAGCTTAGTCAAAATCACGTCTATTGAGTCAGTGATTCCATCCAAACATCTCATCATCTGTCTTCCCTTTCTACTCCCGCCTACAATTTTCCCCAGCATCAGGGTCTTTTCCAACAAGTCAATTTTTCACATCAGGTGGTCAACATATTGGAGTTTCAGCTTTAGCACCAGTCCTTAAATTCAGACTGAAATTGAAGAAAGTGGAGAAAACCAAAAGACCATTCAGGTATGACTTGAATCAAATCCCTTATGACTATACAGTGGAAGTGATAAATAGTTTTAAGGGACTAGATCTGATAGAGTACCTGATGAACTATGGATGGAGGTTCATGACATTGTACAGGAGATAGGATTCAAGACCACCCCCAAGAAAAAGAAATGCAAAAAAAGCAAAATGGCTGTCTGAGGAGGCCTTAAAAATATCTGTGAAAAGAAAGAAAGCAAAAAGCAAAGGAGAAAAGGAAATATATACCCATTTGAATGCAGAGTACCAAAGAATAGCAAGGAGAGATAAGAAAGCCTTCCTCAGTAGTTGATTTCTACAACATAGCATTCTCTTGATTCTCTTATTTCAAAAGAGTCCTTTATCTTGTTTATATTTCTGATTACGTTTCTTATCCCTAAAAATATTTTCCTTGAAATACTCCATCTTATTCTTTAAACTTCTCTTTGTTTATTTATTTTTATTTTATCCACTACCTAGATTATCTCTTAAATTCTCATAGTTTTAAATGTCATCTGTGCACCAACGGTCCCAAAAGTTATGTATTTCTTCCACAGTCCCCCTTTTAAATTATTGTTATTACACCTCATTCTCTATAATAGGTGCATACTAATGTTTAATAGGCGTACACCTTAAACTGAGATTCATCTCAATTGTTGACAACACCAACACTCCAGCTGATTAAGCCAACATATCTGTAGCCACTCTCATCCTCTTTCTTGGCTTATTTATTGTTTGTGAAAGCCTTCCTCAGCGATCAATGCAAAGAAATAGAGGAAAGCAATAAAATGAGAAAGACGAGAGATCTCTTTAAGAAAATTAGAGATACCAAGGGAATATTTTATGCAAAGATGGGTCAATAAAGAATAGAAATATTAGGAACCTAACAGAAGCAGAAGATATTAAGAACTTGTGGCAAAAAATACACAGAAGAACTGTACAAAAAAAAAAAAATCTTTACAATCCAGATAATCACAATGGTATGATCACTCACCTAGAGCCAGACATCCTGGAATGTGAAGTCAAGTGGGCCTTAGGAAGCATCACTATGAACAAAGCTAGTGGAGGTGATGGAATTCCAGTTGAGCTATTTCAAATCCTGAAAGATGATGCTGTGAAAGTGCTGCACTCAGTATGCCAGAAAATTTGGAAAACTCAGCAGTGGCCACAGGACTGGAAAAGGTCAGTTTTCACTCCAATCCCAAAGAAAGGTAACGACAAAGAATCCTCAAAGTATCGCACATTTGAACTTTTCTCACACGCTAGTAAATTTTTGCTTAAAATTCTCCAAGCCAGACTTCACCAATACATGAACCGTGAGCTTCCAGATGTTCAGAATGGTTTTAGAAAAGGGAGTGAAACCAGATATCAAATTTTCAACATCCTCTGAATCATCGAAAAAGCAAGAGAGTTCCAGAAAACACACACACAGACACACACACACACACACACATTTATTTCTGCTTTATTGATTATGCCAAAGTCTTTGACTGTGTGGATAACAATAACTTGTGGAAAATTCTGAAAGATATGGGAATACCAGACCACCTGACCTGCTTCTTGAGAAACCTGCATGCAGGTCATGGAGCAAAAGTTAGAACTGGACATGGAACAACAGACTGTTTCCAAATAGGAAAAGAGTACGTCAAGGCTGTATATTGTCACCCTGCTTATTTAACTTATATGCAGAGTATATCATGAGAAACTCTGGGCTGTATACTCATTTTCACTATATTGATTCTTCTGATCCATGAACATGGTATATTTCTCTATCTATTAGTGTCCTGTTTGATTTCTTTCACCAGTGTTTTATAGTTTCCTATATATAAATCTTTTGTTTCTTTGGGTAGATATATTCCTAAGCATTTTATTCTTTTCATTGCAATGGTGAATGGAATTGTTTCCTTAATTTCTCTTTCTATTTTCTCATTATTAGTGTATAGGAATGCAAGGGATCTATGTGTGTTGATTTTATATCCTACAACTTTACTATATTAATTGATTAGCTCTAGTAATTTTTTGGTGGAGTCTTTAGGGTTTTCTATGTAGAGGATCATGTCATCTGCAAACAGTGGGGGTTTTACTTCTTATCCAATTTGGATTCCTTTTTCAATTTTTCTGCTCTGATTGCTGTGCCAAAACCTCCAAAACTATGTTGAATAGTAGTGGTGAAAGTGGGCACACTTGTCTTCTTCCTGACTTTAGGGGAAACGCTTTCAATTTTTCACCACTGAGGATATTGTTTGCTGTGGGTTTGTCATATATAGCTTTTATTATGTTGAAGTATGTTCCTTCTATTCCTGCTTTCTGAAGAGTTTTTATCATAAATGGATGTTGAATTTTTTCAAAGGCTTTCTCTGCATCTATTGAGATAATCATATGGCTTTTATTTTTCAATTTTTTAATGTGGTGTATTATGTTGATTGATTTGCAGATATTGAAGAATCCTTGCATCCCTGGGATAAAGCCCACTTGGTCATGATGTATGATCTTTTTATTGTGTTGTTGGATTCTGATTGCTAGAATTTTGTTAAGGATTTTTGCATCTATGTTTATCAGTGATATTGCCTTTAGTTTTCTTCTTTTGTGGCATCTTTGTCAAGTTTTGGTTTAGGGTGATGGTGCCCTGATAGAATGAGTTTGGAAGTTTGCCTTCATCTTCAATTTTCTGGAAGAGTTTGAGTAGGATAGGTGTTAGCTCTTCTCTAAATTTTTGGTAGAATTCATCTGTAAAGCTGTCTGGTCTTGGGCTTTTGTTTGCTGGAAGATTTCTGATTACAGTTTCAATTTCCGTGCTTGTGATGGGTCTTAAGATTTTCTATTTCTTCCTGGTTCAGTTTTGGAAAGTTGTCCTTTTCTAAGAATTTGTCCATTTCTTCCAAGTTGTCCATTTTATTGGTATATAATTGTTGATAGTAGTCTCTTATGATCCTTTGTATTTCTGTGTTGTCTGTTGTGATCTCTCCATTTTCATTTCTAATTTTATTGATTTGATTTTTCTCCCTTTGTTTCTTGATGAGTCTGGCTAATGGTTTGTCAATTTTGTTTATACTCTCAAAGAACCAGCTATTGGCTTTGTTGATTTTTGCTATGGTCTCTTTTGTTTCTTTTGCATTTATTTCTGCCCTAATTTTTAAGATTTCTTTCCTTCTCCTAACCCTGGGGTTCTTCATTTCTTCTTTTTCTAGTTGCTTTAGGTGTAGAGTTAGGTTATTTATTTGACTTTTTCTTGTTTCTCGAGGTATGCCTGTATTTCTATGAACCTTTCCCTTAGCACTGCTTTTACAGTGTCCCACAGGTTTTGGGTTGTTGTGTTTTCACTTTCATTGGTTTCTATGCATATTTTGATTTCTTTTTTGATTTCTTCTGTGATTTGTTGGTTATTCAGCAGCGTGTTGTTCAGCCTCCATATGTTGAAAATTTTAATATTTTTTCTCCTGTAATTGAGATCTAATATTACTGCATTGTCATCAGGAAAGATGCTTGGAATGATTGCATTTTTTTTTTAATTTACCAAGGCTAGATTTATGGTCCAGGATGTGATCTATCCTGGAGAAGGTTCCATGTGTGCTTGAGAAAAAGGTGAAATTCATTGTTTTGGAGTGAAATGTCCTATAGATATCAATTAGGTCTAACTGGTCTATTGTATCATTTAAAGTTTGGGTTTCCTTGTTAATTTTCTGTTTAGTTGATCTATCCATAGGTATGAGTGGGGTATTAAAGTCTCCACTATTTTTGTGTTATTGTTAATTTCCCCTTTCATACTTGTTAGCGTTTGTCTTACATATTGTGGTTCACCTATGTTGGGGGCATATATATTTATAATTGTTATATGTTCTTCTTGGATTTATCCTTTGATCATTATGTAGTGTCCTTCTTTGTCTCTTTTCACAGCCTTTGTTTTAAAGTCTATTTTATCTGATATAATTATTTTTACTCCTGCTTTCTTTTGGTCTCTGTTTGTGTGGAATATCTTTTTTCCAGCCCTTCACTTTCAGTCTGTATGTGTCCCTTGTTTCGAGGTGGGTCTCTTGTAGACAATATATATAGGGGTCTTGTTTTGGTAACCATTCAGCCAGTCTTTGTCTTTTGGTTGGGGCATTAAACTCATTTAAGTTTAAGGTAATTATTGATAAGTATGATCCCATTGCCATTTACTTTATTGTTTTGGGTTCAAGTTTATACACCTTTTTTGTGTTTCCTGTCTAGAAAAGATCCTTTAGCATTTGGTGGAGAGCTGGTTTGGTGGTGCTGAATTCTCTCAGCTTTTGCTTGTCTGTAAAGCTTTTGATTTCTCCTTCATATTTGAATGAGATCCTTGCTGGGTACAATAATCTGGGCTGTAGGTTATTTTCTTTCATCACTTTAAGTATGTCCTGCCATTCCCTCCTGGCTTGAAGAGTTTCTATTGAAAGATCAGCTGTTATTCTTGTGGGAATCCCCTTGTGTGTTATTTATTGTTTTTCCCCTGCTGCTTTTAATATTTATTCTTTGTGTTTGATCTTTGTTAATTTGATTAATATGTGTCTTGGGGTGTTTCGCCTTGGTTTATCCTGTTTGGGACTCTCTGGGTTTCTTGGACTTGGGTGATTATTTCCTCCCCCATTTTAGGGAAGTTTTCAACTATTATCTCCTCAAGTATTTTCTCATGGTCTTTCTTTTGTCTTCTTCTTCTGGGACTCCTATGAATCGAATGTTAGGGTGTTTAACATTGTCCCAGAGGTCTTTGAGATTGTCTTCATTTCTTTTAATTCATTTTTCTTTTTCCTCTCTGATTCATTTATTTCTACCATTCTTCTTCTACCTCACTAATCCTATCTTCTGCCTCTTATTCTACTATTTGTTCCCTCCAGAGTGTTTTTGATCTCATTTATTGCATTATTCATTATATATGGACTCTTTTTTATTTCTTCTAGGTCCTTGTTAAACCTTTCTAACATCTTCTCAGTCCTTGTCTCTAGGCTATTTATCTGTGATTCCATTTTGTTTTCAAGATATTGGATCATTTTCACTATCATTATTCAGAATTCTTTGTCAGGTAGATTACCTATCTCTTCCTCTTTTGTTTGGTTTGGAGGACATTTATCCTGTTCCTTTACCTGCTGGGTATTCCTCTGTCTCTTAATCTTGTTTATATTGCTGTGTTTGGGGTAGCCTTTCTGTATTCTGGCAGTTTGTGGAGTTCTCTTTATTGTGGAGTTTCCTCGCTGTGGGTGGGGTTGGACTGGTGGCTTGTCAAGGTTTCCTGGTTAGGGAAGCTTGTGTCGGTGTTCTGGTGGGTGGAGCTGGATTTCTTCTCTCTGGAGTGCAATAAAGTGTCCAGTAATGAGTTATGAGATGTCAGTGGGTTTGGAGTAATTTTGGGCAGCCTGTATATTGAAGTTCAGGGCTGTGTTCCTGTGTTGCTGGAGAATTTGCATGGTATGTCTTGCTCTGGAACTTGTTGGTCCTTGGGTGGTGCTTGGTTTCAGTGTAGGTATGGAGCTATTTGATGAACTCCTGTCGATTAATGTTCCTTGGAGTCAGGAGGTCTCTGGTGTTCTCAGGATTTGGACTCAAGCCTCCTGCTTCTGGTTTTCAGTCTTATTTTTACAGTAGCCTCAAGACTTCTCCATCTATACAGCACTGTTGATAAAACATCTAGGTTAAAGATGAAAAGTTTCTCCACAGTGAAGGATGCCCAGAGAGGTTCACAGAGTTACATGGAGAAGAGAAGTGGGAGGAGAGAGATAGAGGTGACCCAAATGAGATGAGGTGGAATCAAAAGAGGAGAGAGCAAGCTAGCCAGTGATCACTTCCTTATGTGTGCTCCACAGTCTGGACTGCTCAGAGATGTTCACAGAGTTATACAGAGAAGAGAAGAGGAAGGAAGGAGACAAAGGTGGCCAGGAAGATAAAGGGGGGAATAAAAAGGAGAGAGACAGATCCAGCCAGTAATCAGTTCCCTAAGTGTTCTCCACTGTCCGGAACACACAAAGGGATTCACAGAGTTGGGTAGAGACGAGAAGGTGGAAGGAGGAGATAGAGGCGACCTGGTGGAGAAAAAGGAGAGTCCAAAGGGGAATAGAGCAGTCAAGCCAGTAATCTAGCTCCCAAGTAAAAATGGGTAATGAAGATTGGGTTCTTAAAGATATAAAATTGATAACAAACACCAAAAAGTAAAGATTAAAAATCTAGAGTAGAGGTTGGATTTTCAAAAATACAATATTAAATAAAAAAAAAACAAAGTCACAAAAATTATAATATATATATATATATATATATATATATATATAAAGTGTGCTTTAAATAATAGGGTCTCTCTCTCTCTCTCTCTTTTTTTTTTTTTTTTTTTGCAAAGTAATAGTAGGTTATAAAAATGAAAGTTAAAGGAGTAATAGAGGACTTAAAAAAATAAAGAATGATAGTAAAAATAATAAAAATATATCTAGGACTTTATCTGGTGTTGTTGTGGGCAGTGTGGGGGTCAGTCCATTTTTGGCTAGTTCTTTGATCCAGCTTATATTTCTCAAGATCTATAGGCCCCTTCCTGTGTGCTGCTGCTGCTGCCTGTCGATTCAGTCATGTCCGACTCTGTGTGACCCCATGGACGGCAGCCCACCAGGCTCCCCTGTCCCTGGGATTCTCTAGGCAAGAACACTGGAGTGTGTTGTCATTACCTTCTCCAATGCCTGAAAGTGAAAAGTGAAAGTGAAGTTGCTCAGTCATGTCCGACCCTCAACGACCCCATAGACTGCAGCCTACCAGGCTCCTCCGTCCATGGGATTTTCCAGGCAAGAGTACTGGAGTGGGGTGCCATTGCCTTCTCCGCCCTTCCTGTGTAGTTGGTACTAACTACAGGGTTTTAATCTATTGCACCTGTCACTTTCAACGATGATCCCTCTGTTTTAGCTTCATCTGTTTGCTGGTCTCTTCAGTGTCTAATTTCCACCCTGACACAAGGGGGCATTGGTGGACAGTTTTTAGGCTCACTTGTTCAGTCGTGCTGTGGGGAGGGAGGGACGCTGCAAGCAAATAACACTGGTGTGTGCTCGCAGTGTCACTGCCACACTGGGTTTGCCCCTGCTCATGGCGTGTGTGCTTTTCCTGTCAACACTGCTTAGGCTCTAGGTTGCTCTGCAGGGAACTGTCTGAGGCTGGCCGTGGGTTGTATGCACTTCCCAGGTCTAAGCCACTCAGGTTTAGGTACTCGGGTAGTCCTCAGAGGTGCAGACTTGGTTGGGCCTGCGTTTTGTGCCCTTCCCAGGTCCAAGCAGCTCAGGTGACCAGGTGTTTGGTGAGCATGGTTGCTGTGGCTTATCGCCTCCCCCTTCTCTGCTGCTTGGTTTTCTGAGTGTAAAACTGGCACACCTTCTCAGGCGGATGTTGACCATCCAGAATCCCAAGAAGTCTTAGTTAGCAACAAAGCCTACTTGCAGTTTGGTAGATAATGCCTCTCTGGGGTTGCAACTGCCCTCTTCTGGCTCTGGCTACCTGTCACCAGAGGGGGATGGTCTGCAGCTTGCTAGCTCTGCTCAGTCCTGTGTTCTGTGAGTGGGCCTGATGGTGTCTTAGGTTAGGGCTTTTCATGTAGCTCTAGTCAGTCCTTTGTTCTGTGAGCAGGCCTGGTGGCATCTTAGGTTAGGGCTTTTTCTGTGGTAGCTATCCCACAGCCTGTTTTGCTAGCCCAAGTTAATTCCTTCAGATTGCCCTTGGGGCGTTCAGGCCCAGTCCTTACTCTAAGCAATGCAGCCTGCGCCTCCCTGCCCAGCCCCTGCTTGCTAGTGGCGAATGCAGACATCTGTGCTGCTTCTCCGATGGGGGAGTTACCATTGGTCATGTAATCTCTGGGTTTTAATTATTTATTTTTCCTCCCAGTTATGTTGCCCTCTGTGGTTCCAATGCTCGCCACAGACTCAGCAGTGAGAGTGTTTCCTGGTGTTTGAAAATGTCTCTCTTTTTTAAGACTCCCTTCCTGGGATGGAACTCCATCCCTACCTCTTTTGTTTCTCTTTTTGTCTTTTATATTTTTCCTACCTCCTTTTGAAGACAATGGGCTGCTTTTTTGGGTGCCTGATGTCCTCTGCTGGCATTCAGAAGCTGTTTGTGGAATTGAACATCAGCATTCAAATGTTCTTTTGATGAATTTGTGGGGGAGAAAGTGATCTTCCCATCCTATTTCTCCACCATCTTCTGGAGAAGACTCTTGAAAGCCCCTTGGACTGCAAGGAGAACCTACCAGTCCATCCTAAAGGAGATCAGTCCTGGGTGTTCATTGGAAGGACTAATGTTGAAGCTGAGACTCCAATATTTTGGCCACCTGATGTGAAGAGCTAACTCATTTGAAAAAACCCTGATGCTGGGAAAGATTGAGGTCAGGAGAAGAAGGGAACGACAGAGGATGAGATGGTTGGATGGCATCACCGACTCAATGGACATGGGTGTGGGTGGACTCCAGGAACTGAGTATGGACAGGGAAGCCTGGCATGCTATGGTTCATGGGGTCATAACAAGTGGGACACGACTGAGTGACTGAACTGAACTGAACTTCCAACTGTGCCCAGTTGGTGGACTGAACTTCCAACTTCCAAGATGCTCAGCTTTCTTTACAGTCCAACTCTCACATCCATACAAGACTACTGGAAAATCCATAGATTTGACTAGATGGACCTTTGCTGGCAAATTAGTGTCTATGCTTTTTAATATGCTGTCTGGTTTGGTCATTACTTTTCTTCCAAGGAGCAAGCATCTTTAAATTTGGATTGCTGCAGTCACCATCTACAGTGATTTTGGAGTCCAAGAAAATAAAGTATCTCACTATTTCCACTGTTTCCCCATCTATTTGCCATGATCTTACTTTTATGAATATTGAGTTTGAAGCCAACTTTTTCACTATCCTCATTCACTTTCATCTAGAGGCTCCTTAGTTCTAATTCACTTTCTGCCATTAAGGTAGTGTCATCTTAATATCTGAGGTTATTGATATTTCTTCCAGCAATCTTGACTCCAGCTTGTGCTTCATCCAGCCTGGCGTTTTGCACGATGTACTCTGCATAGAAGTTAAATAAGCAGGGTGACAATATACAGCCTTGATGTATTCTTTTCCCTATTTGGAACCAGTCTGCTGTTCCATGTCCAGTTCTAACTGTGCTTCTTTACCTGCATACAGATTTCTCAGGAGGCAGATCAGGTGGTCGGGTGCTCTCATCTTTTTAAAAAATTTCCACAGTTTGTTCTGATCCACATAGTCAGAGGCTTTGGAATAGTCAATAAAGGAGAAGTAGATGTTTTTCTGGAACTCTCTTGCTTTTTTTGATGATCCAGAGGATGTTGGCAATTCTATCTCTGGTTCTGCTGCCTTTTAAAAATCCAGTTTGGACATCTGAAAGGTCATGGTTCAGGTACTGTTGAAGCCTGGCTTGGAGAATCTTAGTCATTACTTTCCTAGTGTGTGAGATAAGTGCCATTGTGCAGTAGTTTGAACATACTTTGGCATTGCCTTTTTTGGGGATTGGAATGAAAGCTTACCTTATCCTGTCCTGTGACTACTGCTGAGTTTTTCAAATTTGCTGGCATATTGAGTGCAGCACTTTCACAGCATCATATTTTAGGATTTGAAATAGTTCAACTGGAATTCCATCACCACAACTAGCTTTGTTCATAGTCATACTTCCTAAGGCCCACTTCATTTCACATTCCAGGATATCTGGTTTTAGGTGAGTGATCACACCTTCATGATTATCTGGATCTCAATCTTTTTTTGATTTGTTATTTTGTGTATTCTTCCCACCTCTTCATAATGTTTTATACTTCTGTTAGATCCATACCATTTCTGTCCTTTATTGTGCCCATTTTTGCATGAAATGTTCCCTTGGTACCTCTAATTTTCTTGAGGAAATCTAGAGCCTTTCTCATTGTATTGTTTTCCTGTATTTCTTTGCATTGATCACGGAGGAAGGCTTTCTTATCTCTCCTTGCTATTCTTTGGAACTCTGCATTCAAATATGTATATCTTTCCTTTTCTCCTTGCCTTTTGTTTCACTTCTTTTCTTTGCTAGTTGTAAGGCCTTCTCAGACAATCATTTTGCCTTTTTGCATTTCCTTTTTTGGGGGATAATCTTGATCAGTTCAGTGAAGTTCAGTCACTCAGTCGTGTCTGACTCTTTGCGACCCCATGAATCGCAGCACGCCAGGTGTCCCTGTCCATCACCAATTCCCAAAGTTTACTCAAACTCATGTCCATCGAGTCAGTGATGCCATCCAGCCATCTCATCCTCTGTCATCCCCTTCTCCTCCTGACCCCAGTCCCTCCCAGCATCAGGGTCTTTTCCAATGAATCAACTCTTCACATGAGGTGGACAAAGTATTGGAGTTTCAGCTTCAACATCAGTCCTTCCAATGAACACCCAGGACTGATCTCCCTTAGGATGGACTGGTTGGATCTCCTTGCAGTCCAGAGGACTCTCAAGAGTCTTCTCCAACACCAGTTCAAAAGCATCCATTCTTCGCTGCTCAGCTTTTTTCATAGTCCAACTCTCACATCCAGACATGACCACTGGAAAAACCATAGCCTTGACTAGACGGACCTTTGTTGACAATGGTTGTCTTTACTTTTTAATATGCTACCTAGGTTGGTCATAACTTTCCTTTTTTTTTTAATTTCATGGCTGCAATCACCATCTACAGTGATATTGGAGACCAAAAAAATAAAGTCTGACACTGTTTCCACTGTTTCCCCATCTATTTCCCATGAAGTGATGGAACCAGATGCCATGATCTTCATTTTCTGAAGATTTAGATTTAAGCCAACTTTTTCATTCTCCACTTTCACTTTCATCAAAGGAGGCTTTTTAGTTCCTCTTCAGTTTCTGCCTTAAGGGTGGTGTCATCTGCATATCTGAGGTTATTGATATTTCTCCAGGCAATCTTGATTCCAGTTGTGCTTCTTCCAGCCCAGCTATTCTCATGATGTACTCTGCACATAAGTTAAATAAGCAGGGTGATAATATACAGCCTTGACGTACTCCTTTCCCAATTTGGAAACAGTCTGTTGTTCCACATTCAGTTGTAACTTTTGCTTCCTGACCTGCATATAGGTTTCTCAAGAGGCAGGTCAGGTGGTATGGTATTCCTGTCTCTTGAAGAATTTTCACAGTTTATTGGGATCCACACAGTCAAAGGTTTTGGCATAGTCAATAAAGCAGAAATAAATATTTTTCTGGAACTCTCTTGCTTTTTTGATGATCTACTGGATGTTGGTAATTTGATCTCTGCCTTTTCTAAAAGCAACTTGAACATCTGAAAGTTCAGGGTTCATGTATTGCTGAAGCCTGGCATGGAGAATTTTGAGCATTATTTTACTAGTGTGTGAGATGAGTGCAATTGTGCGGTAGTTTGAGCATTCTTTTGGCATTGCCTTTCTTTGGGATTGGATTGAAATAACCTTTTCCAGTCCTGTGGCCACTACTGAGTTTTCCAAATTTTCTAGCATACTAGTGCAGCACTTTCAGAGCATCATCTTTCAGGTTTTGAAATATTTCAACTGGAATTCCATCACCTCCACTAGCTTTGTTTGTAGTGATGCTTTCTAAGGCCCACATGACTTCACATTCCAGGATGTCTGGCTCTAGGTGAATGATCACACATCATGATTATCTTGGTCATGAAGATTTTTTGTACAGTTCTTCTGTGTATTCTTGTCACCTCTTCTGAATAACTTCTGCTTCTGTTGCTGCTGCATTGCTTTAGTCGTGTCTGACTCTGTGTGACCCCATAGATGGCAGCCCACCAGGCTTCCCGTCCCTGGGATTCTCCAGGCAAGAACACAGGAGTTGGTTGCCATTTTCTTCTCCGATGTATTAAAGTGCAGAGTGAAAGTGAAGTCGCTCAGTCATATCCGACTCTATTGACCCAATGTACTGCAGCCTACCAGGCTCCTCTGTCCATGGGATTTTCTAGGCAAAAGTACTGGAGTGGGGTGCCATTGCCTTCTGTTAGGTTCATATAGTTTCTATCCTTTATGGAGCCCATTTGCATGAAACGTTCCCTTTGTATTTCTAATTTTCTTGAAAAGATCTCTAGTCTTTCCTATTCTGTTGTTTTCCTCTATATCTTTGCATTGATCACTGTTATGCTCTGCTATGCTAAGTCGCTTTAGTCGTGTCTGACTCTGTGTGACCCCATAGATGGCAGCCCACCAGGCTCCGCCATCCCTGGGATTCTCCAGGCAAGAATACTGGAGTGGGTTGCCATTTCCTTCTCCAATGCATGAAAGAGAAAAGTGAAAGTGAAGTCCCACAGTCGTGTCCGACTCTTAGTGACCCCATGGACTGCAGCCTACCAGGCTCCTCTGTCCATGGGATTTTCCAGGCAAGAGTACTGGAGTGGGGTGCCATTGGGCTTAATTATTTCTCCTTGCTATTCTTTGGAACTCTGCATTCAGATTCTTATATCTTTCCTTTTCTCCTTTGCTTTTCCCTTCTCTTCTTTTCACAGCTATTTGTAAGGCCTCCCCAGACAGCCATTTTGCTTTTTTGCAATTCTTTTCCATGGGGATGGTCTTGATCCCTGTCTCCTGTACAATGTCACGAACCTCCGTCCGTAGTTCATCAGGCACTCTATCAGATCTAGTCCCTTAAATCTATTTCTCACTTCCACTGTATAATCATAAGGGATTTGATTTAGGTCATACCTGAATTATCTAGTGGTTTTCCCTACTTTCTTCAATTTAAGTCTGAATTTGGTAATAAAGAGTTCATGATCTGAGCCACAGTGAGCTCCCAGTCTTGTTTTTGCTGATGGTATAGAGCTTCTCCATCTTTGGCAGCAAAGAATATAATCAATCTGATTTCGATGTTGACCATCTGGTGATGTCCATGTGTAGAGGCTTCTCTTGTGTTGTTGGAAAAGGGTGTTTGCTACAATCAGTGCATTTTCTTGGAAAAACTCTATTAGCCTTGCCCTGCATCATTCTGTACTCAAAGGCCAAATATGCCTATTACTCTAGGTGTTTCTTGACTTCCTACTTTTGCATTCCAGTCCCCTCTAATGAAAAGGACATCTTTTTGGGGTGTTAGTTCTAAAAGTTCTTGTAGGTCTTCATAGAACCGTTCAACTTCAACTTCTTCAGCATTTCTGGTTAGGGCATAGACTTGGATTACTGTGATATTGAATGGTTTGCCTTAAAAACAGAGATCATTCTGTCTTTTGTAGGATTGCATCCAAGTACTGCATTTTGGACTCTTTTGTTGACCATAATGGCTACTCCATTTCTTCTGAGGGATTCCTGCCCACAGTAGTAGACATAATGGTCATCTGAGTTAAATTCACCCATTCCAGTCCATTTTAGTTCACTGATTCCTAGAATGTCTATGTTCACTCTTGCCATCTCATTTGACCACTTCCAATTTGCCTTGATTCATGGATGAGAGGAACGACCCAACGTCTGAGGTCAGGGATGGCAGCCAAGAGCAGCTATTCCATGTCTGAGGTCACGGGCTGCAGACAAGAGGAGCAACCCCATGTCCAAGGAATGGAGGCTGCGTGGGTGCAGGAGGGCTGAGAGGAGCTACTGCACATTCAAGGTCAGGAGGGGCCACTCGTCCAAGGTAAGGAGCAGCAGCTGTGCTTTAATGGAGTAGCTGTGAAGAGATACCCCACCTCCAAGGTAATAGAAACCCAAATTAGATGGTAGGTGATGTGGGAGGGCAGGTAAACTGAAACAATAATCACAGAGAACCAGCCAGTCTGATCACACGGACTACAGCCTTGTTTAACTCAGTGAAACTAAGCCATACCGTGTGGGGCCACCTAAGACGGACCGTTCATGGTGGAGAGGTCTGACAGAATGTGGTCCACTGGAGAAGGGAATGGCAAACCATTTCAGTATTCTTGCCTTGAGAACCCCATGAATAGTAGGAAAAGGTAAAATGATAGGATACTGAAAGAGGAACTGCCCAGGTTGGTAAGTACCCAATCTTGATCACTGCCTCTTGTACAATGTCATGAGCCTCCATCCATAGTTCTTCAGGCACTCTGTCTAACAGGTCTAATCCCTTGAATCTGTTTGTCACTTCCACTGTATAATCGTAAGGGCTTTCATTTGGTGTAAGATGGCAGAGTAAAAGGATGTGCACTCATCTTCTCCTGTGAGAACGCCAAAACTGCAACTCACTGCTGAACAACTGTCGACTGAAGAACGTTGGATTCCACCGAAAAATATACCCGACATCCAAGGACAAAGGAGAAGCCCTAGGAAGATGGTAGGAGGGGCAAAATCAAGTTTAGGATAAAACTCTTTACCCTCCAGAGATACTCAGAAGGCTCAAACAAACCTTGTGCACACCAGAACCCGGGGACCCCACACAGAGACTGAGCCCAAACTGTGTTTGAGTGCCTCCTGCAAAGGTATGGGTCTGCAGTGGCCAGCCACAGTGGCAGGGGCTCTGGGTGAAGCATACCTGGGTATAGCATAAGCTGTCTTGGAGGAGGTCACCATTGACACCTCCATTAAGTCTCCAGAATATAGACAGGATGGGGAAAACAGACACTTGGAGGGCAGAAAGAACCTTATGAATATCAGGACCCAGAAGAAATGAGCAGTAACCCCACAAGAGACTGACCCAGACTTGCCTGTGAGGGTCTAGGAGTCTCCAGTGGAGGCGTGGGTCGAAGGTGGCCTGTTTACAGGATCAGGGGCACTGAGCGCAACAGTGGGCACATGGGACTGTTTGAAAGAGGTCACTGTTATCTGCATTAGCTTCACCATATTTTGGCCTCAGGTCAAACAAGAGAGAGGGAATACAGCCCCACCCATCAAGGGAAAAATGGATTAAAGATTTACTGACCATGGCTCCAACCATCAGAACAAGACCCAGTTTCTCCCTCAGTTAGTCTCTCTCTTTAGGAAGCTTCCATAAGCCTCTTATCCTTATCCATATGAGGGCAGACAGAATGAAAACCACAATCACAGAAACCTAACCAAATTGATCACATGGACCACAGCCTTGTCTAACTCAATGAAACTATAAGCCATGTCTTGGAGGGCCACCCAAGATGGATGGGTCATGGTGGAGAGTTCTGACAAAATGTGGTCCACTGGAGAAGGGAATGGCAAACCACTTCAGTATTCTTGCCTTGAGAACCCCATGAACAGTATGGAAAGGCAAAAAGTTAAGACACTAAACGATGAACTCCCCAGGTTGGTAGGTGCCCGATATGCTACTGGAGAACAGTGCAGAAATAACTTCAGAAAGAATGAAGAGATGGAGCCAAAGCAAAAACAACACCCAGTTGTGGATGTGACTGGTGATGACAGTAAAGTCTAATGTTCTAAAGAGCAATATTGCATAGGAACCTGGATTATTAGGTCAAACAGGAGTTGGCAAGAGTGAACATTGACATTTCAGGAATCAGCGAAATAAAATGGACTGAAATGGGTGAATTTAATTCAGATGACCATTATATCTACTACTGTGGGCAAGAATCCTTTAGAAGAAATGGAGTAGCCATCATAGTCAACAAAAGATTCTGAAATGCAGTACTTGGATGCAATCTCAAAAACGACAGAATGATCCCTGTTCATTTCCAAGCCAAACCATTCAGTAACATAGTAATCCAAGTCTATCCCCTGTCTAGTAATGCTGAAGAAGCTAAAGTTGAACAGATCTATGAAGACCTTCTAGAACTAACACCTCAAAAAGATGTCATTTTCATTATAGGGGACTGGAATGCAAAAGTAGGAAGTCAAGAAACACCTGGAGTAACAAGCATATTTGGCCTTGGAATACAAAACAGCAGGCCAAAGGCTAACATAGTTTTCCTAAGAGAACACACTGGTCATAGCAAACACCCTCTTCCAACAGCACAAGAGAAGACTCTATTCATGGATATCATCAGTTGGTCAATACCGATATCGGATTGATTATATTATTTGCAGCCAAAGATGGAGAGGCTCTATAAAGTCATCAAAAACAAGACTGGCAGCTGACTGTGGCTCAGATCATGAACTCCTTATTGTCAAACTCAGACTTAAGTTGAAGAAAGTAGGGAAAATCACTAGACCATTCAGGTATGAACAAAATTAAATATTAAATAATAACAACAAAGAAAAGTGAAAAATGATCACTACCATAAGAAATAAGAAGTGTGTATACTACCAGCAATTGAAGCCATTGTGGGAAATCAGGAAACATGTGATGAAAATAAACTTATTTTAAATTTAATAAATAACTAGAGTAAGCAGTGTGCTATTCCATAAATTTTTTTTCTTATATTTCTGCACAGTTAGGGCTTTGTGAACTACTTTTAATGAAAGTTTGTCCCTAGGTTAAAGGAAGGACCAGACGGTAATCGATCCATCACTGATTGGAGATTCTGTTCCAGACAATGGAGTATTTGGTGCTCTGTAAAATAGTTCTCAATTGAAATAGTCATAACTGGTGAAAATATTTATTTATATCTACAGATGAACCAAATTATGGGGGAAAAAATCTACCTGGTTTGATCAAAAAGTTAATTCTGTTTTTTCATACCATGTAATGGAAAAATCCAAAAGAGCTTTTGGCCAACCTCATGGTAACTTATCAATAAGAAGGACAGTAATATGTGACTCATCACCAATATTCACTCCTCCTGTTTATTTCTCTCTGCATATGCTCCATTTTAGGAAGATGTGGTCAAGAGATTGTAGTTTCCTCTCTTCTCAGGTCTCAGTCAAGGGCTACAATATCTCTCCAGGAGGGCAAAATAAGCAGCCTTCCTCATCCCCCCAGCTCCATGTTGCAGAGGCAAAATTCTAGGTCAGTGTTGTTGGAGTAGTAACTCAGAAATTGTGTATAGGAGAGAGTGGACATAAAGGACAAAAAATTCTCCCTGAAGGAAGTGATTTTATTTGGAATAGAGAGTGAAGAAGTGTCCTATTAGGGAGCAGTGTGGTTTTCAGAAAGATTCGATGACTTGCCTCTTAAAGTCCCTCATATTGCCAAGACTATATCTAATCCTTCTGCCTAGATCTTTGAGTTATAAACCATGAGGGAAATGAGCATTGAAATTTTAATGTATTTATCATAACTCTATACTTAACATCGGGCAAGAATCCCTGACACTTTACTGAAAGGAAGGAAAAAGTGAAAAAATGGGGTGGAAATTCTGCCAAGTTACTGAGATCAATACAAAAAAAAAAAAACAATTTTTTTTAAAAAGCTTAATTTATTAAGGGGCCAGTGGAAATTTGGAATCCTCAATGCTGCCTTATTTGACCAGTTTCTAAAGTCTGTCCTTCTACGAATCATCTGTGAAAGTGGGCCTCTGCATGGAACCAGGCTATTTATCAGGTTTTACAGTTTGTATGAGACAAAGATTGTTCAGTATTTAAAGAGGCAGGATACTATGGTCTGAAGATGCAATACTTGCTATAATATAAAATAAATATTGACAAGAAATAAGAGCCATTTTGGAATTGCTTCCACAGGGTAGTACAAACAGAACCAACTGTTGGTTTATTTGAGTTTTAACCAGTCACATTTGATGTGGTCTCTAATATAATGTTGGCAAAGAGGAGAAGTAAGGCTGTTCCTTGGGACAATGTTAAGTCCATCATCCCATATATCTGTTTTCAAATTTCAATGTCAAGGACCCCATCAAAAATTATTGTACTTATATTGATTTTTCATAAACGTATTAAAACAATCAATATTTTGTAAGGCCCCCAAATTTTCATAGTCATCATGCTAATTGCTGTGCGTACATGGGTGAGCAGGCTTCTCAGGTGGCTCAGTGGCAAAGAATCCACCTGCCAGTACAAGACATGCAGGAGACATGGGTTCACTCCCTGGGTTCACAAGGTCACCGGGAGGAGGAAATGGCAACCCATTCCAGTATTCTTGGCTGGAAAATTCCATGGACAGAGGAGCCTGGTGGACTACAGTCCATGGGGTCACAAAGAGTCAAACATGACTGAGCAACTGAGCACACACACATGAATGAGCAAAATTAACATAGTTCTTTCCACTATGAAACCTATGTGAAGTGAAGTGAAGTTGCTCAGTCATGTCTGACTCTTTGAGACCCCATGGAATGTAGCCTACCAGGCTCCTCTGTTCATGGGATTTTCCAGGCAATAATACTGGAATGGATTGCCATTTCCTTCTCCAATGAAACCTATAGTCTAGCATAAAAGACAAACAATAGCGATAGAATATTCTGAGTTTTTTCTTAAGAGTACAAAGTATGGAGTGTGACTGAGACACTAAAGAAGATTTTTTTTGTAGATAATAGCTTCCTGTTTTTATTATGAAGAATCTTGAACATACCTAAAAATTAGAAATACTAGGATACCCCCACCTACGTGTCTTTTGCTTTATTATTTGAAGTAAATTGCATACTAAGAATCATGTAACTTCAAACATAAATATTTTAGTGTGTACTCATATATTTGCCTTGCATTTAATGAACTTGCTAGACTATTCTGCCTATTCAAATGACTGTAACTATATTTTAAAGTTCATATTTTCATTGGTGGTTTATTGTTTTGTTTATAAATGCACTGGTTGGGCATATCTATCTCCTATTTGAAAACAAGTTTCAAAATTTTAACTGTACAATCAATAATAACATCTCTTCTATAAGGGAAAAATTTAGGTTGAAAATAGAGGAGGATATATATGCAGAGCCCTATTCAATTAATGGGATAGACAGTCATCTTAGTCTGTTTGGGTTTTTACAGCAAAAATACTGTAGATTTAGTAACTTAAACCACAAGCATTTATTTCACATAGTTCTGAAGCTTGGGGAGTAGAAGATCAATGTACCTGTACAACTGGTGTCTGGTGAGATGCTATTCTCTGGTTCACAGACTGCCATCTCTTGTTGTGTTCTTACATGGTGGAGAGGGCGAGGGAGCTCTCTGGTGTCTCTTTTACAAGAGGCACTAATTCCATTTATGGTTTCACCCTCATGACTTAATTACCTCCCAGAGACCAAATACCATCACATTGGGCTTAGGTTTCAATATGTGAATTTGGGGAGACACAAACCATCTACAGCAAGAGTGATATATTAATATATGTGTAGTATCCAGGATTCGACGTTCTTGCTGGCTTCTTTCTTGTTGTTGTACAGTCCTTAAGTCAGGTCCAACTCTTTGTGACCCCATGGACTACAGCATGCCAGGCTACTCTGTCCTTCACACTCTCCCAAAGCTGTTCAAGTTGATGCCCATTGAGTCAGTGATGCCATCCAACCATCTCCTCCTTTGTTATCCCCTTCTTCTGCTTTCAGTCTTTCTCAGTATCAGGATCTTTTCCAATGAGTCAGTTCTTCACATCAGATGGCACATGTATTGGAGCTTCAGCTTCTGCATCAGTCCTTCTGATTAATATTGAGGGTTGACTTCCTTAGGACTGACTGATTTGATTTCGTTACAGTCCAAGGGGCTCTCAAGAGTCTTCTCCAGCACCACAATTTGTAAATATCAATTCTTCGGTGCTCAGTCTTCTTTATGGTCCAACTTTCACATCTGTACATGACTTCAGGAAAAGCCATACCTTTGACTATGCAGATCTTTGCCATCAAAGTGATGTCTCTGGTTTTTAATATGCTGTCTATGTTTGTCATAACTCTATCAACATATATTTCTTTATTAAAGAGAGCTATCTTTTTTTTTAAAAATAGTGACAGCTCACATCTAAATTTTATATAGAACATGTTACTGCTCTTTGTCTGTTTGATGTCTGAGTAGTGCTATTGGTGCTAACCAGAGCAGAGGATGCAATGCTCAGCTCCATCAAATATTTTCAGGTCTCATTGATAGTGTTGGCCTTTTATACCCTGATGAAAATTCACCAGAGGAACAAACTTAGAAAATAAATTTAGAATAAAGTTCCTTTTCCACTTTCTCCTCATAATGCTCCTGCTCTTTGTCATGGCATTGCTGCTAAGAGTAGAAGCTTTAAAGGGTTGTAAATTATTACTCCAAGAAATGTGTTTTGCTACTTATATAACTTTTGATCCAAATGCATCCCTTGGCATATGTTGAAGGCATTGTTAGCCTTATACGGCAGATAACCTAATATTTGGAAAATCCCCCATGAGCCTGTGAATGAAATTGGCATCTGTATTCTATATTTCAGTACAAGACCCAAAGGTTCTGGCTATTGAAATAGTAGTTCCAGAATTGACAACAATAAAAGAAACAGTAGAAATAAAAAAGAAACAAAACAAAAACCACATACTTTGATCCCATCTTAATAAATTCAATGTCTCCCACACTATTTGATATTTTTACAGTAATAATAATTTTATTTACAGAACATTATATTCTGCTTTTTGTTACTTGTTGTGACCTGGAAGAGAGTATTTCATCCTATAAATATTTGCAAACATAGCTACATTTTCATTGGTTTTTGCTTACTACAAGCTTCTGACATATGCAGTGGTTAAGCAATAATTATATTACCATAAAATACTGCACTCCCTTAACACCGAGACTCTCTCATAAATTTCTCTGCTGTTGTCTATGACAATTTGCACTGACTGGTCTACTGTTACTACTTCTTTTTGTTTTAATTTCCCTGCCCAAACTCAAATCTGCCGTCCCTTTCATCAAAGTCTTCTATCACTCTAACTCACATTGGTGACTCACTTTTCTTAAGTTAATATTTATTTTCTTTGATAATTGACTATATATCATGTATGTTTTCAGTTGCTCATTAATTTCTCACATCAATATAATTTACCTTTCTACATAGACTGCAAGCTCCATACAAATAATATTTATGGATTTGAGTTTTTTATTGTAAACTATTATGGCTTTGAAACTAAAAATTTCATTCAAGCTAATAGGCATCAACTGGTAGCTCATTGGGTCTTCCCAGGTGCCTCAGTGGTAAAGAATCAGGCCTCTAATGCAGGAGATGCAACAGATGTGAGTTCAATCCCTGGTTTGGGAAGGTCCCCTGGAGAAGGAAATAATAATTCACTACAGTATTCTTGCCTGAAAAACCCCGTGGACAGAGGAGCCTGGTAGGCTATAGTCCATGGGATCATGGAGTTGGACAAGACTGAATAACTGAGCACACACCCATGGTAGCTTGCTAGGAATTTGTTAGCTCTGGTCCTTTCTGTCATCCAGTGAAACAGAACCTGCAAATAACAAGATTTCAAGATATTTTGCATGAATTTTTAGTTTGATGTACTGCCCTAAAATGTATCACCCATCTGTATAGGCTAACTGAATGGCTGTTCATTTATTATTTGTGACAGAAGTTTTCTTAGATTACTATAACAAATTATCATAAACTGAATAGCTTGAAACAGCATAAGTGTATTCCCTCATAGTACAGGTGAAAGTGAACGTTGCTGAGTCATGTCCATCTCTTTGTGACTTCATGGACAATACAGTCCATGAAATTCTCCAGGCCAGAATACTGGAGTGGGTATCCTTTTCCTTCTCCAGTGGATCTTCCAAACCCAGGGATCAAACCCAGGTCTACCACATTGCATGTGAATTCTCTACCAGCTCAGCCAGGAGAAGCCCAAGAATACTGGAGTGGGTAGCCTATTCCTTCTCCAGCGGATCTTCCCAACCCAGGAATTGAACCGGGGTCTCCTGCATTGCAGGTAGATACTTCACCAACTGAGCTATCAGGGAATCCTCACAGTACAGGTGACCAGAAGTCAAAACTCAAGTGGTCTGCAGGGTTGCTTTCTTTTGTAGTCTCTCAGAGAGAAGGCATCCCATGCTTCTCTCATAGCTTCTGGTGCTTGTCAGCAATCTTTGATATTCTTTGGTTTGTAAATGCTCATTCCAGTTTTTACCTTGCTCTTTCTCATTGTGATCTTCTCTATGTTTCTGTGTCCTGCTCTTTTTTTTTTTTTTTTTAATATATGGACATCAGTCATTGGGTTTACAGCACACACTTGGTGGCTCAGATGGTAAAGAGTCTGCCTGCAATGGAGGAGACCCAGGTTCAATCCCTGGGTCGGGAAGAGCCCTTGGAGAAGGAAATGGCAACCCACTCCAGTACTCTTGCCTGGAAAATTCCATGGATGGAAGAGCCTGCTAGTCTACAGTCCATGTGTTCACAAAGAGTTGGACATGACTGAGTGACTTCACTTTCACTAAATGCAAGATTATTTTAACTCAAAGTACTGAATTAATTACGCCTGCAAAGGCTCTATTTCCAAATATGGCCATATGCTGCTGAGGTTCCAGGTAAATGTGAATTATTAGTGACATGGAAGGAACTGTATTCAAATTACAACAGCCATGTACAAACAAAGGTGCAATTCATTACTTTGTTTCTTTGTTATTGCAGATGAGATGATGACTACTCTTTCATCCCAGAGTCAGACATAGTGAGACATCATTGTTAATGGAGGTAAAATAGTGATGTGGGTAAAAGTTTTCATTTTCATTGTAGCTACAACTCCCCATTTAAACAAATCCAAAGTCCTAAATGATCTCATTCTCTCTCTCTCTCTTGCACACACACACACACACACACACACACAAACACACAACCATAAAATATTGGCCTTTCTAACTCTGAAACTCAGTGAATGGAATTGCCATAAGACTCTCGAGATTTTTTTTTCCTTCTCATTTCCCATTAAATAACTATAAAGTCCATCATTTTTTATATGCACTTTCTTATAGTCACTTTACAGGAGAAGGAAGCGGTGACCCACTCCAGTATTCTGGCCTGGGAAATCCCATGGGCAGAGGAGCCTGGCCAGCCACAGTTCATGGGGTCTTAAAGAGTCAGACACTACTAAACTACTATGCAACAACAGGATTCACTTTAAAAAAACCTAGTGCTAAACCTTGCATTCTCTGCACCTACTATATTCTATTTTTTTAAATGTCCTTTATGGAAGTAACTGAATCAATTTATAGTGATTATTTTTCTATTTTAAAGTCCATTTTTCCTACAGATTATAGTTAAATGATTAGACTATGGTATTTCCTGTCAACACTTTACAAATGTTTCTCCTTTATATTATGCAGTTAATATCTCTAGAGCATGATTTTTCCCTGGCAAAATGTTACTTCATGGTATATATTAATGCATTCATACCCAGAATGAATGTAATGGGAACTTTTCATTTAGTGGGAACAAATGAAAAGAAAAAAAAAAGAAGAAGAAAAACAAAGAAACATATATAAGTAAGTATGCCTCCCTATAAATTATTATCTGGGAATATTTAAATGCTGCTTTCCTTCTCCATTTGATAAAACTGTCTGGTGTAAACAAGTGACAATTATCAGTTATATTGCTGATTCTGCTAAAAATATATTAGATATTAGTAAGAGAGCTTACTAACAATTAGGGATTTATTTAATATCTGATTTATTCAACTGAAATTGGATATGACAATGTTGCTGGAACAATTTTGGTTTAAACCTTAAAACAGAGCAAAATGTTACTTTCAGACATTTTTGTATGTTTATGTTTCTTGCAATACTTCTTTTCAGGTGATAATATTTGACCTCTGATTAGTTAGCTAAAATTAGGACAACTTGCCCACTTTGATATTGTCAAATAAATAATATTGATCTTTAGATAAGCAGGTAGGTAATTTTAGTGTTTCCTTGCTGTCAGTGTCCTTATTGTGCTATCCAACTTGTAACTCTTTCGTGCCTCCCCCACCTCAGTGAATAAATATTCTCCTCAGGTACAAAATTTAGGGGGTTGTAAAATTAAAGTGTTAGGTGGCAAAAATCCATTTTCAAGACAAACAGTACTTCAGTTATGGTTGCCAGACAAAATATAAGATCTTAAATTTGAATTCTAGAAGAACAACACATTTTTTTAAGTGTACTTCATGTTGTAGTTCATCCAAAATTCAAATACTACATATAAAATGTATTCCAAATTTTTTTCCTTGCTGTTCATATTAAAATTCAACTTTGCCCTATGTTTTCATTTGCTAAATAAGGCAATTCTAAATTTAAAAGTGAAAATTAATACAAAAAAGAAAGAGAAAAACCATGAAGAAAATAATACAATGTAAAACATCCCCAAGATTAGTCTTACTATTTTCTTTTTCTTTTTTCTCAGGTTCAGAACAACATTGTAGTTGATTCTGTCACATGTTTGAGTCCAAGCTTGCTCTACTGACCACATGACAGGCCAATACATCTGAGAGATGAGGTACTGAAGCAAAGAATATAATTATATTCTGAAAGCTGGCTTACCAAGAAGATGGCCGACTAATATCTCA
This sequence comes from Bos javanicus, assembly GCF_032452875.1. NCBI lineage: Eukaryota > Metazoa > Chordata > Mammalia > Artiodactyla > Bovidae > Bos > Bos javanicus. Next base: position 53,190,541 of record NC_083878.1, read on the forward strand.
AAATAACCATCTTATCAGGTCTAAATTCAAGGTTCTTTTACAGAACAGAGGTGGGGGAAGGTGAGGAAACAAAGTAAAAAGGTCATTAATTTTGCAAATATCTCCTAGAATTGAGGCCTCATGGAGGAGAAGTGTTAATTTCTTCCTTCCTGCCATCTACAAGTGGACAAGTTCCTGAACAAATAATATTAGGCATATATTAGTAAATGCTAAAAACAAAACAAAAAGCTTAATAATAATAATGATTTTCAAAATGTGAAAAGCTATATTAGTTTGTATAGGAAAGAAAGACTTTTATGAGAAAATGACAATTGACAAGAGAGAAGAATGTTGAAAGATGTAATCAAGATCTATATGGAGAACTTTCCATGTGAGTGAAAGAGCCAGGATAAAACCTAAAGGAAGCCGGAGGTTGGCCTAATTAGGGATTACTAGTCCATAAATTTCAGTATTGCATAATACTATTCTGCCTTTATTTAAAATAAGCAATATAAGAAAATCCTAAACAGAAGTCTTAGTTGAATTGAAAAATAGAATAGAGTTTCAACAGCGGATGAATAAGGTAGGAGAATGAATCAGGGAGCTGGAAGACAAAATAATGGAACTCATTCAGACAGATCAGCAAAATGAAAACAGAAAAAAAGAATTTAGAAAGTGAGAATATCTTTAGTGTATTATTTATAATGTATGAGGACCATTATAATGGTCTCAGGAGGAGAAGATGGAAAAAAGAGCTAGAAAAAATTATTTTGGGGAAACAGAGGCTAAAAAGTTCTCTAAGCTGAAGAAGGAAACAGACACTAACTAAGACAAATTATAATTTAAAAAGTAAAATTTAAGTATAAAGGCTCCTATAAGCAGCAATAGGAAAACAACTTGCTATGGACAACAGAAATTCCATAAGGCCATCAGCAGTTTTTCTACAGAAACTTTATAGGCCAAAGAGTGACATGGGATAAAGTGTAGGAGACAGGAAGAATAAAACAAAAGCAAGCCCTGGCAAGGGCCGCAAAAGAAATTTATAAGTATTGAAGAACTGGATGCTATAAGGCATGAGACAATTGGAACAAGTAGAGAGGGAACAGTTAATAATCCTGAAACAAGATATGATCATGGGGTTGGAAAACCGAACCCAGACTGTTTCTCAACTGGCATCCCAGTTCAGTTCACTTCGCTCACTCAGTCCTGTCCCACTCTTTGCGACCCCATGAATTGCAGCACGCCAGGCCTCCCTGTCCATCACCAACTCCCAGAGTTCACCCAGACTCATGTCCATCGAGTGGGTGATGCCATCCAGCCATCTATTCCTCTGTCGTCCCTTTCTCCTCCTGCCCCCAATCCCTCCCAGAATCCGGGTCTTTTCCAATGAGTCAGTCCTTCGCATGAGGTGGCCAAAGTATTGGAGTTTCAGCTTTAGCATCAGTCCTTCCAATGAACACCCAGGGCTGATCTCCTTTAGAACGGACTGGTTGGATCTCCTTGCAGTCCAAGGGACTCTCAAGAGTCTTCTCCAACACCACAGTTCAAAAGCATCCATTCTTCAGTGCTCAGCTTTCTTCACAGTCCAACTCTCACATCCATACATGACCACTGGAAAAACCATAGCCTTGACTAGACGGACCTTTATTGGCAAAGCAATGTCTCTGCTTTTGAATATGCTATCTAGGTTGGTCATAACTTTCTTTTCTTTCAAGGAGTAAGCGTCTTTTAATTTCATGGCTGCAATCACCATCTGCAGTGATTTTGGAGCCCAAAACAATACAGTCTGACACTGTTTCCACTGTTACCCCATCTATCTCACATAAAGTAATGGGACCAGATGCCATGGTCTTAGTTTTCTGAATGTTGAGCTTTAAGCCAAATTTTTCACTCTCTTCTTCCACTTTCATCAAAAGGGTTTTTAGTTCCTCTTCACTTTCTTGCATAAGGGTGGTGTCATCTGTATATCTGAGGTTATTGATATTTATCCCGAAAATATTGATTCCAGCTTGTGCTTCTTCCAGTCCAGCGTTTCTCATGATGTACTCTGCATATAAGTTGAATAAACAGGGTGACAATATACAGCCTTGACATACTCCTTTTCCTATTTGGAACCAGTCTGTTGTTCCATGTCCAGTTCTAACTGTTGCTTCCTGACCTACATATAGGTTTCTCAAGAGACAGGTCAGGTGGTCTGGTATTCCCATCTCTTTCAGAATTTTCCACAGTTTATTGGGATCCACACAGTCAAAGGCTTTGGCATAGTCAATAAATCCGAAATAGATATTTTTCTGGAACTCTTTTGCTTTTTCAATGATCTAGCTGATGTTGGCAATTTGATCTCTGGTTCCTCTGCCTTCTCTAAAACAAGCTTGAACATCAGGAAGTTCACGGTTCACATATTGCTGAAGCCTGGCATGGAGAATTTTGAACAGTATTTTACTAGCATGTGAGATGACTGAAATTGTGCAGTAGTTTGAGCATTCTTTGGCATTGCCTTTCTTTGGGATTGGAATGAAAACTGACTTTTTCCAGTCCTGTGGCTTCTGCTGAGTTTTCCAAATTTGCTGGCATATTGAGTGCAGCACTTTCACAGCATCATCTTTCAGGATTTGAAATAGCTCAACTGGAATTCCATCACCTCCACTAGCTTTGTTCATAGTGATGCTTTCTAAGGCCCACTTGACGTCACATTCCAGGATGTCTGGCTCTAGGTGAGTGATCACACCATCGTGATTATCTGGGTCATGAAGATCTTTTTTGTACAGTTTTTCTGTGTGTTCTTGCCACCTCTTCTTAATATCTTCTCCTTCTATTATGTCCATACCATTTCCATCCTTTATCGAGCCCATCTTTGCATGAAATGTTCCCTTGGTATCTCTGATTTTCTTGAAGAGATCTGCAGTCTTTCCCATTCTGTTGTTTTCCTCTATTTCTTTGCATTGAAATCTGAGGAAGGCTTTTTTTTTAAATCTTATTATTATTTTTTTATTTATAGATTTTTTTTTTTTTTTACTTTACAATATTGTATTGGTTTTGTCATACATCAACATGAATCCACCTTGGCTGTACACGTGTTCCCCATCCTGAACCCCTCTCCCACCTCCCTCCCCATACCATCCCTCTGGGTCATCCCAGTGCACCAGCCCTGAGCATCTTTTATCATGCATCAAACCTGGCTTTCTTATCTCTCCTTGCTATTCTTTGGAATTCTGCATTCAGATGCTTATATGTTTCCTTTTCTCCTTTGCTTTTTGCTTCTCTTCTTTTCACAGCTATTTGTAAGGCCTCCTCAGACAGCCATTTTGCTTTTTTCTTTTCTTTTCCATGGGGATGGTCTTGATCCCTGTCTTTTGTACAATGTCACGAACCTCCATCCATAGTTCATCAGGCACTCTGTCTATCAGATCTAGTCCCTTAAATATATTTCTCATTTCCACTGTATAATCATAAGGGATTTGATTTAGGTCATACCTGAATTATCTAGTGGTTTTCCCTACTTTCTTCAATTTAAATCTGAATTTGGCAATAAGGCATCTCCGAATCATGTTTTATGTATCTGGTGGAAAATCTATAGATAAGAATTTTAGTCTTAGTTACTGATTTGTTATTGTTTACTGCTTCTTAGTCATTCAATGGTTAATGATCCTTTTGTTCTTTGGAACTGAAGGCCACATGAGTTTTAGTTTAACTCCCTGCATATTATTTAATTCATGGCTGAAAGTATAATAAAGCTGGCTTGGATTCAGTTTTGACACCTTCACCTTGGAGCATTGTTAGTCCACTGATCCTCACTTTTCTCTGAATTCTTGTGTTTCGTTTCTCATTCTCTTGCCTTATTGCGCTTTCGGAAGCCCTTCTTTTCGAGCTGGTCTCGACAATAAAGCACTGAAAGAAAAAAAAATGAATAAACAAACAAAGAAAAACAATAGAACAAACTTCCAGCCGCAAATTCTCTATCGGCAAGGCTGTCATTCAGAATGAATGGAGAGACAAAGACATTAGAAAAAACTTAAGGAGTTAATTACCACTAAAACAGCCTTACAAAAAATGTTAAAGAGACTTATCTAAACTGAAAAGAAAGGCACTACATAATAACAAGAAAACATAAACAATTAAAATCTCAGTGGAATAGGTAAAAATTTAATAAAGGTAATGCTGCTGCTGCTAAGTCACTTCAGTCATGCCCGACTCTGTGCAACCACAGAGACGGCAGCCCACCAGCTCCTCTGTCCCTGGGATTCTCCAGGCAAGAATACTGGAGAGTGTTGCCATTTCCTTCTGTAATGCATGAAAGTGAAAAGTGTAAGTGAAGTGAAAGTGATATATAATTTTCTTATATATTAATTGATTTTTTAAAAATTGTATTACAAATTTTGTTTAAGAATTATTATTATTAAACAAATCTCTTTAAATTACTAAAAAAAAAAGTACATAAAACATCTCACCAAAAGTGCAACATGTGGGAGGGGTAAGTAAAAGGACAAAGCCTTGAAATCTGTTCAAATTTAAGGTGCTACTAACTTAAAAATACTATTGTTTATGTAGTATATCATTGTAAGCCTCATGGACTAAGGAATTAAAAAAACTGACTAAAAATAAAATTATATGTATAACCTACTTATCTATAATTTATGTCCTATTTTTTGACTTTGTTTGGATTTTGAAAAAGATAGATTTCCTACCTTAAGACTAATGAGAAGAGACTTTATTATAAAAGCCCATAATACAATACTAGATGTAATCTCCATTAGGGTAATAAAACAGAACTTATTATTTTTTTTAGTCCCATAATTAGCATTAGAAAAGAAAATGGCAACCCACTCCAATATTCTTGTCTCGAAAATTCCATGGATAGGGGAGCCTGGCAGGCTACAGTTTATGGGGTCACAAAGAGTCAGACACAACTAAGCAACTAAACAACAACAACAGTAATATGCATAGAGTGTAAAACATAAATGATCAATTATCATTTCCTTCTCTGAGTTCAATTCATTATCATCTCATATCATAAGAAGCGATAGGGGAAAAATATACCAGAGTAAGACATCTTGTCGTATTGAACTAAGATTTGTTCTATTTCCTTTGCAAGAGTATAGACAAAATCAGAGTCATAGGATAAGAGAATGAAAAAGCATATATAACAATATTAGGTTGCCTATGTCAGATGGAAACTGAGACAAACTAATGGTAAGTGCTCTAGGATGGTGACTTTTACTTCGCATTAGCTATGCCACTCACACATATGACATTCTAGGAATAGCAAGGCCAGACCCAACAGTCTACAGCAAGAGAGTAACAGAGCCTGCAAGTAATGCATAATTCTTGAAGCCTTTGCTGTAATGTCAATCTTCCCTTTTTTGGTGGTTTGTTGTTTTAAAGACTTTTAGAATAAAAGTGACTGAGAGTGACATCATTACAGAGAAGGTGACTGAAGAAAGTGAGTGCTTTAAGAAAGCAAGTCCAGGTGCTAACCCTTTACTTGTAGGACTGTGAGAGTGAACATATCTTTAATATTTTACCCTAGGAGCCTGTCTAGCCTCACATAGTCCAGGCCCATGGACTATGGGTGGCTCAGGACAGTTTGGGACAGTCTATTTTTCTGGCTTAATTAATGAGAGTGCTTTTCATTTTCAACATTTTTTGAATGATAAATTGTACATTCATCATAGTTATAGGAATTTTTAAAATCAATATTAAAGTAGAAAATTTGAAAACATTAGATAGTTATTTCTTACATTTTGTAAATTACTTCTGTCCAAATTGAAAAAGATTAAAAACTTCTATGCTTTGAGATGGGGAAACAGTGGAAACAGTGTCAGACTTTATTTTTCTGGGCTCCAAAATCACTACAGATGGTGACTGCAGCCATGAAATTAAAAGACGCTTACTCCTTGGAAGGAAAGTTATGACCAACCTCTGCATATTCAAAAGCAGAGATATTACTTTGCCAACAAAGGTTTGTCTAGTCAAGGCTATGGTTTTTCCTGTGGTCATGTATGGATGTGAGAGTTGGACTGTGAAGAAGGCTGAGTGCCAAAGAATTTATGCTTTTGAACTGTGGTGTTGGAGAAGACTCTTGAGAGTCCCTTAGACTGCAAGGAGATCCAACCAGTCCATTCTGAAGGAGATCAGCCCTGGGCTTTCTTTTTTTTTTTTTTTCACTTAATTTTTAATAATATGCACATTAAACTGACAATGTTATACAACTGCACATCCAAAAGAATGGCTAAAGTTTTCTAAAACCTAATAATTGGCAGTCCTTTTGGTCAATATGTAGAGTAATTAGAAATTTTGTGCATTTCTGTCAGGAACATAATTTGGTAAAACTATTGCAGAAAAAAGCACAATTGTGTCTACAAAAGCTAGTCATGTGTAAATCTTATTAGTCAGGCCTTTACTCTCATATATGCATCAAAAGATATGGAGAATATTCATAGTAGCACAGTTTGAATTTGCCCAATTTGGAAACAGCCCAAATGTATATCAGTAGTAGAACGGTTAAGTAAATTTGGTATATTCATGTAATGGAATGTTAAAGCACAATAAGATGAATCTCATAAATACTGAGCCAGAGAAACCCTATGCAAAGCATGAATTACTGACTAAGTTTATATAAAATATAGAAAGAGAAATATCCAGTAGCTTGTGATACAAGTCAGGATGGAGACCACTCTTGACAATGGAAGTAAGGGAACTAGGAGGGCCACGTTAGAGCCTTGGTGCCGAGAGGTCTGCTCAAACACAGGTACGCACAAGTTGTGAAAATTCGTTGAAGTGTACTTTCATGGGGTTTCTTTGGAAGAAATGATGCTAAAGCTGAAACTCCAGTACTTTGGCCACCTCATGCGAAGATGCGAAGAGTTGACTTATTGGAAAAGACTCTGATGCTGGGAGGGATTGGGGGCAGGAGGAGAAGGGGACGACAGAGGATGAGATGGCTGGATGGCATCACTGACTCGATGGACGTGAGTCTGAGTGAACTCCGGGAGTTGGTGATGGACAGGGAGGCCTGGCGTGCTGCGATTCATGGGGTCTCAAAGAGTCAGACATGACTGAGCCACTGATCTGATCTGATCTGATGCTTTGAGATATCAGAGTTGAAAACTTCTGTTCTAGGCATTTAACAGAAGTGAAAGACTCACTCTGGGCTAATGCAGACTTGAAAAATGTTATAGAATATATAAGGCCTAAGCTGATGCATGATATATAATGCTGTTTATATATGATAAATAGTAAAATGTATATACTTTCAGGGCTTTCCAGGTGACTCAGTGGTTAAGAGTCCCTCTGCCAATACAGGGGACTGGGATTCCATCCCTGAGTTAGGAAGATCCTATGCAGAAGGAAATGGCAACCCACTCCAGTATTCTTGCCTGGAAAATTCTATGGACAGAGGAATCTGGAGGGCTACAGTCTGTTGGATCATAAAGAGTCAGATATGACTACATGCACACACACACACACACACACACACACTCACACATCTATACTTTCAGGTTGGAAAAACTGATAAATAGTACATAAGTTTCACAGGAATTCACTTCCAGGTGGGGAAATGTAAGGCAAATATCTTAAATTTCTATAGCTTCTTTTTCCACCTTTTCAGAGGACACGTCTATAGGATAAGTATTTAAAAATATGTATTAGATATAGTTGGCCTATGTTATAATAAATTCCTGACAGTAAAACAAACATCTTAACAGCTAGTCTGTCAGATCATCAGACAATTTTTACATTTGACCTCAGATCCACTCAGCTGTTCACTAAGTCTTCTCTTGGGAGTGACTTTAAGTGATTTACATATAATCAACTCGGAGAAGGCAATGGCACCCCACTCCAGTGTTCTTGCCTGGAGAATTTCAGGGAAGGTAGAGGCTGGTGGGCTGCCGTCTATGGGGTCACACAGAGTCGGACATGACTGAAGTGACTTAGCATAGCATAGAATCAACTAAATCTCTGGTGGCTCAGACAGTAAAGAATTGCAGGAGATCTGGGTTCAGTCCTTAAGTTGGAAAGATCCCCAGGAGAAAGGAATGGCTACCAATTCCAGTATTCTTGCCTGGAGAATTTCAGGGACAAAAGAGCCTGGTGGGGAACCGAAAGGCCACAGTCCATGGGGTCACTAAAAGTCAGACAGAATTGAGCAACTAACATTTTTTTTTCCAATTAATCAATAGATTTTGTTTGTAGTGGGAGTGAAAACATTTACTTCTGGAATTGCCCATGCATGGATCAATGTTTCAAACTTACGGAAAGCAGAGCTTACTCTTGTAAAAATATACTTCAGAAATTAAAGAATGACAGTACAAACTGGTCTTCATGGCTCTGTGAATCCTTCCTTTCTTCTTCCATAAATCATGGAGGCCTGAGTAGTGTTTGCATTCAACACTTGCAACATTTGTGTGGGTAGCATTAATATTTGTTAGTATGCGTGCGTGCTAAGTAGTTTCAGTCATGTCCGGCTCTTTGTAACCTATGGACTGTAGCCCCTCAAACTCCTCTGTCCATGGGGATTGTCCAGGTAAGAATACTGGAGTGGGTTATTTGTTGGTACAATAAACCAATACTAGTAGCTTTTTATAGAAGAAACTAATCCTAGTAGAACCCACCCATTCCCCACAGTCAAAGCTCACAACAGAGTGGTGGTCAGTGTCAGCTGATGTCTATCATGCCCCAGGATTTGTGCACTGACTCTCTATCTAATTCTGGCTTTGTGGACCCTCATGAAAACATCCAACTACCATTCTCATTATATACTCAGTTACCCCCGAAACAATTCTCACTTAATATTTAATCAGCTTTGTCTTTTCTCATCTTAAAATCTAAGGGTAAGCCTGCAGATTAATTGGCAAAATAACTTGTGTGACAGTGTGAACAAGAGAGGAAGAGCAGGCTATAGGTTCTATAAGTTCTCATGTAGATTTTCACCATGGCTATCTGCATACGCTGAGGGGACACCAGTGAGTGCTCTTAAGTTGCTACTGCTTCTGAAGGCAATAATATTCTACATAAGGATGCATTACTTTTACGTATATGATTTATAAAGGATCTGAGGTGTACAATATCTGAAGTTTGATTGAAACATCTATTCTGCCAAATGAATACTGCTTATTGCTAACCAAAGCACCAGAAACAACACAGTTAATGATTCCAACAGAGGGAATTTTAAACAAGAAAGAAAGATATAACTGCAAGCAAGAAGAGAAACACATATAGCATAGACATTCAGGTGTGCAGAGTCAGTTCAGAATTATGACTTGTGTTCATTCACTGTATGACTGTATTCAGTCAATTTAACCATTTGACCATGTGTTTTCTCATCTGTAAAAGGAAGAGAATATTATCCCCCTAAAGTCCTTGATTAACTGGGATATTTATAAAGTGTATAGTTAGTGGCTTGAATATAATATTTCAGTAAATTAGCAATTATTATTGTTACTATTATTGTCATAATAAAATGAAGAGAGATATATTTTAGGGCCAGATAAAGACTGATACAGTCCTGTAGACAGACCACTGTGTGTGATCAACCATCTCATCCATCCCAGGGTAGTGCCAGCTTGGGATAAGTACAGAGGATTCCCATGTTACTCAAGAATACTGTTTCACCATCACTAGCTTTGCATTAAGCCCATTTCAATCATTTTTTAATGAATTCTGACTGTCAAGTCATTTGAGAATGAAATATATCCAGAATCTTCACCAGAACTCAAAAGTACCATTCCTGTATTATTTTTGCTACTTTACAGTTAAAATATTTATCTAATGGGGCAATTTGCAGAAGCTTTTAGTTACAAAGCACCAAGTCTCTGGCTATCCGAAAGGAATATAAATAAAAGATTTATTTAATGTTCCTTGTCCTTGTATTTTAAGTATGTGAGCTGTTTTCCCGAAGAAAGTAAAGCAAGATCAACATGCATAATCCTTTGTCTTAAGTCTTAGAGGAAAGTGACTGCTTTATATGTCCTGCATGTGCTGTGTGTTTCCCTAGACTCTAAGGGTGAAGAAAAAAAATAATAATCTCAAGGGTATTAAAACCAGAAAAATATTTGCTGGCATGTGAATTTCAGGCACTTGATCTCTTCCTTTCTTCTTTAATTCCCCTCAGTGCTAAAACTATTATAAAGTGAGAGGCAATGTTTTGAAGGCCAAGACTTTTAATCAACATTTAGATATCTGTTTATATACTGCATTTTATGTGTAAGTTATTCTAAAATTTCTTAGTTTACACTCCTCCCTCAACCAGCTTTAAAAAAGTGGGGAGGGGTGAGTTGATTGGTTTGCTTGGTTATTTATTATGCTTTTGCACCACTGTCAGTGAAATTGACCATGAAAGTGTATTAAATGGTTGATCATAAAACAAAGCATTCTTGGAATGTGGAACAATGACAAAATGACACAGTGTTGAGCTTATTTTAATTAAAATCACTCCTTTCTGTCTGATGAATTAAATTGTTCTAAGTACTAGCAAGAAAATAGTAAACATTACAAATTTTCTGAGTAGGGAGCTAAAGGTATCTGATTTAATTAATTCTAACCATCTGATTACCTGTGCACAAGATCCTGAAGTATAAACGTTTAGCATGGCTTTCATGGTAACAGCACAGGAACAGTATGACCATTTTGTAAAGGTTTCTAACAGATGTTATTAGGATATGGGAAATCATGGCTTGTAGACAAAGGTAGGAAATGGCTTGGTGCCAATCACCAACCAGCATTGCTAGATCTTTTCCCTCTTTCCCTTTTGCCATGTTCTCTGATAGCTCAGTTGGTAATGAATCTGCCTGCAATACAGGAGAACCTGGTTCAGTTCCTCAGTGGGGAAGATCCCTGGATAAGGGATAGGCTACCCACTCCAGTATTCTTGGGTTTCCCTTGTGGCTCAGCTGGTAAATAATCTGCCTGCATTGAGGGAGACCTGGGTTTGATCGGGAAGATACACTGGAGAAGGGAAAGGCTACCTCCTCCAGTATTCTGGCCTGGAGAATCCTATGGGCTGTAGAGTCCATGGGGTCACAAAGAGTTGGACATGACTGAGCAACTTTCACTTTCACTTTCAAGTGATAGAATTCATAACAGAGGTAGGCAGACAGGTAAGAAGAAATAATATATACCAAAGAAGAAAGTATATGAATATATGACTTTAATGGAAACTGTTTGGGTCTTACACTTTTCTTCATTACTCTCCTTATCCATGCACTCACTACACCTGCCCTGAGTTTTGGTTGATAATTCACTATGGTCCTTTCTCTGAAGAGTTGCCTCTGGCCAAATGCCACAGAGAATAGCCCTGCTATCACCCCAATGTTTACAGAACTCAGCCTATAGCTGCCTGCAAGAGAGTAATACAAAAGGCCAGGCCTTTAGTCTCAAGACGAACACTATGGAGAAAACAAACACACAAAGACACACACACACACAGGAACACCAATACATTTTTGGAAGTGATAGATATGTTCAGTAGTTTGGTTGTTGTGGTTATGTATTCTAAGTTATTAGGCTTTCAAACTTGCACATGTATTTTATGAAGCCACATATCATCCATATTGATGTTGCTGACAGATGAGACTAAAATTGTCTCCTATAATAAAATGAGAGATAATCAGTGTACATTCTATTAAAAGAGCACATTTTTTACAAGTAAGAGAAATACTTGTTTATGATTTAAAAATCTTTCATTTAACTGAAACACTTTTAAGTATTAAATGAGTAAAGTATAAAGTAAAACTTTTCAGCTTTCTATATTAGTAATATGAAATCAGGATAGAAGGCCTAATTATTTTTTGTTAAAATAATTCTGATATTCAAATTCTCATCCATATGTGCTTATAAAATATGTTCAATTTACTTGTGGTTATAAAAGTTCAGAAACTAATATTATCCCTAGATAGATGATATGGCTGTCTCTGCATTAGGAAGCAGAGGATGATGTGGGATGAGTGAGCAGTTAGCAGGATTTCAGGCAAGAAAAACAAATCTAAATTTCAAGTGCTAACCAGAAAAATTTGACTCTTTTGAAAGGTACCAAGAATCACAGAAAACTAAAAAATAGCATCAACACAATCAGATTTGACAACATTTTATCTAAAATCTAAAGCAATATCTTATAGGGTTTAACAATTCCTGACAACACATGCCTTTAAACAAAGACAGGGTATGTCTTTGGTGACATAATCAAAGGCATGACTTGTTGAACAGATTTGCTTACTAAATCTGTAGGATTCATGTTATTACTCCTTTCACAATAATGTGTTTAACTAAGAAAAGAGAGAGTGAATAGTTTCCTAATAAGACTTCAGTATACACAGATGTGTCTTCAACTACTTCATAGTGTTTCCTCCCTTGAGATTCATCCCCAGAAGATTAGGTAGCCTTTAAGTTCCTGAAATAAGGAAGAGAGGTGTCAGAGGCCACTCTCAAGGGGGAAGGTGTAGTCAAGGTCCTACCCAGGTTGATACACTGCAGAATGAACAAAGAGAGTAACATTAAAACTCCAGAAGCACACATTTTACTCTCTCTTTCTCCAAGCAACTTAGGAAGTTTTGGTCTAAAAATGTTCGAAAACAAGCTTCACCAATGATAATAAACCTAACAGCTTGTAGTTCCAAGTTTGTGTGCATTAACTCTGCCTGTAGGTTTTATCTGATAAACTTGATCAATCACTGCCAATTATTCTTCTCCAAACTGTGTGTGTGTGTGTGTGTGTGTGTGTGTGTGTGTAATTACTCTGATCAGAATCTTCACAGTGGAGCCTGGTCTGAAAATATGATCTGAGATGTGGAACCCCCATAATCTAACACTAATATATACAGTTCCTCATCTCACTATTATTTTTGAATATTGGGTTCCAATGGGCCTACCCAGTACATTTTTAGGTATGAGACAGAATGCAGAAAATAGTTTCCATACATGTAAAAGCTGTAAAATTTTGGAAGAACAGAAAATTGCCCAGGCGTGATTTTGTCTTCACCATCTGGCTGTTTTTTCACAGTTTATAGCCTTAGAATCTTCAAACAAGCAAGACCTAGGTGGTTGGCTTTAAATGGAACCAAGAACCAAAACCTGAATGCATATGGGAATTATCTGGGAAGATTTTCAGAAATAATGATACTTGAATTCCATTTCCAGTATCACTGGTCTATGGTGAAGACTGGCATCAGTATTGTTGTTTAATGTGTTTTGGGTGATATTGTTATGAAGGAAAGGTTGGAAATCACTGCGTAGGGAAGGATCAGTAGCTATGAGTTATGTGCCCTAATACAATGCAGTTCTTCCAAGGATCCAAACATGAGGGAAAATCACCAACTAATTACATCAGAATATACTATATATTTTAGTTAAAAATAGCAAGAGTATTTAATATTCCAGGCAATAAATCTTCATTTGATGTATGGTTCTAAATAAGACAGAGATACTTTTCTTGAAGAGCATTAAACAAAAGCATGGTTACCAATGAGATCTGCCATCCTTGGAGATAGTGTTTTTATTTCACTTTATGAAAATTACTCAAATTAAAATTATCAAGTGTCTACAAATGAATCCAATGAAAGTTGTGACAGGTATTTATACAGGATCATATATTAATATAACATCACTAAATGTGAGTTACATCTCTGGTGTGGCAGAGAAAGTTGCCAGCAGACTGACTCTCCCACACATATGGAAAAGCACTTAATATTTAAAAAAAAAAAAAAATGATGGCAGAGGAATAAGCCGGGGGAGATTACTTTCATCAAAAAATCATTTGAATGATGAGCAACTTCCACAAAAAAACTTCTGAATGCTAGCAGAGGACACCAGGCACCCAGAAAGGCAGCCCATTCTCTTCAAAAGGTGGTAGGACAAAATATAAAAGACAAAAAGAGAGACAAATGAGTTAGGGATGGGGACCTATCCTGGGGAGGGAGTTGTGAAGGAGGAGAAGTTTCCAAACACAAGGAAACTCTCTCACCAGTGGGTCTGTGGGGAGTTTTGTATCTCAGAGGGCAACATAACCAGGAGGAAAAACAACAACAAAACCCACAGAATATGGGCCTAATCACAACTCCCAGTGGAGAAGTAGCCCAGACGCTCACGTACCAGTGAGAGGGGGCTGAACAGAGAGTCGCAGGTTGCATGCTTAGGGTAAGGACTGGGCCTGAATGCCCTGAGGACAATCTGAGGGAGCTAACGTGAGATAGCAACCCAAACTGTATGATAGTCACAGAGAAGGGGCGGGGGGGGGAGAGAGAGAGAGAACTTTTCTGTGAAAAGCTCTAACTTAAGGCACAGGCTGGCCTGCTCAAAAAACAAAGGATTGAGTGAATACCAGAGGAGAGCTAGCAAGCTGTGGACCAGACCATCCCCCTGCCAGAGGCAGAGAGGCAGGCAGGTGAAAGCAGGAAAGCAAGGGGCAATCTCGGCCCCAGAGATAGCATCCTCCACCAAATTGTGAGCAGGCTCCCAGTTGCTAACCAAGTCTTCCTGAGATCCTGGATGGTTGACATCTGCCAGGAGGGTCGCAACCAGAAATCAGCTCCCCAGAGGAGACACATGGCACACCTGAGACAGCGCTCTTGTGGCTCACCCAGGAAAAGAAGTGGCAGACACCAGGGAGGAGATTAAGACACACAGATCACCTGGGACAGTGTGATCACCAAGCATCTGGTTGCCTGAGCTGCTAGGACCTGGGAATGGCACAAAACGCATGCCCAACTCAGTCTGTACCTTTGTGGAGTCCTCGAGAACCTGAACCTGAGGAGCTTAGGCCTGGGAAGTGCATGGAACCCAGGGCCCTCTTTGGACAGTTCCCCTGCAGAGCAACATGGAGCTGGAGCAGTGTAGACCAGGAAAGCACATGTGCCATGAGCTGGGACAAACCCAGTGTGGTCCATATACTGGGAGCACTCTCCACACACACCAGTGATATTTGTTTTCAGTGTTCCTCTTTCCCCAAAGCACAACTGAACAAGTAAGCCTAAATAAGTGACCACTTTTGCCCCCTTGTGTCAGGGTGGAAATTAGACACTGAAGAGACTTACAAATAGAGGAAGCCAAAATAAACAAAAAAGAGGGGACCACTTTGGAAGTGACAGGTGCAACAGATTAAAACCCTGTACTTGGCATTGACTAAGCATTGGAAAGGGCCTAAAGACCCTGCTTATTTAACTTATACTCAGAGTACATTATGAGAAATGCTGGGCTAGAAGAAGCACAAGCTGGAATCAAGATTGCCAGGGAAATATCAATAACCTCAGATATGCAGATGACACCACCCTTATGGCAGAAAGTGAAGAGGAACTAAAAAGCCTCTTGATGAAAGTGAAAGAGGAGAGTGAAAAGCTGGCTTAAACTAAACATTCAGAAGACTAAGATCATGGCATCTGGTCCCATCACTTCATGAGAAATAGATGGGGAAACAGTGGAAACAGTGTCAGACTTTATTTTTCTGGGCTCCAAAATCACTGCAGATGGTGACTGCAGCCATGAAATTTAAAGATGCTTACTCACTGGAAAGAAAGTTATGACCAACCTAAATAGCATATTGAAAAGCAGAGACATTACTTTGCCAACAAAGGTCTGTCTAGTCAAGTCTATGGTTTTACCAGTGGTCATGTATAGATGTGAGAGTTGGACTATGAAGAAGGCTGACCACCGAAGAATTGATGCTTTTGAACTGTGGTGTTGGAAAAGACCCTTGAGAGTCCCTTGGGCTGCAAGGAGATCCAACCAGTCCATCCTAAAGGAGATCAGTCCTGGATGTTCTTTGGAAGGAATGATGCTAAAGCTGAAACTCTAGTACTCTGGCCACCTCATGTGAAGAGTTGACTCATTAGAAAAGACCCTGATGCTGGGAGGGATTGGGGGCAGGAGGAGAAGGGGACGACCGAGGATGAGATGGCTGGATGGCATCACTGACCCCATCGACATGAGTTTGAGTGAACTCTGGGAGTTCGTGATGGACAGGGAGGCCTGGCGTGCTGCGATTCATGGGTCACAAAGAGTCAGACACCACTGCGTGACTGAACTGAACTGAACTGAAAGACCTTGAGGAGAAGTATAAGCTGGAACAAGGAACTATTTGAAACTAAACTGACTCCAGGTTGCCCTCAAGAGCTCCAGAGAAATTCCTGGATATATTTTACTATTATGATTTAAGAAAAAATTTTTTAAGTTATTATTACTCCTTTAATTTTCATTTTTGTAACACTCGTGCCTTGCACAAAAAAAAAAAAGGTCCCTATTTTTGAAGCAAATTTCATCTATATATGTGTGTGTGTGTGTATATATATACATATATATATATATGTATATATATAATTTTGTGATTTGCTTTGTATTTTTATTATTGTATGTTTGAAAGTCTAACCTCTACTCTAGATTTTTAATCTTTACTTTTTGGTACTTGTTATCAATTTTGTACCTTTAAGAACTGAATCTTCAGTATCCATTTTTACTTTAGTTCAGTTCAGTTCAGTCACTCAGTCGTGTCTGACTCTTTGTGACCCCATGAATCACAGCACCCCAGGCCTCCCTGTCCATCATCGTCCCCCGGAGTTCACTCAAGCTCACATCCATCAAGTCGGTGATGCCATCCAGCCATCATATCTTCTGTCGTCCCCTTTTCCTCCTGCCCCCAATCTCTCCCAGAATCAGAGTCTTTTCCAATGAGTCAACTCTTTGCATGAGGTGGCCAAAGTACTGGAGTTTCAGCTTTAGCATCATTCCTTCCAAGAACACCCAGGGCTGATCTCCTTCAGAATGGACTGGTTGGATCTCCTTGCAATCCAAGGGACTCTCAAGAGTATTCTCCAACACCACAGTTCAAAAGCATCAATTCTTCGGTGCTTAGCTTTCTTCACAGTCCAACTCTCACATCCATACATGACCACCGGAAAAACCATAGCCCTGACTGGACGGACCTTTGTTAGCAGGGATGTGATTACTGCCTTGACTGCTCTCTCCCCTTTACTCTCTTTTTTCTCCCCCAGGTCACCTCTATCTCTTCCCTCCCCATTCTATTCTCTACATAATTCTGATAAATTCTCTGTGTGTTCTGGGCTGTGTAGAACACTTTGGGAACTGATTACTGGCTAGATTAGTCTCTCCTCTTTTGGTTCTCCCTCTTCTCATCTTGGTTACTTCTATCTCCCTCCTACCTCTTCTCTTCTCCATGTAACTCTATGAACCTCTCTGGGTGTCCCTCACTGTAGAGAATAATTTCACCATTAACCTAGATGTTTTATCATCGGTGCTGTATGGGTGCTTCTGTATGCAGAAGTCTTGAGGCTACTGTAAGAATAAGACTGAAAGCCATGGGCAGGAGGATTAAGTCCAAAACTTGAGAACATCAGAAAACTCCTGTCTCCAGGGAATGTTTATCGATAAGATCTCATCAAAATACTTCCATAGGTACATGGAAACCAAGCTCCACCCAAGAGCTAACAAGTTTCAAAGCAAGATATACCACACTAATTCTTCAGCAACGCAGGAATATAACCCTAAGCATTAAAACACAGGTGGCCAAAAGTTACATCAAAGCCATAGACACCTCAAAACACTACTGGACAATTCACTGCAATCCAAAGAGAAGAGATTCAGCTCCACCCACCAGAACACCGATGCAAGCTTACCTAGCAAGGAAACCTTGACAAGCCACTTGCCCAAATCCACCCACAGGGAGGAACCTCCATGATAAAGAGGAACCACAAAATTCAAGCATATTGAAAGGCAACCCTAAACACAGCAATCTAAACAAAATGAAAAGGCAGAGAAATATTCAACAGGTAAAGGAACATGATAAATGCCCACCAAACCAAACAAAAAAGGAGATAAATGGAGTTACAGATAAATAGACTAGAGACAAGGATTGAGAAGATGCAAGAAATGTTTAACAAATAAAAAGAGTCAATCAATAATGAATAATGCAATAACTGACATCAAGAGCACTCTGGAGGGAACCAACAGTAGAATAACTGAGGCAGAAGATAGGATAAGTGAGGTGGAAGATAGAATGATGGAAATAAATGAAGCAGAGAGGAAAAAAGAAAAAAAATAATAATTAAAAAGAAATGAGGACAATCTCAGAGACCTCTGGGACAATGTTAAATGCCCCAACATTCGAATCAGGAGTCCCAGAAGACGAAGACAAAAGGAAAGGCCATGAAAAATACTTGAGGAGATAATGTTTGAAAGCGTCCCTAAAATGGGGAAGGAAATAGCCACCCAAGTCCAAGAAGCCCAGAGAATTCCAAATAGGATAAACCCAAGGCAAAACACCCCAAGACACATATTAATCAAATTAATGAAGATCAAACACAAAGAGAAAATATTAAAAGCAGCAGGGGAAAAGCACCAAGTAACACACAAAGGGATTCCCATAAACTTCCAAAACTGAACCAGGAAGAAATAGAAAATCTTAACAGACCTATCAGTAGCACAAAAATTGAAACTGAATCAGAAATCTTCCAACAAAAAACAGCCCTGGACCAAATGGCTTCACAGCTGAATTCTACCAAAAATTTAGAGAAGAGCTAACACCTATCCTACTCAAACTCTTCTAGAAAATTGCAGAGGAAGTTAAACTGCCAAACTCATTCTATGAGGCCACTGTAACCCTAATACCAAAACCAGACAAAGATACCACACACACACAAAAAAAACTACAGGCCAATATCACTGATGAACATAGATGCAAAAACCCTTAACAAAATTCTAGCAAACAGAATCCAACAACATATGAAAAACATCATACTTCATGACCAAGTGGGCTTTATCCCAGGGATGCAAGGATTCTTCAATATTCATAAATCAACCAGTGTGATACACCACATTAATGAATTGAAAGATAAAAGCCATATGATTATCTCAATAGATGCAGAGAAAACCTTTGACAAAATTCAACATCCATTTATGATAGAAATGCTCCAGAAGCAGGCATTTAAGGAACATACCTCAACATAATAAAAGCCATATATGATAAACCCACAGCAAACATTATCCTTAATGGTGAAAAATTGAAAGCATTTCCCCTAAAGTCAAGAACAAGAAAGGGTGCCCACTCTCACCACTACTATTCAACATAGTTTTCGAAGTTTTAGCCACAGCAATCAGAGAAGAAAAAGAAATAAAAGGAATCCAGATTGGAAAAGAAGTAAAACTCTCCCTGTTTGCAGATAACATGATCCTTTGCATAGAAAACCCTAAAGACACCACCAGTAAATTACTAGAGCTAATCAATGAATATAGTAAAGTTGCAGGATATAAAATTTAATGCACAGAAATGCCTTGCATTCCTATACACTAACAATGAGAAAATAGGTAGAGAAATTAAGGAACCAACTCCTTTCACCATTGCAACAAAAAGAATAAAATACTTAGGAATAAATCCACCTAAAAACAAAAGACCTATATACAGAAAACTATAAAACACTGATGAAAGAAATCAAAGGTGTCACAAATAGATGAATAAATATACCATGTTCATGGATTGAAAGAATCCAGATAGTGAAAATGAGTATACTACTTAAGCAATCTATAGATTCAATGCAATCCCTATCAAGCTACCAACAGTATTTTTCAGAGAACTAGAACAAGTAATTTCACAATTTGTATGGAAATTCAAAAAAAAAAAAAAAAAAAACCTTGAATAGCCAAAGCAATCTTGAGAAAGAAGAATGGAACTGGAGGAATCAACCTGCCTGACTTCAGACTATACTACAAAGCTACAGTCATCAAGACAGTATGGTACTGGCACAAAGACAGAAATAAAGATCAATGGAACAAAACAGATAAACCCAGAGATAAGCCCATGCACCTATGGATACCTTATATTTGATAAAAAGAGGCAAAAACATACAAAGGAGAAAAGACAATCTTTTTAATAAATGGTGCTGGAAAAACTGGTCAACCACTTGTAAAAGAAATGAAACTAGAACACTTTCTAACATCATACACAAAAATAAATTCAAAATGAATTAAAGATCTAAATGTGTATATGTACCACAGCTTTCTTATCCATTCATCTGCTGATGGACATCTAGGTTGCTTCCATGTCCTGGCTATTATAAACAGTGCTGCGATGAACATTGGGGTACATGTGTCTCTTTCCCTTCTGGTATAAGTCCAGAAACTATAAAACTCCTAAAGTAAAACATAGGCAAACACTCTCTCACATAAACCACAGCAGGATCCTCTATGACCCACCTGCCACATTAATGGAAATAAAAGCAAAAATAAACAAATGGGAACTAATTAAACTTAAAAGCTTTTTCACAATGAAGGAAACTGTAAGCAAGATGAAAAGACAGCCTTCAGAATGGGAGAAAATAATGGCAAATGAAGCAACTGACAAAAAATTAATCTCAAAAATATGCAAGCAACTTCTGAAGCTTAATTCCAGAAAAATAAATGACCCAACCAAAAAATGGGCCAAAGAACTAAACAGACATGCCTCCAAATAAGACATACAGATGGCTAACAAACACATGAAAAGATGCTCAACATCACTGTTTATCAGAGAAATTCAAATCAAAACCACAATGAGGTACAAGCTCATGCCAGTCAGAATGGCTTCTATCAAAAAGTCTACAAAAAATAAATGCTGGAGAGGGTGTGGAGAAAAGGGAACCCTCTTACACTGTTGGTGGGAATGCAAACTAGTACACCCACTATGGGGAACAGTGTGGAGATTTAAAAAAAACTGGAAATAGAACTGCCATATGGCTCAGCAATACCACTGCTGGGCATATACACCAAGGAAACCAGAATTGAAAGAGACACATGTACCTCAATTTTCATCACAGCACTGTTTACAGTAGCTAGGACATAGAAGCAACCTAGATGTCCATCGGCAGATTAATGGATAAGAAAGTTGTGGTACATATAATGGAATATTACTCAGCTATTAAAAAGAATGCATATGAATCAGTTCTAATGAGGTGGATGAAACTGGAGCCTATTATACAAGTGAAGTAAGTCAGAAAGAAAAACACGAATACAGTATATTAATGGCTATTTATGCAATTTAGAAAGATGGTAATGATGACCCTATATGTGAGACAGCAAAAGAGACAGATGTAAAGAACAGATTTTTGGACTCTGTGGGAGAAGGTGAGGGTGGGATGATTTGAGAGAATAGCGTTGAAACATATACATTACCATATGAGAAATAGATAGCCAGTCCAGGTTTGATGCATGAGACAGGATCCTCAGGGCGGGTGCACTGGGACGAACCTGAATGATGAGATGGGGAGTGAAGTTGGAGGGGGTTCAGGATAGGGAACACATGTACACCCATGGCTGATTTATGTCAATGTACGGCAAAAAACACTACAATATGGTGAAGTAATTAGCCTCCAATTAAAATAAACACATTAATTTAAAAAATAAATAAATAAGAAATCATACAAATTAAAAAACAAAATTAATGCTGTTTAAAGGATCTAGAGAGCAAACAATTGCAGGCACATTTGGAAGAGAGTAGAGTCTTATAGGAACAAGCAAGACAGAAAAAAAAGTCAGTTA
This sequence comes from Bos javanicus, assembly GCF_032452875.1. Lineage (NCBI taxonomy): Eukaryota > Metazoa > Chordata > Mammalia > Artiodactyla > Bovidae > Bos > Bos javanicus. Next base: position 53,212,027 of record NC_083878.1, read on the forward strand.
TTTTTTTTAATAAATTGAAACAATAAATTTTTATCTATAATTGCAAACAAAAGATAAAAACACATTAATCATCAATATCAAGAATAAGATTACTATTTGCAGTGTAGATCAATAAACACCACTTTTTCATACCAGCTTCTTGCCTGAAAAATGTCTCAGTTTCTAACTGGATGAATATTTAAGGCTGATACTAAGTGCACCTCCTCAGCTCTCTCTTGACATTTTTTTTTTCTCTTTTCCTCATTTTCATGTTGAATCAAAGGCCAAGTAATATTAATGTATGTATTGTAATGATATCATCTCACTGTCTTGAGCAGTCTTGCAAAATAGAAGCATTGTTTCTGTTAAGTGATGCTGGGAACCAACAGCCAAAAGTAACATGCATTTGTGAAGAAGAATGCAGGGAATAAGGCTTCTAACCAGTAAAACGAAAATCAGAAGAGGGTCCATTATTTGGAAAATCCCCTCTGTGTACAGAAATAGTCACATAGCACTTCTTGATCAGACTTATATGCAGATTTTATAACTTTGCCTCTTTCCAACATGCATGTGAAGTCAAGTGGGCCTTAGGAAGCATCACTATGAACAAAGCTAGTGAATATGATGGAATTCTGGTTGAAGTATTTCAAATCCTAAAAGATGATGTTGTGGAAGTGCTGCACTCAGTATGCCAGCAGATTTGGAAAACTCAGCAGTGGCCACAGGACTGGAAAAGATCAGTTTTCATTCCAATCCCAAAGAAAGGCAATGACAAAAGAATGCTCAAACTACTGCACAATTGCACTCATCTCATTTACACTAGTAAAGTAATGCTCAAAATTCTCCAAGCCAGGCTTCAGCAATATGTGAACCATGAACTTCCAGATGCTCAAGCTAGTTTTAGAAAAGGCAGAGGAACCAGAGATAAAATTGCCAACATCTGCTGGATCATCAAAAAAAGCAAGGAAGTTCCATAAAAGCATCAATTTCTGCTTTATTAACTATGCCAAAGCCTTTAACTATGTGGATCTCAGCAAATTGGAAAAATCTGAACAAGGTAGGAATACCAGAACACCTGACCTGTCTCTTGAGAAACATGTATGCAGGTCAGGAAGCAACAGTTAAAACTGGACACTGAACAGCAGACTGGTTCCAAATCGGGAAAGAAGTATGTCAATGTTTATATTGTCATCTTGCTTATTCAACTTATATGCAGAGTACATCATGAGAAATGCTGGGCTGGAAGAAGCACAAGCTGGAACCAAGATTGCTGGGAGAAATATCAATAATCAAAGATATGCAGATGACATCTCCCTAATGGCAGAAACTGAAGAACTAAAGAGCCTCTTGATGAAAGTGAAAGAGGAGAGTTAAAAAGTTGGCTTAAAAATCAACATTCAGAAAACTAAAATCATGGGATCTGGTCCCATCACTTCATGGCAAATAGAGGGGGAAACAGTGGAAACAGTGGCTGACTTTATTTTTCTGGGCTCCAAAATCACTGCAGATGCTGATTGCAGCCATGAAATTAAAAGACACTTGCTCCTTGGAAGGAAAGTTATGACCAACATAGCATTTTAAAAAGCAGAGACATTACTTTGCCCACAAAGGTCCGTCTAGTCAAGGCTATAGTTTTTCCAGTAGTCATGTATGGATATGAGAGTTGTACTATAAAGAAAGCTGAGTGCCAAAGATTTGATGCTTTTGAAATGTGGTGTTCGAGAAGACTTTTGAGAGTCCCTTGGAATGCAAGGAGATCCAACAGTTCATCCTAAAGGAGATCAGTCCTGGGTGTTCACTGGAAGGACTGATGTTGAAGCTGAAACTCCAATACTTTAGCCACCTGATGTGAAGAACTGACTCGTTGGAAAAGACCCTGATGCTGGGAAAGATTGAGGGCAGGAGAAGGGGATGACAGAGGATGAGATGGCTGGATGGCATCACCGACTCGATGGACATGAGTTTGAGTAAACTCCTGGAGTTGGTGATGGACAGGAAGACCTAGCGTGCTGCCATCCAAGGAGTCACAAAGAGCTGGACATGACAGAGCAACTGAACTGAATATGTATACTAATTGAGAATTTCTTTTGTATAAATGACAATTTCTGAAAAATACAACTGAATACTTACATATTTAAAAAAGCACTCCAAATAATTTTGCCACCTACCTCTGGACATAGCACCTCACACCTGTCAGGATGACTATTATAAAAAAGACGGCACACAACAATTGTGGGCAAGAATGTGAGAAAGGGGAGCCCTTGTGCACTGTTGTTGAGAATCCAAATAGGTGCAGCCACTATGGAAAACAGTATGAAGATTCCTCAGAAAGTTAAAAATAGAATAATATGTGATCCAGCAGTTCCACTAATGTATTTATCTAAAGAAAATAAAAACAAAGAGTTTAAAAGGTATATGCATCCCTATATTCATTGCAGCTTTATTTACAATAACCGAGATATGGAAACAACCTACATGTCTATCAATAGATGAATGGGTAAGGAAGATGTTAGAAACATATCTATTACTCTGTCATAAAAAATGAAATATATAAATATAAAATCTTGTTATTTTCAACAATGTGGGTGGACCTCGAGAGTATTATTCTAAGTGAGATAAGTCAGATAGAAAATGATAAGAAACAGTTTCATACATACAAAGAAGAAACTGGTGATTGTCAGAGGGAAGAGTGAGGAGAGAAGAGAAATAGGTGAGGGAGAATAAGAAATACAAACTTCCATTTACAAAATAGATGAGCTAAGGCTATGAAATGTTCAGAGTGGGTAATATAATACAATAATTTCATAAGTTTGTATGGTTACAGGTCATAACTAGACTTATGATCCTAATCATTTAAAAATGTACAGAAATATCACATATGTTGTATATCAGGAACTAACATGTGTTGTAAGTCATGTATACCTTAAAAAAAAAAAAAAAAGAAACCAATTCATTTGTGTTACCAGTGGCAGGACTCAGGAGAGGAGTAACTGGATGAAGACAATAAAAAAATATAAACTTCTGCTTATAAATAAATATCCAGGATATAATGTACAACATGATAAATATAATTAAAACTGCTCTAGGTTATATGTAAATGTTATAAGAGTAAGTCCTAAGATCTCTCATTACAAGGAAATCTTTCACCTATGTTTTTAATCTTAAGGTGAAAGATGTTCACTAAAATTTACTTTGGTCATAATTCTGTGACATATACAAGTCAAATCCTTATGCTGTATACTTTAAACTATAGAGTGATATCAACTATATCTCAATAAACTTGGAAGAAAAAAGTTTCAAAAATGAGATGAGTAAGAGGTTAATAGGAAAATATATAGACGGAAAATGTTAAACAGCTAATGATAGCTAGTTATTACTTTCTAAACACAAAATTGCAACCTTTGTTCATAAATAAGGAATTGAGCTATACACAGAAAGTTATAGCTGTAAGTAGTTTGCTTTCATTTGGATTAAATATGAATGTTTTAGAGGGAACATATACATTAGTAAAATAATAAGCTTACCAGAGATATTAATTTCTTTTTGATGATGTTTAAGAAGCTATGTAGGTGAATTCTGCATATATTTATTAAACTCCTTTGAAAATGAATAAGCAAAGGGTTCTAGCTTATTAATGCAGGAGGTGTATATCATATGAGGGAATGGGATTTGAGAAGAGAAAGAAAACACATTTACTGTCAATTAAATAATAGCATAAGTTTTTCAATACAACACAAGAAATTCTAGAGTGAAAGAAAGGGGAAACATAAAATCTGGATCAAAGTCAACAAAGTAAGGAATTTCTAGACTCTGTTAAGATTCAGTGCATGAATTGTAGCTCACAGAAACTACCACGCTTGATATAGAAGCATGTATTACTTAAGATCTTTCTATGGAGTTGATGGGTTCAATTCAGTTCAGTTCAGTCACTCAGTAGTGTCTGATTCTGCAACCCTATGAGCTGTAGCACGTCAGGCCTCCCTGCCCATCACCAACTTCCAGCGTCCACCCAAACCCATGTACATTGAGTCCGTGATGCCATCCAACCATCTCATCCTCTGTCATCCCCTTCTCCTCCTGCCCTCAATCTTTCCCAGCATCAGGGTCTTTTCAAATGAGTCAGCTTTTCACACCAGGTGGCCAAGGTATTGGAGTTTCAGTTTCAACATCAGTCCTACCAATGAGCACCCAGGACTGATTTCCTTTAGGATGGACTGTTTGGATCTCCTTGCCGTCCAAGGGACTCTCAAGAGTCTTTTCCAACCCCACAGTTCAAACCATCAATTCTTCGGTGCTCAGCTCTATTTATAGTCCAACTGTCACATCCATACGTGACCACTGGAAAAACCATAGCCTTGACTAGACATACCTTTGCTGACAAAATGATGTCTCTGCTTTTTAATATACTGTCTAGATTGGTCATAACTTTCCTTCCAAGGAGTAAGTGTCTTTTAATTTCATTATCAGGAGAATTCTCAGGACCTATATTTGGTATCTATTTAATTCATAATTGTTGAAGCATATAGTATTTATCATGAATTAGTATCTTAATATAAAAATAAGTAAAATGAGGTTATCTGATAGTCTTATTAGATGCCTCTCTGGTTGATGGTGGTTTAGTCTCTTAAATCATGTCTGACTCTTGTGTCCCTGTGGACTGTAGCCCACCAGGCTCCTCCATCCATAGGATTCTTCAGGTAAGAATACTTCAGTGAGTTGCCATTCCCTCTCCAGAGGATCTTACTGACCCAGGGAATGAACCCAAGTCTCCTGCATTGCAGGTGGATTCTTTACCAGCTGAACTACCAGGGACAAAGGGCATGAAATGAATGACCTAAGGAAGTGGAAGGGCTTTCAAAACCATGATCAGATGATGAAATTATATGTTAACAGTGAACCTGCCATAATGGTTCTATTACTGTTACTTACACTGACTATCATCCACACAACCAACATCTGAAGAGAGTGTTCAGGGTTGTATAGATAGCCCTGTATATTTATTTCTGAAGTCATTTCATATATTGCCCTGGATAGAGCTGCATTATCAAAATAAAATAAGTAACTTTTTATTTTATTATTTCCTAGATCAAGGATCAAACCCATGTCCCCTTCATTGGCAAATGGATTCTTTACCACTGAGCCCACAGGTAAGCCCTATGTAACTTCTACAAGGCTACTTTTCCCAATATGATGTCAGATACACAGTACGTTTTCTGCCCAAATAGATATGTTTTAAAAAGCCAAGGTTGAAAGGTTTTACATGTTGTGTCCCTCATGGCCATCACCCTTTTGCACATAGGGTAAGTCTCAGATATGATAAATACATTTCATTTTGCATTTGAGCTCATGTTATTGACGCTAGTAATTAAAACCTTCTGTGTTAAGTGGGACTCAGGAATGTCTAACTTCAGTGGAAGCATGTTTGCTTTGGCAAGAGATGATGGAGAGGCTGCTCTCATGAGAAAAGCTACACATTTCCCAATCTCAGTGAATACTTTTATGTGCATATGAAGTTGTCAATTTAAAATTTTATTTTATAACATGAAATATTACAGTAAACATTTGATGAAACATCTGTTATTCTCTTAATTTTCAGTAGAAATAAAACGAGGCTTTCTGCCATTTGCCAAGTAGTGGATGTCAATCAACACAATAGCAAAGCCATAAAATATGGCTGAAATGATGCAAAACAGTAGCAAAACTTATTGACAATTAATTTTAAAAGCAGTTTGTCCTCCAATTTCTGGAGAACATTGGCTATTTTTGACCCTTTAGCATCCATTTCCAATTAGTTTAGTCATAATAACTTGCTTTTCCTATAGGAATTCATATCTCCATCCTTATGACTACATGCCATATCTAACTCACTCCTTGGGAAGGAAACTGCCACTTGTCTGGTTCAGAGCACCCATAGGTGTAGTCTTTGAAAAGAGAAACTTCTTTACCATTCAGAAAGAATTCCTGGGAAAGAGCATGTAATTGTGGAACACTTAGAAGTTGCTGGCAAATGTCTCACAGGGTGATCCAGCCAGTTTTCTTGTAAATAAAACACAAAGGAATACCTAGAAGAGGAAAGAGGAAAGAACCGAGAAAAAAGAGGAAGTGAGGGAGAGAGAGAGAGGTGTTGGAAGAAGGGAAGGAAAAGGGGGAGTGTGGGGAGAGAGAGAAAGGGTGATATTTTGGACGTTGCTTCAATTCTGCATCACATTTTTGTTGTTCAGTCAGTTGTGTCTGACTCTTTCCAACCGCATAGACTGAAGCGTGCCAGGTTTCCCTGCCCTTCACTATCTCCCTGAGCTTGCTCAAACTCATGTCCATTGAGTCAATGATGCCATCCAACCATCTCATCGTTTGTTGCTCCCTTCTTCTCCTGCCCTCAATCTTTCTCAGTATCAGAGTCTTCCAATGAGTGAGCTCTCTGCATCAGGTGGTCAAAGTATTAGAGTTTCATCTTTAGCATCATTCCTTCCAATGAATATTCAGGGTTGATTTCCTCTAGGATTGACTGGTTTGATCCCCTTGCTGTACAGGCGACTCTCAAAAGTCTTCTTCAATACCACAGTTCAAAAGCAGCATCAATTCTTTGGTGCTCAGCCTAATTTTACTTAACATAATTTCTACAACTGGAGTTTTAAGTTAACAAAGCCAACATTATTGCTTGAGCCAGTTCAAAAATATTTTATATTATTTATATCCCCAAAATGTCTCACTTACACACCATTAACTCTGTTAATGATGTCTTTTGTTGTCTTTGTTATACATTGTTTTTGTAGTTGCAGGAAGAGGTAGGAAGAAGCCCTTTGCAGTGATAGTCCACAGACAGCAAAAGTTCCCCAAACCCTAGCATACACTGCAATCTACATGACCTGACCAAATAAAACTTCAATTCTCTCATGCCCAGAATTATGATCTGAAGACTTGTGCATCAGGTAGGCTCATTAATTTTTATGGCTTTTCCCTTTTACCCTAGTCTCCCATAACCACTGGCTTAGGTGATTGCTTTTGGGCAGAGAAAACTGATTTGCAATCCATGATTCCAGCAGGGGAAGAGAAAGTTCACTTTCTGGCTGGCTAAGTTCTTGGAGAATAGGACAGGCATTTTCATTAAATCATGGGAGGGTCTAAATAGGATATCATAGTCCCACCAAAGCTGAGCTAACAGGATAAAATGTACTTTATTAGTTCATCTACTACATTGCTTATACAGTTATCTAATGCCCATAAATATCTGCAATTAAGCTTTAGTAGGATGACAAAGGACTTATAATTAGACACATCACAACACCTTTCCATTTATTAATACTTTCCTTTAGGTTTGCCTTTTAAACATATGTCTGGCTAATTAAAACCTGATAAGAAGGAACATTACTTCCTAAAGTGTTGCTCTCAGAAAAAAAAAAAAAAAGTGTACTTCTCTCTCTTGCAAAAATAGAAAATACATAAATGTATCTGATGAATACCAAAAAAATATCTTGGCTCATTGGAATTTCAACCTAAGTGACTGGAGTTAGGGGGTCATATTAGAGAATGATTGAAAAGTCATGATTTAGGAATAAATGCAGAAGACCAGTGGCTACCCTTAAGGAAATACTACCTAGTCTGGTAAGTTTTCTTTGGAATGTGCTTCTGTGGGAGTGATAGTTGCTCTTAGTGTTATTACCACCTGCTTATCTAATACCTATGACAACCCACTCCAGTATTCTTGACTGGAGAGTCTCATGGACAAAGGAGCCTAGTAGGTTACAGTCCATGGTGCTGCAAAAACCTGGATACAACTGAGCAACTAACACTGTATTCTCATGTTAGCTATTTCTCTTTCATTGTAAGTCATCTTATTTTTCATGATATCTACTCTATATTTACATGCAATCATAGAATGAAGGACTTCCCTGATGCCTCAGATGGTAAAGAATCTGCCTGCAATGTGGGAGACCTGGGTTCAATCTCTGGGTCGGGAAGATTCCCTGGAGAAGGAAATGGCAACCCACTCCAGTATTCTTGCCTGAAGAATCACATAGATAGAGCAGCTTGGTGAGCTACAGTCTATGGGGTTGCAAAGAGTTGGACATGGCTAAGTGATTAACACACATAGAATCAAAGATTTTGAAACTTTGGTTAGGTTTTGCCTTAATGCTTAACTCTTCAGAAAGAAAATCTGGGGAAAAAAATCCAAGATAGCATTCATCCCTATTATGAGTAGGAATAGTGATCATAAACAGGAGATTCATATGCCCAAGATTATCTTCTTGGATTCCCTTTATTTGGCCTTTGACACTGATAGGGCTATGCTCAGCACCACTTACCAGTTTCTCCATGTTACAAGTCTTGGTGGAAGGTCCAAAGAACTAAACAAATAAATGGAAAATTTGTCAACAAGTGGTAGATACACAAGGTGTAGTGCAATAAGATTATTAACTTCTAGTATTTTCTTCAACTATAAAGCTAATTCCTTACAGTACTATTTATGCATTTTAAATAAAAGGTTTAAGTGATTTGAGGAAAACCTTTTTGCAAAAAGCATGAAGAGCAGTAATAATCTAATAAATTAAGTTGTATATCTTTATTAATCAGAATAATAAAAAATAAAGTAATGAAAAAATAAGTAAAATTCTGAAAGTGCATTTCTTAAGAGATAATGACTATTTTGATATGTGTCTAACTTTCTAGGTTAGGGTTAGAAGAGAATAATGGACTTTGAAATTCCATTTATAAGAAGAAAACCAAATTGTTTTAAGGGTGAATGCTTTTTTGATCCATTTTTAATTCTACAAAATTTTTATATGGATTTTAAATCTTAATTTTTAAATTTTATAAACATGTAATTTTGGTTACTTCTAAAAAAGCAATAATATATATACTTAATTTAAAACATCAATGTTGCATAAGATATAGCGGTCTGGATGGTGAAAATACTTCCTGCAGATACACTGATGATAACAAATGATTTCTCCAAACTATTTTGTGGATCTGATAGGCAAAGAACCCAAACACTTGAAATTCCAAAAAGTATACAATAATCTATGCTGTTGCTGTTCAGTTGCCCAGTTGTGTCCAACTCTGCAACTTCATGGACTGGAGCTTCCCTAGCCTCCCTGTCTCTTACCATCTCCTGGAGTTTGCCCAAGTTCATGAACATTGCGTCAGTGATGCCATCCATTGCATCCTCTGACCCTCTTCTTCCGCCCTCAATCTTTCCCAGCATCAGGGACTTCACCAATAAGTTGTCTGTTTGCATCAGATGACCAGAATACTGGAGCTTCAGCTTCAACATCAGTCCTTCCAGTGTTTAGGGTTGATCTCCCTTGAGGTTGACTTTAAGTCCAAGGAGCTTTCAGGAGTCTTCTCCAGCACCACAATTTGAAGCCATCAATCATGGTCTATAGCTAAGTGGAAAATAGAGACACACATTGTTCATTTCTACTTGTTAGAAACAGGTTGAAGAGAAATTGGAATAAGGACACAGAAAAGTAAAAAAATGATTCTACATAAAAGTGTAAACTTTCAAGTTGATGAAAATAATTGAAAACATAAAAAAGAAACACAAAGTTCAAACTTAGATGTCAAATTAATCAATAATCTCAGTTATTCAAATAAATGATTTTAGTTCTTCTTTTAAGAACTAAAATAATTTTCTAAAAAGTAAATGCAGAGATTAAAAAAAAACACAGGATATTTGTGTATCTTGATATCTAGCAATCTTTGTAATGTTGTAAAATGTCTTTTTAAAATGGGAAAGACAAAATCTTAGAAATAGAAATAGAGAAGAAATGATGGATGTCATCTTTTTTACTTTTCAGTAGCAAAATACAATCTCACTATTTTTAATATCACTTGTCCCTTGTATATTATTTTCCTCTGTCACTCTGCTCACACAATTTTATATACAGTTGGAGAGAAAAGACAACACCAACTTCCCTCAAAGTAATTCTTCCTATCTTCCTTCTCAATCCCCCACCCAATGACACACAAAAAACAGTATCAGTAGTGCCAGTCCTCAACCTCTAAACAGTGTGCATGCCTGCTACGTGGCTTCAGTTTTGTCTAATGCTTTGAAACCTTATGGACTGTAACCCACCAGGCTCCTCAGTCCATGGGATTCTCCAGCCAAGAATATCAGAGTGAGTTGCCATGCCTTCCTTCAGGGGATCTTCCTGATCTAGGGTTGGAACCTGTGTCTCTTATGTCTCCTGCATTGGCAGACAGGCTCTTTATCACTAGAGCTACCTGGGACACCCTAAAAGGAGTGAAAACTGGCATTTAAATAGCCTTTGACATGTGATGTGTGTTAGTCACTCAGTAGTGTCCAACTCTGTGTGACCCCATGGACTGTAGCCCTCCAGGTTCCTCAGTCCATGGAACTCTCCAAGGCAAGAATACTGGAATGGGTTGCCATTCCCTTCTGCAGGGGATCTTTACAACCCAGGGATCAAACCCAAATCTCCTGCCTTGCAGGCAGATTCTTTACTGTTTGAGCCATCAGGGAAGCCTTTAACATATCACTACTCAGTTTGCCTGACTTAATCAGTGTGTTCCTGACTGTGCGGTATGCTGGAAGCATTCCAGCAAAACAAGTTTGAAACAGCCAATGACAGACAGGCATAGGACTGGAGAAAATTAATATTGCAGCCCAAAGGTTTGGGGCCAACTGTCAGGAGTTAATACTTCAAATCATCAGAAAGGTGTCTTAGCATCTGAGCCTGCTCCTGCTTACACTGAACTACCTACCTAAGGGTTCTGATTGAGGGAATGACTAGTTCAGTTCAGTTGAGTTCAGTCACTCAGTCATATCTGATTCTTTGCGGCCCCATGAATCACAGCACGCCAGGCCTCCCTGTCCATCACCAACTCCCGATCTTACCAGCCATCTCATCCTCTGTCATCCTCTTCTCCTCCTGCCACTAACCCCTCCCAGCATCAGGGGCTTTTCCAATGAGGCAACTTTTCACATGAGATGGACAAAGTATTGGAGTTTCAGCTTTAGCATCAGTCCTTCCAATGAACACCAGGACTGATCTCCTTTAGAATGGACTGGTTGGATCTCCTTGCAATCCAAGGGACTCTCAAGAGTCTTCTCCAACACCACAGTTCAAAAGCATCGATTCTTTGGCGCTCAGCTTTCTTTAGAGTTCAACTCTTGCATCCATACATGACCACTGCAAAAACCATAGCCTTGACTAGACTGATCTTTGTTGGCAAAGTAATGTCTGCATTTTAATATGCTCTCTAGGTTGGTCATAACTTTCCTTCCAAGGAGTAAGTGTCTTTTAATTTTATGGCTGCAATCACTATCTGCAGTGATTTTCGAGCCCCCCAAAATAAAGTCCGAAACTGTTTCCATTGTTTCCCCATCTATTTGCCATGAAGTGATGAGACCAGATAACATGATCTTAGTTTTCTGAATGTTTCATTTAAGCCAACTTTTTCACTCTCCTCTTTCACTTTCATCAAGAGGCTTTTTAGTTCCTCTTCACATTCTGCCATAAGAGTGGTGTCATCTGCATATCTGAGGTTATTGATACTTCTCCCAGGAGTCTTGATTCCAGCTTGTGCTTCTTCCAGCCCAGCGTTTCTCCTGATGTACTCTGCATATAAGTTAAATAAGCAGGGTAACAATATACAGCCTTGACGTACTCCTTTTCCTATTTGAAACCAGTCTATTGTCCATGTCCAGTTCTAACTGTTGCTTCCTGACCCGCATATAGGTTTCTCAAGAGGCAGATCAGGTGGTCTGATATTCCCATCTCTTTCAAAATTTTCCACCATTAATTGTGATCCACACAGTCAAAGGCATTGGCATAGTCAATAAACCAGAAATTGATACTTTTCTGGAACTCTTGATTTTTTGATAATCCAGTGGATATTGGCAATTTGATCTCTGGTTTCTCTGCCTTTTCTAAAATCAACTTCAACATCTGGAAGTTTATAGTTCACGTATTGCTGAAGTCTGGCTTGGAGAATTTTGAGCATTACTTTACTAGTGTGTGAGATGAGTACAATTGTGCAGTAGTTTGAGCATTCTTTGGCATTGCCTTTCTTTGGGATAGGAATGAAAACTGACCTTTTCCAGTCCTGTGGCCTCTGCTGAGTTTTCCAAATTTGCTGGCATATTGAGTGCAGCACTTTCACAGCATCATCTTCTAGGATTTGAAATAGCTCAACTGGAATTCCATCACCTCCACTCGCTTTGTAGTGATGCTTTCTAAGGCCTACTTGACTTCACATTCCAGGATATCTGGCTCTATGTGAGTGATCATACCATCGTGATTATCTGGGTCATGAAGATCTTTTTTGTACAGTTCTTCTGTGTATTCTTGCCACCTTTTCTTAGTAGCTTCTGCTTCTGTTAAGTCCATACCATTTCTGCCCTTTATCAAGCCCATTTTGCATGAAATATGTCCTTGGAATCTCTAAATTTATCTCTAGTCTTTACCATTCTATTGTTTTCTTCTATTTCTTTGCATTGATCACTGAGGAAATCTCTCTTATCTCTCCTTGCTGTTCTTTGGAACTCTGCATTAAGATGCTTACATCTTTCCTTTTCTCCTTTGCTTTTCACTTTTCTTTTCACAGCTATTTGTAAGGCCTCCTCAGACAGCCATTTTGCTTTTTTGCATTTCTTTTCCATGGGGATGGTCTTGATCCCTGTCTCCTGTACAGTGTCTTCAACCTCCCTCCATAGTTCATCAGGCACTCTGTCGGATCTAGTCCCTTAAATCTATTTCGCACTTCCACTGTATAATCATAAGGGATTTGATTTAGGTCTTACCTCAATGGTCTAGTGGTTTTCCCTACTTTCTTCAATTTAAGTCTGAATTTGGCAAAAAGGAGTTCATGATCTGAGCCACAGTCAGTTCCTGGTCTTGTTTTTGCTGACTGTATAGAGCTTCTCCATCTTTGGCTGCAAAGAATATAATCAATCTGATTTCAGTGTTGACCATCTGGTGATGTCCATGCGTAGAGTCTTCTCTTGTGTTGTTGGAAGAGGGTGTTTGCTATGACAAGTGGGTTCTCTTGACAAACCTCTATATTAGTCTTTGCTCTGCTTCATTCCATACTCCAAGGCCAAATTTGCCTGTTACTCCAGTCGTTTCTTGACTTCCTACTTTTGCATTCGAGCCCCCTATAATGAAAAGGACATCTTTTTTGGGTGTTAGTTCTAAAAGGTCTTGTAGGTCTTCATAGAAATGTTCAACTTCAGCTTCTTCAGCGTTACTGGTTGGGGCATAGGCTTGGATTACCACAATATTGAATGGTTTGCCTTGGAAATGAACAGATATCATTCTGTCATTTTTGAGATTGCTTCCAAATACTGCATTTCGGAGTCTTTTGTTGACCATAATGGCTATTCCATTTCTTCTCTCTAGTACTTTCCAAAAGTAAAATGCATTTCAAATTCCTCTATTCCTCTCTTTGTGTTAAATCCACTTTTCTTCCTGCCTGACACATAAACTAGTGAGGATGAAGTCAATACAGAAAAGACCTTAATATATACTGAATTTACAAAGAACATTTAAAGTGTTCTCTATTATTCTATGTCTTAGTGAATATGACTTAAACTGCTCTGTTTTGTAAAAAACGATTAATGGAGTATGACAGAGTGGAATATGTTCTCAGTCATTTCCTCCCTGCTTCACAACTGGATTATGCAGTCTCACTTTCTGTCTTGTCAACTACAGTAATTTTACACTTCTTGATGTCGGGCTTATCACTTGATTTTCTTTGGCCAATGAGATGTTATTAGATGAAATATAAGCATTGGCTGGAATCATGACTGTGTAATTAAAGTTGGTCTTTCCTGCCTTTGCCATTACCATGAAAAAAAAAAAAAAAAAAACATTCCTCAGCTGCCTAGCCACTCAGAATTCAAGTTCCTTGGAGAAGAGCTGTTGGGCTAAGCTCAGACCATGCCCTTGACCCAAAGAAATATGAAAATAAATGCTTATTTTTGAATGACACTGAAGCGTGTTGGTTGGTTGTTATACAGCATTATTTTTGTGTAGGTTAATGGAAAGTTATAGGGTTTTTTGCTGACATGATTACTGGACGGGCCAAAGGATCTGACTTTAGGTGAAAATTTCAGAATGACTCCTCAGAAGCAAATGAACAGGCCCATGTAGAAACTGCCCTTTCTGGTACCATTGCTCGGTTGCTATAGGAACTACTGATTCAAATATCACTTGTCCTAGAAAACATGTGTGAGAGGAGTTGGCTAACACAATCTATATTCATGGTTGAGATCTATGCTTAGCAATAATATACTTTTAAGTCTTACTTTGACTCAAAGATTGGAAACAAGTTAACAAATAGATGGGCATTTACCCCTTCTTGGATAAGTCACAAGCCACCAGGAACCATTGAAAGTGTTAAAAAGTGAAAGTGTTAGTTGCTCAGTAGTGTGCAACTCTTTGTAACTGCATGGGCTGTAGCCCACCAGTCTCTTCTATCCATGGAATTCGCCATGCAAGAATACTGGAGTGATTAGCCATTTCCTTCTCTAGGGGTTTTTCCCTACCCAGGGATAGAATCTGGTCTCCTGCATTGCAGACAGATTCTCTACTAACTGAGCCGCCAAAGAGACTGTTGAAATCTGCCAATAATCTATGCAAAAATATAGGAATATTTTCCTGTGGTCAGGTATGGATGTGAGAGTTGGACGGTGAAGAAGGCTGAGCACCAAAGAATTGATGCTTTTGAACTGTGGTGTTGGAGAAGACTCTTGAGAGTCCTTTGGACTGCAAGGAGATCCAACCAGTCCATTCTGAAGGAGATCAGCCCTGGGATTTCTTTGGAAGGAATGATGCTAAAGCTGAAACTCCAGTACTTTGGCCACCTGATGTGAAGAGTTGACTCATTGGAAAAGACTGTGATGCTGGGAGGGATTGGGGGCAGGAGGAGAAGGGAACGACAGAGGATGAGATGGCTGGATGGCATCACTGACCCGATGGACGTGAGTCTGAGTGAACTCTGGGAGTTGGTGATGGACAGGGAGGCCTGGCATGCTGCGATTCATGGGGTCACAAAGAGTCAGACACGACTGAGTGACTGAACTGAACTGATATACTCCTTTATATGAAAAGAATATACAAATGAGACAGTATTTCAATTTTCTTTTTTCTCACTTAATTTTTCATACTCCTATCAACACTTTAATCAAGCAACAATAAGCAGCAAAACAAAACATAAAAACAAAAATAAAACAGAAGTATTTGTGAAGAAATAATAAAGTTTTTACACTCATGGAACAGTAGCACAGTAGGGAATATGTTGAAGTTTCAACATAGACATCAAAAACTACTTTCATCGGCTTAACTCATGTAACTAATTTAACAATCTTAGTAGCATCCAAATTTCTATAAAGATCAAGCCTGTCTGTGGGATTTATGGGTGCTGACAGCTCAGGGTAAATAGTGATCTATACTATTGGCTTGATCTAATATTGAATACAGTTTTCTGGGAGATTAGAAAAATCAAAACACACATAGGTATTTCATTTTCATAGTCAACTGTAGTTTGGTTTAACTTAATTTTACAGTGTTGATAAAAATGTACCATGATGACCTATAATCTCAGTCTAGTTATGAGTCTCATTCATCTGACCAGGCATAACTATTGGTAACTCTCTACAAATATCAATAGTTCTCAAGACTTTGAAAATCATCAAAAACAAACAGTCTGAGAATGGGTCACAGCTAACAATAGCCTAAGATTACAGGAATACCAAATGCAATGTAGTATATTGGATAGAATGCTGGAATAGAAAAAGAATTTTAGATACCAAAAATTAAGGAAATCAGAATAAATTACAGAGTTTAGTTAATGATGATGTGCCAAATTGATTGTGACAAATATACCATACTAATGTTACTTGTTAGTAGAGAAAATTTTCTATTTTTTAATCTTCATATTTTTTTATAAATCTTAAATTTTAAAATATATTTAGTAAAATAAAATAACAAAAAGAATTCTGTCAAGTAACCACATAGTAAAATACAAATACTTTTCAGTACAAAGGAAATTTCCTATCTAAAAATGTTGCAGCATTACAGGGCTTCATTTAAAAAAAAAAAAAAAGGTTTGAAAGTCACATGATCCAAATATAAGCTTCAGAATATCAAGCTAACCTCAACTATTCTTTCTCCAGGAAACAGGAACTACATATTTAAGCATAAAATCTAGTATTAAAATAGTTTTAAAGAACCACTGTCATCTTTATTCTTACAGACTAGAGGGGAAAAAGTCAAGTGGCTGTAGATTTTCTACATGAATACCCTCAGCTGAAAAACTCAAATATGAGTTATGATAGTTAATGTGAGACATCTGAATGTAATTACATCTTAAGTAACTATTTTTTACTGAAGCGTTTCTATAGCTTTTACAATTTTCCTGAGATATGACATGACTTATAGGTAAAAGTTAAATACTTACATGTGCCTTTTAGGTGTTTTGGTTGTAATATAATGTCTTTCATTGTAGTGAGTGAGAGAAAAACATGAATAGGCAGACTGAAGTTATGCTTATTTTGATATTCTTGAAAAAAAACGTAACTATAATAAAAATCTTTCTTTTTAAGATGTGGCACATGAATAGGCAAAGAGCTTGATAGAAATGTGAAATTTCATACTTTACCCAGAACTTCTAATTATTCATTTTGACAAAATCCCCTAGTGATTTGCATGTGCATTAAAATTTGAAAAATACTGAATTAAGCTACTTTATAACTACTTAATGGCAATTATCTAAAATTCACACACACACAAATACACATGCACAAGCATGTGCAAAATATGCATTTTTTATTCATTTATATCATGAAGCAGAAATTTAAATTCTAATGAACTTATCTTCAAATGGCTACATGATAAATGGAGTCAGCTCTAGATAAAAAGCAATGAGATACTATCAGTTCTGCCATTTATTATTGGTGTAGCTTAGATATTGATTAGAAATCTGAGCCTCATTTAATTTACCAGCAAAGTGGGGCTGTAACATCAATCTTGACTGCTTCACACGAGTCATGAGAATAACAATCGATTATTCACATGTCCACTTTGAAGTCCATAAAATACTAGAGTCATATGAATTTTACCATGATAATTACTGTTAGCACCATTTGATGAAGGAAAATGTCACAGTTGCAGTATTTCTAAGTCTACAAGGCCAACAACAGATAGACTTGGTTCATTTGTTGTTCTAGTTGCTATGGTAATGCATAGATATACAATTTTCATCAACTGATTTCCTCTTTCATCAACTGAGTTTCTGTTCATAATGCAAGAGTCAGCATGAGATGTTATCTATGGTAAAGATTTTAATTATCGATTTGGCAGAAGTTAAGCAAACTATTGTTAAATCTCCGATTAAATAACACTTTTACCAAAAAAAAAAACAAAAACAAAAACATAAAATTGACTAAATTTTATGTAGACACCAAAACAAGGTTAATTAAAAAAAAAAAGGTTTAATTTTTTTTGTTACTTTATGAATAATACATGGGAATGATTTAATCCATTCAAGATGACTACTAGACCTGCAGAGGTATAAATTCTCTTCTTACCCTCTTGCTCTTTGTGAAAGCAAGTTAGTATTACTGTGAGCTACAAAAATTCAATTCAGTCAGTATGCTTGCTCAGAGTATTCTCCATCAACATCATTACTTTACTCCCTGATATAAAGATTTAGTTTCCCAAGTCAGGTGGGAACAGTTTTCAAAATCCTCATATAGGCACCAGTTTGCCAAGTCCTTATACATACATCTAGTGTTTAGGTTGATTCTTATCTTTATGCATTAGAATTAAAAATTGAATAAATATTTATATACTATATAACAGAAATAGCTTGTCAATTAGGTTAAAATTCTTAAACTAAAATTTAGGGATCAAAGTTATCCTCCTTATAAGGATTTTTATATATCTATCAAAAAACATATTTCCCTGAAAGTTTGAACCAATATAATCTTCCAGAGGACAACAATCACCATGGCTCTCTTTCATTCCAATATCAATGATTATATTTAAAAATTAACCAGTTAAACAGCAAAAATAGAATTTAATTTTAAAAATGTATATTCATTAAATTCATCAGGGAAAATAACAGTTTAGCTTTATTAGTTATTTTTGGTCATCTGCTTTCTTTCCTTAGATTTTTCTTTCATTCCTTCCTCTCACTTTTTGAAAAAGAATACTTAAATTACTGTTCATGTTGTTTTACATTTTTTAATGAAATTTATCACAAAATACATAAAAATAAAATCTTTATTTTTGAAGATAATTTGTTGTCAAATGTGTCATCAACGTGTTTTAATCAAATTTTTGTTTGTTTAATGATGTTTTTTATTTAGTTCAATTCAGTCCCTCAGTCGTGTCCCACTTTTTGTGACCCCCATAGACTGCAGCACACCAGGCTTCCCTGTCCATTACCAACTCCAGGGGCTTTTTCAAATTCATGTCGATAGTGTCATCCAACCATCTTATCCCCTGTTGTCCCCTTCTCCTCATGCCTTAAATTTTTCCCAGCATCAGGGTCTTTTCCAGGAGGTCAGTTCTTCGCATCAGGTGGCCAAAGTACTGAAGCTTCAGCATCAGTCCTTCCAATGAATATTCAGGAATGATTTCCTTTAGGACTGACTGGTTTGATCTCCGTACAGTCCAAAAGACTCTCAAGAGTCTTCTCCGACACCACAGTTCGAAAGTATCAGTAATTCAGCACTCCTCTTTCTTTATAGTCCAGCTCTCACATCCATACGTGACTCCTGGAAAAACCATAGCTTTGAGTAGACAGATCTTTGTCAGCAAAGTAATGTCTCTGCTTTTTAATTTGCTGTTTACATTTTTCATAGGTTTTCACCAGGGAGCAAGTGTCTTAATTTCAAGGCTCCTGTGATTTTGGAGCCCAGGAAAATATAGTCTGTCAGTGTTTCCATTTCCCCCCCATTTATGTGCCATGATGGGGAACACAACTGTAGTGTTGGATAAGACTCTTGAGAGTCCCTTGGACTTCAAGGAGATCAAACCAGTCCAACCTAAGGGAAATCAGTCCAGAATATTCATTGGAAGGACTGATGATGAAGCTGAAACTCTAATACTTTGGCCACCTGATGAGAAGAACTGACTCATTTGAAAAGACCCTGATGCTGGAAATGATTGAAGGCAGGAGGAGAAGGGATGACAGAGAATGAGATGGTTGGATGGCATCACTGACTTAATGGACATGATTTTGAGTAAACTCTGGGAATTGGTGATGGACAGGGAGGCCTGGCCTGCTGCAGTCCTTGGGGTCACATAGAGTCAGACATGACTGAGTTGCTGAATGAAGTGATATGCCACGAATTTTAAGCCAACTTTTTCACTCTTCTCTTTCACTTTCATCAAGAGGCTCTTTAGTTTCTCTTCACTTTCTGCCATAAGGGTGGTGTCATCTGCATATCTGAAGTGATTAATATTTCTCCCAGAAATATTGATTCCATGTTGTGCTTCATCCAGTCCAGCATTTCACATGACGTACTCTGCATATAAGTTAAATAAGCAGTGACAATATTTGGATTGTACAGGATTTACTGTTTCCATGCAAAATATTTAAAGCCATACATTGTACTAATCTCATCTTTATTTTTTCCTATTTTCTTTCCAATTTACACTTGTCTAAATTAAATTTGCTTCTTGTATTTTATTTTATTTTTATCTCCTTAATTTACTATAATTAATATAATTCCATGCTCTGATATAAAAATTTACATCTCTGTGTATCTCAACAATTAACTATCTGTCTTAACACCATGTACAATATTTAGACTTATCTGTTTTTTACAAATATCATCATTGCTGCTCATTGTAAGGTAATCTAGATTAACATTCTGTTTATTTTACTCTGTTGCAGTAATGTATTCACTCCTGTATCAACAACATAGATTTTTATATATACTGTCACTTTCTGAAGCATTTTACTACCCAACAGAATATATTCTTCTCATAAATGTTACATTTAAAAATTTTTGTTGAAATATAGTTGATTTGCAACATTGTGTTAATTTCTTCTATATGGTAAAATGACTCAATTATATATAAGTGTTCTTTTATATTATGGTTTATAACAGGATATTGAATATAGTTCCCTGTGCTATATATTGGGACCTTGTTGTTTATCCTTTCTATATGTAATAGTTTGTACCTACTGTCCCCAACTCCCAATCCATTCATCCCCCACCCACCCTTCTCCTTGGCAACCACAGTCTGTTCTGTATGTCTGTGATTCTGTATCTGTTTCATAGACAGGCTCATTTGTGCCATATTTCAGATTTCACATATGGTTGTATCTATGTTTATAAAAATGGCTTTATTTAGTTCTTTATTATGACTGGATAGCATTCTATTGTGTCAAAGTGAAAGTGTTAGTCACCCAGTCGTGTCTGACTCTTTGCAATTCCATGGACTGTAGTCCATCAGGCCCTTCTGTCCATGGAATTCTCCTGGCAACAATACTAGAGTGGGTTGCCATTTCCTTCTCTCAGGGATCTTCCAGACCCAGAGATTGTACCTGGGTCTCCTGAATTGCAGGCAGATTCTTTACCATCTGAGCCACCAAGGAAGTCTATTCCATTGTATATCTCTACCAAATCTTCTTTAACCATTCATCTGTAAATGGACATTTAGGTTGTTTCATGCTTTCTGTATTGTGGTTAGCAGAATATAGAATAGTTGCAATAAATAGGGGTGAATGTTTATTTTTGAATCATTTTTTAAATTTTTGAAGGTAGACAAAAATCACACGAAGATTTTTATTGACATATAATTGAAATATTACATTTGAAAGTAATATATATATGCAATTAAAACAAAAATGTATCTCTATTTTTATCATTGTGCTCTTTTTAGTCTTTCTAGAAAAACATACTCTCATCAGGAATACTCTGTTTCTAATGGCTATCTCAATATCTGTGTGTGGTTTTCTTAAAAAGGAAATTGAAACCCAAAACTTAAACTACTCTGAGTATAATTATACAGCATTTGTAATTAGCACATTTAGAAACTCCAGGTAGCTAAGAATGTGTTCTACAAGAAGCTCTTTCATATAAAAAGAAAAATAATAATGATGCCACACATTACTGCTCTCCACTAAGCATTGTTCACCTGTCTTCATTTATTTTGTATCACGTTACCTTACATATATAAACTTTCCATGCAGGAATTAAAAAAAAAAAAAACTCACACAAAGCTATATGAATTGTGGTTTAATTTTTATAACAACATTTCACACTTTTTTATTGCAAAGTCAGATTCAGAAGAGAAATGATGAGACACTTGAGGCTTAAGTCAAAGTTAAAAGACTTAGGGTGCATTTTCAATAAGGAGCAAAACTGAGGAAGAGAGTGCAGGTATACAAAACATTGTTGCCATTCAACCACAAAACCCAGTTCTCATCTAACATGATATAAAGGATATTTTAAAATTATTATATGTATATCACTTGTCTGGGTTCCTTTCCTGATTTAGGAAGATCTCCTGAAGAATGGAATGGCTACCCACTCCAGTATTCTTGTCTGGAGAATCCCATGGGCAGAGGAACCTGGCAGGCTACAGTCCATGGAGTCGCAAAGCGTTGGATATGACTGAGAGACTTTCACTGCCAACAATTAATCATAAATAGAAGGAATGTCTCACTGTTATACTCATATTATTAGGCAGTTGTTTTTAGTTGCTGTATCATGCTCAGATTATATTTGATTGTTTATTTAAACCTGCATATGTCAGGTGACATCAGTAGCAAAATTATTCCAATAAACCTAAAAATAAACTTTTCCATAAACATTTGCTCAACATTTAAAACAGAAAAGTTAATTCAAAAGAGAAAATCAAAATTTTCCTGTTTATTTTTTTTTAACTAAATTTGTAAATGGAATATTTCTTAAATATTCTTTGGGCTGCAGTCTTTATATCAAGTAAGTTAAAAAGTTAAAACAAAGGAAATAGAAGTTCTTTAAGAATGCTTAGTCCACCTCAAGACAAGCATTTAGACATCTAGTTCAAGGCATTAAATATTCAAATACTTGTTTGATAGCTAAGAAAGTACCTCAAAATTAGATAGCAGTAGAGGCCATATTTGTGGAGAAGGAAATGGCAATCCACTCCAATATTCTTGCCTGGAGAATCCCAGGGACGGAGGAGCCTGTTGGGTACTGTCTATGGAGTCACACAGAGTCGGACACAACTGATGTGACTTAGCAGCAGCAGCAGAGGCCATATTTGAACACAGATCAGTTTGAGCTAGAGTGCTCTAGTACACAAAGAGTAAAACATAAAGAATGTCAGGAAAAAAAAAATATATATATATATACACATATATACACTAATTCAAAAACAATTGCAGAATACAACATCAGATAACAGCAACAATTTGTGTTTTATATTAAAGTACTGATACAGGTTTCATGGAGGCAATACAAATTAATTGAGACTGAAACATTTCTGAATTCAGTCTAGTCTCTGACCACAAGTATCCTTTAAATTTTACCCTTTAGTCTCTCCTATTGAAATTGTTCTCTGACTACATCCAGGTTTCTCTTATTTCACATTCCTATTTCTTTTATTTTCCCCTTTAGAACCTGCCATTCCACTTGTTTACAAGAGAAAGCACCAACCTACTATCAGTTTTTGAAGCCGTATGTGGAACCTCTTTAAAATAACACTCTCCGACATACATCACAGCAAGATCCTCTATGACCCACCTCCAAGAATACTGGAAATAAAAGCAAAAATAAACACATTGGACCTAATTAAACTTAAAAGCTTCTGCACAACAAAGAAAACTATAAGCAAGGTGAAAAGACAGCCTTCAGAATGGGAGAAAATAATAGCAAATGAAGCAACAGACAAACAACTAATCTCAAAAATATACAAGCAACTACTACAGCTCAATTCCAGAAAAATAAACGACCCAATCAAAAAATGGGCCAAAGAACTAAATAGACATTTCTCCAAAGAAGACATAAAGATGGCTAACAAACACATGAAAAGATGCTCATCATCACTCATTATCAGAGAAATGCAAATCAAAACCACTATGAGGTACCATTTCATGCCAGTCAGAATGGCTGCGATCCAAAAGTCTACAAGCAATAAATGCTGGAGAGGGTGTGGAGAAAAGGGAACCCTCTTACACTGTTGGTGGGAATATAAACTAGTACAGCCACTATGGAGAACAGTGTGGTGATTCCTTAAAAAACTGGAAATAGAACTGCCTTATGATCCAGCAATCCCACTGCTGGGCATATACACTGAGGAAACCAGAATTGAAAGAGACACGTGTACCCCAATGTTCATCGCAGCACTGTTTATAATAGCCAGGACATGGAAGCAACCTAGATGTCTATCAGCAGATGAATGGATAAGAAAGCAGTGGTACATATACACAATGGAGTATTACTCAGCCATTAAAAAGAATACAGTTGAATCAGTTCTAATGAGGTGGATGAAACTGGAGCCTATTATACAGAGTGAAGTAAGCCAGAAGGAAAAACATAAATACAGTATACTAATGCATATATATGGAATTTAGAAAGATGGTAACAATAACCCGGTGTACGAGACAGCAGAAGAGACACTGATGTATAGAACAGCCTTTTGGACTCTGTGGGAGAGGGAGAGGGTGGGATGATTTGGGAGAATGACATTGAAACATGTAAAATATCATGTATGAAATGAGTTGCCAGTCAAGGTTCGATGCACGATACTGGATGCTTGGGGCTAGTGCACTGGGACGACCCAGAGGGATGGTATGGGGAGGGAGGAGGGAGGAGGGTTCAGGATGGGGAACACATGTATACCTGTGGCGGATTCATTTTGATATTTGGCAAAACTAATACAATTATGTAAAATTTAAAATTAAAAAAAAAAAAAGAATACATTTGAATCAGTTTTAATGAGGTGGATGAAACTGGAGCCTATTATACAGAGTGAAGTAAGCCAGAAGGAAAAACACCAATACAGTATACTAACGCATATATATGGAATTTAGAAAGATGGTAACAATAACTCTGTGTGTGAGACAGCAAAAGAGACACTGATGTATAGAACAGTCTTTTGGACTCTGTGGGAAAGGGAGAGGGTGGGATGATTTGGGAGAATGGCATTGAAATATGTATAATATCATATATGAAATGAGTTGCCAGTCCAGGTTCAATGCATGATACTGGATGCTTGGGGCTGGTGCACTGGTTTGACCCAGAGGGATGGTATGGGGAGGGAGGAGGGTTCAGGATGGGGAACACATGTATACCTGTGGCAGATTCACTTTGATATATGGCAAAACCAATACAATATTGTAAAGTTAAATAAAATAAAATTTTAAAAAAAGAGATGAAATAGTTACAATAAAATGATTTAAAATTCAAAAAAAAAAATACCCTCTTTGAAGAAATACTGAACATGTGTGGAACCTCTTTAAAATACCCCTTTGAATAAATACTGAACATGGTTTGAATTTATTACATTAAAATGTAAACTTTCTTGGAGATAGAATCATTGCTCCAACTTCAATTTTCTTGTAAAGTTGTATGCATGATATTTTACTAACTGCCTTATTGTAACATGGCTTCCATTTTAGTTCATCTGATTTGTACTCTTCTAGTCTGTCACTGTGGAGAAGGCAATGGCAGCCCACTCCAGTACTCTTGCCTGGAAAATCCCATGGACAGAGGAGCCTGGTAGGCTGCAGTCCATGGGCTTGCTAAGAGTTAAGATGACTGAGCGACTTCACTTTCACTTTTCACTTTCATGCACTGGAGAAGGAAATGGCAAACCACTCCAGTGTTCTTGCCTGGAGAATCCCAGGGACAGGGGAGCCT
The DNA here is from genome assembly GCF_032452875.1 of Bos javanicus. Classification (NCBI taxonomy): domain Eukaryota; kingdom Metazoa; phylum Chordata; class Mammalia; order Artiodactyla; family Bovidae; genus Bos; species Bos javanicus. Next base: position 53,236,841 of record NC_083878.1, read on the forward strand.
AGTGGGCTGCCCTCTATGGGGTGGCACAGAGTCGGACATGACTGAAGCAACTTAGCAGTAGCAGCAGCAACAGCAGCAGTCTGTCACTGGGCTTCCCTGGTAGCTCATTTGGTAAAGAATCCGTCTTCAATGAGAGAGACCTGGGTTTGATCCCTGAGTTGGGAAAACCCCCTGGAGGAGGACATAGCAACTCACTCCAGTATTCTTGCCTGGAGAATTCCACAGACAGAGGAGTATGGCAGGCTGCAGTCCATGTGGTCACAAAGAGTCAGATGTGACTGAGCAACTAAGCACAGCACAGCTGTCACTACCATTCTTAGCATATGACACAGAAGACAGTATCAATGTCTGTAATGTATTATATTATACATTATATTCATATTTTTTAAATTGAATAAGATATTGATTATATTATCAATGCATACACATATACACAGTGTTCTTTTTTTTTCCTTTGAGTCTTGTATATATACCAAAAGTCTTTAGTTTCTATTCTTAACGCACCTTTCCCTACTTCTCTAATGAATATTCTCATTTAAAAAGTGTTAGAAAGTTTTTCCCGCACTGAAGTTTCAATTCAATAAATAGATAAAAGTATATTTCATATGCACATTGCAGAATAAATAATGGAACATTTTGAATTTTTCTTCAACTTCCACAGAATAAATGATGCTGCTTTAGAAAGGCAATGGAGACTTCTGGATGAAATGAGCAAAAGATATCATGTAATTAATTGTAAAGTACTCTATAGCCCATTTGAATATATATATATAATATGCATTATATATTAAATTATATATATATATTATATATTATAATATGCATATATATTAAAATAGGAAGGTAGTTCTATAAATTTGTACTTTTAAATGAAGCAGAAAGATTTACAGATGGGAGTGAAAGTGAAAGTGAAGTCGCTCAGTCCTATCCAACTCTTTGCGACCCCATGGACTGTAGCCTATCAGGCTCCTCCGTCCATGGGATTTTCCAGGCAAGAGAGCTGGAGTGGATTGTCATTTCCTTCTCCAGAGGATCTTCCCGACCCAGGAATCGAACCCAGGTATCCCGCATTGCAGGCAGACGCTTTACCGTTTGAGCCACCAGGGTTATAATTTCAAGTCAAAGTAATATTTTTCTTGCCTCACACAATCCTATCTTCCTTTAAAATTTTCAAATGAAGATTTAGCAAAGAAGAATTAGGAGAGTCCTTTTTGAGGCTCTTGCCCTGGGACAATGAATGTTTACTTCTATGAAATGATAACAGAAAGTGTTGTTATTGCTTAGTTGCTAAGTTGTGTCTCTTTGTGATCCCATGGACTATATAGCCCACCAGGCTCCTCTGTCCAAGGAATTTTCCAGACAAGAATATGGGAATGAATTGCCATTTCCTTCTTCAAGGGATCTTCCTGTCCAAGGGATTGAATCCATGGCTCCTGCCATATCCCCTATATTACAGGCAGTTTCTTTATCACTGAGCCAAACAGGAAGCCCATACAAAAAGTGTATATAATTCTCCTTTTTATTTCTGTGTTCTCTGTTTTTGGCATGCTAAAAGTTTTAGCTGCATATATTTTATTCTTAGAGTTTCAGGTGGCACTAGTGGTAAAGAACCCACTTGCCTGGACAGAAGACTTAAAGGACACGGGTTTGATCCTTGGGTCAGGAAGATCCCCTGGAGGAGGGAATGTCAACCCACTTCAGTATTCTTGCCTGGAGAATCCCATGGACAAAGGAGCCTGTCGGGCTATGGTCCATAGTGTTGCAAAGAGTTCGACATGACCATAGCACCTTAGCACGCAGGCACATTTTATTTTTATAAACATTAACTCCAACAGTTCTTGATATTACAGTCTGAGGGCTCAATCCAAAGAAAGATATCATTGCTGTTTAGGGTGGGTTTTGAGCTTCAAAAGGGAGATTGGGGGAAAAGGACTTTGGACAGTTGCATTATTTAACATTTAGCAGATTTAAAAGCTTCCAGGTATTCAGTGTAAGGGTCTGGTTTGCAGTCAACGGAGTATGTCCATGTAGGATGTTTTTTTTTGTTTGTTTGTTTGTTTTATTTTATATTGGGCTATAGTTGATTTACAATGTTTTAGCTTCATGTGTACAGCAAAGTGATTCATTTATACACGTGTCTATTTTTTTCTTCAAATAATTTTCCCATTTAAATTATTACAGGATATTGAGAAGAGTTCCTTGTGGTATACATGAGTTTCATGTTGATTATCTGTTTTAAATAGTAGTGTGTATATGTCAGTCCCAATTTCCCAATTTATACCCCTTCTCCTTTTGTTATTACTCACTGACCTAGTTTATTAAAGAAATATTTTCTAAAGAAATTAAATAATGAAACTTATGTAGATATAAAGTAAACATGTGCTAAACATTTTATTTAGCTCACTAAAAAGAAGAAACCCATAATATATTGCAAACAATTTAAAAAACAATCCAAACAAAGTCATATTTTTTGATCAAAAATGTTTAAATGAATACACAAATTTAACCCAAACTGGATTTTCTCATATTGGAAATATGGAAAGTGAATAGAAACTCTTCTAAAGGAAATCAACCTTTCATTGGAAGGACTGATGATGAAACTGAAGCTCCAGTACTTTGGCCACCTGATGTGACAAGCTGACTCACTGGAAAAGAACCTGATGCTGGGGAAGACTGAGGGCAGGAGGAGAAGGGACGACAGAGGATAAGAGGGCTGGATGGCATCAGTGACTCAGTGGACAGGAGTTTGAGCAGGCTCCAGGAATTGAAGGACAGGAAGGCCTGGCATGCTGCAGACCATGGGGTCGCAAAGAGTTGGACACGACGGAACAACTGAATTGTACTAAACTGATATAATATGTGTGTATGTGATCACTGACCTAGAGGCAGACATCCTGGAATGTGAAGTCAAGTGGGCCTTAGAAAGCATCACTACGAACAAAGCTAGTGGAGGTGATGGAATTCCAGTTGAGCTTTTTCAAATCCTCAAAGATGATTCTGTGAAAGTGCTGCACTCAATATGCCAGCAAATTTGGAAAACTCAGCAGTGGCCACAGGACTGAAAAAGGTCAGTTTCCATTCTAATCCCAAAGAAAGGCTATGCCAAAGAATGCTCAAGCTACCGCACAATTGCACTCATCTCACACGCTAGTAAAGTAATGCTCAAAATTCCTCAAGCCAGGCTTCAGCAATATGTGAACATGAACTTCCTGATGTTCAACCTGATTTTAGAAAAGGCAGAGGAACCAGAGATCAAATTGCCAACATCCGATGGATCATGGAAAAAGCAAAAGAGTTCCAGAAAAGCATCTATTTCTGCTTTATTGACTATGCCAAAGCCTTTGACTGTGTGGATCACAATAAACTGTGGAAAATTCTGAAAGAGATAGGAATACCAGACCACCGGATCTGCCTCTTGAGAAATTTGTATGCAGGTCAGGAAGCAACAGTTAGAGCTGGACATGGAACAACAGACTGGTTCCAAATACGAAAAGGAGTTCATCAAGGCTGTATATTGACACCCTGTTTATTTAACTTATATGCAGAGTACGTCATGAGAAATGCTGGACAGGAAGAAGCACAAGCTGGAATCAAGAATGCCGGGAGAAATATCAATAACCTCAGATATGCAGATGACACCACCCTTATGGCAGAAAGGGAAGAGGAACTCAAAAGCCTCTTGAAGAAAGAGGAGAATGAAAAAGTTGACTTAAAACTCAATATTCAGAAAAGGAAGATCATGGCATCCGGTCCCACCACTTCATGGGAAATAGATGGGGAAACAGTGGAAACAGTGTCAGACTTTATTTTTCTGGGCTCCAAAATGACTGTAGATGGTGACTGCAGCCATGAAATTAAAAGACGCTTACTCCTTGGAAGAAAAGTTATGACCAACCTAGATAGCATATTCAAAAGTAGAGACATTACTTTGCCAACAAAGGTTTGTCTAGTCAAGGCTATGGTTTTTCCTGTGGTCGTGTATGGATGTGAGAGTTGGACTGTGAAGAAGGCTGAGCACCGAAGAATTGATGCTTTTGAACTGTGGTGTTGGAGAAGACTCTTGAGAGTCCCTTGGACTGCAGGGAGATCCAACCAGTCCATTCTGAAGGAGATCAGCCCTGGGATTTCTTTGGAAGGAATGATGCTGAAGCTGAAACTCCAGTACTTTGGCCACCTGATGCGAAGAGTTGACTCATTGGAAAAGACTCTGATGCTGGGAGGGATTGGGGGCAAAAGGAGAAGGGGACGACGGAGGATGAGATGGCTGGATGGCATCACTGACTCAATGGACTTGAGTCTCAGTGAACTCGGGGAGTTGGTGATGGACAGGGATGCCTAGCGTGTTGCAATTCATGGGGTCGCAAAGAGTCGGACATGACTGAGTGACTGATCTGATATATTCTCATAGTTGCTATCCATTTCTATGTGGTCCCTCTACATTCAGAAGCTACAAATTAGCCCTCAGTTCTTTAGAAAGAATTGCCCGATATATAGGTGTAGATTCAGTGTGTCCACGAGAGGAAGTGGGTCTTTCTACAGTACCATCTTGGACCCCTCTTAAAAGAATCCCTTCTTCTTAAATTATAAATAATAGCCCATTGTGTATTATCACAATTTGCTTACAATTCATCCGTAAATGGATGCTTAGTTTGCTTTCACATTTAGCTATTGTTAGCAATGATCCTATGCGCATGATTGTACAAATAGCTCTTCCATATCTTACTTTCAATTCTTCTAGGTATATTCCAGGATTGGAACTGTTGGATCATATGCTAATCTTAGTTTCTAATATTTTTAAGGAATCACTTTATTGTTTTCCACAGTGTCTGTACAATTTTACATTCTTACAACCAGTTCAGAAGTGGTTTAATTTCTCCATATACTCTCCAACATTTGTGAAATATCTTTTTCTTGATCCCATGTTTTACCTTGAGATTTTTGTTAGCTCTGTTTAATTCTACTACATTTGAAATGTTTGCTGCTGTCTTCCATGACACCACATAATATTAACTGTCTTATTGATATGATTTACCTTTGCCTCTTTTGTTCCTGATCTCTAAATGCCAGTATCCCTCTAATGTCTAATTACAACTCCTAAACTATTTTTATTAACTCTTCTTCTACTATGATTTAACCAAATTCTGTGCATGTAAACCAATTGCCAATAGATCCTACATATTTTTGTTGATCCTCCACGTGATAATTGAATCACTTTGAATTTTACAGTAGAATATATTAGAAAGGCAGTCTATCAAAAAATTCATACACATCATATATATATATATATATATATATATACACACATACACTCATTTTAGAATTCAAACTTGAATTCACTGTTATCCAATATTACACAAAACTACAGTGAAATAACTTATATTAGAGAGGCAGTCACTAGGGTATATGTTAATATTCTTATTATAAATGAGTTTATAGTTTATAATTGTTCAAGTAGATTACTGAATATATAATCTGGAAAAGTATAGTTCAGCTTTCATTCCCAAGTGATTGTAATTAATTTCATATATTCTCTAGAACATCAAGGGAAAATTAGTATCTAATAAAAATATCAGACAAATAAATGAAGAAATGTTAACTAATTATACTATTGACAATAATAGAAATCATTTGCTGCACTTGTATTATGTACAAAGCACTGAGCCAATTAAAGGTTTTACAAATATTCAGATTTAAATTCATGTAACAAAAAAGAGAAGAATGTTTTATTATTTTATTTTTCAGATGGGAAGAAAGTGGTGGAGAGTTCTAGCAAAATGTGGTCCACTGAAGAAGGGAATGGCAAACCACTTCAGTATTCTTGCCTTGGAATACCATGAACAATATGGAAAGGGAAAAAGATAGGACACTGAAAGATGAACTCCCCAGGTCAGTAGGTGCCCAATATCCTACTGGAGAACAGCAGAGAAATAACTTCAGAAAGAGAGAAGAAACAGAGCCAAAGCAAAAACAACAACCAGTTGTGGAAATCACTAGAGATAGAAGTAAAGTCCAATGCAATAAAAAACAATATGCCATAGGAACCTGGAATGTTAGGTCCATGAATCAAGGCAAATTCGAAATGGTCAAACAGGAGATGGCAAAAGTGAACATCGACATTTTAGGAATCAGCAAACTAGAATGGACTGGAATGGATGAATTTAACTCAGATTACCATTGAATCTACTACTGTGGGCAAAAATTCCTTAGAAGAAATGGAGTAACTATCATGGTTGACAAAAGAGCCTGAAATGCAGTACCTGGATGCAATCTGAAAAATGACAGAATGGTTTCTGTTCATTGCCAAGGTAAACCATTCAATATCACAGTAATTCAAGTCTATGCCCCAACCAGTAATGTTGAAGAAGGTGAATTTGAAAGGTTCTATGAATACCTACAAGACCTTCTAGAATGAACACCCAAAAAAGACATCCTTTTCATTATAGGGGACTGGAATGCAAAAGTAGGAAGTCAAGAGATATCTGGAGTAACAGGCAAATTTGGCCTTGGAGTACAGAATGAAGCAGGGAAAAGCTAACAGAATTTTACCAACAGAATGAACTGGTCATGGCAAACACTCTATTCCAACAACACAAGAGACAACTCTACACATGGACATCACCAGATGCTCAATAATAAAATCAGATTGATTATATTATTTGCAGCCAAAGATGGAGAAGCTTTATACAGTCATCAAAAAACAAGACCAGGAGATGACTGTGGCCCAGATCACAAACTCCTTATTGTAAACTTCAGACTTAAATTGAAGAAAGTAGGGAAAGCCACTAGACCATTCAGGTATGACATAAATCAAATCCCTTATGATTATACAGTGGAAATGACAAATACATCCAAGGGATTAGAACTGACAGACAAAGTACCTGAAGAACTATGGACAAAGGTTCATGGCACGGTACAGGAGGCAGTGACCAAGACCATTCCCAAGAAAAAGAAATGCAGAAAGACAAAACAGTTGTCTGACAAGGCCTTATAAATAGCTGAGAAAAGAAGACAAGCTAAAAGCAAAGGAAAAAAAAATGGATATACCCATTTTAAAGCAGATTTCCAAGCAATGCAAGGAGAGATAAGAAAGTTTCCTCAGCAATCAATGCAAAGAAATAGAGGAAAACAATAGAATTGGAAAGACTAGAGATCTATTGAAGAAAATTAGAGATACCAAGGGAACATTTCATGCAAAGATGGGAAAAATAAAGGAAAGAAATGGTACAAATCAAAAAGAAGCTGAAGATATTAAGAAGAGGTGGCAAAAATACACAGAAGAACTGTACAAAACAGATCTTCACAACCCAGATAATCATGATGGTGTAATCACTCACCTAGAGCCAGACATCCAGGAATATGCAGTCAAGTAGGCCTTAGGAAGCATCACTATGAACAAAGCTAGTAGAGGTGATAGAATTCCAGTAGAGCTATTTCAAATCCTAAAACAATGCTGTGAAAGAGCTGCACTCAATATGCCAGCAAATTTGGAAAACTCAGCAGTGGCCACAGGACTGGAAAAGGTCAGTTTTCATTCCAACCCCAAAGAAAGGCAATGCCAAAGAATGCTCAAACTATTGCACAATTGCACTCATCACACACACTAGTAAAGTAATGCTCAAAATTCTCCAAGCCAGGCTTCAACAGTATGTGAACCACGAACTTCTATATGTTCAAGCTGGTTTAGAAAAGACAGAGGAACCAGAGATCAAATTGCCAGCATCTACTGAATCATGGAAAAAGCAAGAGAGTTCCAGAAAAGCATCTATTTCTGCTTTATTGACTATGCCACAGCCTTTGACTGTGTGGATCACAATAAACTGTGGAAAATTCTGAAAGAGATAGGAATACCAGACCACCAGACCTGCCTCTTGAGAAATCTATAATGCAGATCAGGAAGCAACAGTTAGAACTGGACATGAAACAACAGACTATTTCCAAATTGGGAAAGGAGTACGTCAAGGCTGCATATTGTCACCCTGCTTATTTAACTTATGTGCAGAGTACATCATGAGAAATGCTGGGGTGGATGAAGTCCAAGCTGGAATCAAGATTTCCGGGAGAAATATCAACAACCTCAGATATGCAGATGACACCACCCTTATGGCAGAAAGTGAAGAAGAACTAAAGAGCCTCTTGATGAAAGTGAAAGAGGAGAGTGGAAAAGTTGGCTTAAAGCTCAATATTCAGAAAACTAAGTTCATGGCATCTGGTCCCATCACTTCATGGCAAATAAATGGGGAAGCAGTGGAAACAGTGAAAGACTTTATTATTCTGGGCTCCAAAATCACTGCAGATGGTGACTGTAGCCATGAAATTGAAAGATACTTACTCCTTGGAAGAAAAGTTATGACCAACCTAGATAGCATATACAAAAGCAGAGACATTACTTTGCCAACAAAGGTCTGTCTTGTCAAGGCTATGGCATTTCCAGTAGTCATGTATGGATGTATAGGACTATAAACAAAGCCGAAAACCAAAGAATCGATGCTTTTGAACTATGGTGCTGGATAAAATGCTTAAGAGTCCTTTGGACTGCAAGGAGATCCAACCAGACCATGCTAAAGGAAATCAGTCTTGAGTGTTCATTGGAAGGATTGATGTTGAAGTTGAAACTCCAATACTTTGGCCACCTGATGCGAAGAACTGATTTATTGGAAAAGACCCTGATGCTGGGAAAGATTGAGGGCAGGAGGAGAAGGTGACAACAGAGGCTGAGATCATCACTGACTCAATGGAGATGAGTTTGAGTAAACTCCGGGAATTGGTGATGGACAGGGAAGCTGTGGTCCATTGGGTCATGAAGAGTCGGACAAGACTGAGTGACTAAACTCAATTGAACTGAAGTGACCAACAGCATTTTGATAGTCTCAGGTGTATAGCAAAAGTGATTCAGAGAAACTAAAGTAATTCAGTTATGCATATACATATGTTTACTCCTCAGTCTCCCCTCTCATCCAGGCTTCCATAAAATACTGAGCAGATTTCCCTGTGTTATACAGTAGGACCTCGTTGGTAATCCATTTTAATACAGTAGTGTGTTCATGCTCATCCCAAACTCTCCAATTATCCCTTTCTTACTCTTCCTTGTAGTAACCAAAATTTTTCTCTAAGTCTGTGAATATTTTACAATTTAGTTCATTTGTATAATTTATTTTTAGATCCTGCATATAAGCAATTTCATAAGACATTTTCTTTCTGACTCACTTCACTCAGTATGATAATCTCTAGAATCATCCCTGATTCTATTATCCTGCAAATGGCATTATTTCATTTTTTCTAATGGGCTGAGTAGCATTCCATTGTACATATATCAGATCAGATCAGATCAAATCAGATCAGTCGCTCAGTCGTGTCCGACTCTTTGCAACCCCATGAATCACAGCATGCCAGGCCTCCCTGTCCATCACCAACTCCCGGAGTTCACTCAGACTCACGTCCATCGAGTCAGTGATGCCATCCAGCCATCTCATCCTCTGTTGTCCCCTTCTCCTCCTGCCCCCAATCCCTCCCAGCATCAGAGGCTTTTCCAATGAGTCAACTCTTCGCATGAGGTGGCCAAAGTACTGGAGTTTCAGCTTTAGCATCATTCCTTCCAAAGAAATCCCAGGGCTGATCTCCTTCAGAATGGACTGGTTGGATCTCCCTGCAGTCCAAGGGACTCTCAAGAGTCTTCTCCAACACCACAGTTCAAAAGCATCAATTCTTCGGTGCTCAGCCTTCTTCACAGTCCAACTCCCACATCCATACATGACCACAGGAAAAAACATAGCCTTGACTAGACGAACCTTTGTTGGCAAAGTAATGTCTCTGCTTTTGAATGTGCTACCTAGGTTGGTCATAACGTTCCTTCCAAGGAGTAAGCGTCTTTTAATTTCATGGCTGCAGTCACCATCTGCAGTAATTTTGGAGCCCAGAAAAATAAAGTCTGACACTGTTTCCACTGTTTCCCCATCTATTTCCCATGAAGTGGTGGGACCGGATGCCATGATCTTCGTTTTCTGAATGTTGAGCTTTAAGCCAACTTTTTCACTCTCCACTTTCACTTTCTTCAAGAGGCTTTTGAGTTCCTCTTCCCTTTCTGCCATAAGGGTGGTGTCATCTGCATATCTGAGGTTATTGATATTTCTCCCAGCAATCTTGATTCCAGCTTGTGTTTCTTCCAGTCCAGCATTTCTCATGATGTACTCTGCATATAAGTTAAATAAACAGGGTGACAATATACAGCTTTGATGTACTCCTTTTCCTATTTGGAATATTACTCTGTTGATGGACATTTAGTTTGCTTCCAAGTCTTGGCTGGTGTAAACAGTGCTTCAGTGAAAACGGGGTGCATGTATCCTTTCAGATCATCTTTTTCTCTGAATATATATGTCAAGGAGTGAGATTGGTATTTCTGTATCACCAATGTGCACTCCATACATAGAACAGATCAAGAGTTCCTATAAATAATTATCTAAATATACCATAGTTCATGGAATATATCTATTTTTAGTAGGGATATTGAACATGAGCTCTTGTGGCCATTTTGCCAAACAAATTCAGATGCTGGAATTGAAACTTTTATTTTTACAAAATATATTCTTCAGTGTTCTGTGTTTCTATGTCTCACATTACTGAAAAAATAGAAGGGCCACTAGTAGTGCAGCAGTTCTATTATTAATGAAGAATAGTGTATCCATTCTTTAAGTACATCTGAAGCTGTAATTTTTTTGTGATATAGCATTCTCACAATGTGTGATGAGAGATCAAATATACCCAAGACGGGAGGAAAATCAAAGACCTGCGATATATGGCCCATTTATTTTAATACTAGCATCCAGAATAAGAAAAAGCATGAAGTTTTCTTGTTTCTATGACAACCAGATATGGAAATTTCTCATTTCTAAAAAGGCTCTATGGATTTCATAAAATGAAGTTCAGAACTTTTAATCATAACAGATTTTTTACTTTCAAAAATATATGTTGCCCAAACATATTTGTATTTGTTTTCATATGATCATTTGAGAAACAAACTGTCTGAGACATTTTAAAATTCCTATAGAAATTCTAGGAGAGAAACCATATTTTTATTTTACATCCTCTGATTATAAATCATTGAATTTCCCATCAAATATCAAAAGCTTCATTGCAGAACAGCCTCCATCAATTGTGTTCATATAAGTTCAAGAGCTTGTGGGTTGGCAACAATCAGATGGATCCTGAACACAATGTATTTATTTACATTCCAGTGCTATAGGTAAACACAGGTGTATGCATATGTGTTATGCAGAGATGCATTGGATTTCTGATCAGAACCTCTTTGCTCCTTATTATGAATCTGTCTTCTGTTATCATCATTTTGTTTTTCTTGCCCATACCTTTCAAGATAACTTTTTGGGTCCCATTCAGTGACAATTTATGTAACACCAAGATCTTACCATACTTTGCAATACAAATTTCTACTCTAGGAATATTTCTATAACATTTAGAGTCTGTCAATATCTGTGTTATTTGCTTAATTAAGCAAAATTGTTTTGCACTCATTTATATTGGATGGGTAATGCAAACTTGGTTTGGCTAAGGACTGTTATCATTTTGTGAGTGCCTATTAAAGGTAGACATCTAAAAATCTGTCTGGAAACTCGCACAGATATGGCAGAAACATTTCAAAAAGTGAAATTTCACAGATATTGGGTATTACTGCTATTCATATAATTGACATGGAAGAAACACTTTATATCATGCTACTACTTTTTGCTCTTAATTTTTAAGATTAGCCATACAGAATGTTATTTTTTTGTTGTTGTTTTACAAAATGGGTAATTTCAACTGATCTGACTGAATATTTTCCTTTGATTACTCTCTGAATGCATAGAAGATATCACTGTGATGCTTGACAAAATTCCCCATATACATTCATCCTATGCCCCAGAGCTTTTATTTCTCCTTCCTTTTTCGAAAATTGTCTCCTCCTCATCCTCCTGAGATAGACTGCTATCTCAGCACATCTATCTTGGTGAATAGAATACCACCCTGATTTCACCTCTGTGAAGCACAGCTCTCCTCCTCAAATGAATTAGACTCACCTCACTGCTCTAAACATCTGTTTCAAAATCTTACTTTTAAGATGTTCTAATGAAAACAACCTAGGCTTTTGTAAGCCAGGTTGGGTGACTGTGCCTTTACTGTGGCGATACTTTTTAACTTCACAAATGCCTAGCTCTCTGTGATGTTCCTTACACCATGGAAGAAACTGTGGAATAGCATTTTCATTCATGCCTGAGTATTTGGCCTCCAGAAGGAGTTTTCTAAGTCCCTTGTTACATAAGTTGATAGCAGCTTTCCTGTTTCCCAGCCAAGACAATATTAAACACAGAAATGTCAGATTATTCCATAGCTCAAATCTTAGACTGGCATTCATAATATCCTACTCTATTCCCAATCTTGGTGAGTATGAAAAATGTCAAGAAGCTTGTACTTTCCATAAGACTCCTTAGACCTATTTTATATGGTCACTTATAATCTGATTATGTCCTGAAAATCTCTGATCTTTATTCTCATCACATTTAAGCTGCCTACACTGAGTAAAATCCATTAAAAGTTCTAAATTCACAGCTACTTCTAGGTTTAGGATCTCAGGAAATTTGTGGTATTTATACAGAAAGGAAACTGCACATGCAGTTCACTGTATCACATTTGAATTGGTGCTATAAATCATATGACTTCAGAAGGCACCATACCTTGCAGAGCCCATGACCCAGGCACTCTGACAAGATATAGGCATGGAGATAGATTACTTTGGTCAATGAGACATTAAGAGATTCAACACAAGTTGTGACTTAAAAAAATGTCTATGCATTTAACTCTTGCTCTCTTTCTCTGTGTTTGGAAATGAAAAACCAAAATGTGAACAAGCCTGAGTTAACCTCTACTTTGAGAAACCACTTTGAGTTGAATTGAAGCTCTCCAGTCAACAGCCTTCAAACTGCAAGATGTATGATTGAGGCCACCTGCTTTGGTCTTTTCATGTTGGATTAAAAAACACCCAAAATAAGGCTTAAAAAAAGTTTACTTTTTTTTTTTTTTTTCAGAGTACTGTGTTTGAGCATAGCTTGGCAGGGATGGCTCAACTCTGCTCTGCTTATCAGCTGGGTCAGGTTAAAAGCTTCTGGCTAAAGTTATCTGAAGACTTATACTTCCCTCATGGTTAATGCTGACTGTGAATTTGCTGTGTGAATTCCTCTGCATGGGAAATTCAGTGTGGTTTGTCTGTATGGTCCAGTTTGGACTTCCTTCTCAGCATGCTTGATTAGTTGAAGAACATGCATCTTAAGTAAGAGAGCTAGGTACAAACTGTATAGATTTTTTCATCCTAGCCTTGGAAATCATGCATCTGGTATGGGCCCATCCGTGTTCAAGGAGAGGAAATATGGACTCCAGTTCTCAGTGCAGGAAGGTCAATAGTGCGTGTAAGAATATAATAAGGAATGAAATGTGTACTGGTGTAGCCATTTTTGGATACTACATTTCAAATTATTCTAGACTATCTAGCCCTTTCTCACCTGCTAGTGCACTCGGTTCATGAATGAATCCAAAAGAGACCTATGTTAACAATCACCCAAATTGTTAATTTCATGTATTATAATCTTGTAAACAACAGTTGTTTTAAACCTCTGTGTTTTAGGCTGCTTTACAATGAACCAAAGGATGATATAATTATTGACACTGAGAGAAACAGTGATTTTGGAACAAATTCCAATGTATGTGATACTGGCTTGGGACTAATTTGTGGGCAGATGATAGAACTGCTAGGGATGGTTAGAAAATCAGCATGGAAATAGTTAATGTGGTGGAAAAACTATGAGAAAACTCAGGAAAGTTTGGAAAAGGGATGGTTTTCTCTGGACCCTCCACATATATAATAGCAGATATAATCGTATCACCTTGCTAGGATTAGGAATGCTTTCATATTTTTATTATCTCAAATATTACATTTTGGAGAAGGAAATGGCAACCCACTCCAGTACTCTTGCCTGGAAAATCCCATGGATGGAGGAACCTGGTAAGCTACAGTCCATGGGGTCGCAAAGAGTCAGACACGACTGAGCTACTTCACTTTATTACTTTTAATCTGATTTCATATTACTTAGGTGGGGAAGATCCCCTAGAAGAGGAAATGACAGCTGACTCCAGTATTCTTGCCTGGAGAATTCCATGGACAGAGGAGCCACAAAGAGTCAGAAATGACTGAAGCGACTTGGCACACACAATATTACTTTATGGACACATCTTCTAGGGCTCTGAAATGGCTATTTTACAAAAATATGACCTTACAGTTTTATCTACTTTGGTATGGAAACACTACACTACAATGCTCTCTCATCTTTGTAGCAGTATAGCTGTCTCAAAATGTACTTGCATGAGCTGGCATTGCAGTAGACTCTAGTATAGGTAGTCATGAGTTTCCTCTTATGCCTAAACCTCCAAAATTATCCTATGAAATGCATATGGTTGAATTTTAAAGTCCATATGCTATTTTATTTTATCTAGAGTGCTCAGAAGATTAAGAATGAAGACTACAGAAGTGCTGTTGTTCTGTCACTCAGTCGTGTCTGACCCTTTGCAACCCAAAGGACTGCAGCACTCCAGACCTCCATGTCCCTCACTATCTCCCAAAGTTTGCCCAAGTTCTTGTCCTTTGCATCAGTGATGCTTTCCAGCCTGAGGGTCCTAGAAATTGCCAAAATACATAGCACTTTTTTTTTAAGCATAGATCCATCCAGGGACATGGAATAAAAGTGAGTTCAAAGCTAATCTACAAAATAGTGCAAATAACTGAAAGTATTTTTGTATGTCTGACTGCAGACACTGTTCCTTCCATGGCATATATTATTTTATTCCTGTATCTTAGCTTTATTTCTCTTTGTTCCCTGGTAGAAATTCCTCCCCACCACCACCATCCCATACTTAGTTTCTTCTTAGTTTAATAAACTTTTAAGGCTTCCCTGATGGCTCAATGGGTAAACAATCTGCCTGGAGTGCAGGAAATATAGGTGATGAGGGCTCCATCCCTGGGTTGAGAAGATCCTCTGGAGAAGCAAATGGCAGCCCACTCCAGTATTCTTGCCTGGAGAATCCCTTGGATAGAGAAGCACGGTGGGCTACAGTTCACAGGATTGCAGAGTCAGATACAACTGAGCAACTGAGCATAGCTTATTAACACCAGAAAAGTCATATTCTGCATTCTGTTGATGTTAACAGAAAATGTAGAGAGATAGAACTCTGCTTGGTCTACTTATATCTGTAATAAGAAAGAATGATCAGACCCATCAGAATATTCTAATCTTTGAATAAGGGTGACTTTGCTCTCTCAAAAACTGTTGGGCAGATATGTGATCCAATTTCTACTCCAGTTTCAACATTTTTGTCTTTTGTGACTTCTTAATTTTGGTCTCTTAGCTGTATAATTAGATCACTTTGTCTTACCATATTTGGACTGAAAATTCACTGAGAGCACTTGGTTGCATTTAAGATGTACTTCATGCCTCTGAGGCATTTTGACTCATACCAGTTTTCATTTCCTCAAACATGGCTAAACTATGGTGCCTAATAGGACTTCCCAGGTGGTGCTAGTGTTAAAGAATCTGCTTTCTAATGCAGGAGACATAAGAGAAGAGAGTTTGATCCCTGTATTGGGAAGATCCCCTTTAGTAGGAAATGAAATCCACTCCAGTATTCTTGACTGAAAAATCCCATGGACAGAGGAGCCTGGAGGGCTACAGTCCATGGGATATCAGAGCTGGACACACACACACACACACACACACACACACACACAAGCCTAATAGGCTTTAAAGGTGGTGAATCTTGACCCAGACTTCAACCCTTTCTTTCTGTGGGAGGATCTGGGAGATCACGGTCTTACAGTCTCAAAAGAAAGAGAAACAAGAGTTTGGTGAGGTGGTGTTGCTGAAGTAAACAGAAAACACACTGAGTTATGAAAACGGTTCAAATTCTCACCCAGCACCATACAGTAGGTCGTCCTTTTTGGTTATCTATCTTATATATAGTAGTACATGTGTATTCATCCCAATGAAAGTCATTTCAAGTGGACAAGATAAAATTGAAGGAAGAAAAAAATATATTGTTCAAATGTATCGACTAATTAACATGCAGTATTGATTATTCAGACATTAAAAGGGTCAGAGTAAGCCAACTACAAATATTAACATGCCTCAATTAAAATTGATCATTAATTCTCATAGAAATATCAAGATATATTCATAAAGCCTCTTTTATATTTCTTTCACCTAAAGCCAAAGTAAAGGAGATGAAAGGTAGTTAAAAGGGTTATATATGCTTTTGCCCATCCTTTATGCTTGATTTCTTCCAGGCATGATTTGGATTTTATTGGACTTTCTCTCCAAATCTCTCCATCAATGTACAAACACTTTTTGATAAATATGCCCTTGATATTTGCATTGCTGTTCCAGATCTCCCTAATATACAGCATTTGCTATATATGCCAAAAACAAGTATACTGTAAAGTTCTCTTTTTTCCTTATGCCATATTCCATTACTTCGAGAAAGCAGTATGTAAATAAACATAGCATTTAAGATTTGAAACTCATTTTAATTCTCTTGTAATGACTTCCACAGTGCTTTCAAAATGAATGTCAATATCTCTGCAAGATACAAACTCATGAGCTTTTTCAGATATCTCCATAATTTGTCTCCCACCTTCTATATCATGACTTTATGAAGACTATAAAGGAGTCTTGCTTTACTTATCTTCCAAACTATTCTATTTTTATGTCAAAAATATTAAAATGTATGTTACCCAATATATATTTTTGTGGGTTTCCAAAACATTTATTGATTAAAAAATCAGATGTTTGATCAAACCTATCACTAATTAATGAAGAGACTTTTTTTTTTTTTGCAATCTGACTCAGACGGTAAAGCGTCTATGATTCGGGAGACCCGGGTTCAATCCCTGGGTTGGGAAGATCCCTTGGAGAAGGAAATAGCAATCCAATCCAGTACTATTGCCTGGAAAATCCCATGGACAGAGGAGTCTGGTATGGTAGGCTACAGTCCATGGGGTCGCAAAGAGTGGGACATGACTGAGCGACTTCACGTTCACATTCAAGTTGTATTTAGTGTAAATCAATTGCTTCCTTTCTACTATTTTTTTTTTAAGTAAATGTAACCTTGAGAAAAATTGTAAATCCAGAAAAGCTAGTGGATATCACCTCTAATCTCATCCATTGTGTTTTGGTGGAACAAATGCTTCTCTTTTTCTTTCCCACTAAGAATGTCATGGCTAACATAAGCTCCTGCCAATCCAGTTTTCTCCATCAAAACATATTTATTTCAAAAAGGACATATGGAACACCTAATGTTCCAAAGATAGGAGTAAGCACATGGGATAAAGATCTGACTTAATAAAATCTACCTTATACTAGGAAAGATGTACAACTATCAAGATACAATACTAGTTGGTTAATTTGGTTTCTGTTTTAAATCGCGTTTTATTTTTGTGCTTGCAAAAGTAAAAATTAATCCTGTCACCATGATCAATATTTCGTTTCTGTAGAAACAGATGGAATCAGATGTGGCTCTTGAAATACTTCTTTTTCTCCAAGGTAACACCAGAAAAAATAAGTCCTGCTTGAGCAAGCTCACTCTGAAAAAAATTAAAATGCATAAATAATTTTATACACCTTATTTAATGTCAGAAACTCTCATGTGGTATGAAATAAATTATAATTCTGCACAAGAATTTTTCAGCCTGGAATATCTCAAGTATGTTTTTATTTTTTATTTTTTTTCCTTTAGGAGTATCATAATGTTACAAATTTAGTTAAGTTAGTGTTAAACAACTTTGCAAGTTTTTAGAAGCGATGTCTAAAATCAATATTATCATTCACTGGACCAAAAGAATTAAAAATATCACTTTCTTGTTCATAAAACTTTTTTTCTAGGAAGCTCCTGAGTGTATATATAAATTTTAATGTTGCCTTATTTTTTCACTCATTGATTTATTTGAGCTGTATATGGAAAAGTAGAAATAATATTTGATATCAGAGTTAAAAATAGTTCTAATTAAAAAAGATAATTCCAATGTATAGCATATTTCTGTTCATTTGAGTTAAAATAAAACTGTCACGCTTCATTTCAAATTCAATTATTCTGATCAATGTAGACAGACAATTCAACCCTTTAGGGTAACCTATGTTTTTTTTGTTTGTTTGTTTGTTTTTGTAAATTATTTTTTCTAAATATTTGAAATATTTAGAATAAATATTATTTATGTATAAATAATAAAATATAAATAAAATAAAAATAAAAAATATTTCTAAATAACTCCACTTTGTCAAAATGTATCTCATTAAAAATCTTTTCCATTGGATATTTATGAAGAATCCAATTTACTCTGTAATGTAAGATTTTCCTAATTTAACTTGACATAGAGTCACAGATTAACATTTGTAAACCCTAAAATAAAGATGATCCTCAGCATATGTTTGCATATTTGCATTATTTTAATGCATACTTATATCTCTTTCCTATGACATAAGACTTGTATTTTATTGATATATATCTAATGCTAGAACATTGCTTGCTATAAGTAAATATTCATGATCTATTATGAAAGAAATAAAGAACTAAAGATGAAGAGAGAGAAGAAGAAAGAAGAGAGGGAGGAAGGAAAGCAGGGAGAGAAAATGTGAGGGAAGAAAGGAGGAAGAGGAGTAGGAAAGAAAAAAAATAAGAGAGTGGTAAATCTTTTCCGGGCTTCCCAGGTGGTGCTAGCTGTAAAGAACCTGCTTGCCAATGCAGGAGACAGTAAGAGACATGAGTTCAATCCCTGAGTGGGGAAGATCCCCTGGAGGCAGGCATGGCAACTCACTCCACTATATCTGCTTGGAGAATCCCAGAGACAGAGGAGCCTGGTAGGCTACATCCAAGGGGTCGCAAAGAGTTGGACACAACTGAAGCAACTTAGCATGCAGCCACACAAACCTCTTTTTGATGATTAGGACTGAGAAAGCACTTATGAATTCATTCAATTTCTACCCTGAGTACTCTACAAATTCTATACTCTTGAGTTCTATACTCTTACTGTCATCTTGTATGATGACAGTAAGGAAATGACTCTCAGAGCTAGGAATTCTCTGTGAAAGAGTCATGGCTTACATACAGAATATTATTTTTCCTATCCTTTAATTAAACTGTCTGTGAGCAGAATGCTATGAACATATTATTCATAACCCCTGCTCTTGAATTCTCTTACCAAACAATGTTCAAATAATAGTATTTCCGAAGTAGAAAAAAGTGAAGTCACTCAGTCGTGTCTAATTCTTTGTGACCCTGTGGACTGTAGCCTACCAGGTTCCTCCATCCATGGGATTCTCCAGGCAAGAATACTGGAGTGGGTTGCCATTTCCTTCTCCAAGAGATCTTCCTGACCCAGGGATCGAACCCAGGTCTCCCACACTTCAGGCAGATGCTTTACTCTCTGAGCCACAAAAGAAGGCCCATCCCCAAAGTATTCTCACTTAAAAAGCGAAATCTTAGCAGAAAATATTTCAAAAATTTCAGTTTTGTAGTAAACCTAGTGCCCCCTTCCCACCTATCAAGAATTTCAATGACTACTATAACATATTACATACTTATACTATTTGAAGTAATCTAGTTTCTTTGGGCTAGAAAATTATTAAAAACATCTTCTTAAAAAATATCATCCTTATAATAGGGAGCAAGGAAAAAGAGTCATCCTTCTAACTTTAACTGAATCTGACTCACTGGAATAATGCTACCTACATAGAATCTGCATTAAATATGGATTTGTCATTTGCTGCTTTCCACCTGCTATTGACTATGCGGCAATTCACAAGAACTAATTAAAACCTTATTTCTTGTTATTAAAAAAAAAATCTCCCAAGAAAATTAGCTGTATCAATGAGTAAAGCAATCAAAAATTAAGGTGGAAATGAAAAAGGAAGGCCAAAGTAAATTTGACTACTGTTTCCAGGGATCTCTGCATAATCCCATTTACCTACATCTGTAAATATTCAACTCATGGTGAGTTTCCAGGAAACCAGTCTTCTTGTTGGTGGCTAGAACTTCCAGGTTCACAATTAGCACAGGCTGCAGTTGGGGTCAAGAGAGCTCCTACTCTTCATCAATCTCAAGAGACTTCAGAAAATTTTTTTCAGCCATCCTCAACATATCATGTAATATTATCATTCTAAGTCACAATAAAATAAATTCCTGTGGCTAGCCATCTATTCTTTTTTTTAATCTTTACAGAATAACTACTGTGTCCATAATTACCTTCAACTCAATCTCCCACAAAACATTCAAATATATCCCAAGGAAATCCTAATTGTGGTTATATTAAAATAATAAAATGTAATAAGAAAATGAATAATATTGATGACAGCAAAACTCACACACTGTTATTTTCTCTTCAAAACATCCATTTTATAAGTTAAGGTAAATTATACATATTAATTAACAAGTTGCTTATACATTCAGGTTGTTTACTATATATTTAATCTTACTTATATCTTGATTATTTTTCTTTGGAGAGTCAAACAAGATGTTGATATAAGTGAAACCTGAACTCCTCTCCTCCATAAATTCACAATTTTCAGATCCAAATTGAGCAGTTATCTATGAAAAAGACCCAAAAACTAACTGAGGGACAGTGACTCTTACATATTGGACAAGTAAGAAGGTACTTACACTGAAACAGACAAGAAAGGTTGAGGCACTTAACATAAATCCCACCATGGCAGAATGCCATACAAAGAGAACCTCAACTCCCAGCTCCTTCATGGGGTGTGAAGAGTTTGGATCCCACATCTAGTGTCCCAAATTTTAAGATTCCCCAGTCAGGGGTTAGGCCCCCAAAACACCGATTTCTGAAAGGCAATGAGGTTTTCACCCAAGAGACCCACAAGACAACAACAAACAAAGAAGCAGGTCTTAGTGGACTCACAGAGCATGTGTGTGACTGTCTCCTCAGGACTCAGCTTAGTGAGGATGGGCAAAA
Source organism: Bos javanicus (assembly GCF_032452875.1). Lineage (NCBI taxonomy): Eukaryota > Metazoa > Chordata > Mammalia > Artiodactyla > Bovidae > Bos > Bos javanicus. The sequence continues at coordinate 53,257,887 of NC_083878.1, forward strand.
TTGCACACCTCTCAGTCTTTGTTTGAAAGGAGTTTATTTGCATACTTTAAAAGCTTCTGCCTAAGGGCCGGGATTCTATTTTAACAGATATCTTAGGGGTTAGCTCAAGCCCCATCCAGAGACTAAGGTAGGTCAGAGGAGACCTCTCCAAAATTTTTCCTCCAACCTGCTCCAATAATAAAAGAGAGTCACTGGTGTTTTCCTGGTAAAGCTTGTACACACATCTCATGCCCCAGCCCTTGCAGCTGTCAGCCAGGGACAGGCCCATAGTTAGTATGGCTCTGATGGTCAATGACACTTGCCTTCTCCAGTAAAACAGTTCAGTTCAGTTTAGTTGCTCAGTTGTGTCTGACTCTTTGTGACCTCATGAACCACAGCACTTCAGGCCTCCCTGTCCATCACCAACTCCCGGAGTCCACCCAAACCCATGTCCATTGAGTCAGTGATGCCATCCAACCATCTCATCCTCTGTCGTCCCCTTCTCTTCCTGATCTCAACCTTTACCAGCATCAGGGTTTTTCAAATGAGTCAGCTCTTTGCAACAGGTGGCCAAAGTATTGGAGTTTCAACTTCAACATCAGTCCTTCCAATGAACACCCAGGACTGATCTCCTTTAGGATGGACTGGTTGGACCTCCTTGCAGTCCAAGACACTATCAAGAATCTTCTCCAACACCACAGTTCAAAAGAATCAATTCTTTGGCACTCATGATCCTTTATAGTGCAACTCTCCATGTATAGTCCATCCATATATGACCACTGGAAAAACAATAGCCTTGACTAGATGGACCTGTGTTGGCAAAGTAATGTCTCTGCTTTTTAATCTGCTGTCTAGGTTGATCATAACTTTCCTTCCAAGGAGTAAGCGCCTTTTAATTTCATGGCAACAATCACCATCTATAGTGATTTTGAAGCCCAGAAAAATAAAGTTTCTCACTGTTTTCACTGCTTCCTCATCTATTTGCCATGAAGTGATGGGACTGGATGCCATGATCTTAGTTTTCTGAATGTTGAGCATTAAGCCAACATTTTCAGTCTCCACTTTCACTTTCATCAAGAGGCTTTTTAGTTCCTCTTCACTTTCTGCCATAAGGGTGGTGTCATCTGCATATCTGAGGTGATTGATATTTCTCCCAGCAATCTTGATTCCAGCTTGTGCTTCCTGCAGCCCAGCGTTTCTCTTGATATTCTGCATATAAGTTAAATAAGCAGGGTGACAATATACAGCCTTGACATATTCCTTTCCTCATTTGGAATCAATCTGTTGTTCCATGTCCAGTTCTCACTATTGCTTCCTGGCCTGCATACAGATTTCTCAAGAGGCACGTCCGGTGATCAGGTATTCCCATCTCTTTTGGAATTCTCCACAGTTTATTGTGATCCACAGTCAAAGGCTTTGGCATAGTCAATAAAGCAGAAATATATGTTTTTATGGAATGTTCTTGCTTTTTCCATGATCTAGCAGATGTTGGCAATTTGATCTCTGGTTCCTCTGCCTTTTCTAAAACCAGCTTGAACATCTGGAGGTTCATGATTCATGTATTGCTGGAGCCTGGCTTGGAGAATTTTGAGCATTACTTTACTAGTGTGTGCAATGAGTGCAATTGTGCAGTAGTTTGAGCATTCTTTGGCATTGCCTTTCTTTGGGATTGGAATGAAAACTGACCTTTTCCAGTCCTATGGCCACTGCTGGGTTTTCCAAATTTGCTGGCATATTGAGTGCAGCACTTTTACAGGATCATCTTTCAGGATTTGAAATAGCTTAACTGGAATTCCATCACCTCCACTAGCTTTGTTCATAGTGATGCTTCCTAAGGCCCACTTGTCTGGCTCTAGGTGAGTGTGAGTGATCACACCATCGTGATCTTCTGGGTCATGAAGATCATTTTTTGCATAGTTCTTCTGTGTATTCTTCCCACCTCTTCTTAATATCTTCTGCTTTTGTTAGGTCCATAACATTTTTCTCCTTTATTTTGCCCATCTTTGCATGAAATGTTCCCTTGGTATCTCTAATTTTCTTGAAGCGATCTCTAGTCTTTCCCATTCTATTGTTTTTCCTCCATTTCTTTTCATTGATCGCTGAGGAAGGCTTTCTTAGCTCTCCCTGTTATTCTTTGGAACTCTGCATTCACATGCATATATCTTTCCTTTTCTTCTTTGCTTTTCACTTCTCTTCTTTTTACAGCTATTTGTAAGGTCTCCTCAGACAGCCATTTTGCTTTCTTGCATTTCTTTTTCTTGGTGATGATCTTGATTCCTGTTTCTTGCACAATGTCACAAACCTCTGTCCATAGTTCTTCAGGCACTCTGTCTATCAGATCTAGTCCCTTAAATCTATTTCTCACTTCCACTATATGGTCATAAAGGATTTGATTTAGGTCATACCTGAATGGTCTAGTGGTTTTCCCTACTTTCTTCAATTTAAGTCTGAATTTGATGATAAGGAGTTCAAGATCTGAGCCACAGTCAGCTCCTGGTCTTATTTTTTCTGACTGTATATAGTTTCTCATCTTTGGCTGCAAAGAGTATAATCAATCTGATTTCAGTGTCGACCATCTGGTGATGTCCATGTGTACAGTCTTCTCTTGTGTTGTTGAAAGAGGGTGTTTGCTATGACCAATGAATTCTCTTGGCAGAACTCTGTTAGTCGTTGCCCTGCTTCATTCTGTACTCCAAGGCCAAATTTGCCTATTACTCCAGGTATTTCTTGACTTCCTACTTTTGCATTCCAGTCCCCTATAATGAAAAGGACATCTTTTTTGGGTGTTAGTTCTATAAGGTATTATAGGTCTTCATAGAACCATTCAACTTCAGCTTATTCAGCATTACTGGTCCGGGCATAGACTTGGATTACCGTGATATTGAATGGTTTGTCTTGGAAACGAACACACAGTAACACAGGGTTAAAACAAACAAAGCAGCAGTTCTTAACAGGTTCAGGAGCACTTGTTACCTATATACCTACATATAGTACAGAGGGAAAAGGCAAAAATATCTGTTTCTCCTTAGAATGGGCTTAACTACACACTTTCTAACATTTTGTCTGAGGATACAGCTTCTAACCAGCCTGAATCTAGGTGCTGACAGTGATCCTCATATTAGGGTATCCAAGGGTCTTTGTAACACTCCAAATACTGAAGGCCACTAAGAATAAAGAAGCCAGTTTAGACTATCACAAAAACTTCAACAACAATTAATAGCATAGGCTAGAAAACTGACAATTTTAATCTCATATACTGGGCTATTTTGTTACATTGGGGAAGGTAGCTGTTTTCTGTAAAGTATAGAAAGCAACACAGGAGAATCAAGAAGAATAAAGAAACAGAAGAACATTTTCCAAACACAATAGCAATAAAAATATCCAGACATAGATCCTAATGAAACAGAGATAAATGATTTACTTGATTGAAAGTATAGAATCAGTCCTAAATAAATTCATTACGGTCAGTATAGTTATGCATGAACAAAGTGAGAAAATCAACAAGGAGATAGAAAATATAATAAAAGAGTCAAACAGAAATCACAGAAGTGGGGATAAATAGAACAAAAAAATTCCACAGAGAGGTTCAATATAAGACTATCAGGTGCAAGACAGGATCAGCAAACTAAAATTCAGGGTAGTGGAATTCATCCAAAAAATGAAGCAAACATTATAACAAATGAAAAAGAGTGAAAATAGTTTAAGGGACATTGCAACATCACTAAGTAGACCAAAATTTGCATTACAGATATCTCAAAAGGAGTAGAGAGGGAGAAAGTGACAGAAAGATATTCAAAGAAAGAAGGGCTGAAAACTTCCCTAACATGGGAGAATAAACATCTAGATCCAAGAAGTCCATAGAGATTACTAACAAGTTCAATTCAAAGAGACTCACACAGTGACACATAATAATTAAATTGTTGAGTTAAAGAAAAGGAATTTTAAGGGCATCAAGAGAAAAGCAACATGTTGCATAAAAGAGAACCCATAAAAGATTATGTGTAGACCTTCTGCAGAAATGTTGCAGGTCTAAAAAGAGTGGGATGATATGTTAACACACTTAAAAAAAAAAAAAAGGTGAAAAAACTCCAACCAACACACTCCTATTCGGAATAGAAAATGAGATGAAGAGTTGCAGATGAAAGATAAAGGACTGTATCACTGCAAGACTGCCCCATGAGAAATATTATAGAAAATTCTTTAAGCTGAAATGAAAGAACACTAGCTAGTAACAGGAAAATATATGAAAGCATAAAACACACTGATAAGAGTACATGTATGGTTAAATTCAAAATATGATAATGTAATTTTGATACTTATATTATTTATAACTCCAGTATGCAAAATAAATGTATTAAAATAACTATTACTACAATAATTTTCTAATGGATTGATCATGTAAAATGATGCAAATTGTGATAACAAAAAGTAAAATTTGTTGGGAGAGCTTTTTTATGCATGCAAACATTAGTTATTATCAGATTAAAACAGACTTAAAATATATTTTATGAACCCTCATGGTAATCATAAGCAAAAGTCTTTAATAGCTACACAAAATATTAAAGAAAACAGAGTGCCACTACAAAAAAAAAAATCATAAAATCACAGAGAAAGAGAGCAAGAGAGGAAGAAAAAAACAGTTATTGAAAAGGAACCAGAAAACAATTAAATAATGAAAATACTATCTATCATGTTAACAATAACTTTAAATATAAAAAGATTAAATTATCAAGTTGGAAGAAATAGAATGGCTTAATCAGTTCAGTGGCTTAATCGTGTCTGACTCTGCAATCCCATGGACTGCAGCACTGGAGGCTTCCCTGTCCATCCAATTCCCGGAGCAGACTCAAACTCATGTCCACTGCTTCAGTGATACCATCTAACCATCTCATCCTCTGTCATCCCCTTCTCCTCCCGCCTTCAATCTTTCCCAGCATTGGGGTCTTTTCCAAAAAATTGGTTCTTCCAATCAGGTGGTCAAAGTATTAGAGTTTCAGCTTCAGCATCATGCCTTCCAATGAATATTCAGGAATGATTTCCTTTAAGATTGACTGGTTGGATCTCCTGGAGAGTCTCCAAGAGACTCTCAAGAGTCTTCTTCAACACCACAGTTCAAAAACATCAGTACTGTTACCATCTTTCATGTTGATATATGGCAAAACCAATACAAAAAATATTGTGAAGTTAAAAAATAAAATATAAAAAAAAAATTTAAAAAAAAAACAACAAAAAGAAAAACATCAATACTTTGGTGCTCAGCTTTCTTTATAGCTCAACTCTCACATTCATACATGAATACTTGAAAAACCATAGCTTTGCCTAGATGGACTTTTGTTGGTAAAGTAATATCTCTTCTTTTTAATATGCTGTCTAGGTTGGCCACAGCTTTTCTTCCAAGGAGCAAGAGTCTTTTAATTTCATGGTTTCATTCACCATATGCAGTAATTTTGGAGCCCCCAGAAATAAAGTCTCTCACTGTTTCCATTGTTTCCCCATCTATTTGCCATGAAGTGATGGGACTGGATGCCATGAATTTACTTTTCTGAATGTTGAATTTTAACCCAACTTTTTCACTCTTCTTTTTCACTTTCATCAAGCGGCTCTTTAGTTCTTTATCACTTTTTGCCACAAGGGTGGTGTCATCTGCGTATCTGAGGTTACTGATATTTCTCCCAAGAAAAAGGAATGCAAAAATTCAAAACGGTTCCCTGACGAGGCCTTACAAATTGCTGAGAACAGAAGAGAAGTGAAAGGCAAAGGAGAAAAGGAAAGTATACCCATTGGAATGCACATTTCCAAAGAATAGCAAGGAGAGCTAAGAAAGCTTTCCTCAGCGATCAATGCAAAAAAAAAAAAAAGAGGAAAACAATAGAACGGGAAAGACTAGAGATCTCTTCAAGAAAATTAGAGATTCCAAGAGAATATTTCATGCAAAGATGAACACAATAAACGACAGAAATGGTATGGACCTAACAAAAGCAGATGATATTAAGAAGAGGTGGCAAGAATATACAGAAGAATTATACAAAAAAGATCTTCATGACCCAGATAATCATGATGGTGTGATCACTCACCTAGAGCCAGACATCCTGGAATGTGAAGTCAAGTAGGCCTTAGGAAGCATCACTACAAACAAAATTCGTGGAGGCGATGGAATTCCAGTTGAACTATTTCAAATACTAAAAGATGATGCTGTAAAAGTGCTGCACACAATACGCCAGCAAATTTGGAAAACTCAGCAGTGGCTGCAGGACTGGAAAAGACCAATTTTCATTCAAATCCCAAAGAAAGGCAATTCCAAAGAATGTTCAAATTACCACACAATTGCTCTCCTCTCACACACTAGTAAAGTGATACTCAAAATTGTCCAAGCCAGGCTTCAACAGTACATGAACCATGAATTCCCAGATGTTCAAGCTGAATTTAGAAAAGGCAGAGGAACCAGATGTCAAACTGCCAACATCCGTTGGACCATTGAAAAAGCAAGAGCGTTCCAGAAAAATATTTACTTTTGCTTTATTTACTACACCAAAACCTCTGTCTGTGTGGACCACAGCAAACTGTGGACAATTCTTAAAGAGATGAGAATACCAGACCACCTGACCTGCCTCCTGAGAAGTCTGTATACAAGTCAAGAAGCACCAGTTAGAACTGGACATGGAACAACAGACTGGTTCCAAATCAAATAAGCAGTGCATCAAGGCTGTATATTGTTTATTTAACTCTCCTTCTTTAACGTATATGAAGAGTACATCATGTGAAATGATGGGCTGGATCAAGCACAAACTGGAATCAAGATTGTTTGAGAATGGCTTAATAGGTAAAGATTAATATATATATACATATATATATATGTATATATATATATATAGGATACATATAAGATACTCACTTCAGCTTTAAGAACACATAGACACTAAAAGTAAAGGAAGGAAAAAGATATTCCTTGCAAATCAAAACCAAAAGAGACTAAGTGTAACTATAGTTAGACAAAGTATACTTTAAATAAAATGTTATAGAAGCAAAAAAGGTCATCATCATCATAAATGCACCAATCCATCAAAGAGTTATACTATCAGCATCTGTTTATGCATCCAATATAGGAATATCTAAATATCTAAAGCATGGAGAAGGAAATGGCAACCCATTCCACTATTCTTGCCTAGAGAATCCTGTGGACAGAGGAACCTGGTGAGCTGCCATCTATGGGGTGGCACAGAATTGGACTCGACTGAAGCAACTTAGCAACAGCATTAGCAGCAAATACATAAAGCAAATATTAATAGATCTAAAGGGAGATAAAGATGGCAAAACAATAAAAGTAGGGGACTTTGATACTCTGCCCTAAATAATGGATAGATTATCCAAGACAGAAAATAAAAAAGAAATCATTGAACTTAAACTCCATATTAGAAAAGAAGACATAATAGACATTTTCAGAACATTCCTTCCAACATCAGCAGAATACATATTCCTTTCAACTGTATTTGGAACATTTTCCAAGATAGGTCATAGTCAAGTTTGGCAATAAATCAAGTTTTAATAAATTTAAAGATATTAAAAATATATCAAGCATATTTTCCAATCATAAAGACATAAAAGTAGAAATAAATTACAAGAATAAAATTCAAACATTCAGAAAAATTTAGAGATTAAGCAGTGTAATCCTGAACAACCTATGGGCCAAAGGGGAAAAAAAAAAAATCAAAGATATCTTGAGACAACTGAAAATGGAAATACCAGCTATCAAAAACAGTTTTACCAGGGAAGTTCACAGTGAAACATGCTTATATTAAATTTAAAAATCTCAAATAAACAATCTAATGTTACACTTCAAGGAACTGGAAAAATAACCCTGAATATTATTGGAAGGAAGAAAATGGCATAGCTCAGGTGGCAATAAATGAAATAAAGACAGAAAAGACAAAGCTAAGAGTTGACATATTGAAAAGATAAACAAAATCAACACACTTTTAACTACACTTACCAAAGAACAATAGAGAGAGGAAAAACATTAAATCTGATAATACAAAATTACAAAGAAATATTAGACAACTATGAATAATTATACACCAACAAATTGGACAAACCAATAAGAAATAGATAAATTCCTGTAAACACACAACCTATCAAATCTAAAACAAAATAAATAGAAAATCTGAACAGACCAATTACCATTAATAGTAAGGAGATTCAATTTGGTTACTGAATCAGTAACTGAAACTTTCCCAAAAAGAAAAGTACAGAATCAAATAGCTTTGTTGATGAATTCTATCAAACAGTTAAAGAAAAATTAATACGAAATCTTCTTAGGTTTGTTCCAAAAATAGAAGACAAGAGAATATTTCCAAACTCATTTTATTAAGATCGTATAACCTTTTTTTTTTTTTTAAGATCGTATAACCTTGATACTTACGCCAGACAAGGAAATTACAAGAAAAGAAAATTATACAACATTATAACTGCATGTATGCAAAAATCCTCAATAAAATATTAGCAAATTGAATTCAATAAGACATAGAAGGATCTTACACCATAATTAAGCAGAATTTATCCCAGAGATTCAAGGATAGTTCAGCATCCACAAATCAATCAATGTGATACATCCACTTATAAAAATAAAATATAAAAACTATGATTATCTCAATACTTGCAGAAAAAGCACTAGACAAAAGTCAACATCTATTCATAATAAAAAATCTCAACACACTGGGGATAAGGGAAATTAATCTCAAAATAATAAAAAAAATACATATATAAGCCCTTAGCTAATTACCTATATGCAGATCAGGAAGCAACAGTTAGAACTGGACATGGAACAACAGACTGGTTCCAAATAGGAAAAGGAGTACGTCGAGGCTGTATATTGTCATCCTGCTTATTTAACTTATATGCAGAGTACATCATGAGAAACGCTGGGCTGGAAGAAACACAAGTTGGAATCAAGATTGCTGGGAGAAATATCAATAACCCCAGAGATGCAGATGATACCACCCTTATGGCAGAAAGTGAAGAGGAACTCAAAAGCCTCTTGACGAAAGTGAAAGAGGAGAGTGAAAAAGTTGGCTTAAAGCTCAACATTCAGAAAACTAAGATCATGGCATCTAGTCCCATCACTTCATGAAAAATAGATCGAGAAATAATGGAAACAGTGAGAGACTTTATTTTGGGGGGCTCCAAATCACTGCAGATGGTGACTGCAGCCATGAATTAAAAGATGTTTGCTCCTTGAAAGAAAAGTTATGACCAACCTAGACCGCATATTAAAAAGCAGAGACATTACTTTGTCAAAAAAGGTCCTTCAAGTCAAGCCTATGGTTTATCTAGTGGTCAGGTATGGATGTGAGAGTTGGACTATAAAGAAACAGTTGGACTATAAAGAAATGTGAGTGCCAAAGAATTGATGCTTTTGAACTGTGGTGTTGAAGAATACTCTTGAGAATCCCTTGGACTGCAAGGAAATCCAACCAGTCCATCCTAAAGGAGATCAATGCTGAATGTTCATTGGAAGGACTGATGCTGAAGCTGTAATTCCAATACTTAGTCCAGCTGATACGAATAGCTGACTCATTTGAAAATACCCTGATGCTGGGAAAGATTGAAGGCAGGAGAAGAAGACAGAGGATGAGATTGTTGGATGGCATCACCAACTCAACATACATGAGTTTGGGTAGACTCCAAGAGTTGGTGATGGACAGGGAGGCCTGGTGTGCTGTGGTCCATGGGGTTGCAAAGAGTCAGACATGGCTGAGTGACTGAACTGAACTGAACCAAATATCATAATCAATTATCAGAGCTGAAAGTTTTCCTCTAAAATCTGGAACTAGGCAGGATAAAGACCCATTTGTATTCACCTTTTATTCAACATAGTACTGGAAGTCTAGGCAGAGTGATTAGGGAAAAACAAAGAAAAAAATGAAAACATATCTAAATATGAAAATAGAAAACAAAGTTCTATTTGAAAATTACGAGATGTTATATAGAAACTATATATATATATATAAATTCCACAAAAAGACTGTTAGAACTTAAAATAATTTCAACAAAGTTTCAAGTTACAAAATCCACCTAAAATATCTACAAAAATATAAATTGCATTTCTTACACCAAGAATTTAAAAACAACACCATTTATAATAGCATCAAATAATAAAATATTTAGAAATATTTTAAGATAAATTTAACCAAGGATTTGAAAAATTGTACACTGAAACTCATAAGATATTTATTAAGTAATTGTAAAAGACAAAAATAAATGAAAATACTCTCTGTGATCATGGATTGGAAAAATTAACAATAATATTGATAAATGTTCATATTATCCAAAGCAATCTATAGATTCAATGCAATCCCTATCAAAATTAAAATGGCATTTTTCAAAGAAATACACAAGCTACAAAGACTAAAAATATCCAATGAAATCTTGAGAAAGAGAACAAAGCTGGAGGCATCATATTCTCTGATTTCAAACTCTATTACAAAGCTATAGTAATCAAAATACCGTGCTAATTGCAGAAATACAGATAATAGATTGATGGAACAGAGTTGAGAGCCCAGAAATAACTCTGTGCTTATATAGCCAATGAATTTTCAACAAAAGAGGCAAGAATAAATGTTGGAGAAAGAATAATTCCTTCAATAAATGGTACTGGGGAATCACATGCAAAAGAATGAGACTTCCCAGGAGGTGCTAGTGATAAAGAATCCACCTGCCAATGCAGGAAATATTAGAGATTTGGGTTTGATTCCTAGGTTGGGAAAATCCCCTGGAGGAGCCCATGGCAAAACACTCCGGTATTCTTGCCTTGGAAATCATATGGACAGAGGTACCTGATAGGCTACAGTCCCTGGGGCTGCAAAAAGTTGAACAAAATTGAGTGACTGAGCATAGCTCAGCACATCTAAAAGACTGAAACTGGGGCCTTATCTTATACCATACACAAAAGACTTGGACATAAGTTCTGAACTCAAATCTCCTACAAGGAAAACATAGAGGGTAAATTCCTTGACATTAGACTTTTAAAATACTTTTTTTTTGTTTGTTTGAATCCAAACATGAAAGCCATAAATGCATAAATGAACAAGTGGAACTGCATCAAACTCAAAAACTCCTGCAGAGCAAAGAAAAGCAATAACAAAATGAAAAGGCAACCTGTGGAATGAAATAAAATATTTGTAAATGACATACCTGGTATGGGGTTAATATCTAAAATGCACAAAGAACTAAAAACCTCTATAGAAAAAATAATTTAAAATGGGCAATGGACCTGATTAGACATTTTCCCAAAGAAGACATTCAAATGGTGAACTTTATATGTAAAGGTGCTCAACATCACTAATCATTAAGGATATTCACATCAAAATCCAATCAGATATCACCTCACTTCTGTTTAGTTAGTGACTATCAAAAAGACAAAATATATGAAGAAAAGGGAAAACTTATACACTGCTGGTGGAAATGTAAAATGAGTATAGCTATAATGTGTACAGCCATTATAAAAAACAATATAGTGGTTCCTTAAAAAGAAATTAAGAACTACCATACAATCTTGCAATTCCACTTCTGGGTATATATCCAAAGCATAAAAAATAATAATCTCAAAGAAATATCTATATTTCCTTGTTTATACCATTCACAAGAGCCTAGATACGGAAACAACATAAATGTCCTGTGTTAACAACAATGGACAATGGATAAATTGATAAAGAAAATGTGATATATATATATATATATATATATGAGGTGGACATGACCTAAAGACTGAACAGTAACAACAAGAGCAATGAAGAAGGAAATCATCTTATTTGTGACAATGTGAATAAGCCTAGAGAGCATTAACCTAAGTGTGATAAATCAGACCAAGTAAGACAAATACTACATGGTACAAAGTATCACTTATACTTGGGATCTAAGGCAAAAATATCAAATTCATGGAAACAGAGAGTAGGGAGAAAAACACACACACACACACACACACACACACACACACACACCGGAAAATGGATGTGTTGAATAACTTGAGGGAAGAAATCTTTTCATGATATATTTATGTATGAAATCATTACATTGTATACTTTAACTATCTTATGAATTTATCAATTATAACTCAATAAAGCTGAAAAATAAAATATAATACAATAAAAGGAAAATATACATAGTTTTCCTGAAAGGATATTGCTTCCTCTGTAGCCTTCTCAGAAAGATTCTACTTATTCTCCATTCCACATGTATCTCTGATCTCTTTCTGGCAGTAATGTTTACTTTACTTTTTCTGTATTCCATTGCTTTTGCATTTTAATCTTTTACCCTTCAGTAAAAACAGTATCCCAATGGAGTCAGTAGTCATTCAGTAAAGCTTCATGTTAAGCTTGATGTTTTCACTGTCATCTAGTCAAGAGCAAGTTTTTTTTGAAGACTTGTGTACCTGGGCAAATCCTTCCCTCTGCTGCAAGGTTTGCCATTATCCTATGTGATTTTACCAGTCATATGATGACATATCCTGATCCATGGACTCATGAAACACAAGCTCATTTTAATTTGGCCACTAACACTTGTAGTAACAATGTTGAATTTGGCGAGCAAAGTGTTTTACTGCTGAAATTCTAAATTTACACCTCCAACTATAATATCCTAAATTTCTATCTGGATTTCTAAATCTGTGGTTTCTATTATAAGTGGTAATGTTATTATCAATACTTGCAGCTTTTTTACTTTTTCATTCAATTCATCTATCTATGTATCTATCAACCATCCATCTATACATTCATCAGTCCATTCATCTGTTCATCAATCTAAGTATAAAATACTTTGGTCTAAACTTCTTTCCTTCCCTCTCCAGTTAGATCACTTAAACACAGCTGTTGGTGATAAGTCACCTAGTTTTTGGTACTTTGTTACAGCAGTCCAAACTGATTGACAATTCTTAAACTTTTCATTGATAGTTTGGCAAACAGCATTATGAGAAAGCTTTGAAGACTGAAACAGAAAGAGTACTTAAATAAGAGTTAACACTTAATTATAACAGGGCAGATTTTACACTGAAATAATAAGATAGTTCTTACAATCTTATTGAGTGATAGTGGATAAAATTGAATAAGCAGGATTTTGATTTTAATTGGTAAACCTTATAATCTACTTATTTAAAGTTTATCCTACTCTTGTAGACCATTTTCCAATTGGATTAGTTATTTTCAGTTCATATTACCAGGAATTTATAACAATAATAAAGTATCTTGCTATCTTTTGAAAAATATGTGAGAAAAATAAATATTAATGATAAATAAATTTGTATATTAAGTTAAAATAATTGGAACATAATGTATTCAATCTTTATTGGGCAAAAATCAAGTAAGTGATTTTAGTGTGCCAGGTACTTTTGTAAATGCCGTGAATCAAATGAGAAATATTAAATTAAGTCACAGATTTCATGGAAATTATAACATTGTGTTTGGTAAGTGGAAAAAGAAACTAACAGTACAAAATAAAGGCATTTTCATATACAATTGACTCTTGAATAGCATGGAGGAAGGATTGGAACATTAAACTTGGTAGCTTGCCAGGCTCCTCTATCCATGGGATTTCCCAGGCAAGAGTGGGTTGCCATATCCTTCTCCAGGGATCATCCCTGGGATCAAACCCAGGTCTCATGTATTGCAGACAAATTCTTTATCAACTGAGCTACCAGGGAAGCCCTACTTCTAGTGAAAAATCAGTATAAAACTTTACAATTTCCCTCCATATCTGATCTTCCACACAATTGCACTCATCTCACATGCTAGAATTCATCTCACATGGTAGCAAAGTAACGTTCAAAATTCTCCAAGCAAGGCTTCAGCAATACGTGAACTGTGAACTTCCAGATGTTCAAGCTGGATTTAGAAAAGGCAGAAGAACCAGAGATCAAGTTGCCAACATCCGCTGGATCATAGAAAAAGCAAAAGAGCTCCAGAAAAGCACCTACTTATGCTTTATTGACTATGCCAAAGCCTTTGACTGTGTGGATCCCAACAAAATGTGGAAAATTCTTAAAGAGATGGAAATACCATACCACCTTATCTGCCTCCTGAGAAATGTGTATGCAGATCAAGAAGGAACAGTTACAACTGGACATGGAATAATGGACTGGTTCCAAATTGGGAAAGGAGTATGTAAAGGCTGTATACTGTTATTTAACGTATATGCTGAGTGAAAGTTAAACTGGAAGTGTTAGTCACTCAGTCGTGTCTCTTTGTGACCCCATGGACTACAGTCTACCAGGCTCCTCTGTCCATGCAATTCTCCAGGCAAGAATACTGGAGTGAATTTCCTTCTCCAGGGGATCTTCCCCACCCAGGGATCGAATCTGGGTCTCCCACATTGCAGGCAGACTGTTTACCAACTGAACCATAAGGGAAGATTATGCAGAGTACATCAGGTGAAATGTTAGGCTGGATGAAGCACAACCTGACAACCTGGCATCAAGATTGCCAGGAGAAATATCAATAATTTCAGATAGACAGATGAAACCACCCTTACGGCAGAAAGTGAAGAAGAACTAAAGAGCCGCTTAATAAAAGTGAAAGAGGAGAGTGAAAAAGTTGGCTTAAAGCTCAACATTCAGAAAACTAAGATCATGGCATTTGGTCCTGTCACTTCAGGCAAATAGATGGGGAAACAGTAGTAACAGTGGCTGACTTTATTTTTGGGGCTCCAAAATCACTGCAGATGGTAACTGCAGCCATGAAATTAAAAGACGCTTTCTCCTTGGAACGAAAGTTATGACCAACCTAGACAGCATATTAAAAAGCAAAGACATGACTTTGCCAACAAAGGTCCGTCTAGTTAAAGGTATGGTTTTTCTGGTAGTCATGTATGGATGTGAGAGTTGGACTATAAAGAAAGCTGAGCACTAAAGAATTGATGCTTTTGAACTGTGGTGTTGGAGAAGACTCTTGAGAGTGCCTTGGACTACAAGGAGGTCCAACCAGTCAATCCTAAAGGAAATCAGTCTTGAGTATTCATTAGAAGGACTGATGCTGAATCTAAAACTTCAATACTTTGGCCACCTGATGCGAAGAACTGACTCACTAGAAAAGACCCTGATGCTGGGAAAGATTGAAAGCAGGAGGAGAAAGGGACAACAGAGGTTGAGATGGTTGGATAGAATTACTGACTGGATCGACATGAGTTTTTGAGCAGGTTCTGCAAGTTGGCAATGCACAGGGAAGCCTGGTGTGCTGCAGTCCATGAATCACAAGGAGTGGGACACTACTGAGCAACTGAACTGAACTGATGTTTCAAATTCTTGGATTCAATGAACCATGAAAAATGTATTCCAACAGAATACATTTGGTGGGAAAAAAAATCTGAGTGTAAGTAAACCTGTGCACTTCGAGTCTGTGTTGTTCAAGGGTAAACTGTAGTTTTCAATTCTATGGAGAAAGAAAACAATGCAGCATCAGGCTAGTCTTTGTTAACTTTGGTTTTGATGCGTAGGTGTGTATCACATTGTGGTCTGTATGTTTGCAATGTAGCATAAATAAAGAAAAGTAAAAATTCTACAATGAATAAAAATTTTTATTCTAAAATTGATATGGCAAAGAAAGCTGAGTACCAAAGAATTGATGCTTTTGAACTGTAATGTTGGAGAAGACTCTTGAGAGTCCCTTGGACTGCAAGGAGATCCAATCAGTCCATCCTAAAGGAGATCAGACCTGGGTGTTCATTGGAAGGACTGATGCTGAAGCTGAAACTTGAATACTTTGGCCACCTGATGCGAAGACCTGACTCATTGGAAAAGACCCTGATGCTGCAAAAGATTGAGGGCAGGAGGAGAAGAGAACGACAGAGGATGAGATTGTTGGATGGCATCACTGATTCGATGGACATGGGTTTGGGTGGACTCCAGGAGTTGGTGATGGACAGGGAGGCTGGAATGCTGTGGTTCATTGGGTCGCAAACAGTTGGACACGACTGAGCGACTGAAGTGAACTGAACTGAATATGACTCTAGTCTCTCTTCCTAATTTGTCTATTTAGACTGATGTGATCTATATCTTATTATCGACGTGGATTCAAAATGAGGACTTTGAATTAAAATATCAAAGAGTATCAGAGGCAGTTATGAACAAAAGAGGAAGAAGGAATGGCAGGATTGGTGATGAGGGGACTATACTATTTCAGTTTGTGGTGTATTGACCTTGATAATGGAGAAGGCAGTGGCACCCTACTGCAGTACTCTTGCCTGGCAAATCCCATGGACACAGGAGCCTGGTAGGCTGCAGTCCATGGGGTTGCTAGGAGTCGGACATGACTGAGCAACTTCACTTTCACTTTTCACTTTTATGAGTTGGAGAAGGAAATGGCAATCTACTCCAGTGTTCTTGCCTGGAGAATCCCAGGGACAGAGGAGCCTGGTGGTCTGTCGTCTCTGGGGTCGCACAGAGTCGGACACAACTGAAGAGACTTAGCAGCAACAGCAGCAGACCTTGATAAGGCTTCAAATCATCTAGTTAGAAATGTTTAACTTAAATCTGGATGTAATAGTGCTCTGGAGAGAGAGCTATTTTATAAAGGTATTTTTCAACTTAAGTTACTTTCAGTTCAGTTGCTCAGTCGTGTCTGACTCTTTGCGACCCCAGGAATCACAGCACACCAGGCCTCCCTGTCCATCACCAACAATAATAAACCACTTTCAGTCCTTTAAAGCATGATCAATATGGTTTTGCAGGAAGGCTCTGCTCATTAAAGACATGAACACTGGCTGACAGTCTAACCAATGCATAATTCCATCACCTCAAAAAGGGACTTCCGGCAGAAAAAGAAAACCCAGAGAACTCTTGACTGCCTCTTAATTGTTTCCATCTGGAATTGATGTTTATTACATTTCATGAACTAAAGCAGAACAAAAGGTCAGTCCTAATTTAAATAGGGTAGGAAATATAATTGTCTTTTGGGTCTGCATCAAGATAGTTGAAAACATTAGCAAGCACTACCAACATCTACCTAAAGAGACCCGTGAGTCACTTGTGTATTGATGATAGCTTAAATCATATAAATGCGTGAGATTATTTACATAGTGATATCAAGTATACAGTGCATAGAGTGGGAAAAATCTTGAAGAATGCCAAGTTTAGCAGTCATTCTCTGGAAGAATAATCCACTCTTTATTAGGGTAAGTGAAACCTTTTTATAAAATTAAATTGATAAATAGTAATGCTAGAAAGGAAAATATATAAAAGATGAACCTTAAATGAAACAAATGCTCATTGAAAAATCTCAGTGATTTTATTTTCAACTTATATTATGGATTATTTTAAATTGTATACTTTGCTAAGTATGATATCAGTGTTGAAATAATAGCAATAATAATAATAAAGATGAGCTAACATTTTATAATGGGGAAGTATTTTGATATTTTGTATTTCAGTATTCATAATTGCTTGCTAGTTAAAAACCATAGATTTTATTAAAATATATAAAATCCTTTTTTCTTAATTGATTTTATCTCCAAACTTCATCAACTAGAACAATTTAAGATCAACTTTCTAATAAGGCAAAACTACATTCAAATCCCCTATTATTTATGAGATGTTTGATTTGAGCTAGTAGCATAAAATCTATAAATCTTGATTACTTTAAACAAATGTAAACAATTAATTGTTGGCATTTTATAAAATGAAAATAAAATTTTATTGCACAGCTTAAGTGATACACTCTATGTACAATAAAGTAGACCAATACATATGAAGTTAATTTTTATACCATTTTATGTAATAATTTGGTGAACAAGTATTTTATTTTCTTCATTGACCATCCTGCTAATGATTTCATTAATCATGTCTGTTTAAAACATTTGCTTTCCCAGAGAATATAGCTGTTGCTTTGATTGTTGCTGTATTCTTATTTTGAAAATTTAAATTTGTGGTTACATATACCAGCCTTTTTGTGAGTTGGATACTAGCTAAACTATATATTATTTCAAATAAAATTCACAAAAATGAGACCAATATAATATAATTTAAAAAGAAATTGTGGTCTATATCATTTCTACTGAAAGGAACCTGGAAATCTGACTTTGCTATTTATTCTGCTACCTTGAGCATGCTGCTTGCCTTTAAAGATTATTATTTCATTTGTAAAATAAGAATGGATGGACTATATGATCTTGAAATCTTGCTCAATTATTTTATTCTTTGATTTCAGTGGACTACTCTAACAAAATTCTCTAGTTTTTTATATTTTATTTGATTAAACTGAAATGTGTGAATGGCTTCTGTATTGTTTAGAATGTGTTTTTCTATTAGCTTAAAATATTGAGGCAGTCCTCTTTTGTATATTTATTATTTCAAGACAGAGAAGGCATAGAAATGGCATATTCCATTTGTTTACAACATATTTGAATGAATAATGCAAAGACAAGAGTATGATAAAAGACTACAACATATTCACATATCTTTTCTTTATACTAATAAGACTACCACAATGTCAAAATCAGTGTCTGTAAAAAATATTGCTTTCTTCCTATGGGGTTATGGAAAGTAATTTATTAGTAACAATGACCTTTTTTACTTATCAATTAATTTTTAAAAAGTCAATTCATCTCATTAAAAAATTCTAAATAACACAAAGTAAATTTTAAAATTTGTCTCTATGAAAATTAACTAAAAACTAAGCTAATTGATGAACAATATTCTATAAGTTTTTTTTAATCAGCAAATGCATTTAATTTTATATGTGACTTTCTCATTATTGCACTGCTTATAATTTTCTCACTATAGTCTAATTTAGACTTGTTGAACAATGAAGTAATAATCCAAATAAAAAATGATATTAGTGTCTGCAGTAGATATCATCTACTCATACTCTTTGGATGGAGTAATACTGATGTTACATAAGAGCTTCAGGTCACTTTCCTCATGTTAATGCTAATATCTAGTGAAGTTTCTTTACCAACATTGTATTGATTAACTGGAATAAATTTTGTCAAAGTACTTTTCCAACTATGCAATACTACTTAAGCTGCTAAAGTGAGTTGAAAACAATTTAAATAACTTCTAATATCAATTCTAGTGAATGAAAGTAGGCTCAGAGGACAAAAAGATACAAAGGTTTCATGTAATGGTGAAAAAAAAAATGCACAGATAGTTTTGCACAATATGGACAATTTTCTGGACCTTTGAGAGGGCAAGTATTCAGTCTAATTTATTCAGTCAAGATCTTTCTCCCAACCTTCCCCAAAGAGACCTACAGTCTTTTGTAAAAGTAACTCTATATTAGGGGAAAGGAAATAGTCAGAACTCTTGGGAAATTTTGGACACAGTTCTGAAATGAGACTATCTTGAGACTCAAAATGTCACTACTGTCCACAAGTCAGAACAGAAGCTTATGGAGCCCAGGTAATGACTCAAGTTTTACTTTGAATCTCTATCAATCTGGGCCCAGTGGATTCCCAGCCCACCCTATGATTATTTCCCCAGTTCCAGGATGCATATTTGACATATATATTTTCAAGAACTGGCAGAATCCCCACATTAGTTAACTGACTTGTGCAGTGAAGGCTAATAGATATAAAAAGTGAAGTGGAGATCACTAGAATTACATCTACCTAGTAAAATGAGAAATGCAATAGAACATTCTTTGAATGATTGTAAAAATGTGTGCCACCATAAAGGGTTTGAATGATGTAGGGGTGGTGATTCCTACTACACCCCCATGCAACTCACCTATTTGTCCTGTGAAGAAGAATCTTGGATGGTGACAGTAACCTATCACAAATTTGACCAGGTGGTGACTCCAATCACAGTTGCTGCACCCAATGTTGTTTTAATGCTTTGACAAATTAACACACACTTGGGCTTCCCTGGTGGCTCAGAAGGTAAACAGTTCACCTGCAGTGTAGGTGACATGGGTTCAATCCCTGGGTTAGGAACATCCCTGAGGGGAGGAAATGGTAACCCACTCCAGTGTTATTTTCTGGGACAGAGGAGCCTGGTGGGCTATAGTTCAAGGGGTTACAAAGAAACAAACAAGACTTAGTTAATAACACTTTCCTTTCTAGAACCTGATGTGCAGCCACTGATCCAGAAAATTACTTTCTTCTATGCCTATCAATAAGGTACATTAGAAGCAGCTAGCTTTCAACCAGCATAACCAGAATCACATAGTCAAAGTCCTACCTTAGGGGGTATATCAAGTCTCCAATCCTATGTCATTATTTATTCAGCAGAGCTCTTTTGTATTTCCTTTACACAAAATATCAACACTGGTCCATTACATTGATTATATTACGCTGATTGAACCTAGTGAGCAAGAAACAGCAACAATTTTGATACATTTTTAAGACATTTAAGTATCAGAGGATGAGAAATAAATCTGACAAAGTTTAGTACCCTTCTACCTCAGTGAAATTTCTAGGGGTCCATTTGTGTAGGGCTTCCCTGGTAGCTCAGCTGGTAAAGAATCCACATGCAATGCAGGAGACCCCAGTTCAATTCCTGGGTCAGGAAGATCCACTGTAGAAGGGATAGGCTACCCACTCCAGTTTTCTTGGGCTTCCCTGGTGGCTCAGTTGATAAAGAATCCACCTGCAATGCAGGACACCTGAGTTCGATCTCTGGGTTAGGTAGATCCCTTGGAGAAGGGAACAGCTACACACTCCAGCATTCTGGCATGGAGATTGCATGGGATTGCAAAGAGTAGGACATGACTGAGCAACTTTCACTTTCACTTTTTTAGTAGTGTGGGATAAGTCAAAATATCTCTTCCAAGGTAAAGGATATAGACCCTCCTACAACCAAAAAACAGAAATGATGCCTATTGGGTAGTTTTGGAAGTTAGAGGTAACATATTCCTAGTATTCTTGCCTGGAGAATCTGTATGGACAGAGGAGACTGGCAGGATACAGTCTATGGGGTTGCAAAGAGTTGGACATGACTGAGCAACTATGCACACAGCACATTCCATCATTTGAGTGTATTATTCCAGCCCATAAGGAGTTCCCTAGTGTCAATTGACAGAGAAATAGAAAACCTTAAGCTCACTTTGCAGATGGTTCTGTATATGTAGGCACCACCCTAAAGTGGACAGCTGAAGTGCTACCGTCTGGGACATTAAAGAAGGATGATAGTGAAGATAAATTTGCCCAATAGGCAGAACTTCAATGAGCATTCCCAGTTTTTCATTTTTCTTGGAGGAAGGAATTACCTCCAAGATGTGTGATTATATACAAATTCATGAACTGTAGGCAATAGTTTGGCTGGATAGTCACAGACCTGAAGGAAGCATGATTAAGAAATTGGTGACAGGGAAATATGGTAAAGAATTGTAAGGACAGACCTCTCTGAATAGGTAAATAACATGAGAATATTTTTGTCCCATATGGGTCCCCACCGAAGGATGACATTAGCAGAGGAATAATTTAATAATCAAGTACATATGTTGGCCCATTCTATGCGGACTAGTCATACTCTTTTCCTGGTTGCCACTGTCCTTGCTGAATAGGACTATAATCAAAGTGGACATGGTGATAGAAAGCTATGCTTGAGCTAAGTAGTGTGGATTTTGATTCACTAAGCCTGACCTGGTAAAAGCTACTGCTTAATGTACAGTCTGCCAGCAGTAGAGATCAATACTGAATTCTCAATATAGCACTGCTTTTCAGAGTAATCACCCAGCTACCTGGTCACAGGTAGACTACACTGAATTCCTACTATCATGGAAGGAGCAGGATTTTGTTCTTATAAATAGACATTTACTCTCCATACAAATGTGCCTTCCCTCCATGCCAAAATGTCTATCCATGGATTTCCATGATGCCTTATCTACCATCATTACATTCCACATGTCATTGCTTTTGTAAGAAGTTCTCTTCACATTAAAGGCAGGATTGTAATAGTCATAATCTCAAGGTATCAGCTGGTCTTACCATGTTACCCATAGTCCTGAAGCAGCTGGCTCAACAGAATTGTGGAATAACCTTTTGAAGATGTAGTTACAGTGTCAGCTAAGTGGGGATATTTTGCAGTCCTGGGGCAAGGTCTTCACTGAGACTGTATATGCTCTGAATCAACATAGCCAGGATTTACAGGTTCAAGAATCAGCTGGTAAAAACAAGAGTGGTAACATTCACTGTTATCCTTAGTGACACACTAGCAGAATTTCTCTTCTTCTCATCATGACTTTATCCTTTGATGGCTTAGACCATCTTAATTCCAAAAGAAGGACACTTCCATCAGAAAGCACCATAATGAATCCATTGAACTGAAAGTTAAGGCTGCCACCCAGCACATAGGACTCCTCATCTTTCTTAATTAACAAATAAAGGATTTACTGTACTGGCTGGTGTAAGTGATCCTGACTACTAAGGAGAAATTGAAATACTCTTCCTCAACAGAAGGGAGGAAGAGTATGTCTAGAATAAAGAGAGCCCTTAAAACATCTCTTAGTATCATCCTTTGATTGAAGTCATTGATAAACTACTTAACAACCAAATACAGGCAGAACTACTAGGGGCCCAGGCCCTTCATAAATGAGGGTTTGGATAACCTCACAACATAATTTATCACAAATAACTGAGATTCTAGATGAAAGAAAAAGAAATACAGAAATAATAGTGAAAGAAAGCAGTTCTAAATACCAGCTATGACCTCATGACCAATACAATTACAAACTGTAATCATTATCACCATAAATATTTCCTCCTTATTTTATTATGTGTTGCATACATATGGGTATGTACAATATCTTTGTGTCCTTCCTTGTCTGTACAGAGGTACACATCATATAACATAAGAAGTATTGATTTTGTGTTATGATATTTAAGCCATAGGATATCTTAAATTATCTATATTAAAGATATAGACTATTCAGGGACTTTTCATCCTTTTCTGTGGAAAAGATTTTCTTGTTTTTGACCCTACACAGGATATTTTTATCAAGTTATATGGAAGTATGACCTTGCTTTATTATTTTATTGTCTTTACTTGGAGATCAAGTATGATTTAAGGACATGTGTATGACTGTCAATATGCCTGGGCTATAGGGTACCCAGATATTTGGTTAAACACTATGCTATATATTTCTGTGAGGGTGTTTTTGATGATATTAACATTTAAATTGAGTGTGGCATTTGAGTAAAGTAGATTGCCCTCCATAATATGAATGGGCCTCACATAATCAGTTGAACGTCTGAATAGAACTAAAAGATACCCTGTTCACCAGCAGGCTGCTTTCAGCTTCATCTGCAACACTAGCTCTTCCTAATATTAGAGTATACAGCCTTCAGAGGAAAGACATTAATGTCAAGAGAACAAAGTTTGTCCTCATTCTCATGGTTAAAGTTCTGAGTGCCCTTTTGGCTAGGAATTTACTTCAAAATGAGAAATTAATGAAGGGTTTTTTTGACATGAAATGTTAGAGACTGAAGATAGGAAGAAAGGCCCAAAGAGAAGTAATCCATGTGGGAAATAAGAATTCCAACTGAATGAGTCTCTTATTACAAGAAATGGGGATCTAGGCATAAAATCATAAAAAATTATAAATTGTATTTTTGAGACAAGAAGGTAATTCTTGTTTTGATTTATCTTTGGGATACTAACTGAAAATCAAGGATGAGGGGGCACATTTTTCTCCATCATGTTCCCTGCTTACCACCTGAAACTTTTCCTTTCTTATGTCATGTGCTTCTTTCTGATGGCACTCCCAATCATGTGGCGTCATCTTTCTCCTGGCAATAGGCATCACTGTGGAATACAAAGGGACTATTTAGAGTCCTTTCAATATACCAGATAGTCATACACTAAATCACAAGCAAAAAGAAAAGGACTTGGGTTTCCAGTAGCTATCTTCCCTTCTGTATGGTAGACTAAGCCATCATTGGAAAAGATGTGAAAACACAAGAGTAAATTCCAAGACCAAGCAGAGTCAAGATACTAAAGGAGCCAGGAAGAACTCCTTTGGCCTTCTGGGGACCCTGGGTCCATAATGCACATTAACATCATTTAAACTTGTCTTAAGTTATGCCACTTATTCTCCCTTCAACCAATAAAATATATCAAGTAGACTTCCCTAGTGGCTCAGATGGTTAAACGTCTGTCTACAATGCGGGAGACCTGGGTTCCATCCCTGGGTTGGGAAGATCCCCTGGAGGAGAAAATGGCAATCCACTCCAGTACTATTGCCTGGAAAATCCCATGGACAGAGGAGCCTGGTAGGCTACAGTCCATGGGGTTGCAAAGAGTCGGACACGACTGAGCGACTTCACTAAATATATAATCACATAATACATAGCCAGGAATTGTTCTCAGTGATACTAATATAATAGAGAAAATGTGGGAAATATTCCTACCTATATTAAAATGCAGAAACTGGGAGAGAAGCTGAAATTTCTGAGGTGAGTTTCTAGTACTCAAAATTGGGAAAAAAAAAAAACTCTATGACTATCATAGTCTTTAAGCTTTATTTCAACTAAGGAATATATGGGCAAGAGGCCAGGGAGCTAGAAGGTCATTTAGGGATTCCATAAATATGTAGACAGAATGTTTATGGTCACACTATGAAATAGTATTCATGTCATTGGAAAGTAGATTTTATTTCAGCAATTAGATTTCTTTGGCTCCAAAATCACTGCTTTTGGTGACTGCAGCCATGAAATTAAAAGTTGCTTGCTCCTTGAAAGAAAACCTATGACCAACCTAGACAGCAGAGACAAAAAGCAGAGACATTACTTGGCCGACAAAAGTCCGTCTGATCAAAGCTCTGGTTTTTCCAGTAGTCATGTATGAATATGAGCCTTGGACTATAAAGAAAGCTAAGTGCCAAAGAATTGATGCTTTTGAACTGTGGTGCTGAAGAAGACTCTTGAAAGTCCCTTAGACAGCAAGGAGATCCAAACAGTCAATCCTAAAGGAAATCAGTCCTGAATATTCATTGGAAGGACTGATGCTGAAACGCCAATAATTTGGCAACCTGATGCAGATAACTGACTCATTGAAAAAGACACTGATGCTAGGAAAGATTGAAGGCAGAAGGAGAAAGGGATGGCAGAGGATGAGGTGGTTGGATGGCATTACTGACTCGATGGACATGAGTTTGAGCAAGCTCTTGGGGTAGGTGGTGGACAGAGAAGCCTGGTGTGCTGCAGTCCATAGGGTCATGAAGAGTCAGACATGACTGAGCGACTGAATTGACTGAATCAGATATTCCAGGGGGAAAAAGGGGGTTTTATATAAATTAAGTGATGCTTTAACTGTGCTATTTTACCAGAAACAAAATTGCTATTCGTAATACCTTATCTTCATTTTGGATGGATTATATATTATACAGGCTTCCCAGGTGGTGCTAATGCTAAACAACCTGCCTGCTAAGACAGAAGATGCAAGAGACTTGGATTCAACCCCTGGGTCAGGAATATCCCCTGGAGGAAGGCATGGCAACTCACTCCAGTGTTCTTGCCTGGAGAATCCCATGGTCAGAGGAGCCTGGAGGGCTACACACCATAGGGTCGCATAGAGTCAGACAGGCCTGAAGCGACTTAGCACATGCACATATATCAAACAGCCTAGATTTAATTATCTTAGCCTCTCAGCACTTCACTGCAGTTCCTTTATTTATCTGTGAGTGATTAAATGACAGTAAAGAAAATCATTACATGAATCCCAGGTGAGGCCTTTTATAAGTGAAGACTCATTTTATAATGCAATTTACCACTTCTTTATTTACTTATTTTGTAACTTAAGACTTTTATGTATGACACTTTCATAAAAATTAAAATCAGGAGGGCTCACTTTTAATTTTTCAAGTAATATTGACCTGAGACATAATGTTATAATACTATTAATAGCAATACATAACATGAGAAATTATTCTTCTGAGTTACAAAATATAAGTGGTAAGAAAAAATAAAAACCTGTTATAACTCAGGATATTTTATACAGAGTTCAAGCTCTGAACTCTTAGTAGCAAAATAATAATAATTACTATTTGGTCATGAGCTGAGCTAACATTAAAAGGAGCACAGATTTTTTTTTTCCCTCAGTGAATGAAAACTTTTAATTCTTTCTAAGTAAGAATAAAGGAAGTAAGGACCTTTTATTTCTGAGGATGTTTCCAAAGCTAAAATTAGAAACATATAGATAATAAAGTCTCTTTATTGTCATAGTCATGCCTGACATTTTGCATGGTTTATTCTTTCTTTAATGGGTGAAATGCCTTTATTCTTCTATTTCCAGAAACTACAACTAGAGACAAAGACTGCAAAGTGAATGCCCTGAATTTGCTGGTACTTTAATTGGATTAGAAACGTCTTTGATGTTGAGAAAATTTTGTGTTTAATCATTAAGCTTATATAAGACAAGATCTACTCTAGGTAAGCCTGTGGATGTGGTTAAGAACCTCTTCAGCACCCTTAATCAGACCCTGCCTAATGTGCAGTGTTCAGATTCCTTTCCTAAAACTTGGCACTGTTCAGGTTTGAGATTTGAGGTCAGAGTTGTGTAAGAACTCAGTGTGAAAGAACTAGCATTCAGTATCAAGATTTTCTTACCCAGTGTGAGCCATTCCCTGGTGTTCCCTGATATTCTGGTCTGCCAGCTTCTTATGAGGTGACCCTTTAGTATTTGAAGCTAGATTCATTTTCCAATGACTATCCCATTCCAGGCAAAATGTCTATTTTTAGGATTTGCAAACTCACAATTTACCCTGTTCTTCAACAGCCAACTTCATGTTTATCTCCAAGTATCTAGCATCTCTTTTCTGCATTTCTCCAGTATACAAGTGATCTACTTCCATTAGCCTACATTCACAGATCATGTTCTGTGAGCTAGACTCTACCCTTCCATTCCTCAACACAAACCCAATTCAGCCTCATTCTAAAAGGATGGATAAATTACTATGTTTACTGATAACAGCTCACTTCCTTTCCTAGCCTATAAGCATTACTCATAAGTTAAGGAGACTGAGTTGGAAAAGCTTGTATCCATCCTTCCTTTGATTTAAACCAGTTGTTTTTTTTTTTTTACTCTGAGTTTTGTGAATTATCTTCTTAGTTGAGGTGAATTTAAGATAAGAATTCAAGTTTGTTTAATACAGGAGGGAGCCTATTTTTGGAGGGTTAAGAATTTTGGCACCCATCACATCCATTCACATAAGAGTCAATTCTTAAATACTTTTTTTTCAAAAGAGAGTAGTTTGTTTCATACAAAAAAGAAAACTTTTGAAAAAGTGCCAAAGCTTGCTTTAATTAAGGAAGCCATTAATTAATAATGAAACATTGTATCTTGGCAAAATGTTAGTGAAATGTTAGCCTTAGAGTGTGAACCAATTTAAAAATTCACCCTTGCCTTTCTTTTCTTTTTTTTCTTTATATTTTATAAAAATAAATTATTGGAGTATACTGTTGCATTAGTTTAAGTTGTACAGCAAAAGAAATCATTTATATAAACATATATATACAGTCTTTTTTAGACTTTTTCCCATATAGTCCATTACAGAATATTGAGTAGAGTTCCCTGTGATATACAGTAGGCTCTTTACTGCAAATGGCATTGTGTTTTTTTTTTTTTATTTTTATGGTTGAGTAGTATTCCATTATATATGTACCACATTTCTTTATCCATTTCACTACTGATGAACATTTAGGTCACTCACATTTCCTGGTTATTGTAAGTAGTGATGTAAAACAAAAAATACAACCATCAGAATGGGAGAAAATATTTACAAAGAAGCAGCTGACAAGGGATTAATCTCCAAATATACAAACGGTTAAAAATATATAAACAACCCAATCAAAAACTAGGCAGAAGATCTAAATAGACATTTCTCCAAAGAAAACATATAGATGGCAAAAAAAAAGCCCATGAAGATATGCTCAGCCAATGCAAATCAAAACTACAGTGACGTTACCACCTCACACAGGTCAAAATGGCCATTATCAAACATCTACAAACTGTAAATGGTGAAGAGGGTGTGGAGAAAAGGGAACCCTCCTAGATTGTTGGTGGGAATGTAAACTGGTTCTCCCACTATGGAGAACAGTATGAAGGCTCCTTAAAAAACTGAAAATAGACCTACCATATGATCCAGCAATCCCACTCTTGGGCATATATCTGAAGAAAACCGTATTTTGGAAAGATGCGTACACCCTTTCCTTTCTAAATAACATCCTTTCTTTTCCTCTTTATCTTTTGGAAAAATCTCTGTTTTAGAATCTTGCAAAGAAGTCTGAAATTCTGTTTTTGATACTTTCTTATGCTCTCATTTCTTAATTGGTCCACAAACTTTTCAAGCTTCAGGACTTTTTATTTTCTGTTATTTTATGTTCTTCTTTTCATTTGATTAATTATATTCATCAAGTAACAGGAAAATGATAACATTTGGGTTCAAATATAGTATCTGCTGTTATGTTTAACAGATACAAAATTCTACATAAATGCTGTTTCCTATCTTCTTAACTTGCATAGCCTTTAAAAAATACTACTTCCTTACATCCCTCACTGTACTCCTCTTTTCATTCTTTTTCATTTCCTCTCAGTCTTTCAGATTATTTTATATCTTTACCATCACTCCCTCTCCTCTTGTCAATATCTTTCCTCCCTCTCTCTTTCTTTCCATCTATCTCAGAAGGAGAGTTACCATTTCTGCTTGCAGTGAACTTTATATTTCTAAGCCAGTACTAAGGACAGGGCTGGTAATTTTGCCACGAGTGATGAACAACATGTTTGACCTCCCTGGTTAAATGGGAGAAAACACAAATGTGATTGTCTTAAACATGCTTTATAAACACAGTTTTGTTTTTCATATAGAGAAACTAAGGTGCTTGTTTTGTAACAATAAACTGAGATGGGGTCAAGTATGAAGGACTGAGAAAAAGACCAATATTTGGAGAACTTCAATTTAGAAAGTTAATAGTATATTTGGCAAAACTAATACAATTATGTAAAGTTTAAAAATAAAATTAAATTAAAAAAAATAAAAGAGAAAGTTAATAGTAATTCTTATAGAAATTTTGAGGCACTGATTGGCTTCTTATGGACTCTGTGGGAGAGGGAGAGGGTGGGGAGATTTGGGAGAATGGCATTGAAACATGTATAATATCATGTATGAAATGTGTCGCCAGTCCAGGTTCAATGCACGCTACTGGATGCTTGGGCCTGGTGCACTGGGACAACCCAGAGGGAGGGTATGGGGAGGGAGGAGGGAGGAGGGTTCAGGATGGGGAACACAGGTATACCTGTGGCGGATTCATTTCGATATTTGGCAAAACTAATACAATATTATAAAGTTTAAAAATAAAATAAAATTTTTTTTAAAAATTAAAAAAAAGAAACTTTTCAACTGCGGAGAGAATTGCAGAAGGCCAGAAGTCCTCAGGTGTCTGGCTGGTTCATTGACACTCTCAGGGACGCATCAACTGATATAGAAAAAAAAGGAAAGGTTGACAATTACTTAAAAATCAGACTAACAGGTAAGGAACTAAACTGAATTTAAGGGCAGAAAATAGCAAAGTGCTTTGGAACAGATAAGTTTGGTTATTCACATAGTTTGCCTCTTATGTTTTCCTAAGGACAGGAGAGGAATTGGGCTAAAAAGGACTGGGGAAAAATTTCCTCTTCTCTTGGCCATCTATTTGGAGGACATATATTAAGTTAATCTTAAAAATGTATTCCAATATATATTAAGTGCAGACAAATAATGTTTGATTCCACTTATATGAGATACCTAGAATAGTCAAATTCATAGAGTCAGAAAGTACACTAGTAGATGCCAGGGGCTGGGAGCTAGGGGGATTGGAGAGGGAGAAAGGAGAGTTAGTGTTTAATGGGGAGAGAGTTTTAGTTTAATAAGGTGAAAAATTAAGGAGATGGATAATGGTGAGAGTTGTACAGCAGTGTGAAACTACTTAGTGCTACTAAACTCTACAGGTAACTATGGCTAAAATTGTATGTCTTACATGACTTTTATCACAATAAAAAACATTAAAGGTACCTCAATCTAAAAATTCTTTATTGCTAAAAAATGCTAACTGAAACTTCAGTGACTTGTAATCTTTTTCAATAGTAACAGCACAGATCACTGATCAGAGATCACAAAAACAGATATTATAATAATGATTTTTTTTAAATATTGCAAGAATTACCAAAATGTGAGACAGTAATACAAACATAAGCAAATACTGTTGGAAAAATGGTGGTGATAGAGTTGCTCGACATAACATTGCCACAAACATTTAATTTATTAGAAAAAAAAATCACAGTGTCCATGAAGCACAATAAAACAAAGCTCAATGAAAAGAGGTATACTTGCATATGACCAATTCTTTCTTGATGATGCTGTTGGTTGGATGCCTTCTTTCCTACTTAAAAATATTCTCCTGATGAGCTTCACATAGAATTGTTTTCCTTTTCTTTCCTCTCC
Source organism: Bos javanicus (assembly GCF_032452875.1). NCBI lineage: Eukaryota > Metazoa > Chordata > Mammalia > Artiodactyla > Bovidae > Bos > Bos javanicus. The sequence continues at coordinate 53,288,255 of NC_083878.1, forward strand.
AAATCTCCACCATGCCAATGAAAAATGGCCAAGCTGGAGAACAATGGAGCCATTACTTGCAAATGACTCATGTTACTATACTAAAATGAATGTCTTCCTGGTAATAATCCTTTTGCATTTTCTTACCCAACAATTTAGTAGATTATATAAAACAGTAGTTTTCAGTTTTTGTTTGATCAAAATTTTCTTCATTTTAAACCCTATGTAGAAACATGATATATACATCAAAAGGAATTCAAGGAGCATTGCAGAATGTGGAAATGAAGAACTTGCATGGCCTCCTCACTTCCATTTTCCCTCTTTCCCAAAATATCTTCCATGTGGCATCAGTCCATTCTTGAGCAAACTCTAGGAGATAGTGGAAGATAGAGGAACCTGAAGTGTTGCAGTCCACGAGGTCACAAAGTGTCCGTCAGACATGACTTAATGACTGAACAACAACAAAAAGATAAGGCATAATAAGTCAACTAGAGATCATTCATTGTTCTGTCAACTTCTCTTTTGCCTCTTGTGTGAAACAAAACCAGTCAAAGCATAGGTCTAAGATGAAGAGACATTATGTTAATTTTGAAGAAATACTCAACAAGTAGAAAACACAGAAGAAAGGCAAAGACAAATCTTCCATCAGCTTTCTTTTAAGCCACCTCAAATAAACACACTATATGAGTAAAATTAGCGTGCTTTCCTGAACTGAAAGCTGTAAGAAAAATCCTCCACGATTCCTCTTCATCTGCTACTTAAACTGTCATCACTCTTTACATAAATATCTTCTGTCTGTTTATTCAACAGACAGCCTTTTGCACTATGGTAAGCCAGTCACAGTGTTAGGTACCAAGTAGGATTTTGAAGTGAAGAATTCAGTTTGGACACTTGTCACTTTTTTCAGGGATCTAGAATTATTGCCTTATCCCAATACTTATGGGAAATAATTTGTGTCATTTCTGAAGTGTAATTCTCTACCTCTCAGTGGCTGCCTTATCTAAGAGAATAAAGAAGGTTTATATTATATTCAATCTAATACCAGTTTGTCAGAATAAAATATGAGAAAGTTGGTAAGAAGAGGACAGAAAATATTTTTACCTTTTGCTTGAATGTGAGTCTTTGTACTCTTCCTTCATAGTTCCTCAGAGGTTAAAAGGAAAGAAAGAAAACTCTCATCACTCATATATTTCTGCTCAAGCAACCCTGAGGGCTACTTCCTGTTTTGCTCTGTGTGAATAATAGCCTGGTGCTGAGGGCAACTGGCTTGTGTTTTATTTTATTGTACTGCTGTAAAGCAATTTTGGTCTCCAATTGAACATTTCATTTCTTCTTTATTAAATTTCACGATTGTTCTTTCACCTCAGGTAGTTAGAGTATCAGCACTTATATTTTTGGAGAGCACATTTTTCTTCAATGTAAGTGCTTATCATAAAGAACCTGGTGCTTTTCAGTACAAGAAATCCAGGCAAAATAAGCTGGAAATGGATATTTAGACCTTTGAAGGGCAGAGTGCAGGCACTTGTCTAATAGATAGGGAGGATGGTGAACTGAAATAATGCAGGGCAGATCAATGTAATGACTAATCAATGTGGCAAAAAGGTCAAATCTTCATGGTTGAGATGTGATTGATAATGGTCTTCATGTCTGTGAACAAGTCATTAGTGAGGGAATGAATGTGAACTCTGCTGAGGTTGAAGGCAAAGGACAAAAGCTATGAGTGAGGATAATAGATTTAAGGCCAAGTTCAAATGTTACCTTTTCTATCACGCCCTCTCTGACTCCATCACCTCTCACTAGTCTTTCTCTTTAATGAGCTTGTATATTGCTTCCTTGGAAAAGGAAATGACAACTCACTCCAGTATTCTTGCCTGGAAAATTCCATGGACAGAGGTGCCTGGTGGGCTAGAGTCCATGGGGCCACAAAGAGTCAGACATGACTGAGCAACTGAACAATTACCAACATTCTGGATTGTAATACAAAGCTTCGCATTTCTATTTGGCTTCCCAGGTGGCTATGTGCTAAAAAATCTGCCTGCCAATGCAGGAGATATAAGATACACGGGTTCAATCCCTGGGTGGGAAACATCCTTGGAGAAGAAAATGGCAACCCACTTCTGTATTCTTTCCTCCAAAATTCTCTGGACAGAGGAATCTGGTGGACTACAGTCCATGGGATCACAGAGTCTGACATGACTGAGCACACACACTGCATATTGCTTCCCTCACTGCTGCATGATTTAACATTTAATTATTTTTTGTAATATTTGTTTTTGTTTTTAAAACATTTGTATACCTTATGTTACTGGTTTAAATGACATACCTTATTGCTTAACTAGTCTGCAAGGCTATAAAAAGAGTGATATGTCATCAAAAAGATAACCTGGTGTGGTAGAATATTAAAGCAACCATACTAATTGTGTGCTGCTACTGCTAAGTCACTTCAGTCGTGTCGGACTCTGTGTGACCCCATAGATGTCAGCCCACCAGGCTCTCCTGCCCCTGGGATTCTCCAGGCAAGAACACTGGAGTAGGTTGCCATTTCCTTCTCCAATGCATGAAAGTGAAAAAGTGAAAGTGAAGTCGCTCAGTTGTGTCCGACTCTTAGCGACCCCATGGACTGCAGCCCACCAGGCTCCTCCATCCATGGGATTTTCCAGGCAAGAGTGCTGGAGTGGGGTGCCATTGCCTTTTCCATACTAACTGTGTAAAGTACCACAATTATAACATTTAAAACATGAATCTGCATTTCACAGGTTGATATAATTTACCTTAGTGTTGATATTAAAATCTAAACCCTAGATCTATAAACCCCTGCAACTCACATTTATTCTGTTATAAAGAAACACTGGAATTCTACTGAAAAAATCAAAATTCTACTCTGAACATGATTCCCTTTTTGTTGTCCACTGTGGATTTTCATTGCCTTTTCCTGAGCCTGAATTGTGTCACTTATAGCACGGAAATAATAGCTCTTGTCAAAATTCTTAATATTGTTGAAATTTCAACAAAATCGTAACAAATAACAAGAAATTATAAATTAAAAAATATTACCCAAATTGAAGAATGATGACTCCTATCTTCTTTTATACCCCCTCAGTGTCAAAAACAGTGTTGATATATGAAAGCCATTCAACTATTTTAAATGGCATAGTTTTAAAAATGATGATGAAATGAGGAAATAATATTAATATTTAGGAAATAATAATATTCATGAAGTTCAGTTCAGTTCAGTCACTCAGTCGTGTCCGACTCTTTGCGACCCCATGAATCGAAGCACGCCAGGCCTCCCTGTCCATCACCAACTCCTGGAGTTCACCCAGACTCACGTCCATTGAGTCAGTGATGCCATCCAGCCATCTCATCCTCTGGCGTCCCCTTCTCCTGCCCCCAATCCCTCCCAGCATCAGTCTTTTCCAATGAGTCAACACTTCGTATGAGGTGGCCAAAGTACTGGAGTTTCAGCTTTAGCATCATTCCTTCCAAAGAACACCCAGGGCTGATCTCCTTCAGAATGGACTGGTTGGATCTCCAGTACTCCAGTACTTTGGCCACCTCATGCAAAGAGTTGACTCATTGGAAAAGACTCTGATGCTGGGAGGGATTGGGGGCAGGAGGAGAAGGGGACGACAGAGGATCAGATGGCTGGATGGCATCACTGCCTCGATGGACGTGAGTCTGAGTGAACTCTGGGAGTTGGTGATGGACTGAGCGACTGAACTGAACTGAAGAGATACCTTCCTATGTTCCCCCATTTATTATATATTCAAGATTTTATTTATGCCAGTGTAGATATACAGATGTTTGTTTTATACTGTAGGTGAAAATCCAATAGAACTTTACAATTTTTCCATCAAACTGTCCTTTTTGCCAATAGGTCTCTTGATTATCACCAGTATCCGTTTGATATAAACTTATCATTGTGATTCTTCTGTTTGTTCCTTTAATTTATTGTTTTTAGCACTTTTTTTTTTTTTTGGCATTACAAGGTGCTGTCAGCTGTTCTTATATATTTCTTTCCTGAGTCCTAAAAGAAGCTATTTCTCTATGAACCCTGTTTTCTATTGGGAAATAGGATTTAAAATCAATGAAACATGATATATATTTACAATGAACTACTACTCAACTATAAAAGACAGTGAAAATTTTGCCATTTGCGGCAACAGGAATGGACTTGGAGGGCATTATGCTAAGTGAAATAAGTCAGACTGAGAAATATAAATACTGTATGATATCACTTAGATGTAGAATTTAAGCAATATAACAAACTAGTTAACATAATGAAAAAGAAGCTCACAGATATAGAGAGCAGAGTAGTGGTTACCAGTGTAGGAGGAGAGGGGCAGTAAAGGGATGGGAGAGCAGGAGGTAGAAGCTATTGTGTGTAAGATAGGGTCAAGGATCTATTGTACAACATGAGAAATATAGCCAATATTTTGTAATAATGGTAGAGAGTAACCTTTAAATTGTATACAAATCTTTTAAAAATTAAAAATCAAATATCATGGCACTAGGTTTGTTCATGCTACTTGAGTGTCAATGCTTCTAGGCCCTTTCAGCTGACAGAGCAAGAAAATCTATATGTGGAATGTAACCAAGGTACTTACAGATCTATATTTATATTTGTTACCATCTTCATGTTTATTACATTTAAAATGAATACATACTGAGGTCTCCTGCTCTAATCCAATACTGCATGAATCACTCTATCAGGCTTCTCTGTAGCCTCCCACTCCAAAAGTGTGATAACTGACTTCTACTGTTGCAAGAAGGGGGACCCCTTCCAGGGCATGCAACTGGGCTCTTGTCTAACACTCAGAAATGAATTGTCCGGGGAGATACATCTCCTGACAAAGCAAGAGATTTTATTGGTATAGGGCCTGGACGGAGAGCAGTAGGGTAAGGGAACCCAGGAGAACTGCTCTCCCACAGGGTTTTATGGCTAACGGGTTTTTATGGTGATGGGATTAGTTTCTGGGTTGTCTTTAGCCAATCATTCTGACTCAGAGTCCTTCTTGGTGGTGCACACCTTGCTCAGCCATGATGGATGCCCTTGGGAAAGATTCTGGGAGGTGATCAGACATGTGGTATCTCCTTTTGACCTTTCCCAAACTTTTCCAGTTGATGGTGGCTTATTAGTTCTGGGTTCCTTACTAGGACCTCATGCAGATGGTTACTATGATGCCTGGCCAGGGTGGGCAGTTTCAGTCAGTATGCTTCCTCTATCACGACCACTTGATATTCACTTGTTCAACTGCTCAATTCCAGTACACAGGTGTAGTGGTTTCAGAATTGTCTACCTGGTAACCCCATTGAACAAGAAAAAATTACTGTTTTTTAAATTATTTTTTACTGGAGTATAGTTGCTTTAAGATGTTGATGTAGTTTATACTGTACAGCAATGTGAATCAACTATATGTGTTCATATATCTCCTCTTTTTTTTGGACTTCCTTCTCATTTAGGTCACCACAGAGCACTGAGTAGGGTTCCCTGAGCTATACAGGAGGTCCTCATTAGTTAGCTATTTTATGCAATTATCAATAGTGTATATATGTCAATCCCAGTCTCCCAGTTCATCCCATCCTCCCTCCCCCCATTGATGTCCATGCATTTGTTCTTTATGTCTGTATCTCTATTTCTGTTTCACAAATGAGATCAATCAGAAGCCCAAGACCAGATGATTTTACAGAAAATTCTATCAAACATTTAGAGAAGAACTAACACTATCTTCAAATTCTTCTAAGAAAACTGCATAGGGAGAAGCACTCCCAAACTCATTCTACGATGCCACCAGCACCCTGATGCCAAAACCTGACAAAAATGCCACAGAAAAATAAACTTATAGGTCAATAATCACTGATGAACAAAGATGCAAAAATTCTTAACAAAATACTAACAAATGGAATCCATTAATACATTAAAAGTAACATACATTATGATCAAGCAGGATTTATCCCAGGAATGCAAGAATTTTTCAATATATGCAAATCAATCAATATGATACACCATATTAGCAAGTTAGAAAGTAAGAACGACTTAAAAAAAAAAAAAAACTAGAGTGTAGTGCTTTGTACATTCTATTTGCCTTTTGTCTTGCAAAATCTATTCGTTTCCAAAGTTACTTCAGTCAGCACATTATCACATTGTCCCCTTCACATTGTCAAACACATTTGCAGTATATTTAGATTACTTTTCACATTCTGCATTTCATGCTGGGATGGCCAACCCATAAAATATTTTTAATTTGCATGCATTAAGATTTATCTCTTCTGTTGTTAACTTCTACTGATTTTGACTGACTTGCTCATTCTATTACATGTCTCTGTGTTACATTTTGGTAATTCTCACAATTTTTAAAGGTTTTCATTGTTTTTATATTGTTATAGTGATCTGTGATCTTTGATGGTACCATTTTAATTGTTTTGGGATGCTACAAATCACACCAGGTGAAAGAACACACTTCATGGATAAATGTTGTGTGTGTGTTGTCTATTCCACCAACAGCTCTTCTCTCATTTCTCATCTCTCCTCAGAACTTCCCCTAACACTTGAGATGCAAGAGTATTGAAACCAGGCCAATTAACAACTCTACTGCTGCTGCTGCTGCTGCTGCTAAGTCACTTCAGTCATGTCCGACTCTGTATGACCCCATAGACGGCAGCCCACCAGGCTTCCCCATCCCTGGGATTCTCCAGGCAAGAACACCGGAGTGGGTTGCCATTTCCTTCTCCAATGCATGAAAGTGAAAAGTGACAGTGAAGTCACTCAGTCGTGTCCGACTCTTCACGACCCCATGGACTGCAGACTACCAGGCTCCTCCATCCATGGGATTTTCTAGGCAAAAGTACTGGAGTGGGGTGCCATTGCCTTCTCCATAACAACTCTACAATAGCCTCTAAATGTTCAAATAAAGTGAACAGGTGCATGTCTTTTGATTTAAATCAGAAGCTAGAAATGATTAACCTCCATGAGGAAGGCACACTGAAAGCCAGGATAAAGTAGAGTGAATTCAAGATCTCCTGCAACAGTTAGCCAAGTCATAAATGCAAAGTAATGCTCCAGTGAAAACATGAATGATAAGAAAGAAAAAGAGCCTTATTGCAATACAAAGAAAATTGATACGGAGTAAGTTTTAATCTGGATAGAAGATCAACATGAAGCCAACAGATTCACTTAAGTCAAAGCCTGATCCAGAAAAAGTGAAAGTGTTAATCACTCAGTCATATCTGACTCTTTGTCATCCCATGGACTGTAGCCTGCCAGGCTCCTCTGTCCGTGGAATTCTCCAGGCAAGAATAGTGGAGTGGGTAACCATTCCCTTCTCCAGGAAATCTTCCTGACCCAGGGATTGGACTTGGGTCTCCCTCATTGCAGGCAGATTCTTTGCCATCTGAGCCAGAGGGGAAGCCCTACCTGATCCAGAACAAGGCCCTGCTGCTGCTGCTAAGTCGCTTCAGTCCTGTCTGACTCTGCAGCAGCAACAGCTGCTGCTAAGTCGATTTAGTCCTGTCCGACTCTGTGCCACCCCATAGATGGCAGCCCACCAGGCTCCCCGGTCCCTGGGATTCTCCAGCCAAGAGGACTGGAGTGGGTTGCCATTTCCTTCACCAATGTATGAAAGTGAAAAGTGAAAGTGAAGTCTCTCAGTCGTGTCCGACTCTTCACGACCCCATGGACTGCAGACTATCAGGCTCCTCCTCTCATGGATTTTCCAGGCAACAGTACTGGAGTGGGTTGCCATTGCCTTCTCCGGAACAAGGCCCTAAATTTCTTCAATTATTTGAAGGATGAGAGAACTGAGGAAGCTTCAGAAGAAATGTTTGAAGCCAGCAGAGGTTGGTTCATGTGGTTTAAATAAAGAATCCATTTCCATATGGTTTTTCCAGTGGTCAAGTATGGATGAGAGAGTTGGACTGTGAAGAAAGCTGAGCGCCGAAGAATTGATGCTTTTGAACTGTGGTGCTGGAGAAGACTCTTGCAAGTCCCTTGGACTGCAAGGAGATCCAACCAGTCCATCCTAAAAGAGACCAGCCCTGGGTGTTCATTGGAAGGACTGATGCTGAGGCTGAAACTCCAATACTTTGCCCACCTCATGCGAAGAGTTGACTCATTGGAAAAGACCCTGATGCTGGGAGGGATTGGGGGCAGGAGGAGAAAAGGACAACAGAGGATGAGATGGTTGGATAGCATCACTGACTCAAGGCACATGAGTCTGAGTGAACTCCAGGAGTTGGTGATGGACAGGGAGGCCTAGCCTGCTGCAATTCATGGGGTCACAAAGAGTCAGATATGACTGAGCAACTGAACTGAATTGAACTGAAGCAACAAGTGCTGATGTAGAAACTGCAGTAAGTTGTCCAGAAGACTTAGCTAAGACAATTAATGAAGTTAGCTGCACTAAATGACATATTTTCAATGTAGACAAAGTAGCCTTCTGTTTGAAGAAGATGTCATCTAGAACTTTCATAGCTAGAGAAGATAAATCAATGCCTGGCCTTAAAGTTTCAAAAGGCAATCTGACATTCTTGTTACTGGCTAATGCAGCTGGTGACTTGAATTTGAAGCTAGTGCTCATTTACTATTCCAAAAGTCTTACAGCCTGTAAGAATTATGCTAAATCTACTTTGTCTGTGCTCTATAAATTGAACAACAAAGCCTGTTTATAACAGAGTGCTATAATATTTTAAGCCCACTGTCAAGACCTACTGCTCAGGGAAGAAAAAAAAATTCTTTTGATATATTTCTGTTCAGTGTCAATGCACATGATGCAGGAACCATGATGGAGATGTATGATGAGACGAATATTTTTATGCCTGCTAACGCAACATCCATTTTGTAGCCTATGGGTCAAGGAAAATGTTGACTTGCAAGTGTCATTGCCTAAGAAATACATTTCTAACACTATACCATCCATTGATAGTGATTCCTCTGATGGAATCACTGGAAAAAATCAATTGAAAACCTTCTGAAAAGTATTCATTTGCCCAGATGCCATGAAGAATATTCGTGATTCATGAGAAGAGATCAAAATATCAACATTAACAGTAATCTAAAAGAAGTTAATTCCAACCCTAATGGATTGGAACTCCTTGAGGAGTTCAAGATTTCAGTGTAAGAAGTAACTACTATGTGGTGGAAATCACAAGATAACTAGAATTAGAAATGGACTCTAAGATGCGACTGAATCTCTGCAATCTCATACTAAATAATCTCATGATAACAAAGGAGTTACTTCTCTTGGATGAGCAATTAAACTGATTTTTAGTGATGGAATCTACTCCTGGTGAAGATGCTGTGAAGACTGTTGAAATGTCAACACAGAATTTAGAACATTATTTAAACTTAATTGATAACACAGTGGTAAGGCTCTGAAGATTTGATTCTAATTGAAAGATGTCTTCTTATAAGTAAAATGTCATCAAACAGCATTGTATGACACAGGGAAATCAGTCATAAAAGAGACAGTCAATTGATGGTGCAAACTACAATTGTTTTCTTACTTTAAAAAAAAAAAAATGTCACATAGCCCCCAAACTCCAGCAACCTAACCAGTCAGCATCCATCAACATGAAGGCAAGACCCTCCCCCAGCAAAAAGTTTACAACTTACTACAGACTCAGATGATAGCATTTTTAGAAACAAAAATATTTTAAAATTAAGATATATTATTTTTTAGATAAAATGCTATGAAACACATAGCAGTTTAGAGCCCAAAGTAAACATAACTTTTGTATGAACTGGAAAACAAGAAAAAAAAATTGTATGACTCACTTTACTAAGATATTTGCTTTATTCTGTTCATCTGGAATTGAACCCACAATATCTCTGGAATGCTTGTAAATTCCCTGTGATATAGTTATCCAACTCTCCACCCACTTCTACCTCTGCCAAACCTATTAGTCACTGATTTATTTACTCTCTTTATGATTTTGCCTTTTCCAGAAAGTCATAGAGTTGGAATTATATGGATTTGTTCATCCTGACTTCTTTCACCTCGCAATATGCGTTTAAGTTCTTCCATATAATTCTGTGGCTTACTAGCTCACTTATTTTTATGACTGAATAATACTTCATTGTAAGGATATATCAGAGCTTATATCCATTCACCTGACAAAGGACATCTTGGTTGCTTTTGGCTATAGTAAGTGTGAATGAAGTCGCTATTTACATTCATGCACAGGTTTTTGGGTAGGCATAACTTGTTAATTCAATTAGGTAAATGCTAAGACCTTGAGAGGTGAATCATATTATAAAACTGCATTTAAATTTGCAAGTGATTGCCAAACAGTCTTCAAAAGTCTCTGCACCATTCCCAGATTCAAATTTTAATTGAATGTTTTGAATGTGCTTCAAATTTTAGTGATTTTAATAAGTGACATTTGATAAGTAGCATTTAATTGTTGTTTCCATTTCCAATTATCTGTGACAAATGATTTGATAATGCATCCATCTATATACCTTCTTTGGTGAGTATTCATTCAGCTATCTTGCCATTTTCAGTTGGCTTGTTCATTTTTCATTCTTGAATGTTAACAGTTGTTTTTAAAAGCTCAGTATTGTATATTTTGAATACAAGTTCCTTATCAGACATATGTTTTGAAAATATTTTTCTCATCTTTTTCACCATCTTACTGGTATCTTTCACAGGGTAGTTTTTAATTTTAATAACATCCAAGTTATCACTTTGTTCTTTCATGTGTCATACTAGTGGTGTTTTACTTAAAATTCCACCACCGAATCCAATGTCATCTCAATTTTACCCCAAAAGCTTTCTCTGGCTTATAGATTTGTATTATATTTTTAATTTATATATCACATTTTGATCTAATGTCTGTGTGGTATATAAATTCTGTTTCATGGATTATATTTTGTATCAGGCAGCCCGATTTTTCCAACACAAATGTGTTGACAGACTATGCTCTCTTCATTGATTTCTCTGTCAAAAATCTGTTCACTGTATTTGTGTCAGTTGGTAAGCTCTTTCACCAGCACTCCATTGTCTTGAACACTGTGTCTGTATGTCTTCAAACTGGGTATTATGAGTCATCCAACTTTGTTTCACTTATTCAGTATTGGGTTGGCCTTTTTCATTTCTACAAAATTTTAGAATCTGTTTGTCATTACTGAGAGACAGTTTGCTGGGATTTTGATTAGGATTGCATTGAATCTGTAAATCAAGTTGGGAATAATTGTTACTTTATCAATATTATTTCTGTGAATTCATGAAATTATATTACCTCTTCATTTATTTAAAAAATAAAAACAATTAATTCCAACCTATAATCGTAACTGTTGAGCTATTTGGTGATACATAAAGTTAGTATTGCTGATTGTATTTGTAAACACATTGTTTAAATTATTTTGCTTGGAAAGAACAATGTGTTTCTTTTTACTTTAAAGGAGAAGTTACTAGATACACGTTCATTCTAAAGTGTTTGGAAGACTATTTTGTTTTTCATATTTGAGAGATGTAGAATTACTAGTTTCTGATACTCAATTAGGCTGCTTCCATATATATATATATATAAACAAATTCAGAGCCTATTTAAAATGCACCCATTCATATTCACTTAATTTATTGTGGTTGGGAGTAGGAGCTGAGAATCCTTTGAAGTGTTACTATTTAAAACCCAAAAATTGATACTCAAAGATGTGTGTGGGGAAAAATAAAAAACAGACAATATACTTTAAAAAAAATTTGGTTAATACCTTCATCATAGCCAAAGGGATCTATGAAGTCAACTCAACTCAAAGGATAAAATTATGCTTAATTCTGACGAATAGATAGTACCAATAGTGGGTGATTATTTGAGTTGGGGCTTCAATCTGTTGCTTTTAGCAGAGTAAAAAGACTAAATCTAAACTCATCCTGCTGCTGCTGCTCCTCAGTCGCTTCAGCCATGTCTGACTCTGTGCAACCCCATAACGGCAGCCCACCAGGCTCCCCCACCAACCCAGTCAACACAAAAAAAATCTTTCTTTTTATTGTAACTGACAGGTTAGAACAGATTAATTTTTGCTAAGATGATACCATTAACACAACACCTTTGCATTTCTGATAGACTGTAATTATTCTTAACATTAATTAATTTCTCCACTATCCTATAGCAGATGTTGTGTCCATAAACATCAATTTAGAATATTCACCAAAAAAAAGAAAAACTTATCCTTAAGAAAAGTACCTCTACTAAGAAAACTTGCTTAGAATGACTATCAGTAGCAAATGTAATACTTTAAATTCCAATGAAAATTTAGTTAAGGGTGGAGTGCAATACATTTATATGGTTCAGTTTAGTTCAGTCACTCAGTCATGTCCGAATCTTTTCGACCATGAATTGTAGCACAACAGGCCTCCCTGTCCATCACCAACTCCCGGAATTCACTCAAACTCATGTCCATCAAGTCGGTGATGCCATCCAGCCATCTCATCCTCTGTCGTCCCCTTCTCCTCCTGCCCCCAATCCCTCCCAGCATCAGAGTCTTTTCCAATGAGTCAACGCTTCGCATGAGGTGGCCAAAGTACTGGAGTTTCAGCTTTAGCATCAGTCCTTCCAAAGAAATCCCAGGGCTGATCTCCTTCAGAATGGACTGGTTGGATCTCCTTGCAGTCCAAGGGACTCTCAAGGGTCTTCTCCAACACCACAGTTCAAAAGCATCAGTTCTTCGGTGCTCAGCTTTCTTCACAGTCCAACTCTCACATCCATACATGACCACAGAAAAAACCATAGCCTTGACTAAACGAACCTTTGTTGGCAAAGTAATGTCTCTGCTTTTGTATATGCTATCTAGGTTGGTCATAACTTTCCTTCCAAGGAGTAAGAGTCTTTTAATTTCATGGCTGCAATCACCATTTGCAGTGACTTTGGAGTCCAGAAAAATAAAGTCTGACAGTTTCCACTGTTTCCCCATCTATTTCCCATGAAGTGGTGGGACCGGATGCCATGATCTTCGTTTCCTGAATGTTGAGCTTTAAGCCAACCTTTTCACTCTCCTCTTTAACTTTCATCAAGAGGCTTCTGAATTCCTCTTCACTTTCTGCCATAAGGGTGGTGTCATCTGCATATCTGAGGTGATTGATATTTCTCCTGGCAATCTTGATTCCAGCTTGTACTTCTTCCAGCCCAGTGTTGCTCACGATGTACACTGCATATAAGTTAAATAAGCAGGGTGACCATACACAGCCTTGACGTACTCCTTTTCCTATTTGTAACCAGGCTGTTGTTCCATGTCCACTTCTAACTGTTGCTGCCTGACCTGCATACAGGTTTCTCAAGAGGCAGGTCAGGTGGTCAGGCGTTCCCATCTCTTTCAGAATTTTCCACAGTTTATTGGGATCCACACAGTCAAAGGCTTTGGCATAGTCAATAAAGCAGAAATAGATGTTTTTCTGGAACTCTCTTGCTTTTTTGATGATCCAGCAGATGTTGGCAATTTGATCTCTGGTTCCTCTGCCCTTTCTAAAACCAGCTTGAACATCAGGAAGTTCATGGTTCACGTATTGCTGAAGCTTTGCTTGGAGAATTTTGAGCATTACTTTACTAGCGTGTGAGATGAGTGCTATTGTGTGGTAGTTTGAGCATTCTTTGGCATTGCCTTTCTTTGGGATTGGAATGAAAGCTGACCTTTCCCAGCCCTGTGACCACTGCTGAGTTTTCCAAATTTGCTGGCATATTGAGTGCAGCACTTTCACAGCATCATTTTCCAGGATTTGATATAGCTCAACTGGAATTCCATCACCTCCACTAGCTTTGTTCGTAGTGATGCTTTCTAAGGCCCACTTGACTTCACATTCCAGGATGTCTGGCTCTAGGTTACTGATCACATCATCATGATTATCTGAGTCGTGAAGATCTTTTTTGTACAGTTCTTCTGTGTATTCTTGCCACCTCTTCTTAATATCTTCTGCTTCTGTTAGGTCCATACGATTTCTGTCCTTTATGAAGACCATCTTTGCATGAAATGTTCCCTTGGTAGCTCTAATTTTTTTGAAGAGATCTCTAGTCTTTCCCATTCTGTTGTTTTCCTCTATTTCTTTGCATTGATCACTGAGGAAGGCTTTCTTATTGCTTCTTGCTATTCTTTGGAACTCTGCATTCAGATGCTTATATCTTTCCTTTTCTCCATTGCTTTTCACTTCTCTTCTTTTCACAGCTATTTGTAAGGCCTCCCCAGAAAGCTATTTTGCTTTTTTGCATTTCTTTTCCATGGGGATGGTCTTTATCCCTGTCTCCTGTACAATGTCTTGTACAAGCTACCTTGTAAGACAGTATAAATACCCACAGAATGTTGAATAAAACACCTTTGTTCCATCAGAGCTTTGGTCCCCGTGTATTTCTCTCTCTCTCTTTCAGGTTAATTCTCTGGAGTGCAGAGACCCATCATGCTCACTCTCCTGTCCAGGCTTCTAAGACCCTCTGGAGAAGGTGCACTGTACCTTCACCTGCCTTGAGAGGGTGCCAGGTGCCTTCGTGAGCCACGCAAGCCCTGTGTCAAAGGACTTTATTGGTTTTCTGTGTAAACCAAGGAATATCAACCTCTTTCTCTCTCTCTTTTACTTTCTTAGGGTTCACTCTGAACCACGAGGTTCCAGTCCATTAAAAGATCTCAACAAGTGGCGCCCAAAACAGGTACCTGGTACACGTGGCAGATTCAGATGGAGTGACCTCAAGGGCCTATTGAGGCCGGTAAGTACTAAGACATGGATCAAATGTCTGGAAAGCCCCAAATTTTTTCTTCTTTACTTCAGCATTTATTTAAAGTTCAGGGATTTTCAATTTCACCTCATCGAATAGAGGCTTGCCTTCAGACAGTGTTTGAATGTAACCCTTGGTTCCCTGATGAAGATAGCTTTCATTTAGAAATTTGGCACTGGGCCTAAGAGAATGTTGAACATGCCACCAGACAAGGAAAAAATATCCCGATAGATTTTTGGCCTCTATGGTCTCTCATTGAAGCCGTGATTTTGCCATTTCAAGGTAATTCTAGCCCTCCTAATATTTGGCAACAGGCAGAACACTTATTACATGAATATGAATTAGATGACAAAACCTTACGAAAGGCCCACTTAGAACAACATGAAATATTTTAGAATTTTCCTACAAGCCCTGCCCCAGTTGTTCCAAGTGCTCATCCCCTGCCAGCAGACACAAATCCCAAAGTCTCTCCCTTGCTAGAACCTAATGATTCTGGCAACAACTCCCCTAAGACATCTTTTGACATTAAAACCAACAACACCTTTCTGAATAACAATAATCTACCAACTCACTCTCCTTCATGACAGAGGCTCTCTGAATTGCTGGATTTGCAATCACAGGTCTCTGAAGTCAATGGTTTATCTGCCTTTCCAATTTTAAGAAATTCTGATGCTCAAGGGCACCTAATACCTCAATATGAGGGTATTAACTTCTATCACATGCAACAAATTAAAAAAGCTATAACTATGTACGGCCCACATTCACCTTTTACGAAAGTACTTCTAAATTCTATAACATCCTCTATTGGAAATTTTATTCCCCATGATTGGCAAACTTTAATAAAAGCTCTCCTTAAACCAGAATATCTTCAATGGATGATGTGGTTTCATGATATAGCCAGAGATCATGCCAATAGAAATCCTCGAGCTGGCACTCCCCAAAATCAAATTACTTTTTAAATGCTAACTGGTACAGGACAGTTTGATGCTATAGAAGCTCAAATACCGTGCCCTCCCTTGTTACATGAACAATTAAATACAGTGGCCCTTGAAGCTTGGGATTGAATTACTTCTCAAGGGGAGCCTACAGGTAGCTATACTTAAATATTACAGGGACCCAATGACATGTGTGCTGATTTTTAGCTAGATTACAAACTGCTATTTCCCATACTGTAATTGGAGAAGAAGCCAAAAGGCAACTAGAGAAATTACTTGCTTATGCAAGTGCAAATCAGGAATGTCAAAAATCTATAGCTCCAATTCGTGAGACAGGGACTATTATTGATTATTTGAAAGCTTGTCGCAATCTAGGATCAGAAACTCAAAAGATGCAAACGCTAGCTGAAACAATTGGTTGCTGCCTTAAGAAAAGGAAATGAAGGACGCTTTACATGTGGAGATAAGAACCATTTAAAAACGGACTGCCCTAAGAAAGTTAACAAAAAAATACCTCCAAAAATCTGCCCTCACTGCTGTAGAGGAACATATTGGGCCAAAGATTGTAAATCTAAATTTGACATTGAAGAAAAACCTATTCCGGAAAATTCCAAGCAGGGGACCCCCTCAGGTCCCCTTCAACAAAAACCAGGGGCAAATTCCATCTTTTCCCTCAAACCCTCAACATCCGGCAGTGCTGCCATCGATATACCAGACCTAAATGACTTGCTCCTTTACCCCCAGGCAGTCCCCTCTAGAATACCTACCGGACTTTTTGGATCCCTGCCCCCACAAACCTTCTGTCTTTTACTTGGCCTATCTAGCTTGACTTCTAAAGGAATTACTGTTCACCTTGGAGTAACTGATTCAGATTATAAAGGATAAATTCAAATTCTGATGTCATCTCAGATTTTATGGCAATTCAAAAGGGAGGATAAAATTGCTCAATTATTCCTTTTACCTTACATTTCTATTAACTCCTCTAATGATGTACAGAAGGGTGGATTCAGCAGTACAGATCAAAAACATCATTAGTTTTGGACATCGTTAGTACCTGAATTTTCCCGACTGACTATAAATATCAAAATTAATGGTAAAAGATTTTCTGGTCTCCTTGACACTGGATCCGATATTACTCTTATTTCCAAACATTTATGGCCCAAACCCTGGCCTGTACAAAAATTTTCTTGCCAAATTGCAGGGATTTCTCAAATAAAAGTACAAGAAATTTATCAGATTACTCAAATTTATCCATTTGAGGGATCAGAAGGCCAGCCTGCAATATTAAAACCTTATGTGATAGATGTACCCCCTTAATCTAATAGGAAGAGACTTACTTATGTGATGGCAAACTCAGATATATATTCCACATTTTTCCTAGGGTCCACTGCTCATTTAACAAACAATACAATTATTAATAACTTGGAAGAAGGACGAGCCTATTTGGACAAGGCAGTGGCCTCTCATGAAAGAGAAATTACAGGCAGCTAAGGAACTTGAAGAAAATTAGAGATACCAAGGGAACATTTCATGCAAAGATGGGCTCCATAAAGGACAGAAATGGTATGGACCTAACAGAAGCAGAAGATATTAAGAAGAGGTGGCAAGAATACACAGAAGAACTGTACAAAAAAGATCTTCATGGCCAAGATAATCACGATGGTGTGATCACTCACCTAGAGCCAGACATCCTGGAATGTGAAGTCAAGTGGGCCTTAGAAAGCATCACTATGAACAAAGCTAGTGGAGGGTGATGGAATTCCAGTTGAGCTATTTCAAATCCTGGAAGATGATGCTGTGAAAGTGCTGCACTCCATATGCCAGCAAATTTGGAAAACTCAGCAGTGGCCACAGGACTGAAAAAGGTCAGTTTTCATCCCAATCCCAAAGAAAGGCAATACCAAAGAATGCTCAAACTGCTGCACAATTGCACTCATCTCACATGCTAGTAAAGTAATGCTCAAAATTCTCCAAGCCAGGTTTCAGCAATACGTGAACTGTGAACTTCCAGACGTTCAGGCTGGTTTTAGCAAAGGCAGAGGAACCAGAGATCAAATTGACAACATCCACTGCATCATGGAAAAAGCAAGAGAGTTCCAGAAAAACATCTATTTCTGCTTTATTGACTATGCCAAAGCCTTTGACTGTGTGGATCCCAATAAACTGTGGAAAATTCTGAAAGAGATGGGAACACCTGACCACCTGACCTGCCTCTTGAGAAACCTGTATGCAGGTCAGGCAGCAACAGTTAGAAGTGGACATGGAACAACAGCCTGTTTCCAAATAGGAAAAGGAGTACGTCAAGGCTGTGTATGGTCACCCTGCTTATTTAACTTATATGCGGTGTACATCATGAGCAACGCTGGGCTGGAAGAAGTACAAGCTGGAATCAAGATTGCCAGGAGAAATATCAATCACCTCAGATATGCAGATGACACCACCCTTATGGCAGAAAGTGAAGACGAATTCAGAAGCCTCTTGATGAAAGTGAAAGTGGAGAGTGAAAAGGTTGGCTTAAAGCTCAACATTCAGAAAAGGAAGATCATGGCATCCAGTCCCATCACTTCATGGGAAATAGATGGGGAAACAGTGGAAACAGTGTCAGACTTTATTTTGGGGGGCTCCAAAATCACTGCAGATGGTGACTGCATCCATGAAATTAAAAGACTCTTACTCCTTGGAAGGAAAGTTATGACCAACCTAGATAGCATATACAAAAGCAGAGACATTACTTTGCCAACAAAGGTTCATCTAGTCAAGGCTATGGTTTTTCCTGTGGTCATGTTTGGATGTGAGAGTTGGACTGTGACGAAGGCTGAGTGCCGAAGAATTGATGCTTTGAACTGTAGTGTTGGAGAAGACTCTTGAGAGTCCCTTGGACTGCAAGGAGATCCAACCAGTCCATTCTGAAGGAGATCAGCCCTGGGATTTCTTTGGAAGGAATGATGCTAAAGCTGAAACTCCAGTACTTTGACCACCTCATGTGAAGAGTTGACTCATTGGAAAAGCCTCTGATGCTGGGAGGGATTGGGGGCAAGAGGAGAAGGGGACGACAGAGGATGAGATGGCTGGATGGCATCACTGACTCGATGGACATGAATCTTAGTGAACTCTGGGAGTTGGTGATGGACAGGGAGGCCTGGCATGCTGCGATTCCTGGAGTTGCAAAGAGTCGGACACGACTGAGCGACTGAATTGAACTGAAGGAACTTATAGATATACAACTAGAATTAAAGCATTTGAGAAATCTTGTTCTCCTTGGAACTCTCCTATTCTTGTTATAAAAAAGAAATCTAACAAATGGTGTCTCCTAACAGACCTTAGAAAAGTTAACGCATCTGTGAAACCTATGGGTGCATTACAACCCGGAATCTCATCACCTACCACTATTCCTCAAAATTGGTATATTATTATTATTGATTTACAAGATTTCTTACACCCTTTAGACTGAGATAGTTTCGCTTCCTCTCTCCCTTATCCTAGTCATATTGGACCTCATAAATGGTACCAATGGACTGTACTTCCACAAGGGATGATGAATTCTCTCACCATGTGTCATTATTATGTATCCAAAGCTCTTGAGCCCGTGAGAAAGTAATTTCCTAACTTTCTTGTTATTTACTATATGGATGATATATATTTTCAGCTGCATCTGTCTTAGAAACTCAGCACATGTTTGATATAGCTCAACTATGCTTAAGAAACTCTGGATTAATCATTGCCCCTGAAAAATTCAAACCTCTACACCTTACCATTACTCGGGGTTTGTTGTTAATAGACAACGTATTACTCCCCAGCTAACTCAGATCTGTACTGATAAATTATCAACCTTAAATGATTTTCAAAAGCTCTTAGGTGATATAAATTGGATTAGACCTTCTTTAGGCATTGCTAAATATCAACTGAATAACCTATTTAATACTTTAAAAGGAGATCCTGATTTAAATAGCCCTCATTCACTTTCTCAAGAGGCACCAGAGGAACTCTATTTGGTGCAAAATAAATTACAAAAACAATTTCTTACTCACATCAAATTAGATTTACCTCTAGAATTGTTTATATTCCCCTCTCTTCATTCTCCCACAGGACTTCTTGCCCAACAAGAACACCCAGTAAAATGGATCTATACCCGTTTTAGGGGAATAAAGTCACTTACACCCTACCTTGATTTAATTGCTCTAATCATTATCAATGGAAGAAATAGGACTAAAACTCTAATTGGCTCTAATCCTCATAAAATTAAAATACCTATCAATACATCTCAATTTGAGAACACATTACAAACTTCTACCAATTTCCAAATAGCTTTTCTGGAATATTTTGGAGAAATTTCATTTCATTATCCTTCTGGTAAGCTGTGGAATTTCTTCAAAAATACTGAATTTATTATTTCTCACATTATCAGCTCACAGCCTATACCACAGGCTGAGGTTTTTATATAGATGGGACTAAAAACGCGAAAGCTTCACTCTGGTCTCTTAAGGAATATAAAGTCTTTTATACTAAATTTCATTCTGCTCAACAAAATGAATTATATGCTCTTATTCAAGTTATTTGCCTACATCCTTACCCCATTAATATAGTCTCTGACTCTATATGTTCTGTTTTTGTATTAAAAAATATGGAAACCTCCACCATAAACTCCAATCAACCTATTATTCAATAACTCTTTTTTGAACTACAATCTGTTGTTAGAAACCACAATTCTCCCATTTATATTACACATATTCAAGCACATTCTTATCTTCCGGGCCTCATGAATTATGGTAATGAGCAAGCTGATAACTGGTTTCCTTTGCTACTCCAGAGGAATAGCATGCTCTGTTGCATTACAATGCTGGCTCCCTACACCAGCTGTGGAAAATCCCATGCCTCCAGGATAAAGAAATTATTAGTAATTGCTCTACTTATAGACCTCTACATCTTCGACCCATTGCACAAGGTATTAATCCTCACTGTTTGCAACCTAATGAACTTGGGCAAATGGATGTAACTCATTGCCCTGAACTTTCTCAATCTTCTTTCTTGTATGTCTGTATCGACACTAAATCTTCATTTATTTGGGCCACACCTCTTCTCCGTGAGGCTACACAACATATTATAACTCACTTATTAGCTTGTTTTGCTGTAATGGGAACTCCTAGTTCTATAAAAACAGACAATGGCCATGCCTATATTTCTAGACACTTTAAACAATTTTTACAATCTTTTTCTATTAAACATATTACAGGTATTCCTTATATTCCACAGGCACAAGGCATAGTGGAATGAGCACATCGCACACTAA
This sequence comes from Bos javanicus, assembly GCF_032452875.1. NCBI lineage: Eukaryota > Metazoa > Chordata > Mammalia > Artiodactyla > Bovidae > Bos > Bos javanicus. The sequence continues at coordinate 53,309,150 of NC_083878.1, forward strand.
ACTTGCAAATAAAAAAAATTAAAAATGGGGAATACACAGGAACACTACTGTCTTCCTTATTTAAATCAGACTTTACTAGATTCCAACATAAGATATTTTCTAAACCTATCAGATCAGATAAGTCACTCAGTCGTGTCCGGCTCTTTGCGACCCCATGAATCGCAGCACGCCAGGCCTTCCTGTCGATCACCAATGCCCGGAGTTCACTCAGACTCATGTCCATCGAGGCAGTGATGCCATCCAGCCATCTGATCCTCTGTCGTCCCCTTCTCCTCCTTCCCCCAATCCCTCTCAGCATCAGAGTCTTTTCCAATGAGTCAACACTTCACATGAGGTGGCCAAAGTACTGGAGTTTCAGCTTTAGCATCATTCCCTCCAAAGAAATCCCAGGGCTAATCTCCTTTAGAATGAACTGGTTGGATCTCCTTGCAGTCCAAGGGACTCTCAAGAGTCTTCTCCAACACCACAGTTCAAAAGCATCAATTCAACGGCACTCGGCCTTCTTCACAGTCCAACTCTCACACCCATACATGACCACAGGAAAAAACATAGCCTTGACTAGACGAACTTTTGTTGGCAAAGTAATGTCTCTGCTTTTGAATATGCTATCTAAGTTGGTCATAACTTTCCTTCCAAGGAGTAAGCGTCTTTTAATTTCATGGCTGCAGTCACCATCTGCAGTGATTTTGGAGCCCAGAAAAATAAAGTCTGACACTGTTTCCACTGTTTTCCCATCTATTTCCCATGAAGTGGTGGGACCGGATGCCATGATCTTCGTTTTCTGAATGTTGAGCTTTAAGCCAACTTTTTCACTCTCCTCTTTCACTTTCATCAAGAGGCTTTTGAGTTCCTCTTCAATTTTTGCCATAAGGGTGGTGTCATCTGCATATCTGAGGTGATTGATATTTCTCCCAGCAATCTTGATTACAGCTTGTGTTTCTTCCAGTCCAGCGTTTCTCATGATGTACTCTGCATATAAGTTAAATAAGCAGGGTGACAATAGACAGCCTCGACGAACTCCTTTTCCTATTTGGAAACAGGCTGTTGGTCCATGTCCAGTTCTAACTGTTGCTGCCTGACATGCATACAAATTTCTCAAGAGGCAGGTCAGGTGGTCTGGTATTCCCATTTCTTTCAGAATTTTCCACAGTTTATTGGGATCCACACAGTCAAAGGCTTTGGCATAGTCAATAAAGCAGAAATAGATGTTTTTCTGGAACTCTCTTGCTTTTTCCATGATGCAGCGGATGTTGTCAATTTGATCTCTGGTTCCTCTGCCTTTTCTAAAACCAGCTTGAACATCAGGAAGTTCACGGTTCACGTATTGCTGAAACCTGGCTTGGAGAATTTTGAGCATTACTTTACTAGCGTGTGAGATGAGTGCAATTGTGCAGTAGTTTGGGCATTCTTTGGCATTGCTTTTCTTTGAGATTGGAATGAAAACTGACCTTTTTCAGTCCTGTGGCCACTGCTGAGTTTTCCAAATTTGCTGGCATATGGAGTGCAGCACTTTCACAGCATCATCTTTCAGGATTTGGAATAGCTCTACTGGAATTCCATCACCTCCACTGGCTTTGTTCGTAGTGATGCTTTCTAAGGCCCACTTGACTTCACATTCCAGGATGTCTGGCTCTAGGTTAGTGATCACACCATCGTGATTATCTGGGTCATGAAGTTCTTTTTTGTACAGTTCTTCTGTGTATTCTTGCCACCTCTTCTTAATATCTTCTGCTTCTGTTAGGTCCATATGATTTCTGTCCTTTATCGAGCCCATCTTTGCATGAAATGTTCCTTTGGTATCTCTAATTTTCTTGAAGAGATCTCTAGTCTTTCCCATTCTGTTGTTTTCCTCTATTTCTTTGCATTGATCACTGAAGAAGGCTTTCTTATCTCTTTGCTATTCTTTGGAACTCTGCATTCAGATGCTTATATCTTTCCTTTTCTCCTTTGCTTTTCGCTTCTCTTCTTTTCACAGCTATTTGTAAGGCCTCCCCAAACAGCCATTTTGCTTTTTGCATTTCTTTTCCACGGGGATGGTCTTGATCCCTATCTCCTGTAGAATGTCACGAACCTCATTCCATAGTTCATCAGGCACTCTATCTATCAGATCTAGGCCCTTAAATCTATTTCTCACTTCCACTGTATAATCATAAGGGATTTGATTTAGGTCATACCTCAATGGTCTAGTGGTTTTCCCTACTTTCTTCAATTTCAGTCTGAATTTGGCAATAAGTTCATGGTCTGAACCACAGTCAGCTCCCGGTCTTGTTTTTGCTGACTGTATAGAGCTTCTCCATCTTTGGCTGCAAAGAATATAATCAATCTGATTTCAGTGTTGACCATCTGGTGATGTCCAGTATAGAGTCTTCTCTTGTGTTGTTAGAAGAGGGTGTTTGTTATGACCAGTGCATTTTCTTGGCAAAACTCTATCAGTCTTTGCCCTGCTTCATTCCATATTCCAAGACCAAATTTGCCTGTTACCCCAGGTGTTTCTTGACTTCTTACTTTTGCATTCCAGTCCCCTATAATGAAAAGGACATCTTTTTTGGGTGTTAGTTCTAAAAGGTCTTGTAGGTCTTCATAGAAATGTTCAACTTCAGCTTCTTCAGCATTACTGTTGGAGCATAGACCTGGATTACTGTGATATTGAATGGTTTGCCTTGGAAACAAACAGAGATCATTCTGTTGTTTTTGAGATTGCATCCAAGTACTGCATTTCGGACTCTTTTGTTGACCATGATGGCTACTCCATTTCTTCTGAGGAATTCCTGCCCGCAGTAGTAGATATAATGGTCATCTGAGCTAAATTCACCCATTCCAGTGCATTTCAGTTTGCTGATTCCTAGAATGTCGACATTCACTCTTGCCATCTCTTGTTTGACCACTTCCAATTTGCCTCGTTTCATGGACCTGACATTCCAGGTTCCTATGCACTATTTCTCTTTACAGCATCGTACCTTGCTTCTATCACCAGTCACATCCATAGCTGAGTATTGTTGTTGCTTTGGCTCCATCCCTTCATTCTTCCTGGAGTTATTTCTCCACTGATCTCCATTAGCATATTGGGCACCTACTGACCTGGGGAGTTTCTCTTTCAGTATCCTACTTATCACAGGGAGATACTTTACGAGGGCAGAAAAACATTTTGAGGAATTGAAGGACACTTCTCTTCCTCTGCTCATTTGGTACCAAGATGGGTTAATAAAACAATGGCAATTGGGATTCTAATCTTACAGGAAAAGAGTTGTGTTTGTATTTCCCAGATGGATCCAGTGAACTCACATGGCTTCCTGTTTGGTAGATTCAACCCAAGGAGGCCCCCGGCCTTTAAAGTTGAGTTGGGACAATAAGGACCCCAGGAGGAAGAAATTCCAATACAGGCCATGGCAGCTCTAAAGATTTCCAGGAAGCACCGCCCTCAGTGGCATCACCCCGATGATCTCCCCACTTGGGGACAAAAAAAAAAAAAAACCCTTACTAATCGAGCTGAAAATTTGGTCTCTCAACAGGGAATACCTCGGAGTCCTGAATACATTCTCCTGGCAATGCTCAGTCTTTTGGCCTGTACCTCCCCCCACTGGAGCTCTGACTAATCAAGCTTACATACCCAACCCCCGTCTATTGCAGGTCCTAGAATGGACAGAGAAAAGACCAATCATATCAGCCAATGACTCCACCTATATGCCCCCTCCCTGGAACATGAAAGGGCCCTCACACCCTGTTGAGGAGGGAAAATTAATTAACATTTCTTTTTTTTTTAATTTAATTTTATTTTTAAACTTTACAATATTGTATTGGTTTTGCCATATATCAACATGCATCCACCACAGGTATACACGTGTTCCCCATCCTGAACCCTCCTCCCTCCCTCTACCATCCCTCTGGGTTGAACCAGTGCACCAGCCCCAAGCATCCAGTATCGTGCATTGAACCTGGACTGGTGACTCATTTCATATATGATATTATACATGTTTCAATGCCATTCTCCAAAATCATCCCACCCTCTCCCTCTCCCACAGAGTCCGAAAGACTGTTTTATACATCAGTGTCTCTTTTGCTGTCTCATATACAGGGTTATTGTTACCATCTTTCTAAATTCCATACATATGCGTTAGTATACTGTATTAGTGTTTTTCTTTCTGGCTTACTTCACTCTGTATAATAGGCTCCAGTTTCATCCAATTCATTAGAACTGATTCAAATGTATTCTTTTTAATGGCTGAATAATACTCCATTGTGTATATGAACATTTCTTTAGGCTATCAAGTCCTTGCCTTGTGCATGGGCCCAGCAGAATTGTGCATAAACGTTAGCCGATAAACTTGGGCTTTTGCCCTGCCTCCCAAAAAGGATTTTCAGAATTTGCTTGGATTATTTACTGCCCTTTCTTCACCTGTGAACCATGTTTATACTACTGAGACTTTAGGGAAAATGTTAGGGAAAGACTTAAGGAAGGAACAAGAACATTATGCAGAGGGTTTACTTATAAGAACTTTACATATACTCCTGTTCATTGGGACTAATGTCAAGCCAAATCAGGAAAATTAATGTTTGTGGCTAATCATACAATTGTTGATTGGGGACCCCATGGTATGTGGTTATCTAACTGCTTAGAAGAGTTAAATAGAATGGTATGTGACTGTGTTACGCAAGTGACATGGAAGTTCACTGACACTACAATGGAACATTACTATGACAAAGGACTTCTTGGGTGTCTTGACAGTGGATTAACCCCACCTCATCCTAGGATCGTCCTTGATAAACAGAGTGGGCCTGAACAATGGGACATTTGGAAACTTGCTGCGAGCACCAGAGAACTTGGAACTTGGACCAGACATTTCACAGGGACCAGTCGTGGTCGTAGTAACTATTTCTTTTGCTATAATCATTCATATTTTATACAGGCCTGTGTCCCACTTCCTTTTGTTATAGACATAGGAAATTTACAATTTAATAAGACTTTACGTTCTGTAACTTGCATTAATTTCAAACTATATACTTGTCTTAATTCTTCTATCTCTTTAAGAAATTATTCCCTTTTGATTCTTCGATCTTGACATAATTTGTGGTTACCAGTAAATCTCCAATGACCCTGGGAAGAAGGTCTCATGGCTGGACTTGCTTCCAGATTACTTCAATTTTGTGTTACTCCTGTTCATTTTAGTCACAGTGCTTACAACTAGGAACAAATCAAATTTAATTTTACAAATATAATACAATAGGGGGAATTGTCAGGAAGCATTTAACAGGAGGCTTCCTGTGTGTTCCTGAATATTCAGAAATTATGTGGAGTAGCAAACTACTCCTGGGGACTTAGGAATGCATGCATTTCCTTCGTTAGTTTTTCCATACGGTGATAAGTAACTATGACCCTCTTCCTTTTTGTGAACCATACAGTAAAAGTGATTATTTACAACCCTCTCTCTTTCATATGGATGACCTCATGTTTCCTTGATAACTCGTAAGTTTTGATTTTATCTCTGCTGAAAATAGCTACCTTGTAAGACAGTATAAATACCCACACAATGTTGAATAAAACACCTTTGCTCCATCAAAGCTTTGGTCCCCGTGTCTCTCTCTCTCTCTGTGTCTCTCTCAGGCTAATTCTCTGGATCACAGAGACCCGTTGTGCTCACTCTCCTGCCCAGGCTTCTAAGACTCTCTGGAGAAGGCACACTGTGACTTCACCCACCTCGAGAGGGTGCCAGGTGCCTTTGTGAGCAACGCAAGCCCTGAGTCAAAGAACTTTATTGGTTTTCTGCGTAAACCAAGGAATATCGGCCTCTTTCTCTCTCTCTTTTACTTTCTTATTGTAGACTCTGGACCACCAGCTTCTGTTCCATTAAAAGACCTCAACAAAAGATCAGATTTAATGAGTTGAATATTAGTAGAGATGAGTACACGGAAAGTTTTGGTTAGGAAATACAACATTATTCAGTATTATTTGAATAAATATTCAACAAATATTTATTGTGCCCCTTCATGGTGCAGTGGTCATAGTAGCAAACAAAGACACCCGCTACATTCATTGTGGTCAATTCTATCATAATAAATAGTTAGAAATGGTTAATAACTAATAAACAAATAAATGAAAACTATCTTAGGTGATAATATATTCTGTGAAAATAAATACACCCTGGCTAGAGAATAGTGAAGTAGATTCTATATTAGAAGAGGGATCAGAGACTTCTCTAAGAGAGTAAATGATCACTGCAAGGTAGGAAACTATGAAAAAATCTGGGGAAGAAGATTCCAGAAAAATAAAAACTTGGATACAATACCCCTAAGGCAGGAAATGTTTGATGTGCTTGAAAAATACCTCAAAAACCAAATGGCTGGAATGAAGTGAGCAATAGGAAAAGAGGTAATATATGAAATGAGACAGGTTGCCAGTCAGTGCAGACATGGTAATAATTTTGGATTTTTTGAGATGATTAGAAAAATTGCAGGGATTTTAGAAAATAAGTAATATGAAATTTGGCTTATTTTTAATGATATCATTCTGTTTGGTGTGTAGAAAATGATACTGCTGAATCACAAAGACCTCTCTGGCACCAGATGATAAATGGCTTGCACGACAGATACTGAGCAAGCTCTGGGAGTTGGTGATGGACAGGGAAGCCTGGCATGCTGCAGTCCATGAAGTGGCAAAGAGTTGGACACGACTGAGTGACTGAACTGAACTGACTGCATTACAGATACTTTAGAATAGTGATAATATCAGAAAGAGGTGGTTGGGCTGTATGTTTTAAAGTTAAAAAAAAATCAACAGAATTTGCTAATATATAGGTGAGGAATATGAGATTAGGAGATCTATCCAAAGTATCTCCAAGGTTTTTAGTCTTGGCGATAGGGGTGATGGAGTTACTTTCTAGTGGATTGACAAAAAATAAGAAAAGGAAAATAAGACTAAGGAGAAGTGAGTATTTGAATTCCAGCATTTTGTCTTTGACATGTTGACATCTAGATGTTCACATGGAGATGTCAGATAGGAAATTCATATACTTTGCATTTGACTACAAATGGTATTTAAAGTTATAATTCTGGATGCAATCATCAAGATTGATAAGAAAAGAGTTTCATTAATTGAGTTCGAAGGTTCTCCAAATTTAGTTATTGGGAAATTAAGAAGATTCAGCAACAAATTTTCAGTAGAGGAAAGATATTGGAAGGAAAGGAAGTGTTTCAAGAAAAAAATGAGGGAATGATCAGCTATGTCAAATGTGATAAGCTGAGTCAAGTGAGATCAGAAAAAAAAAATAATAACACTGGTTGTACCAACATTGGGGTCTAGTGCCTCAGTGGTTTAGTAGTGGTTTTACTAAGATTGAAGCAATTAAATATGATGGTGGTAAATTCAGGAGAAAATGGGAGGAGGAGGAATTAAAAGCAATGTTCCTACAAAGGGGAGCAGAAAAGCCAGGTGGTTTCTCCAGAGGGGATTTGATGTCCAAAAAGATTTTATGAGTTTCTAGCATGGGAGATATTGCAGCCTTGGGGTATGATGATGATGACGATAATAATACAGCTGAGATAAAAATGCTGATAACGTAGAAACAAAATGGGTTCTTTGCAAGAGTCACAATTTTTAATAGATGTGATTCAGCAAGAGTAAACAGATAGGCTTGGCTAAGACAGCAGCATAACATAAGTCACCACCATAATGGGATCCAGCTAAAATGGTGGATGTGGCTTTGGGAATGTATGGAAGCTGTTTCTGGTTTGCTACTGCTTGTTCAGTGAAATCGGGCTTCCCTGGTAGCTCAGCCAGTAAAGAATCCACTGGCAATACAGGAGCCTCTGGTTTGATTCCTGGGTAGGGAAGATCCCCTAGAGAAGCTCCCCTAGGCTACCTACTCCAGTATTCTTGAGCTTCCCTGGTGGCTCAGATTACGGTAAAGAATCTGCCAGCAATGTGGAAGACTTGGATTCAGTCCCTGGGTTGGGAAGATGCCCTGGAGGAGGGCATGAAGAAGTATGGATATCAAGTCAGGATATCAAAGAAGAGTGAGGATATGCAGAGTAGATTTGATAGTTTGAGAAGAGTGTGAAAAGTATTGCTTCTTATGATATAAGAAAATAAAAGACTAGGGAGAAGAAATAGGCTTTTTAGGCAGTAATATAATTTATTTGAAACTAATACTTAAAACTTAAAATTATGTTTGTCATGGTTGTCTTTTTTTTCTCTTTTTTCCTCAACTGTGTTTAGATGAAGTGGTTCTAGTGTTGTATACATAAAAGAAGATGTCTATTTGAGTTGCATTTAATTACAGTTTAAAATTAAAATGTAAATGTGTTTAGGATATACAAAGATTGCTTAGATGCTATGTTGAAGGTCATGGAAGTATAAAAGCCATTAATACAGACATTGTTATTATTTGTTACTGAGGGGGCTGATAGAGAGAGTGTCTAGCAGAAAACTAGACACTTTTAAAAGATCATTGTAAAATATCTTACAAAATAAAGGAAAATGACTTGAAGTTAGATGATATTGAAAGAAAAGAGAATGGAATGATTTAACCAGCTGATGTGAAGGAAAAACTATATTAAAATATAGCACTGGAATAGTTTTTCCAAAGAAGTAGTAGTAGTGTGAATGAATATTTTCCCTTCCCTACTCTATCAGCGTTTTTGTTCAGTCTTTAAGTCGTGTCCAACTCTTTGCAACCCCATGAACTGCAGCACACAAGGCTTCCCTGTCCTTCACTATTTCCCTGAGTTTGCTAAAACTCATGTCCATTGAGTCAGTGATGCCATCCAACCATCTCCTCCTCTGTCACTCCCTTTTCCTCTTGCCCTCAATCTTTCCCAGCATTAGGTTCTTTTCCAATCAGCTGACTCTTCAAATCAGGTAGCCAAAGTATTGGAGCTTCAGCTTCAGTATTGTTCTTCCAATAAATATTCAGGGTTGATTTCCTTTAGGATTGATTGGTTTGATCTCCTTGCAATCCAAGGGACTCTCAATCAAGTCTTCTCCAGCACCACAGTTTGAAAGCATCAGTTCTTTGGCACTCAGCCTTCTTTATGGTCCAAATCTCACATCTGTACATGACTACTGGAAACGCACTAGCTTTGACTATTCAGATCTTTATAGGCAATGTGATGCCTCTGCTTTTTAATATGCTGTCTAGGTTTGTCATAGCTTTTCATCCAAGGAGCAAGTGTCTCTTAATTTCATGGCTGTAGTCACTGTCCGCAGTGATTTTGGGGCCCAAGAAAATAAAATCTGTCCCTGTTTCCATTTTTTTCCCATCTATTTCCCATGAAGTGAAAGAGGACTAGATGACATGATCTTAGTTTTTTGAATATTGAGTTTTAAGCCAGCTTTTTCACTCTCCTCATTCAGCTACCTCAAGAGACTCTTTAGTTCCTCTTCACTTTCTGTCATTAGGGTGGTATCATCTGCATATTTGAGATTATTGATATTTCTCCTGAAAAATCTTGATTCCGGCTTATGAGTCATCCAGCCCGGCATATGGAAAGTATGATATACTCTGTATATAAGTTAAATAAGCTTTGACATAGTCTTTTCCCAATTTTGAACCAGTCTATTGTTCCATGTCATCTTCTAACTGTTGCTTCTTGACCTACATACTTGTTTCTCAGGAGACAGGTAAAGTGGTCTGGTATTCCCACCCCTTTAAGAATTTTCCACAGTTTGTTGTGATCCACACAGTTAAAGGCTTTAGCATAGTCAATGAAGCAGAAGTAGATTTTTTTTCCTTTTCCTTTTTTGGAATCCTTTTGCTTTTTCTATTATCCAGTGGGTGCTGGGAATTTGATTCTGGTTCCTCTACTTTTTTGAAATCTAGCTTATACATCTTGAAGTTCTCAGTTCACATACTGATATCAGGGTATATAGGAGCAAGAAAGTGTTTAAACTTATACTGTCATGTAGCAAAAGATAGTGACTAGGGGAAAGGTGTGAAAATGTTCAATTGTTCACAAGTGAAGCTACTTTTGAAAATAGCTTTTAAAAGTGTCACAAAGAAGGGTAGAAATTAAACTGAGAACACTTTTTTCACTTCCTGGTCAAAATGTTCTCATAAAGTAAATAAAAAGTGATGAGAAAGTAAACAGAAACATCACTTTTAAGTGAAATTTGAATTATTGATAGAGTTAAAGATGTGCATTCACCAATACTCATCAATCCAACTTCACAGACTGTGCTCCTGAGAAACCCTCATATATGTGGAAGATAAAAAAGCCATGAGATGCTCTGAATCTTTAGGCTGACAGAAAAATGAAAACAATTTAAATGACAGTTATATATGGTCAGAATAAAAAAAATGATACTATAATATTATAGTTGATCACTGGTAAAGAAAATAAACTATATCTATACCCACCAACAGGAATGGATCTCTAATCTCAGGTGGATAAAGATACCAGTTTCAGGAAGGCACACACACAATGATACTAGCGTAGGTAAATTATAAACAGACACAAAATGATATCGAATTTCAAGGCTATTTATGTAGACACATGTTTTGAAAATACAACTACTAAATACAAAGCAGACATAGGAACTTCAAAATGATTATTTCTTAATAAAGCTTGAGTATGGGACTAGAATGTGGCTCAATTCTTTAATTACATCTCTTGGAATATATTTTATTTCTTAGAATGAAAGAAACAGATTTAAAAGATAGAAAAAAAGAAACAAAAGTAGGCTGAATAAGGAGTCCTGATATTTGCCACATTATACTAAGAGGGAGCCTTCAATTCAGTTCAGTCACTCAGTCGTGTCCGACTCTTTGTGACCCCATGGACTGCAGCGTACTAGGCTTCCCTGTCCATCACTAACTTTCAAGTCTCATTCAAACTCATGTCCATTGAGTCAGTGATGCCATCCAGCCATCTCATCTTCTGTCATTCCCTTCTCCTCCTGCCTTCAATCTTTCCCAGTATAAGGATCTTTTCTAATGAGTCAGTTCTTCACATCAGGTAGCCAAAATGTTACCCAGGCTCTTTTAAGATGATGAAGAGCTGTCTGGCTTCATGTCTGACTCTGCAACCCCATGGACTGTAGCCGTCCAGCCTCCTCTGTCCATGGAATTCTCCAGGTAAGAACATTGGAGTGGGTTGCCATTTCCTACTCCAGGGGATCTTCCCAGTGATTGAACCCAGGTCTCTGACATTGCAGGTAAATTCTTTACTGTCTGAGCTGCCAGGAAAGCCCCTGAAGAGGCTAGACTTGGATAAATCTTTCATGTATGACTTTGATTTATGATCTCCACACTAGCTTTACTCCATTTTCTATGTGTAACAACACATTGGAAAAAAGTATATTGTTTTAAAACAATTGAATTTTGTCTTTATTTTAGAAGTATTTTGCCTGAATATGTCAAGATATTCTCACTCTAAATAATGACAACTACAATAAAAAGAAAGAAAAAAGGTAGCACACAACTAGGGAATTTAATGTGACGAAGTTAGTTACTCTTTAAGCATTCAATAAAGAACCAGTACTAAACTCCAGTGTTTTGTTTTGTTTTGTTTTTAATTCATCCCTGTAGGTTTATAGCCTCACACACTTTTATGCATAAGATGAGACACAGGATTTGGAGATTTCAGTCTTTTAATTAACTGCCATGGGAACGTTTAGGTGTGAAATTAGTCACCAGAGGGAGCCCATATAATTCCTCAAAAGCAATCTCAAAAGACTAAAGACAAAATGAAAATACATGTAGAGACTGGGACATAGAAGTTCAAGGAGAGTACAGAATGTTCTTTTACTGTTTCTTGAATTGCAGTTTCCTCTCAATTTCAAGCTTCCTTTGATAGATGCAAAGGTTTTCTTTCTTTCTTTTAATAGCAAAGATACAGAAAGAAACAAAACACATTCTACCTCCTCCACTCTCCTACCCCTGTCAGGGGCTACTTATTCACTGACCTTCTCATTTACTTAACAAGAAAGCTATTTTTGTATATGCATATTCAATTGACCCATAAATAAGATATTTTATTAGATTTCTGGGAAGGTTAACTGTGATAATTTCCAAACAACCCAAGTGTCAATAATTTGTGCAATTATTTTAATGAAGTCACTCTTGGCCATGTATTTAGCAACTACAAGCATTTACACATGGAGAAGGCGATGGCACCCCACTCTAGTACTCTTGCCTGGAAAATTCCATAGACAGAGGAGCCTGGTGGGCTGCAGTCCATGGGGTCGCTAAGAGTCGGACACGACTGAGTGACTTCACTTTCACTTTCATGCACTGGAGAAGGAAATGGCAACCCACTCCAATGTTCTTGCCTGGAGAATCCCAGGGACGGGGGAGCCTAGTGGACTGCCATCTATAGGGTTGCATAGAGTCGGACATGACTGAAGCGACTTAGCAGCAGCAGCAGCAGCATTTACACATTTTGGTCTTTTAATAAGTATGAAAAAAAGCAGGGTTTGAAAGGAGAAGAAACCCCTTACTCCAAAGTATTTCCTGTTTTGAAATTCTGTAACTATAGGATTTTATGAAATGGGTAAATGGAATCTATGAGTACGTGTCAATCAATGAATTAAAACTGGCTAAGCAGTGCAGTTCTTTTTTTCAAAGAGAAATTCAGGACAAAATTTCAAGTAGACATTTTGTTGTTGTAAGACTGAATCATTTGTTTGCTTGAATGGACTGAGATGAGAGAAAACACCATATGCAATGTACTCTATGATCTCTATTGAATTTGTTTACTCAGATATTAAACTCAAAGAATTGGAGAAAGACCATGGGTTGTTCAGATTTTTTAAATGTTAAACTCAGCTATCCATTACTGAAAGTATGACTGAAACTCTAGTGAAACCTACATAGCTTCAGTCTGTAATGATGACTTGAGTTGGCTGACTTGCCTTTACAGGTTGAATTCTGCAAAAATTGTCTTTTTTCTTTTATTGAAGTATAGTGGACTAACACACAATGTCTTGTTAGTTTCAGATGTACAGCACAGTGATTTTATATATATATATATATGGTTTCCCTGGTGACTTGGTAGTAAAGAATCTGCCTGCTAATGCAGGAGACACAGGTTCAATTTCTGGGTCAGGAAGATCCCCTGAAGAAGGAAATGGCAACCCACTCCAGTATTTTTTTCTGGGAAATCCCATGGAAACAAGAGCCTGCCAGGCTATAGTTCATGGGGTTGAAAAAGAATCTGACATGACTTAGCAGCTAAACACGTATGTGTATATATTTTTTTATATAAATAATACATATATATATATAATTTTTCATATTTTTTCCCTTATAGGTTATTATAAAATATTGAGTATAGTTTCCTGTGCTAGCTCATAATGGCATTTTAAAGCAACAATAACAACAAAGAATCATGATAATTTTCTTAATTAAAATAAGCAGTACAGTAAATATAAATAAATACAATCATAGTTTTCCTTTGAATTGCTATGCAAAAAGGTTCCCCCTGATCTGTAGTTGTCTTAAGTGACCACTTCTGCATTCTTCCAATTTTATAAAATATAAAACAATTACAAGTGATTCATTGAGAAGACTGTTGATACTTTCTGTTAAATTTGTATGATATAGCATAATGTTTTTGTCCACATATGATTATTTTGAGTGATGATGACAGCAGTATGCACAGGCAGTTCCCACTTCTACAGTAGTGCCAGATCAGAAAAATGTACATACAATGAAATTGGGCAAAGTGATTTTAATCAATGGGAAAATATGATTATTCTGTGACCTTTAAAAATATTTACCAAAGCATTATAAACCCTCTTATTGTCAGTTATAAGTATATAAATAAAAATTTTAAATAGTAAATAATATTTATTTAGTACACTACAATGTAAAAAATAAGAAATACTGAAAACTGTGTTTTAATTCTTTGCAAATTATATACAGTTCTCATTGTATAGCATCTGATATAGAGTGAGCATCTTTTCTATTCCCTACTGAATTGTTATGCTCTTTTCTCTTTAGGAAGCCAAAAAATACCTGGAGTAACAGGCATACTTGGCCTTGGAGTACTGAATGAAGCAGGGCAAAGGCTAATAGAGTTTTGCCAAGAGGACACACTGATCATAGTAAACACCTTCCTCCAGCAACACAAGAGAAGACTCTACAAATGAACATCACCAGATAGTCAATACTGAAACCAGATGGATTATATTCTTTGCAGCCAAAGATGGAGAAGCTCTCTATACAGTCGGCAAAAACAAGACTGGGGGCTGACTGTGGCTCAGTTCATGAACCCCTTACTGCCAAATTCAGACTTAAATTGAAGAAGGTAATGGCAACCCACTCCAGTATTCTTGTCTGGAGAATCCCAGGGACCGCAGAGCCTGGTGGGCTGCCGTCTATGGGGTCACAGGACTAAAGCAACTTAGCAGCAGCAGCAGCAGTGAAAGCCACTAGACCACTCAGGTATGACGTAAATAAAATCCCTTATGATTATACAGTAGAAGTGACAAATAGATTCAAGGGATTAAATCTGTTAGACCGACTGCCTGAAAAACTACAGACAGAGGTTTGTGACATTGTACAGGAGGCAGGAATCAAGACCATCCCCAATAAAAATAAATGGGAAAAGTCAAAATGGTTTTCTGAGGAGGACTTACAAATTGCTGTGAAAAGAAGAGAAGTAAAAGGCAAAGGAGAAAAGGATATATATATATACCCATTTCAATGCAGAGTTCCAAAGAATAGCAAAGAGAGATAAGAAAGCTTTCCTCAGTGATTAACAAAAAGAAATAGAAGAAAACAATAGAATGGAAAGACTAGATATCTCTTCAAGAAAATTAGAGATACCAAGGGAACATTTCATGCAAAGATGGGCAAAATAAAGGATAGAAATGGTATAGACCTAACAGAAGCAGAAGATGTTAAGAAGAGGTGGCAAGAATACACAGAAGAACTGTACAAAAAATATTTTCATGACCCAGATAATCACGATGAGGTGGTCACTCACCTAGAGCCAGACATCCTGGAATACGAAGTCAAGTGGTCCTTGGAAAGCATCACTGAGAACAAAGCTAGTGGAAGTGATAGAATTCCAGTTGAGCTTTTTAAAATCCTAAAGGATAAAGCTGTGAAAGTGCTGCACTCAATATGCCAGCAAATTTGAACAACTGAGCAGTGGCCACAGGACTGGAAAAGGTCAGTTTTCATTCCAATCTCAAAGAATGGCAAAGAATGTTCAAACTCTGCAAAGCTGCGTTCATTTCACATGCTAGCAGAGCAATGCTCACAATTCTCAAAGCCAGGCTTCAATAGTATGTGAACTGTGACCTTCCAGATATTCAAGCTGGATTTAGAAAAGGTGGAGGAACCAGAGATTAAATTGTCAACATCCCCTGGATCATGGATAAAGCAAGAGAGTTCTAGAAAAATCATCTATTTCTGCTTTACTGATTACGTCAAAGCCTTTGACTGTGTGGATCACAACAAACAGTGGAAAATTCTGAAAGAGATGGGAATACCAAAGCACCTGACCTGCCTCCTGAGAAATCTATATGCAGGTCCAGAAGCAACAGTTAGAACTGGACATGTAACAACAGACTGGTTCCAAATTGGGAAAGGAGTATGTCAAAGCTGTATATTGCCACCCTGCTTATTTAAGTTATATGCAGAGTACATCACAGGAAATGCTGAACTGGATGAAGCACAAACTGAAATCTAGATTGGAGGTAGAAATATCAATAACCTCAGATACACAGATGACACCACCTTTATGGCAGAAAGCGAAGGAGAACTAAAGATCTTCCTGATGAAAGTAAAAGAGGATAGTGAAAATGTTGGCTTAAGGCTCAACATTCAGAAAACTAGCATTATGGCATCTGGTCCCATCACTTCATGGAAAACAGATGGGGAAATAATGAAAAGAGTGACAGACCTTATTATTTTGTGCTCCAAAATCACTTCAGATGGTGACTGTGGTCATGAAATTAAAAGACACTTACTCTTTGGAAGAAAAGTTATGACCAACCTAGATGACATATTAAAACGTAGAGACATTGCTTTGCCAAAAAGGTCCATCTAGTCAGAGCTATGATTTTTCCAGTAGTCATGTATGGATGAGAGAGTTGGACTATAAAGAAAGCTAAATGTCAAAGAATTAGTGCTTTTGAACTGTAGTGTTGGAGAAAACTCTTGTGAGTCCCTTGGACTGTTAGGAGATCCAACCAGTCTATCCTAAATGAAAGGATATTAATATTTATTGGAAGGACTGATTATTAATTGGAAATACTGATGCTGAAGCTGAAACTCCAATACTTTGGCCACGTAATGTGAAGAACTGACTCATTTGAAAAGACCCTGATGCTGGGAAAGATTGAAGGCAGAAGGAGAAGGGGATGACAGAGGATGAGATGGTTGGATAGTATCATTGACTCAATGCACATGAGTTTGAGTAAGCTCTGGGAGTTGGTGATGGACAGGGAAGCCTGGAGTGGTGCAGTCCATGGGGTCACAAAGAATCAGACATGACTGAGCAACTGAACTGAACTGAACTTTCTCAGTTTGAATTGGCTTCCAATATTTTATTGTTTGTTATTTCAATGTCATGAAATATATCTAAAAATTTAAGTAAAGGTTTTTTTTTTTTTTGCCAGTGTCATTTCTTCTAGACATCTTCATTCTTTTTATCACAATTAATTCATTCAATTTGATAACTGCACAAAGTTCTCCTAGCTGTATATCTGAAGTCTCTCCAATTTCAGTAGCATCAATAATAGTGTGGTTAGTGGTTTATTCTATAATTTCATTTATATAGATTTGAATTTCACTTACAATGTTAGCACTTAGTCTCTTTGTTACAATTTCATTTTTGTTGGCTTACTCCCTCTTTTGACTATTGTAAAGTGGCATGTAGGTTTGTAACTAAGAGACAAATACACAGCACAACAGTCTGCACCATGTGTGAAGTGAGTAACAGATGCACAATGCGCAATAAACAACAGCCTTTGAAAGAAGTCATATCCTAAGACTTTGAATACAATGCTTCAAAACACTTTTTGCACAGTGTTTGTGGAGAGAAGAGCTAGAAGAAAACTTTGTACCTTATGCAATTAATTTCAATTAACATGCTTTGATAACTAAAATTTGAATTGTCATATTAGAAGACAAGTTTTATTTAACTAAACCTTGGTAATTTAAATTTGTGCAAGGTTTAACAAGAACTGCCTGTATGTACGTTAGGGCTTACCTTAATTTGTTACTCATTTTCTTGCCATACCTGTTGACACAGAGAGTGTTTCCATATGCTCATCTAAGTGCTCATAAAATATCCATAATTTAACTCTAGTATACCTGAGTAATCATTATACTTATCCTCAAGAACTTCACAATATCTAGAGAGATATGAAAGATATAGATCATATAATTATTAAATATATTTTGATGACAATTTCTACAAAAAAAAGATAAGATATTTAAGTGCAGAAAAGATGAAAATAATTGACTAGGATATAGTCAACTCTTAGAGTCTTTTTTGTCTGTTGTTTTATAATAAGAAAAATTCCTTATGAATAAATTCTAACATTTGAAACCAATTGGAATTTGTTTTTACCAATTCAGAATAAATTTATTGGAATTTTGTAGAGGAAATAGTTTCTTATTTGCATAAAGATATAGAGAAGATTTATTTAAGGCAGGCTTTGATGCCATCTCCCATGTATTGGCCAGTTAGAATTGTCTCATTTTAATCCATATGCTTTTTTTTTAAATTTTATTTTATTTTTAAACTTTACATAATTGTATTAGTTTTGCCAAATATCAAAATGAATCCGCCACAGGTATACATGTGTTCCCCATCCTGAACCCTCCACCCTCCTCCCTCCCCATACCATCCCTCTGGGCCGTCCCAGTGCACTAGCCCCAAGCATCCAGTATCCTGCATCAAACCTGGACTGGCATCTCGTTTCATACATGATATTTTACATGTTTCAATGCCATTCTCCCAAATCTTCCCACTCTCTCCCGATGTATAGAACAGTCTTATGGAATCCATATGCTTTTGAAGAGCTGCAGACAAATGTTCTCAACATCCTAGAGTCTTTTAAGTGCAAGCAAATCACTGCTAGGAAAACTAGATTTCTTCTTTAAGAAAACGTAATCGCATCTCCCATCATCCTTTAACTGGAAGGCAATTAGTATTCACTCTTTTAACTGCTGGTTCTTAGAAAGAATCTTTTCTTATCTTCACCTTCTATTTTTGAGGTAAGTGTGCTTATGTAGGCAGAACTTTCTTTCCATCTACACTTCTATGTTTTCTAACTTGGCCTGGCTTTGTGTGTATTTTTCATACTGTCTGTAATAAAAAGTTTATTTATTCCTTAATATATTCTGTGTGTGCATCTCCTTCTGTCATGTATTAAGGATTTTCCTAGCATGATAACCACAGAAATTAAGTAAAATGCTTCAATCTCCCAAAAGGACTGTATTTAATATCTCACATTTGATTTTTAGATAGAATCTGAAGCATTTTAAAAGATGCTATTACTCAGTAAAAAGAAATAATCAGCAATAGTTCCAGCATGCTAGTTAAAGTTGACTGAAGAAATACAAATGATAGTACCAAAAAATGTTAGATTTTATATACTCAGATTTCTGAGGATTTCATATACCATTCAGTTGAAATTGTCCTAGTGGTTCACATTAAATTCCCAGTTGAGATTTTTTTTTTTTTTATTTTCAGGGAAGAAAATGAGAATATCAGCTAATAAGCTGAAAAAATTACAATAGATAGGTGTGGGAATAAAGATATAAATTTGAGCTAATGGTTCTATTCACAGAGGATGCTAACTAGTCATTAAATTATATTTGGTATATATATGCTGTATACAAATGTGCTAATATTTCCAAAGACCATATGTAAAATGTTAATATAATGATAAATAAATGAGACTAATTTTAAGATTATACTCTTCTAGAAAAAAATGTACATGTCAATAAAAACTTGAAATGTACATCTCTATTTCAAGAAGTGACAGGGACAGGTAACCTTCCACCTAGTCATGAGAAGTGGGTTGATGCAAGTGAAGTTTCTATCAAAAGTGACAACATTGCAGTTTGGAGTGGAAAAGAGAATCTCACAGAGACAGTGTAGAGTTCAGGCCTTTGGACGAAGAGGGAAAGAAGCATTCCAGGCCACAAAAACACCGAACAGAGGCAAAATGATACAAAATAGAACTATGCCTTGCTGTGCCATAACTAGGGGTCCTGATAGAGCACTGGAGGTACACTGAGCAGAATAGGCTACAGAAGCAGTCAATGATACTGGGTTTGTTTTGTGTCTGCCTTATCACAGAACTTGGAATGGATCCTAGAGGTGAGATAATCCATGAAGCAGCACTGCAATGAATAGTATAATTACATTTTAGACATTATTTACTTTAGCTCCTAACAAAGCTAATGGATGTGATCTAACAAAGATAGTGGAGGTGATGGAATTTCAGTTGAGCTATTTCAAATCCTAAAAAATGATGCTGTGAAAGTGTTAACTCAATATGCCAGCAAATTGGGAAAACTCAGCAGTGACTACAGGACTGGAAAAGGTCAGTTTTCATTCCAATCCCCAAAAAAGGCAAAGCCAAAGAATGCTTAAACCACCACACTTACTTATCTCACATGCTAGCAAAGTAATGCTCAAAATTCTCCAAGCCAGGCTTCAGCAATATGTGAACCGTGAACTTCCTGATGTTCAAGCTGGTTTTAGAAAAGGCAGAGGAACCAGAGATCAAATTGCCAACATCCGCTGGATCATGGAAAAAGCAAGAGAGTTCCAGAAAAGCTTCTATTTCTGCTTTATTGACAATGCCAAAGCCTTTGATCGTGTGGATCATAATAAACTGTGGAAAATTCTGAAAGAGATGGGAATACCAGACCACTTGACCTGCCTCTTGAGAAATCTGTATGCAGGTCAGGAAGCAACAGTTAGAACTGGACATGGAACAACAGACTTAAGGAGTACATCAAGGCTGTATATTGTCACCCTGCTTATTTAACTTACATGCAGAGTACATCATGAGAAACGCTGGACTGGAAGAAACACAAGCTGGAATCAAGATTGCTGGGAGAAATATCAATAACCTCAGATATGCAGATGACACCACCCTTATGGCAGAAAGTGAAGAGGAACTCAAAAGCCTCTTGATGAAAGTGAAAGAGGAGAGTGAAAAAGTTGGCTTAAAGCTCAAAATTCAGAAAAGAAAGATCATGGCATCCAGTCCCACCACTTCATGGGAAAACAGTGGAAACAGTATCAGACTTTATTTTTCTGGGCTCCAAAATCACTGCAGATGGTGACTGCAGTCATGAAATTAAAAGACGCTTACTCCTTGGAAGGAAAGTTATGACCAACCTAGATAGCATATTCAAAAGCAGAGACATTACTTTGCCAACGAAAGTTCGTCTAGTCAAGGCTATGGTTTTCCCAGTGGTCATGTATGGATGTGAGAGTTGGACTGTGAAGAGAGCTGAGCACTGAAGAATTGATGCTTTTGAACTATGGTATTGGAAAAGACTCTTGAGAGTCCCTTGGACTGCAGGGAGATCCAACCAGTCCATTCTGAAGGAGATCAGCCCGGGGATTTCTTTGGAGGGAATGATGCTAAAGCTGAAACTGCAGTACTTTGGCCACCTCATGCGAAGAGTTGACTCATTGGAAAAGACTCTGATGCTGGGCAGGATTGGGGGCAGGAGGAGAAGGGTATGACAGAAGATGAAATGGCTGGATGGCATCGCTGACTCGATGGACGTGAGTCTGAGTGAACTCCGGGAGTTGGTGATGGACAGGGAGGCCTGGTGTGCTGTGATTCATGGGGTCACGAAGAGTCAGACACTACTGAGAGACTGAACTGAACTGAAAGTATACTTTGACAAGATCACCACTGACAACTCTGTTTACATGTCCACTAGTCAATTCTCAGTCGTCATCGGGTTTGACTTATCAGCAGTGATTGCTCTCACTTTACCGAAATGTTGTTTTCCAATAGCTTCTTAAGGACATGGCACTCTCCTGATTTTCCTACTTCCTCAATTATTATTCACTTTGCTTATCTTCCAAGCTTTATATTCTAGCATATCCAGAGCTCTGTCTTTAAATCACTTCTCTATTTCTGCTTACTCCCATGTGATTTCATCTGCTAAATTAATTTAAAAGTAGTATACCCCTCAATAGTTCTCAAATGGCATACCCTTCCTTCACAGACCTTTTTGAATTCACGAATCAAATTAATTGCCAAAATTACCTGTACTTTTAAGAAGTGTTTCTAATTTAATTCTTGTTGTTAGCTCTTAACTTATCATGTATTGCTGGACTCTCAAGCCTGTTTCCTCTGTAATTTTTTTTGTCCCTCCTAGTTTTCCATTGTTTAAACCATTGCTTAAATTTTACATGACAGTCATCTTTTGTCCTTCTATTTACCTAATGGCCTTCATCATTTTTTTTTAAGTAAATCTTATTGGTTGTTAGTGAAATATTCACAGTGGATCCAATTATCATACACCCAAGGCTGTTTTCCTAGTCCAAGTAAGCACACTCTTTCACCCAGATAAGCGTGGTAGTCTACTAAATGAACTTTTTGCTTTTAGTTTCTTTCCCTGGTAGCTAAGCTGGTGAAGAATCCGCCTTCAATGCAGGGGACACCTGTTCAATTCCTGGGTCAGAAAGATCCACTGGAGAAGGAATAGGATACCCACTCCTGCATTCTTGAGCTTCCCTTCTGTTTCAGCTGGTAAAGAATCCACCCTCAATGCTGGGCACCTGGGTTCGATTCCTGAGTTGGGAAGATTACCTGGAGAAGGGAACAGCTATCAATTCCAGTATTCTGGCCTGGAGAATTCTATGGACTGTACAATCCTTGGGGTCACAAAGAGTCAGGCACGACTGAATGACTTTCACTTCAGTTCACTTCAGTCTAAATATAGCAACCTGAGTGAACTGATTATGCTGTTTCACGAAGTACATATATATGTATATCAAAATATCAAGTTGTATACCTTAAACATACAATTTTAATTGATCAATTATACTTGAAAGCTAGGGAAAATATCTCTCGATTCAAGCCGCTTCTCTTTCCAATTATATAAATGACTTCATATCTCAGTCAAAGTGAAAGCCAATGCTTCCCATCATGGCTTAGCCATCTATGACCTTCTCTCCCCATTGTTTCACCCTTTCCCTTAGTCAGTACATGCTGTCAGGCTAGTCCTTAAACAAGTCAAATCCCTGTGAACATGAGAGCCTTTCCACATGCAAGTTGTTGCACCTAGAAATAACGTTCTCCTGATTTTTCTAGTTCTCCCTTCCCTGGATGCTACACAGCATCAAATTACTAATCAAATGCCTTTTATGATTTTTTTGTTTCCAAATAGCAATGATCCTCAAATTTTGTTTATAGAGGAAAAAGAAACAGCTTGTAGGTATAGAAAATTTTAAAAATGAGTAAGTCCACACCAAACACATAGTCTCATTTTATAAGAAATGGCCATTTCACTGTGTAAATATTTCCAAGTTTTATGATGAGTAAAGCCCTTGCAAACTATTCTTTCCTAAAAATTCCATCACTTTTCCTTTATTTTTCTCCTATCTGAGAAAAATTGTGTCTTCCATATAACTGTCCTTCAGGTATTTGTGAGAAAATATTTTTGTCCCCACTTTATCTTCTCTTCTCCAAAATAAATACCTTGTTTTTGACTGTTTTCTATTTCTATAAGCTTAGAAATAAAATATGTTGTCATATTTTACTTTTTCTCCCATCACTTCCAAACAGCTTTCCATCTTCAAATTCATTTAGCAATCTGGTGAACTTTTGTCTGAATTTGTGTACTAAAATCAAATTGGAATTTTCTATAATATTCCAATTATCTTGAATTTAAGTGTACTATTTATCATATTTCTCTATCCTTTTGAGCTTTCAGTACATTTTTGCAAGGGAAGATTAAAGCAGGTTTGAGTTCAATCATACTACCTTCTAACTTTATTTATGTTGTATTGTTGAAATTTTTTCCCAAACAGACCTGTTGCTTTTATTTTATATTAATCAGAACAAAGCAAATAAAAACAGCCAAATTAAACTTATATGAATTATGGTTTTAATATTTTATAACCAGTCATTCTGTCTTTGGTTTTAATCCAGGCACTGGCACTCTTTATCTATACCTCATTCCATGAATAAAATTCATCTCATAATTTTCAGGGATACCTGTGCATTTGATGTTCTGGTTTGGCCAATTTTTCCTGTGATAATTTGCTACTATTGGCTCAGATTTCTTTCTTTAGTGCCTTTATTATCTTTTAGTCGATCTTCCACATGAGACTCTCATTTACTGTTACAGAACAAATATCAGGGCCTTTGATATGGATCTGGGTTCAGTTCCCTGCTCTGATGTATATAAACTTGGACAATCTCCACCATCTTTGTAAATTTTCTATTCCTAACCTTCAAATGATTATGCAGGTTTTTGGTGGTGGTGATGGTTTAGTCACTACATCATGTCCAACTCTCGTGACCCATGAGCCCATGGACTGTAGCCCACCAGGCTCCTCTGTCTATAGGATTTCCCATGTAGGAATACCGGACTGAGTTCCCATTTCCTTCAGGGGATCTTCCCAACCTAGAAGTTGAATTCACATCTCCTGCATTGCAGATAGATTCTTTACCGCTGGGCCACCAAATTTTTAGTGTTTTGCTTATGCAAACATTTTTAAAATCTTTTGTAAAAACTAGATGTTCAATAAACAGATAGTAAGCATGATGATAGTCATGAGATTATCTATTTATTTATGATTTTAAGTCTTTATAATAAAGCACATGTGAATTATGTCTTAATTACCTCTGCTTATTTTTATTGCAATGCTTTTTCTGTATTTTGCTACTGAGAACTTCAAAGTGGCTGTCTTATTCATTTAGATTGCCGTAACAAACTTCCATAGACTGAGTGGTTTAAACCACAGAAACTTTTCTTCACAGTTCAAGCTCCTGGAGAGTCCAAGATCGAGTCCAGCCAACCCAGTGTCTGTTAAGAGCCTGTTTCTTGGTTTGCACTTGTCTGCCTTCTCTAGTGTCCTCATGTGGTCAGGGGCAGAAACTCCTGTTTCTTCTCATAAGGACACCAATTCCATTTGTGAGGGAGCCTCCTTCATAACTTAATTACCTCCAAAAGGCCCCACCTCCAATACCATTACATTGGGGATGGAGATTTGCATTTAAACATATGAACTTGGAAGGGGGCATGAATATTCAGTCCATAACACTGGCATAATAATCTTTCATCATTCCTGGTATTTATTCTCATCAACATAGATACAAGTTAAGTTTCCCTATTCCCTTATTCTGATAGGTGAATTTGCCAACAGTGTTAGTTGGAATGAAACAGAATTTCCAATAAATTTCCAAAATTTTCGAATTCTTTCACTACCACAGGTCTAGCTTCTATATGGATATTGCATTCTATTTTAGAGAAGTATTCCTTGGTTAAAGCTGTCTTTTAAATTTCTTCCACATAAATACTGCCTTTGTTTGATTATATCAAAAAAACGTAAGCAAAACAAGTTCTTTCTTTTGGAAAAATGAACTGTTGGCACTTCTTATGAGTCCCTCACCTGTGTAATAAAAAAGAAAAAAAAAATTCTGGCATTGTATTTAGAGATGCAAGTGGAAAACTTTAAAACTTGAAGAAAAGGAAGGAAAAATACCACCTATGCCCCAGTATTTTGCAGATCTCCAACTAGAATTTTAGAGTTAACTAGGAATTTCTAGTTCTTTTAGCTCTATAGTTTGTCTAGTACAGTGTCAGCAGAGGCAGTTTTTATTCTTGTCAAAGGTGTTATCTTAAACATGGCACATAAGGCTGGTGAACACAAGGGTGAGGTAAGAAGTAGGCTGTGTGACCTATTAGATGTGGTTCCAGGATCCTCTTTCTCACACACTAGACCCCACTGACTTCTGCTTGAAATTTTATTGGATTTTTATACCACGATCATTAGCTACTCACTAATGCCATTCTTCCAGAAATGTTTGTACTTGAATGTTGCATATCATAATAAATCACTTGGGTAGAAAACATCAGGAAAGTATTAAGATGACCTATTTTTGAATTTTTTTCTCCATGTACTTTCTGTAGAAGGTGAGTAAACTAGCTTTCTCAATTAACCTTACATTTGTTATTTGTAAAGGGACATAGTTGTACTATGTATCACTTAGATTTCCTGCAAGAATCAACTAAGTCAATTTTATAAAAATATTTTACCTATTATAGGTTGAATTACATGTGATTTTTGAGGGAAACAGAAAACCTACCATGCCATTTTAGAAAGGTTTTGGTCATTACATTTAAATATACTTGCCCTAAATGATTGGTTCTGCTACATACTGGCTGTGAAATCTTGTACAATCAATTCTCCCTCTCCAAACCTCAGTTTCCTCACCTGAGAAGCATCATCCATATGTAAGGGAATATTATAATAATTACTTTTGAAAAATATATATTATTGACCTAATATAAGGGCCTGTCCCTTATGGTGATGAAAAGTGCTAATTATTTACTTGGTTTTCTTCCTTTCCCATGCAGAAGGTCATTAGAGAAGGTTTTCTTGAGGAAAGGGAGCAAGAGCTGAATCTGAATATCTGAGAACAAAAATTGTCAGGATAGACTGAATCTATAGTGAATAATAATAAGTAACACATAAGGGTTTACTATATGCCTGGCAATTTTTTAAGCCCTTTACATACATTAACTCATTTGATCCTTACAACAATCCTGGGAGGTAGATGTCATTATCAACTCTAGTTTATATATGAGGAAGATGAGGTACAGATAATTTAAGTATGTTCCTAATTTTACACAACTGGGAAGTGATGGAGCTGAAATCAGAACCATTCTGAGTACAGAACGGTTCCTATCTTGCACTCTGGGTTATTACATAAAGATAGAACACTCTTCTTAATTGAAAGTCTTCTCTGAAACTAGTACATCAACAGAAAGATAGACAAAATTGGGATAGTGGCCATTCCATACCCCTAAAATTGCTATGAATTGATCTTTCCATGCCAGAGAGAAATCACTGTGCCTGAAATTTGTTTCTCTGTTTCCAGCTCAGCAGTTTTACTTTGAATCCTCTCTATTTTGGCAGGTAGACAAGGTCACAAAATGCACAATTGCCTGAAGTTTCTTAAGCTAGCCTCCTGACCATGGAGTCAGTGACATTTGCAGCTTTTTAATTATATACATATGCCCCTTTCATCTTACATAATGCTGAGCAATAAATCCAAATGCACATTCTTTCCTCTGGAGGCTATTTGGAACACAAAGCATTTGTATTAGGTGTTAATCAACACATCAATATTTTGGTGGGGTATATATGGACATGAGATAGAGGAGTTCACTTACTCCATTATAATGACTATATAGTCCTGAGGAACTCACAGAAGGGTTAGAAAATGTTAGCTATTGTGCTCTTTTAGGAAAATGTATTTCCTGAGGATTTAGAAGTGCTGACTATTGGGGAACCAAAGTGGATTTGAAGGGAGCACATAGCATGATATAAAGTTACATCAAAATAAGTTTTAAGAATATGATCATGAGACATGGAAGCCAAGAAACAAGGAAGATGAGGGGGACATTACTTGCAAATAATTACTTCTTGGCAGGATTTAGACTTACACTCTGGGAGAGAAACAGATTAAACAGAAATTCAATTTTTACTTGATGCTTAGACCACAACCAGCAAATGAAATTTAAGGAGCAGGTTTGCAAGCCTGACATCATAATCCAAGAAATCTAATTGTTGTGCACTTGGGTATCTGTCTTTCCTTGTGGTTCCCTTTTCTGGTACAATCTCTGACATCTCAAAGATGCTCTTGTTTAAGAAATTATCTTCAGATAAATAAGGTAAAGAATCTGAGAATTTGGAGTTCATTTCATAAATTCTAAATTTATCTATGTTCAAAGCTATTTTAAATGCAGAATGTTTATTTCAAGCCAGACTGTGTTTAATTAGTTTAATGAGAAAGTATGTGTAAAGTACTATGCAAAAAACTTCAATTCATAGTATGTGCTCAATAAATATGCCAATGTTTTTAATTCAAACTGGTTTGCACTCAGATTGATTATCCAGCTGTTATTCTGTTAGGTTTTGTTTTTACTTAAACTTTATTTTTTACTAACTTATTTAACAGTCCTTATGAAAACATTCATAGAAATCTCTTCAAGAAAATTAGAGATACCAAGGGAACACTTCATGCAAAGATGGGCTCAATAAAGGACAGAAACGGTATGGACCTAACAGAAGCAGAAGATATTAAGAAGAGGTGGCAAGAATACACAGAAGAACTGTACAAACAATATCTTCACGACCAAGATAATCATGATGGTATGATCACTTACCTAGAGCCAGACATCCTGGAATGTGAAGTCAAGTGGGCCATAGGAAACATCACTATGAACAAAGCTAGTGGAGGTGATGGAATTCCAGTTCAGCTATTTCAAATCTTGAAAGATGATGCTGTGAAAGTGCTGCACTCAATATGC
This sequence comes from Bos javanicus, assembly GCF_032452875.1. Classification (NCBI taxonomy): domain Eukaryota; kingdom Metazoa; phylum Chordata; class Mammalia; order Artiodactyla; family Bovidae; genus Bos; species Bos javanicus. The sequence continues at coordinate 53,336,635 of NC_083878.1, forward strand.
CAGCAAATTTGGAAAACTGAGCAGTGGCCACAGGACTGGAAAAGATCAGTTTTCATTCCAATCTCAAAGAAAGAATGCCAAAGAATGTCAAAGAATGCTCAAACTACCGCACAATGGCACTCATCTCACACGCTAGTAAAGTAATGCTCAAAATTCTCCAAGCCAGGCTTCAGCAATACGTGAACCGTGAGCTTCCAGATGTTCAAGCTGGTTTTAGAAAAAGCAGAGGAACCAGAGATCAAATTGCCAACATCTGCTGGATCATGGAAAAAGCAAGAGAGTTCCAGAAAAGCATTTATTTCTGCTTTATTGATTATGCCAAAGCCTTTGACTGTGTGGATCCCAATAAACTGTGGAAAATTCTGAAAGAGATGGGAACACCTGACCACCTGACCTGCCTCTTGAGAAACCTATATGTAGGTCAGGAAGCAGTAGTTACATCTGGACATGGAACAACAGACTGGTTCCAAATAGGAAAAAGAGTACGTCAAGCTGTCTATTGCCATTCTGCTTATTTAACTTATATGCAGAGTACATCATGAGAAACACTGGAATGGAAGAAACACAAGTTGGAATCAAGATTGCCGGGAGAAATATCAATCACCTCAGATATGCAGATGACACCACCCTTATGGCAGAAAGTGAAGAGGAACTAAAAAGCCTCTTGATGAAAGTGAAAGAGGAGAGTGAAAAAGTTGGCTTAAAACTCAACATTCAGAAAACGAAGATCATGGCATCTGATCCCATCACTTCATGGGAAATAGATGGGGAAACAGTGGAAACAGTGTCAGACTTTATTTTTGGGGCGGCTCGAAAATCACTGCAGATGGTGATTGCAGCCATGAAATTAAAAGATTCTTACTCCTTGGAAGGAAAGTTATGACCAACCTAGATAGCATATTCAAAAACAGAGACATTATGTTGTCCACAAAGGACCATCGAGTCAAGGCTTTTGTTTTCCCAGTAGTCATGTATGGATGTGAGAGTTGGACTGTGAAGAAGGCTGAGTGCTGTTGAATTGATGCTTTTGAACTGTGGTGTTGGAGAAGACTCTTGAGAGTCCCTTGGACTGCAAGGAGATCCAGCCAGTCCATTCTAAAGCAGATCAGTCCTGGGTGTTCTTTGGAAAAAATGATGCTAAAGCCGAAACTCCAGTACTTTGGCCACCTCATGTGAAGCGTTGACTCATTGGAAAAGACTCTGATGCTGGGAGGGATTGGGGACAGGAGGAGAAGGGGATGACAGAGGCTGAGATGGCTGGATGGATCACCCACTCAAGGCACATGAGTCTGAGTGAACGCTGGGAGTTAGTGATGGACAGGGAGGCCTGGCGTGCTGCAATTCATAGGGTCGCAAAGAGTTGGACATGACTGACCAACTGAACTGAACTGAACTGATGAAAACTTTTCTAGACTCTGTGATAAAAACTAAAGACTGATGTGGCTTAGTGATACCCCATCCAAAACAAAAATTTGAAGTCTAGTTGAGGACATAAGCTTAAATAAATAAGAAAATATAACAGATCCAGGTAGTATGGAGTAAATTCCATGTGACTACTAGTAATAAAAGCTCTAAATATTGAAAGAAGGGAAAATCAAGGGCGTTATGAGCAAGGGAGTTTTATGAAGGGTTTATCATTAATTGAATCTCATGGGGGGGTGGACATTTGCATTTGTATATAGAAAGTATTATTTTATAGTCAACATATTTTTCTGTTGTTCAGTCATCAAGTTGTGCCAGGCTTCTCTGTCCCTTATCATTTCCTGGGGTTCGACCAAGTTCATGTCCAGTGAATCAATGATGCCAATCCAAGTATCTCATCCTCTGTCACTCTCTTCTCCTTCTGCCTTCAATCTTTCCCAGAATCCAGGACTTTTCTAATGAGTCAGCTAATCGCATCAGGTGGCCAATTATTTGAGCTTAAGCTACAGCATCAGTCCTTCCAAAGATTATTCAGGGTTGACTTCCTTTAAAATTATCTGATATGATCTGCTTGCTTTCCAAGGGATTCACAAAAGTCTTCTCCAGCAGCGCATTTCAAAAGCATCCACTTTTTGGTGCTCAGCCTTCTTTACTGTCCAGCTGTCACATCCATACATGACTGCTGGAAAGACCATAGCCTTGACTATATGAAGCTTTGGTGGCAAGGTGATATCTTTGCTTTTTTTTTTTTTAAACAGTTACTTATTTTTCATTGCTTTACTATATTAGTTTGATTTGTCATACATCAACATGGAGTAACCATAGGTGTAGCTATGTCCCTGCCCTCTTGAATCTCCCTCCCACCTCCTACCCATTCCCACCTCTCTATGCTATTACAGAGCCCCAGTGTGAGTTCCCTGAGTCATGCAGCAAATTTCCATGGGCTGTCTATTTACATATGTTGGTGCATATGCATCCACGCTGCTCTCTCCATTCATCTCACCCTCTCCCTTTTGCTCCCCACCCTTATCCCTTAATCTGTTCCCTATGTCTGCATCTCCGTTGCTATGTGAACAGATTCGTCAATACCATCCCTCTTGATTCCATATATATGCTTTAAAATACAATATATGTTTTTCTCTTTTTGACTTACTTCACTGTTTAATAGGCTCTAGGTTCATCCACTTCTCCATCCCTTCTATATTCCCAAAGATGTTTTTTTTTTTATCATTCCTTGTTCTCAAATAATGTTAATAATAATAAATAATGTTCTCAAATTAAAAAAATGACTCAAAAATGTTCCTTTTTATGGCTGAATTCCATATAGTCTTTAATTGTTCTTTAGCCATATTTTGAGAAGGGCCATGACCTGCCTCTTGAGAAATCTGTATGCAGGTCAGGAAGCAACAGTTAGAACGGGACATGGAACAACTGACTGATTCCAAATAGGAAAAGGAGTACGTCAAGGCTGTAGATTGTCACCCTGCTTATTTAACTTATATGCAGAGTACATCATGAGAAACACTGGACTGGAAGAAAGACAAGCTGGAATCAAGATTGCCAGGAGAAATATCAATCACCTCAGATATGTAGATGACACCAACCTTATGGCAGAAAGTGAAGAGGAAAAAAAGCCTCTTGATGAAAGTGAAAGAGGAGAGGGAAAAGTGGGCTTAAAGCTCAACATTCAGAAAATGAAGATCATGCCATCTGGTCCCATCACTTCATGGGAAATAGATGGGGAAACAGTGGAAACAGTGTCAGACTTTATTTTTCTGGGCTCCAAAATCACTGCAGATGGTGACTGCAGCCATGAAACTAAAAGACACTTACTCCTTGGAAGGAAAGTTATGTCCAACTTAGATAGCATATTCAAAAGCAGAGACATTACTTTGCCAACAAAGGTCCATCTAGTCAAGGCTATGGTTTTTCCAGTGGTCATATATGGATGTGAGAATTGGACTGTGAAGAAAGCTGAGTGCCGAAGAATTGATGCTTTTGAACTGTGGTGTTAGAGAAGACTCTTGAGAGTCCCTTGGACTTCAAGAAGATCCAACCAGTCCATTCTGAAGAAGATCAGCCCTGGGACTTCTTTGGAAGGAATGATGCTAAAGCTGAAACTCCAGTACTTTGGCCACCTCATGCAAAGAGTTGACTCATTGGAAAAGACTGATGCTGGAAGGGATTGGAGGCAGGAGGAGAAGGGGACGACAGAGGATGAGATGGCTGGATGGCATCACTGACTCAATGGACGTGAGTTTGAGTGAACTCTGGGTGTTGGTGATGGACAGGGAGGCCTGGCATGCTGCGATTCATGGGTTTGTGAAGAGTCGGACATGAGGGAGCAACTGAACTGAACTGAACTGAACTGATGGAGATATTCAGCTCCATTTCAGTTTCAGCTTCCAGTCTTAGTGTACACAGCAGAGCTACGTTCTGGATGAGACCTCTGGGGTTTGTGAGTGTGGTGCTGCCTGTTCTTCTCTAGTAGCCCACAGCGGACGCCAAACCCTCCTCTGACTAGCTGGTACAGGCACATTTTGACTTCAGACTTGGCTCTGTGACCAGCTGGCGGGAGCTTTGTCTCCTCAGGACCATCAGGGCTCAGGCTTCTGGATAATGGGGCTGGGTCCATGCTGAGAGGAGCCCAGTTGCCTTAGTACCCACCAGCAAGGAGGTGCTGCAAGAGGGAAAAGTGAGAACAAAGTAGATGTTTCCTGTGTCCAACTGAGTGCTGACTGGAGGTCCATCTCAGAGGACTCAGGAGGGAAAGAGCTCCATGTGGAAAACTGCAGGTTTTTAGTTAGATTTCTGTATGCTCTAGAGGATGACCAGTGATGTTCTTTAGTGTAGGGTGGCCTGTCAACAGTTTTCCTGTCACTGTTTCCTTAGAGGACTGTCCTTTATTCTTTGCATTTTTTTTGGCTTGATTTTCATGAACTACCTGGCCACATACATGTGGGTTTATTCCTGGGCTCTCTATTCTGTTCCTGTAGTCTGTGTTTGTGCTAGTTCCTCACTGTTGTGGTTACTAAAGCTCCGTGATGTAGTTTGAAGTCAGAGAGGAAAATGCCTCTAGGTGTGTTGTTCTTTCTCATAGTCTTTTTGGCAGTTCAAGGTTCTTAGTTGTTGCAAGCTAATATTAGGAATATTTCTGTTTCTATGAAAAATGCCATTGTATATTATGTTGTGATTGTAGTCAGTACATTTGTTGATGGCTTTCGTTGGAATGGACATCCTAATTATTCATTGCCCCAGTGCTTGAGCATGGAATATGTTTCTGTTTATTTGTGTTTTATTTGGTTTCTTTATCAGTGCTTTCTAGTTTTCTGACTATTGGTCTTTTATGTCCTTAGTTAGGTTTGTTCCTTGATGTTTTATTCTTTTTGATGCAATTATAAACAGGATTTTCTTAATTTTTGTTTCTGATTATTATTAGTGTATGGATACACCACTGATATCAAATTATTCAACTTTACTGAATGTATTCTAAAAACTTTTTGAGAGTATATGTGGAAAATTTTATTTGTAAAATCTGTTTCTCCTGCAGTAGGTCATCCAGAGGACCTAAGACATGATGGCTACTAATAGATTCTTCCCACAGTGCTTCTTCACAATGTAGACTCCTAAAAGGAAAGTGAGCATCACAACTTCCCTTGAACTTGCTTTTTTAACACACTGTCTAGGTCTGTCATATCTTTCCTGCTAAGAAGGAATCCTCTTCTAATTTCATGGCTGCAGTCACCATCCAGAGTGATTTTAGCGCCCAAGAAGAGGAAATTAGTCACTGCTTCCACCTTTTCCTCTTCTATTTGCCATGAAGTGATGGGACTGGGTGCCATGGTCTTGGATTTTTTTTTTTTAAATAATTGAGTTTTCAGCTGTTTTTCACACTCTCATCCTTCACCCTATACCTATTAGGCATATTTTACATAAAGATGAGGATAACTCAGATCTTTGAAGGTATTTAAAAAGTTTAAAAAGGGTGTGTATAACTAGGTATTTTGACCATTTTGAATCAGAAACTTTCTTTTCAAATTAATGGAAGCATAATATTTCAAAACAGGAATAGTTATTACATCATCTTTAATGTTAGAATTTATGACCTTGATCATCTTGGTACTGGAAAATTCATTTGAGAGTAGAAAGTAATATAACAAAAAGAGGATTTGGGAGGATTATTCAAGAAGTTATGTATGTGAATATGTTATAGCAAATATGATGCAAAGAAGATATAGTTATAAGGCAATTCACTGCTATAAAACATTTCAAAGATTAGCTAATTAGAATCTGGAGTTTTGTAGAGGTTAAGTAGAAGATCTGTGTGTGTGCATGTGTGTGCATATGTATGTGTGTTAACAAAAAACACCATTGTTTACATCGGGCTACACATGTATTTTTTCTTACAAAGAAAGAGTTTTGAACAAGACAGTCTGTACAGTCTCTGACAACTTTTAAATGCTATACTCTTATGTCTACACAAAGGAAAAGTGCTCAGTGATGTTACATAGTAAATATTTCACAAAACATCAGAATCTTAAATTTAATTTGAATAAATGTTTTGGAAGTTTTTGTTTGTTTGTTTGTTTCAGTGAAGAAGTAAGAGGGCATTTAGAGTCTCAGGGACTGATTTTTCAAAGGTTTGGGGCCATTGAATATTATATAATGAATACCATTTTTAAGTGTAAATATTCTTTCTTTGAGGGCTTCCCAGGTGGCTCAGTGGCAAAGTATTTGCCTGCCAATGCAGGAGACTCAGGAGACATTGGTTTGATCCCTGGGTTGAGAAGATCTCTGGGAGCATGAAATAGTAACCCACTCCAGTATTCTTGCCAGAAAAATTCCATGGACACAGAAGCCTGGCAGGCAACAGTCCATGGAGTCACAAAGAGTTGGCCATGACAGCATGACAGATTTTGGTTGCATTTCACTATGAAAGTTGAGCATTAACATATATTTCTTTTCTCTTTATACAATGTATCATACCTCCTTTAGCACTAAGGATGGAATCACTATTGATGCCTTAATATTCTTGCTTCTCCATAGGGTGGATAGAAAAGTTCCAAGAATGGAGATAATTCATTTACGATGGGGCAGAATTATTGAGACACCAGAACTCATAGGAGCACAATAATAAATTTATAATATGCTGAAAAAAGAATGCAATACAAAGAAAAAGTAAAATCTGCCATAGCAATAATTATACTGTGAGAATTTCATTCATTTAATATATTAAGATAAAATAAATAATAATTTTAAGCTTTGAGATATATAAGACGCTAGATAGCACAGTGAAGTATTTGGCCATTTGTACAGCATGTCAGAACCAAAAAAACTTAACAAGTTCAACATATTTGCTTCTCAGCAATTAAATAGACTGGAATATAGCCAATAAGGAGAAGGCAATGGCAACCCTCTCCAGAACTCTCGCCTGGGAAATCCCATGGATGGAGGGGCCTGGTAGGCTACAGTCCATGGGGTCAGGAAGAGGCAGACAGAACTGAGCAAATTCACTTTCATTTTTCACTTTCATGCACTGGAGAAGGAAATGACAACCCATTCCAGTATTCTTGCCTAGAAAATCCCAGGGACAGAGGCCTGGTGGGCCGCCGTCTATGGGGTCACACAGTGTCAGACATGACTGATGTGACTTAGAAGCAGCAGCAGCATAGTCAATAAAATCTGTGATGTCATTAACAATAAAAATATCTATTTAAAATTCTCAGTACAATCCTTAAAATGTATTCAAATTAAATTAAAAATTATAAGCTTCACAGTTCAACAGTAAAATCATTTATGCTTTTTAAAAAAATCACTGGTTGTCATATAGCTGAATTGGAACATAAGTTATATAGATTTTTGAATCAATAAAAGTTAGTTGAGAGTAAAAGACCTGAGATCTGAGGTCAAGAGGGAGAAAGAAAAGAATTGCAATCATCGTTTGTAAACAGGTCTTGTCAACTCAAAGGCTTAAACCATGATACTCAAGCTTCTGTTACCAGATTTGGGGAGTGCTGAAGAGGACCCTCCCTTGTAGGCCTCGGGTCTTGGTAAGGGCACAAAGAAGAATCTGAGGTTTTATTTGTGGCAAAAGCCAGTTTATTGAGAACAGAAAGAACACCTCAATGGAGAGGTGGGCCAAGCCAAGACAGGCAGTGGCCCCAGAATGGTGAGGTACTGGGTTTTTTCAAGACAGGGGTTTTACATATTCATATAGGTGGGCGTGGACTGATGGTTTTGATTGATACTTACAAGTTACATAACAACAGCCTCTATTGCACATCTTTCCCATAATTCTGTTATAATCACATGTATGTATGTATAGAATATTTATGAATCTTTAATGGGGTCCCAGCTTCCTAAGTTCACTTGAGGACACAGCTGTGCAAGGGCGCCTGTGCCAGAGTTGGAGAAGTCCCTGTGTTTAGTTTGATGCAGGTCTGTGAGCTCCCCTGGGCCACATTGGAATGTGTCTGGGCTGGGGTTTAGAGATTAGCCTGAATCTTTTTCTGCTAGGCCACCTCTCCTTGCTCATGCCTAACTTCCTACCTAATACTTCATGGTTCAGGCAGAGCTTCTCTGAGTGGTTTTGAAAGAGAAAGCAGTGTGGTTATATCAGATGATAGAATTAAAACCAATTTGGTGCTGAGGATGCTGTAATGTACAGAGAAGTAGAAATATAATGGTGTATACATGAATTTTATATAATAGCTACTTGATTAAACCAAAATTATTTCAATTAAAAAGAAGAAGAAGAAGAAGAATATCAAGGCAAATGCTCTAGAGACAATTCTCTTATTGGGCTTCTATTGAGGTTCAAAATATGGTATTTCCCAACCAGTAGGGAGGGAATGAGGGTAGGAAGGAGGTAAAAATCCTGTTCCATAGTGTCTGTCCTTATAGCATCAGGCCCCAGTGGTGTCAGTGGGATTACTAAAAAAAAGAAAAAGAAAAAGTGTTCCAATAGTCTATACTCCATAAAAAACTATGCCAACATTCCAACATTTATGAAATTAAAGCAACAACCACTTTATTATTTCTCATAATTTCTCATAATTCTTTAATCTGGTCTTCTGTTTCTTGTGGTGTATGCCAGGGATAAAAGTTCCCAGTGTTCTTACTCACTCATGTTTTGTGTTTCACCTGGAGTAGCTCAAACAGCTAGGAGTCAGTCAAGCATATTTTGTGTGTCCATGGAGCCTCTAACACAGCTATTTGGGGATCTCTTCCCTGGTCACTCAGCAGTAAATAATCTACCTGCCAATACAGGAGACGCAAGAGACATAGATTCCATCCCTGGGTCAGGAAGATTCCCTGGAGAAGGAAATGGCAACCCACTCCAGTATTCTTGGCTGGGAAATCCTGTGTAAAAAAAGAGCCTGGTGGGCTACACTTCAAGGGGTTGTAAAGAGATGAACACAACTGAGCAACTAACATTTTCATTAAAAAGAATGATGGTTTCTGGATAATAAGATTTATTACATAACTGACTTCCAAAAGGGAACGTCACAAAAGTACAAAAGCTGAAACATGTGATTCTTTTAGAAGTTGATATTAGAAATTGTAGAGTCACTTCTAGCACAGTATCTTGCTTATGGCCAACTATGGGGCAATCCTACATTCAGTTAAGTTCAGTTCAGTTGCTCAGTCCTGTCCAACTCTTTGTGACCCCATGAATTGCAGCACGCCAGGCCTCCCTCTCCATCACCAACTCCCGGAGTTCACCCAAACTCATGTCCATCGAGTCAGTGATGCCATTCAGCCATCTCATCCTCTGTCGTCCCCTTCTCCTCTTGCCCACAAACCCTCCCGGCATCAGAGACTTTTCCAATGAGTCAACTCTTCGCATGAGGTGGCCAAAGTATTGGAGTTTCAGCTTTAGCATCACTCCATCCAAGAACACCCAGGACTGATCTCCTTTAGAATGGACTGGTTGGATCTCCTTGCAATACAAGGGACTCTCAAGAGTCTTCTCCAACACCACAGTTCAAAAGCATCAGTTCTTCGGTGTTCGGCTTTCTTCACAGTCCAAATTTAACATCCATACATGACCACAGGAAAAACCATAGCCTTGACTAGATGGACCTTTGTTGGCAAAGTAATGTCTCTGTTTTTGAATATGCTATCTAGGTTGGTCATAACTTTCCTTCCAAGGAGTAAGCGTCTTTTAATTTCATGGCTGCAGTCACCATCTGCAGTATTTTTGGAGCCCAGAAAAATAAAGTCTGACACTGTTTCCACCGTTTCCCCATCTATTTCCCATGAAGTGATGGGACCGGATGCCATGATCTTCGTTTTCTGAATGTTGAGTTTTAAGCCCACTTTTTCACTCTCCTTTTTCACTTTCATCAAGAGGCTTTTGAGTTCCTCTTCACTTTCTGCCATAAGGGTGGTGTCATCTGCGTATCTGAGGTGATTGATATTTCTCCCGGCAATCTTGATTCCAACTTGTGCTTCTTCCATCCCAGCGTTTCTCATGATGTAGTGGGTATATAAGTTAAATAAGCATGGTGACAATATACAGCCTTGACATCATATTCCTTTTCCTATTTGGAACCAGTCTGTTGTTGCATGTCCAGTTCTAACTGTTGCTTCCTGACCTGCATACAGGTTTCTCAAGAGGCAGGTCAGGTGATCTGGTATTCCCATCTCTTTCAGAATTGTTCACAGTTTATTGTGATCCGTACAGTCAAAGGCTTTGGCATAGTCAATAAAGCAGAAATAGATGTTTTTCTGGAACTCTCTTGCTTTTTCCATGATGCAGCGGATGTTGTCAATTTGATCTCTGGTTCCTCTTCCCTTTCTAAAACCAGCTTGAACGTCAGGAAGTTCACGGTTCACGTATTGCTGAAGCCTGGCTTGGAGAATTTTGAGCATTACTTTACTAGCGTGTGAGATGAGTGCAATTGTGTGGTATTTTGAGCCTTCTTTGGCATTGCCTTCCTTTGGGATTGGAATGAAGACTGACCTTTTCCAGTTTCAAGGAAACTGGAAAAATCCTACATTCAAGGAAATGTAGAATAGATTTCAACTATTGATGGTAACAGTGGGAATGTATTTGTGGCCCTTACCAAAAGAATCCGGATTCTTTTAAATTTAAGGTTATCCTGTATGATTGGCATCCTTTCCTAATATAATCTCTTGGTTGAGGATAACCTGAATTTGCACCTAACCAGAAGGTGAAATGCAAAGGGAAAAGAGTGAACCATCTTCCTTTGGAGGCAAATACTGAAACTTACCCTCACCACTTCTGTTTTCCTTTCCTTAGAAGAACTTGATTGCATGGCCACATCCAGCCTTAAGGGAGACTGGATAATGTAGAGTCTTCAGGCAGACACATATCCAGCTGTCAAATATGGATTCTTTTTCTATAGGAGAAAAGCCTCTGGTGCAAAACTTATTATTGCTTAAATTATGTGTTTCCCTAACATTCACAGGTAGAGGGGCTTCCCTAGTGGCTCAGTAATAAAATATCCACCTGCCAGTACAAAAGACATGAGTTGGATCCCTAGCCTGGGAAGAGTCCCACATGCCATGGAGCAATTAAGCCTTTGTGCCACAAGTATTGAGCCTGTGCTCTAGAGTCCAGGAACCTCAACTACTGAGTCCATATTCTGCAACTACTGAAGGTTGCATGCCCTAGAGCCTGTGTTCCACAAGAGAAGCCACTGCAAGGAGGAGCCCATGCACTGAAGCTACAGAGTAGCCCCTACTTGCTGTAACTAGAGAAAAGCCTGAGTAGCAATGAAGACCAAGCACAGGCAAAAATAAATAAATAATAAAATAAAAGTATTCTTTCAAAACATTAACAGGTAGGAGCTTTACCTACTTCATTCCTCTCTTCCCTGTAAGATATTCTTCAGAAAGCACAATATGGAACACTGCCAGATGGTTGTGGGAAGAAACACAGCTTTACTGAAGGGTATTTTCTTTTAGTGGCATTTCCTATGATAACTTTTTTTTTTTTTTTTTAAGCTCTAGTTCTCGGCTTGCAAACTTCTACCCTCCTTTCCTAGGAGCTGTAGGCATTTTCCTAATGATGTGGCATCCTTGGATAGACATGATAAGGCCAATTGGAACTCTGAATGCAAAATTCAGCTGAGCTACTAGGGGAAAAAAAAAAAAAAAACTGCAGCAGTGTGTGTCTCTTCAACGCTTAACTCTCTTTTTAATAAATCTCAACAATGTATACTTCTTATTCAATACATACCATCCCTCTTCTTCACACAGAAATGACTGGTTATAGACATTTTATTTAGGGAGAACAGGATGATACCTGCCTGAGTAAGAACAAAGTAATTTCCCTCAAAGCAATTGCCAAATGCATTAGGAACACGCACTCCATCACTGCCCAATCCAGTATCTCAGGGCTCATTTCTTAAACTCACTTAGACAGCATACCTGTCTGAAAAAGGCAACAATAGTCCTGAATTCAAGTTATAGTTGTTTTATCAATAATGTAATGAAAAATAGATTGAAACAGAAAAGCAAACCCAAAGTAACTAACTCATAATTTATGTTATCCTAATATTTAATATTTTTCTTTATCTGCGTTTACCTCTAAAATATATTTGATAATCCCTCTTTTTTAATAAAATCTCACATAATTTTTACCATTTTACCTTCTTTATCTTACTACTTAAAGTTCTCTCACAATATTCTATCCATGTCAACTTCCTGCTTTGCTATTGTTCAGTCAATCAGTTGTGTCCAACTCCCTGCAACCGCATGGACTGCAGCCTGCCAGGCTTCCCTGTCCTTCACCATCACCCAGAGCTTGCTCAAACTCATTTGCATTGAATCATGATACCATCCAACCATCTTATTCTCTGTCACCCACTTCTCCTCCTGCCTTCAATCTTTCCCAGAATCAGGGTCTTTTCAAATGACTCATTTCTTGACATCAGGTGGGCTAAGGTATTGGAGCTTCAGCTTCAGCATCACTCCTCCTAGTGAATATTCAGGATTGATTTCCTTTAGGGTTGACTGGTTGGATCTCCTTGCTGTCCAAGGGACTCTCAAGAGTCTTCTCCAACACCACAGTTCAAAAGCATCAGCTCTTCAGTGTTCAGCCTTCTTTATGGTCCAACTCTCACATCCATACATGACTACTGGAAAAATCATAGTTTTGACTAGACAGACCTTTGTTGGCAAAGTATTGTCTCTACTTTTCAGTATGCTGTCTAGGTTTGTCATAGCTTTTCTCCCAAGGAGCAAGTGTCTTTTAATTTGGTGGCTGCAGTCAACATCCGAAGTGGTTTTGGAGACCAAGAAAATAAAATCTGTCACTCTTTCCATTGTTTCCCCAACTATTTGCCATGAAGAGATGGGACCAGATGCCATGATCTTAGATTTTTAATGTTGAGTTTTAAGTCAGCTTTTTCACTTTCCTCTTTCACCTTCATCAAGAGGCTCTTTAGTCCTCTTCTTTTCTGCCATAATGGTGGTGTCATCTGCATATCTGAGGTTGTTGATATTTCTCCTGGAAATCTTGATTCCAGCTTGTGCTTCATCCAGTCTGGCATTTCACATGATGTATGTAGACTTAGTTTAGTTCTTTCTCCAGAATCACACTCTCTGGAAGGCTCTGGTATAGTTTTCCAAAGAAGAATTTGCAGGACATTTTGGAGGTTGTACTCAGGAAGAAGCCATTATTCTCTGATGGTCACCAAGATCAGGCATTGTGACAGACATACGGGAAGGGGCAAGCCCACTCACTCCTCTATTCTGTGTTCAGATCTTCCCAAATGCTCATGCTTTTTAGCCAACAGAAGATCCAGGCCCTCCAAGAGAAGCATGGCATCAGACCCACAGAGAACATAACACAGAAATGGAATTGTCTATAGACCTCCACATGAGTTTTTTTCTTTGCAGGATCATATTAGCCATTCGACATGCTTGATTTCTCAGATTGATTGGTCAAAGATAAATTGTATCATCCCCCCATCACTCTCCTGAATTTTTACTTCACAGCTCTTTCCAAAATTATATACTGTTTAATTCCTATTCAGTCAGTACAGTTCAGTTCAGTTCTATCACTCAGTTGTGTCCGACTCTTTGCGACCCCATGAATTGCAGCACACCAGGCCTGCCTGTCCATCACCAACACCGGGAGTTCACCCAATCTCACGTCCATAGAGTCGGTGATACCATCCAGCCATCTCAGCCTCTGTCATCCCCTTCTCGTCCTGCCCCCAATCCCTCCCAGCATCAGAGTCTTTTCCAATGAGTCAACTCTTCGCATGAGGTGGCCAAAGTACTGGAGTTTCAGCTTTAGCATCACTCCTTCCAACAACACCCAGGACTGGTCTCCTTTAGAATGGACTAGTTGGATCTCCTTGCAGTCCAAGGGACTCTCAAGAGTCTTCTCCAACACCACAGTTCAAAAGCATCAATTCTTTGGCACTCAGCTTTCTTCACAGTCCAACTCTCATATCCATACATGACCACTAGAAAAACCATAGCCTTGACTAGACAGACCTTTGTTGGCAAAGTAATGTCTCTGCTTTTGAATATGCTGTCTAGGTTGGTCATAACTTTTCTTCCAAAGAGTAAGCATCTTTTAATTTCATGGCTGCAGTCACCATCTGCAGTGATTTTGGAGCCCAGAAAAATAAAGTCTGACACTGTTTCCACTGTTTCCCCATCTATTTCCCATGAAGTGATGGGACCAGATGCCATGATCTTCATTTTCTGAATGTTGAGCTTTAAGCCAACTTTTTCACTCTCCTCTTTCACTTTCATCAAGAGGGTTTTTAGTTCCTGTTCACTTTCTGCCATAAGGGTGGTGTCATCTGCATATCTGAGGTTATTACCCCTTAATCATAATTGCTAGTGTTTCTATTTCCCTGATTGAACCCTGATCATTAAAGTCCTAAAAGCAGAAGACAGTTATACCAGCAAATGGACTGATTACCTCAGGAATAGGCTCTGAGAGTTGGTGATGGACAGGGAAGCCTGGCGTGCTGCAGTCCATGGGATCACAAAGAGTCGGACATGACTGAGCAACTGAACTGAACTGAACCTCAAGATGACAAAAATAAACCTCTTTTTTTTTTGGGTAAGCCACTGTTCATTTAGTGTTTTCTATTATTCACAGATAAAGAAATCAGAACAAATATACAAGCTCTCTCTTCACTTGTTCCAAAGAGTAGAACTGCCCTCAGTACCAAAAATAACCCTATCTTATCCCAGGTGGTGGGTAGTGATTTAGTCACTTGTGATCCTATGGACTGTAGCCTGCAAGGCTCCTTCGTCCATGGCTTTCCCAGGTAAGAATACTGGAGTGAATTGCCATCCCCTTCTCCAAAGGATCTTCCCAAACCAGGGATCAAACCTGTGACTCCTGCACTGCAGGCAAATTCTTTACCATTGAGCCACCAGAGAGGATGAAAATCAGATCCATCTTCTCAGAATTGATTATAAACTCTATAAGAACAATTTAATAGTAACAACTTTTCTTCCTGTTATACCTCTAAAATACAGCAGCAAAACAAGATTCATAGACACAAATATAAATACTTATTGAATAATAAAATTAATACAAAGCCATTTATGGAAAAAATAATTTGTGAAACTATGGTATATATTTTTACACCCCTAGGATAACATTTTGCTGCTGAAAAGGTAATTCATTCTATGAATCATTTAAAGTACTAATTTTCAATTGCATTTCCATAACCTAGGGATTGTCAATTAATTTAGATAATAAATCCCATTGAAATTCCAAATTGGAAATTGTATTCCTTAAGTCATGGTTTCTACTCTAAAGTCCATAGTCTCCTGAGAAGAGGCCACAAACTGGAAGGAGTTCATCAATCATGCATGCATTAGACATTATCAGAATATTAGCAATATGTATCTACTATGTATTTGAACTGCTATTTTAAAATGCATTTGTTGTTCAGTTGTTATCTTGTCTGACCCTTGTGACACCATGAACGCAGTTCTCCAGGCTTCTCTCTTCATGAGATTTTCAAGGCAAGAATGGACTAAGTTTCCATTTCCTTCTCCACTAAAATGCATATGCATTTTTCTATTTTTGTCTGTTTCACACATATTTAAGTTACTAAAATCATGCTGTCGATTTTTCTATATTTGTTCATAATGAGTAGATATTATTATCAGAAATATGTCATCTGGGTCTCTACAGGTAAAATCATCAGTAAATGATATGAATATCCAACTTAGTCTTTCTCCCTCAAAAATTTCCATTAAAATGCCAAAAGCAGTAAATAGAGAATTCTCTAACTGCATTGAAATATAGTAAAAGGCACCATCCATCTACCAAAAAATGTAGACAAGCTTCATAAAAATATAGCACAAATGAGACCAAATGCCACCAGAAAAGTCTAATTAAGACAAAATAGCTTAATTTAATGATGGCAATATGTCCCTCATAGATAACGACCAGGTGGATAATCTTTAAAAAATCCACCAATATTTCCATCAGTGGCAGAGTGGAGGCAATGAAATTTCATAGCTGCTGGCAGTAGGCAAGTTTCAAACATAAGAATGAATGTTGAAATCTCACTTCAGTACAACAGAGTGTGGAAATATTATGAGCCTTCCACTGGGATACAAAGTGAAATATATAGAAGAAAAAACAGATATTTTCACCAAATACATTGAATTTTAATCTCTTTAGGTGTTTATCTCTAGCTTGAGGTTTAAAGAAGCTACAATTATCTCAACATCATGAATCATTAAAACAAATATATAAAGTGGGATTTTCTGTGGGAGGTTGGATTCACTACTTTCAACAAATCAATTTCTTGAAAAACAATAAGATTGTAATAAGTGCTTAAGTGACATAAAAATAACCAAATGCAGTGAACAGATCTTGTTTGGCTCTTGATTTTAAAAAATAAAGAAACAAAGGGTAGCACTTGTTGGATACGATTCTGGTATTGTGGTTATATAACAAAGTGTCCTTAGACTTTACAAATGAATCATTGATGGACGATACCTAAGTGTGTTAGGTAGAATAATGACCTCTCAAAGATGTTCCACATCATTTTTCTTGGAATCTGTAATATAGTGTGTTACATTGCAAAAGAGAAATTAAGGTAGTAGATAGAATTAAGATTGATAAGTAGGTGATCTCAAAATAAGGAAATTGTCCTCTATTGTTTGAATGGGCCCAACATAATTACAAGGATGCTCTGAAAGTATGAGACAGAAGTATAACATTCAGTGTCAGTGATGTAGTATGAGAAAGATCCATCAGTCATGGCTAGCTTTGAAAATTGATTGGGACCAGAAGCCAAGGAATGGGAGAAGCAGGAAAAGGTGAGAAAATAAAATCTTTCTAGAGCATTCAGAAATGAGCAGAATTCTTTCAGTACCTTGATTTTATCCCAGTGAGACTCAGTTTGGACTTTTGACCACCAGAATTATAAGATTATAAATCTGTGCTATTTCAAGCATTTAAATTTCTAGTAATTTTTTACAACAGGAAAAGGAAATCAATATTTTAGGATTTTAATTAAATATTTTTGCAAAATGATGAAAAAGCCAACACAAATAAAGCAAATGTAAATAACCATTAATTGAAGAGTATGCATTTTACTCATGTCTGTAGTTTTAGGTACATTTGGATTTTTTATGTAAAAAAAAAAGAAAAGAAATAAAAATCATTTTTATTGATGTATCAGAGCAGGAATGTCTTGGCAAAAAGCAAAGAAGAATATCCTTTCTCTTTCTGATTTGGTAATGTTTATTATTTATTATTTTTTTATTATTAAACATTAATACTAATGTTTATTATTATTTATTATTATTTGGTAATATTTCTTGGAAGGTAAACCAGGTTAGACAGTCTGGAGATAGACATGTATACTATTGATTTGTTGTTTGATTGCTCAGTCATATCCTACTCTTTGCCACTCCATGACCTGCAGCACACCAGGCTTCCTTGTTCTTCACTGACTGTCTCATGGAGTTTGCTCAAACTCATGTGCATTGAGTCAATGATGCAATCCAACTATCTCCTCCTATCACATATAGATTCTTGAAATTTTCTCTGGATGTATATCACAAAGAAAAGCTCACATAGCTCCATTAAACAACATATATGACTATATGTACTATATACATAGTGACTATATGTATACATGACGATAATAGCTGTGGCATTATTTGCCACTTGAGAGAGCATGAAACACCCTGGTTGTACATGATTAAGAGAGTGAAGCTGTAAAATGAGATGGATGGACATTATGTAGAATTAGGCAGTGGTTAAAATCACCAAAATACAATCAATAAGTAACACAATGCTATTCACATAAAATAAAAATGTGCATCCACATATATATACTTTTTAAAGAAATAATGATGACTCTGGAGATACAGACAAAAACAAGGAAAATTCAGGGGAAACTCACTATAGACACAAACAAGCAAAACAGATCATAACATTAACTCTAAAACTGATAGGTTTCAAGTTTTCAAGCAGATACCTCCCTTTTGTAAATAGTGGTAGAGTTTAGAATCTTGAATTTTATTCCTCTATGCAATCTTGCCCAACCTCTCCAAATCATCCTTTCCACTGAAGAAAACAAATGTATTTGAAATGGGAGAAATTTTAAATAGGACCATGGTATTCCTTGTTTAAAATCTTTCCTTGTCTCTTAGGAAGTAATGCAGAATCCTCAGTACTCTGTCCTCCAAACAGAGGACCAGCCTTGGGTGCCTCATGCCACTCTTTTGTCTTCTGTTCATTCCAACCCTATCTATCTCCTTTCATTTGCAGTTTCCTGTTCTCTCCTCACTTAACACCTTCACTCTTTTGTTTCTCCAAGCTACCACTTTCTCCCCAGCATACACACACTAAGTAGAAAACCATACAGAATCATACAAAAGGAAACCAAACTATTCAAATACAAATAACATCTAAGATAAAAACACACTGGGAAAATGTCCTTAGAATAAATCCCCCTATGGCAGAAAGTAAAGAGGAGCTAAAAAGCCTCTTGATGAAAGTGAAAGTGGAGAGTGAAAAAGTTGGCTTAAAGCTCAACATTCAGAAAACGAAGATCACGGCATCCGGTCCCATCACTTCATGGGAAATAGATAGGGAAACAGTGGAAACAGTGTCAGACTTTATTTTTCTGGGCTCCAAAATCACTGCAGATGGATACTGCAGTCATGAAATTAAAAGACGCTTACTCCTTGGAAGGAAAGTTATGACCAACCTAGATAACATATTCAAAAGCAGAGACATTACTTTGCCAACAAAGGTTCGTCTAGTCAAGGCTATGGTTTTTCCAGTGGTCATGTATGGATGTGAAAGTTGGACTGTGAAGAAGACTGAGCGCCAAAGAATTGATGCTTTTGAAGTGTGGAACACCAGACTCTTGAGAGTCCCTTGGACTGCAAGGAGATCCAACCAGTCCATTCTGAAGGAGATCAGCCCTGGGATTTCTTTGGAGGGAATGATACTGAAGCTGAAACTCCAGTACTTTGGCCACCTCATGCGAAGAGTTGACTCATTGGAAAAGACTCTGATGCTGGGAAGGATTGGGGACAAAAGGAGAAGGGGATGACAGAGGATGAGATGGCTAGATGGCATCACTGACTCGATGGACGTGAGGTGAGTGAACTCCGGGAGTTTGTGATGGACAGGCAGGCCTGGCGTGCTGCAATTCATGGGGTCCCAAAGTGTTGGACACGACTGAGTGACTGAACTGAACTGAACTGAATGCATATCTATAGTATCTTATGCTTATCCTTTTTAATACTAACTTAGAAGGATTAAGTGAAACCTCCATGGAATTCTCCAGGCCAGAATACTAGAGTGGGTTGCCATGCCCTCCTCCGATGGATCTTCCCAACTCAGGCACTGAACCCAGGTCTCTCACATTGCAGGCAGATTCTGTACCATCTGAGCTACCAGGGAAGCCCAAGAATACTGGAGTGGGTAGCCTATCCTTTCTCCAGGGGATCTTCCCGACCTAGGAATAGAACCAGGGTCTACAGCATTGCAGGCAGATTCTTTACCAGCTGAGCTACCAGGAAAACTATAGTATCTTATACTTATCCTTTTTAGAACTGAAATTGAAAATTTTCTTCTGTTCTTGTTGTACATTGTTTTGATTTCCATAAAATATTTCCCATCATGAGAGCTTTTTGAGAACAGGGCCTCTCTCTCTCTTTTTTTTTTGTCTGCTACAGTTTAAGGCCTCCTAAAATATACAGTGAGTGAATTTTAAATGATTCATGTGTGTAAACTCCTGATATGAAAATAAACTTACTTAGAATATTAAAATAATGTCATCTACCTGTGAGAGATGAGTTAGTCAAAATTTAAATAAGGATTACAGGCATGTAATGCACATAATTAATATATAAATCTAACTCTATATATCAATGAAAATGCATACTGAAAATTCTTTTCAAATTCCTCATTTTGAAAAAAGTATCATTTATTATTTTTACAGGATTATAAGTTATCCAAATCTCAATTTCTGAACTCAGAGCAAAATAAGTCTGATTAATAAGAATAAAAAAGTAAAAAAAAAAATATCAAACCCATCTGAAGTATTTAGAAAGATGAAAGCTTTCTAAATTCCTCTTGGGTCAAAGAGGAAGTGATTATGATAATTTTAGTCTATTTAGAAAATTACAAGTACGAGTTCCAAGAAAGAGGCAAAAGAACACTTTGGCATATTTCACTATACTGAAATGAATAAACTTGGAAACAATTAGGTACAAATTTAAAAGGGGGTACTTTCTCTAATTTGAAATCAGAAAATTAAAAGAAAAATCCAAACTATCATTCAGATACAATATTATTTGGACCAAACCAATAAACACCATAGAAGTTAACAGAGAGCTGATATCTACAAACTTTTTTCCAGAATAGATTGGTTTAAGATTTCTAAGACATATGATCTCTATTGGAGCAACTCAACTCTTCTGTGTAATGCAAAAGCATTCACAGATAGTACATAAATGAATGTATGAGACTTTGTTCCAATAAAACTTTTTTATGGATACTAAAATTTGAATTTTGTAAAATTTATATTAGATCAAATTTTATATATTTATATATTCAAAAATTTATATATCATATATTTAAATTTTATAATAGGTAAAAATGTCTTCCTTATTTTGCATTTTCTCAACTGTTAAAAGATGTAAGCTTGTAAAATCCATTCATTGCTCTTTAACTACACAAAAACATAGAAGGAAACTGACTGTAGCTTGACAATCCATGACCAAACTTCCATCAGTCAAGTACAAATACTAAAGATAACAACCAGGGACTGAGAGCCATGGGAATAATAGGAAATAAACTGAAATTACATGCCATGAAATAGTTGAATTTAGACATTCCTGTATTTTATTTTTTATTAGTCATTGGCTGAAGAAGGGAATGGCAACCCACTCCAGTATTCTTGCCTGGAGAATTCCATGGACAGAGGGGCCTATAGGGCTACAGTCCATGGGGTCACAAAGAGTCAGACATGACTGAGAGGCTAACAACACTGTCACTGTCACTGTGATATAATTGACATATTATATAGCAACATTACTACCACAATGTTAGTCCAATACAATATTGTAATTAGCCTCCAATTAAAATAAATAAATTTATATTAAAAAAAAACAGGTCCATGTTCACAATTGTATGTGTGTGTGTTTGTTGAAAAGGTTTGTATTTACTCTCTTAGCAACTTTCAAATATACAATAAAGTATTATAAGCTATAGTAACCATGAAGTATGTTACATACCCAGAAATTACTTACCTTATATTTGGAAGTTTGTGCCTTTTGATGCTTTTCACCCATTTCCCCCACTGTGCCCTCATCTTCACCCTGGCAACCACCAATCCACTACTCTGCTTATATGTTTGTTTGTTTGTTTATTCCACATAGAAGTGAGATCATACAGTATTTATATATCTCTGTCTTATTTCACATAGCATAATGCACTCAGGATACATCTATTTTATCACAAATGGGAGGATTTTTATATTTTATGGCTGTTGTTTCCATGTTTTGGCTATTGTGAATAATGATGCAATGAATATGGGAATGCAGATCCTGTTTTTATTTCCTTTGTATATATACCCAGAAATGGAATTATTGAATCATATGGTGTTTCTACTTTTAAGTTTTTAAGGAACTGCCATACTGTTTTGCAGAGTGGTTATATCCTTTTATATTCCCATCAATAGCATAAGAATTTGCTTTTCTCCACAACCTCAACACTTAATATCTCTTGTTTTTCTGATATGAGCCATTCTAACAGGTGTGAGCTGACATCTCATTGTGGTTTTGAATCACACTTTCCTGATGAAGGATGATGTTTGGCACATTTTCCTGAACCTATTGGCTATTTGAATAGCAACTTTGGAAAAAATGCCTTTTAATTTTGCTTATTTTTTAAATTGGTATATTATTTTATTGCTATTGAGTTTATGACTTCCTTATATATTTTGGATATTAACCCATTGTAATATATATAACTTGCAAATATTTTCTCCCATTACAGCTATTTCCATAGATTGCTTTTTCATTTTGCTTATTGATCCTTTTGCTGTATAGAAGCCTTTTAGTCTGATGTAAGCAAGTTTATTTTGTTGCTGGTGACTTTAGTGTTAACTGAAAAAATATTATTGTCAATACCAACGTCAAAGAGCTTTTACTCTGTGTTTTCTTCCTGGATTTTCATGGTTCCATGTCTTATATTTCAGTCTTTAAACCATTTCAAGTTAATTATTGTGAGTGATATAAGGGGTCTAGCTTCTTTCCATTGCATTGAATATTCATTTTTCCAGAACCATATATTGAAGAGACTCTCTTTCCTTATTGATTATTCTTGGCTCCCTGTCTAACATTAAGTGACCGTATATGCATGTGTTTGTTTCTAGACTCTCCATTCTATTCCATAACTCTGTCTGTTTTTATTGCAGTATTTTGATTACTATAGTTTTGCAATAATAGTTGAAACCAGGAAGTGTGATGCCTCCAGCTTAATTCTGTATCAAGATTGCTTTGGAAATTTGTCCATGTATTTCAGGTTGTTTTCCAGATTATCCAATTTGTTGGAATATATATATATATATTTTTTTTTCATAGTAGTATCGGGATTCTTTGTATTTCTGTGGTCTCCTTTATAGAGACTCTTCTTTCATTCATTTGTGATTTTGCCTTTTTGTCCTGGTTAAAACAGCTAAAGGTTTGTATATTATGTGTATATTTTCATAATTCATAACATTCAACCTCTTTGAAGTTCTTTGAGTCTTGTGAATGTGGATGTCCATATCTCTCCCCAGGTTGAAAAATTTTCTGCATTATTGCTTTTTGTAGACTTTCTCTTTCCTTTCTTTGAGCCCCAAAATAGTATACTGTTTCTTTCATTAGTGTACCATAGTCCCATGAAATTTTGTCTTTTTTCTTTTTTTTTTCTTTATACTTCTCTGTTTAAATAATTTTAAAGGTCCTACCTTCTAAATCATTGCTTCTTTCTTCTGGTTAGTGGGAGTCTGATATTGAGGTTCTCTATTGAATTCTTTAATTTAGTCATAATACTCTTCAGCACTTACATTTCTGCCTTTTATGTTTTGAGGATTTCTATTTTTCTTCAAATTTCTCACTTTTTCATGCATTAATTTCTTAATTTTGTTTAGTTTTCTGTGTTATAGTCCACTAAAATTCTTTTTTTAAAAATTATTTATTAGAATACAGTTGATTCACAACATTGTATTACTTTCAGGTGTACAAAAAAGTGATTCAGTTATACATATATATATATTTTTTTAATTTTTCCCATATTTATTGTTACAGAATATAGAGTTTCCTGTGCTATATAGTGTCTTTGCCGGCTATCTGCCTTATATATAATACTGTGTATATGTTAATTCCAAGCTCCTAATTTATCCCTTCCCCCGACATTTATTCCTTGGTAACCATGTTTATTTTTGAATCTGTGAGTATGTTTCTGTTTTATATATAACTTCATGTGTATCTATTTTTTTTTCAAAAATTAAAATTCTACATTTGAGCAATATATAATATGACGTTTTTCTTACTTTTTTTCATACTTTACCTAGTATAATAAACTTTAGGTCCATTCATGTTTCTGAAAGTGGAATTATTGTAATCTCTTTTTAAAAATGTTTTTTTTTTTTCATTTCTATGGCTAAGTAATATTCCATTGTTACCCATTCATCTGTCAATGGATATTTACATTGATTTTGTGTCTTGGCTATTGTAAACAGCATTGTTAAGAACATTGGTGTGCATATATCCTTTTGGACCATGGTTTTCTCCAAATATATGCCCAGGATTAATATTGCTCGATCATATGGTAGCCCTATTTTTATTTTTTAAGGAACCTCCATACTGTTCTCAATAGTGGCTCTATTGATTTACATTCCAATCAACAGTGTAGGAGGGTTCCGTTTTCTCCACACCCCATCCAGAACTTACTGTTTGTAAACTTTTTAATGACAACCATTCTAACAAATGTGAAGTGATACTTCTTTGTAGTTTTGATTTGCTTTATTCTAATAATTAGTGATGTTGAGCATGCACCTATTGGCCCCCTGTATGTCTTCTTCTGGATAAATGTCTATTTAGGTCTTCCACTCATTTTTGACTGGGTTATTTGTTTGTTTGCTTGCTTCTGACAAAAAGCTGCATGAGCTGTTTGCATATTTTGAATACTAATTGCTTATTGGTTGCTTCATTTGCAAATATTTTCTCCCATTCTGTGGGTTGTCTGTTTGTTTCATTTATGATTTCCTTTGCTGTGCAAAAGCTTTTAAGTTTAATTAGGTCCCTTTTTTTCTCTCGTTGCTCTAGCAGGTGAATCAAAAATATATTGCTGCAACTGATGCTAAAGGGTGTTCTGCCTATATTGTTGCTTAAGAGTTTCATAGTGTTTGGCCTTATATTTAGGTCTTTGATCCATTTTGAAGTTATTTCAGTGTATTGAAGTTTGGAATGTTCTAATTTCAAAGAAGAGTTAATACCCAACCTTCTGCAAGTCATTTAAAATATTGCAGAGGAAAGAACCCTCCCAAACTCATTCTACAAGACCACCATCACCCTAATACTAAAACCAGGTAAAGATACCACACAAAAAGAAAATTACAAGCTAATATCACTGATGAATATGGACACAAAAATATTCAACAATATCCAACCAAATCGAATCCAACAACACATTAAAAAGATCATGCATCATAATCAAGTGGAATTTGTCCCAGGGATGCAAGGATTATTCGATATATGCACACCAATGCATGTGATCCACCAGACAAAGAAACTGAAGACTAAAAAAACATCTGATCAACTCAAAAGATGCAAAAACATTTTGACAAAATCCAACACCCAGGACATTCCTGGTGGTCCAGTGGTAAAGAATCTGCCTGGGGACAGATGCAGGGGACACATCAATGCAGGGGACACAGGTTCAGTCCCTGGTCTGGGAAGACTCCACATGCCATGTGGAAACTAAGTGCATGCACCACAGCTTCTGAGCACACATCTGCAACTACTGACCCCACACACCCTAGAGCCTGGGCAATGAGAAGCCTGAGCACCATAATTAAGAGTAGCCCTGCTCACTACAACTATAGAAAGCCCTTATGCAGCAACAAAGATCCAGCCCAGCCAAAAATTAATTAATTAATTAAAAAAATCCAACCCCCATTTATGATAAAAACAAAACTCTCCAGGAAGTGGGCATAAAGGGAACCTACCTCAACATAATAAAGGCTATACACAACAAACCCACAGCAAACATCATTCTCAATGTTGAAGAACTGAAAGCATTTCCTCTAAGATTAAGAATAAGAAAAGAGAGTCCACTCTTACCACGATTATTCAACATAGCCTTAGAAGTCTTAGCCATGGCAATTAGAGAAGAAAAAGAAGTCAAAGGAATCCAGATATGGGAAAGAAGGAGTAAAACTCTCACTATTTGCAGACAACATGATACTGCACATTGAAAATCCTAAATATGTTACCAGAAAACTACTAGAGATGATAAATGAATTCAGTAAAGTTGTAGGATACAAACTTAATAATACACAGAAATCTGTTCCATTCCTATACACTAATAATGAAAGATCAAAAAGAGAAATTAAACAAGTCAATTTACAATCACATCAAAAATAATAAATTACCTAGGAATAAACCAACCTAAGGAAGCAAAAGACATGTAATCTGAAAACTATAAAATGCTGCTAAAAGAAGTCATCAATGTCACAAATAGATGGAGAGATATACCATCTTATTGGAATGGGAGAATCAATATTGTCAAAATGACTATACTGCCTGAGGCAATCTACAAATTAATGCAATCCCTATTAAATTACCAATGGCATTTCTCATAAAACTAGACCAAAACATTAAAATTTGCACAGAAAGATCCTAAATACAAAGCAATCCTGAGAAAGAAAATCAATGGAGGGATCAAGGTCCCTGACTTCAGACTATACTACAAACTTCAGTAACCAAAAACCAGTATGATACTGGTACAGAAACAGAAATATAGATTAATGGAATGGGATAGAAATCCCTGGGAGAGGAAATGACAACCCACTCCAGTATTCTTGCCTGGAAAATCCTATGGACAGAGAAGGCTGGCATCTACAGTCCATGGAGTTGCAAAGAGTCAGAGATTACTGAGCATGCACAAGTGTATAGAAAGCCCAGAAATCGACCTGCCAACTTATGGTCAATTAATCTATCACAAAGGAGGCAAGATTATACAATGGAGAAAAGATATTCTCTTCAATAAGTGCTGCTAGGACAACTGGACAGCTACATGTAAAAGAATTAAATGAGAGCAGTTTAGGGTTCTGAACAGCCAGTTGCCAGTATCTGTGGTTCACAACAGCTTGCTATGGGGACCCAAGTTGCTTGAGGGCACAGTCCATGCTCTGAGTTCAAGGTATGTACCACTAGCTGTGCTACTCAATTGGGTGGACTCAGTGACTGATGTACTTGCTCAGCCACTTCAGTTATGTCCGACTCTGTGTGGCCCTATGGACTGTAGCCTGCCTGGTTCTTCTGTCCTTGGGATTCTCCAGGCAAGTATACTGGAGTGGGTTTCCATGCCCTCCTCCAAGTGATCTTCCTGACCCAGGGATTGAACCTACATCTCTTATATCCACCTGCTTTGGCATGTGGTTTCTTTACCACTAGCGCCACCACTGACTGATATCTGTGTTCAAATGGACTTACTGAGTGGACTATCTGATCAGGCTGGGCTGCTGTCTGTACTTCACATTCTGGTGGGGACACTAGTTGAACTGTGCAGTCAGCTCTGGTCAGGCAAAACCATAGCCTATTTTCCCTGACAGGGTGGTGCCAATGGTTGGTACCAGCTCTGCTGATGAGGAAGGCAATAGCTTGACTCTGCTATTGCTCTTGGTTAGATGGGTCTCAAGTACTCTATAACCTTGTGGTGCTGTGACTTGTTCTCCATGTTCATTTGGAGCCATAGGTTCTTTCCTGAAGTTGGA